>NC_141693.1:79603518-80203518 GCF_964263255.1 Lissotriton vulgaris
GTACAGAGCCGTGCACAAGCGTCTTAAAGTGCCCGGGACCGCTACAGAACCTTGTCTAATGCTGGGAGATCAGGGCCTGGGAGGAGGTCGTAAAATGTTTCAGTACATCGTAGACCTAAGCAGTGTTTTCCAGCAACCGTAGCATCAAACACAGCACAGGTCTGAAGTGAAAGGACACCGCTGTGAGACACCTTATCTCGTGGATGTCTTTCCCATTTCTGATAGGAGATTGCCATTTAGTAAGTCCTTTGCTGCGGTTTATGCTCAGAAGTTTCATCTATTTACAGCAGATAGAAGCCTAGAGTACTATAAAAACCATTTAGCTAATGTCGTTATTTCTGCATTACAGTCTAGTTATGCATAACCACTGACCCGTAATAGGACAATGACATCTTTACTCCGCTCACACAGGCAGATGAGGTGCAAAGCACGCGAACGGCTGCCGCTGAGTTAAAAGAACGACCAACTTTGCAGTTGTCTGCATGACCGCGGCCAAGCACAAGTAAGTCACTTCGGACCGTTCTGGCCTCCCACAACCCCGGGCCCGAGTGCAGGCAGCTGTGGCATACAATCTGACCCGGGAATCTAGGTCCTCCTTTTACTTTCTATGACTCCTAAACCCCTGGCCAACAACGAAGGGTGGGGGATGGCTGCCCCCCCACCAGGCCCGCACCCACCACACACTTCGACAGCGTGACAAGGACGACCGTGGTCACACTGGAGATTGAACGGCCTGGCCAGAAGCAAGTAAAACAGCACTGGTGAACAGTAACATTGTGCCCTCACTTCATTTGGAGACAGTGAGGCCGTGGCAGGAGGAACAGGGCAGCAACTTGTGGTACCTCCGACCTCCATGCTCAACTATCCTTTCCAACCTGAATGTCTCTATACGAGGGTGATTATGAGGGAAATTCACTAACAGAGCCCGAAACCGGGCCGACTGCAACATTGAGTGCACTAACCACCCGTGCACTTTCACGGTGCACCTTTACCTTATGCCCGGCGTTGTGTGGTGCTGGAGGTGCTACCCAACAAATTGAACAACAGCCCCCCATGTCCTTGCTGCAGCTTATGGCTGAACCCCTCTTTTACACCTAGGCCGCTAAGCATGCTGGGCGTAGTAGGGTCTCGGAATGTTCATACTTAAAGTCATCCCAATTATCGCCACATGGAAATATGGCTGCAGGCCATTTAGCACCCACAACTGCAGCCTAGACACGGGGCTGTGTTGAGACTCAGTCTTAGCCTCAGGTGCCAATTTTCAACCCCTCCTATACTTTGCTGGGGGGCTGGTGGGGGCAGGGGGTGAAGGAGAGGCAGCGCTGCGGGGAAAGAGATGGGAGGGGAGGTCGCAAAGTTAGACCTGCGCTCCCTCAGGCTGCGCACACTGGGCTTGATGGCCTGCGGCCGAGGGAACCATGTGGAACACTCCCCCCACGCAGCACAGGCCAGGACGACGCCAACAGCCCCCAGTATGGCACAGCTGGAATGCCCGCTCCTGGCGGTAAACCGCTCCTGGCTGGCTAGACCGGGCCACCGGGAAAACACACTTAAAAAAAAAATGTATTGTCATAAAGCCTGAGCTGACCCGAAGGTATTGGAGCGCTTTACACAAGCATAGTGTTTACATTACACATCCTGGCGCGGGGGGATGAATTGATTTGTCAGGAATCACTGGATGTGGGCGCGACCTTGAGGCTCGAACCCTGGTTTCCAGCACCAGCGTCGGGCTGTTTATGCTGACGGCTCACCTGCCTCCTCTCCTTTATTAGGTCGAGGACCTAAAGGCTGCAGTCTTTGGTCGGAGATTTAATGTTTTTGAGACTGGGCTTGAACCAGCCTCTCTCCTCCATTGGCTGGCTTCCTAAACGGATGCCAGCCATTGGAGGAGGGGGGCGTGTTTTTGGCGTTCTTTCCAACTGTGATGTCATCCGTCACTCAGAACGCCAACATTTTCGGATGTTTGTGGCCTCCATTGTTGCCCGGCCGGCCCGCCGAGTGGTCTGACCCTCTCCCTCCTGGCCCCGGAGAAGCTGTGCTGCCCGGACAATGATTTTGAGGTGGGATCCCCAGGAGCTGGATGTGGGCCCTAATCCTGTGTCTTGCAGGCTCGTGACCGTCGTGGGCCTCTATTAAGCTAACCGTGTGCGGGGTCGGGCCATCGCCGGTTCCACCTCTGTGGTGCGCTGGCTCTTCTCTTGCAGGTCAGGGATGCGAGTCCTGAGCCCCCTGGCATGTCCAATTCACGTACAGTGGTCACTGACGTGGACTGCCGGCGGCTTGAGATGATCTCTGGAGGGAGGGGAGGAGCTGTTATGCGAGAGCTGAGGCCTCGATTCTGCCTCAAGGCCCCGCAGTGGTGCCTGATCAGAGAAGGCTTGAAGCATGCTAGCAGCTGCGGCGGTAATCGGTGCTCCCTGGTCGGACATTGGGAGATGAGTATGGAAGAGGGATGGTGGGTTGCAGGACCTCTGCCTCCACCGCCCTGGGGTCCGGACCTCTGCACTCTAGCGCCTTGAGGCTGCAGCCGACCCAGCGCCTAATGAGGAGCACAGAGAAGACACCCCCGGAGAGGGGACACTGACCGTCCGGCACTGGTGAGTGAGCACCCCCCCCCCCCTCCACCCCTCCACATCTGCAGCACGTCCAGGCTTCTACACTCTAGCGCCTTGAGGCTGCCACCAACCCAGCGCCTTGTGAGGGGCAGAGAGAGGACACCCGGAGAGGGCACAAACTGAGGGGGCACAGAGGGCGCCCGAGCCCCGGAGAGGGGGCAGAGCCTGGTGAGCGAGTGACCGCGGGGCCCACACTCTCATGCTGCCGGCGCCGAGCAAAGCAAAGAAGGAGCCATGAACAGCACATGTGTGCGCGCTGGAGGCCAGTGATGCGGCCCCTCTACCCTGCGACCCCCCCCCACTCTCCATCACCCCCCAACCCCCCTCCTCCCCCAGAGCTCACCTTCAATTCTCCTCTTCGGACCCTGGATGCCCCCCATGCACACGGCACGGCTCGCTGCACCCCCTTCGAGGAGCTATAGTCACCCCACCCCGCAGTGCAAGAGGCGCAGGGTCCCTCCCTGACCCCTTCCCGGCCCGGCTGGCTCAGGGACGATGACGATAACACCCGGTCGTCTCAGGGGCGCTTCGGGAGCATCAATGTAGGGAAGCCCAGGGTCGTGTCCCGAAGGTCCAGGTTACGAGATCGACCGCCGGACCAATGTGCACAGCATTTCCTGCCCATCTTGCAGGGGAGCCCAAGCACCTGGCTCGCTGGATAATGGGTTTTCGTGTAATTCATACACGTCCCATGTAAGATCGTTCTTGGCACTTAGAAAAAGTGCATGTAGGGTGCCTCGTAAATTAAAATGTATGGCTTAAACAGGGGCAATACTCTACCCTATCGGCATAACTGAGCTGTAATGGCCCCTTTAAATATACCGGGACATTCTTGGATCTTACCTTTGACACATATTTGGCATGGCCTGCCCTCTAAAAAAAACAATGAACTGCTTATTATTGTCTTGTATATGGTCGTTCACTGCTGAATGCGTCGCCCTTTTCCGGACTTTGTATATCGCCACACTAATGGACCATTGTAATTGCACCCTGGTTGCTAATTGGATCTGCACATTTGTGGTTCTTAGTGTGGGTGAACAACTGAACAAAGAAAAAAAAAAGCTCTTCACCCCAACAGAAGCCTACTCCGTTTTAGGGTGAAACAGGGGAACTCGAGCATTACTGACTAAAAAAAATGCAAAAAAAACAAACGTACCCTATTTATAAGCTTAGGTGCATACCTCGAGCCAGAGCTGTTCATCTAAAGCAAAAACCTACTGTATTATTCATTTATTTTCTTATATTTATTATGCAGCGCTGCACAAAGCGCTCGTGTTGTTGTTGCGCCGTACAGCGTTTTACAGACGCACACCCAGATAGATGCATGCCTGCAACGCCATCATTTCACCTGGATAACTGCGCAGCCCAGTGCATCTTTCAAACCGTGTTTACGTTTCAACATCGAACATTTTTTTGGCTGAACGGTATCCAGCGGCAAACTTCTGTTTCTGTGATTTGGTTTACTTTTTCTGAGGTTTGATACCGGTCTGTCATTTTTATGGAGTGTTCTCTGTGTAGCATCAATTTATTTCCTGCACCATGTCTCCTCCTGCCTATGGCCTCCTCTGAAATCTGGATAAGTACTTTCATTTTTGTGTGTGAGTAAGGGTTGGATCAACGGTTTGTATAACGTGGATATGTGGCCCCTGATGCTTGCAAAGGTTTTACCTGTATTTTAAATGGGATCCCTTATCTACTTGCCATAGACCTGCTAGTGAATTGTATTGCCCATTACCTTAATTGGTAATATCTAAATCTATCTCCTTCTCTGGGTATGTTCTAGGTTCTCTTGCAGCTCGTAATCGAAAAGGTGGCTTGGGATTTTACAGTTCTCCACCTCCTGTAAGCCTCACAGGCTGAATGCAGCCAGAGCTACAGTGTATGGGGGTGTGAGGTGATAGATTTGTCTTTAGTTTTGTTGCACTAGCGAGTTCCAGACTTTCAGGAGACTGCTTGTGATTGGACTTCAGGATAGCCAGGTGTACACAAATGATGCCTGACTCCAGAGAGACACGAAGCAAGCATTTGGCTTCGTATGTGAATGTTCGCACCAGTACACATGTACTTAAGTGACTGATAACTGCTTCCCCCTCTCCCTAGTATTACACTGCCAAATCCTGCTCTCATAAGCCCTACAAAGAGCGACAATAACATTTTATTGCTTTAGATGCCTAGCCAAGGAGTGGCCCCCTTCTCGCCCCCCACCCTGATACATCATACAGCCTTCAACTTAGTGCTGGCTCTGTGTGGGTGGCTCTGTGTGGGTGGCTCTGTATGTGTGTGTGGGTGGCTTTGTGTGCGTGGCTCTGTGGGTGTAAATGCAATAGGTCACGCATTTGCGAGCGATTAAGCTATTGGCATTGTAATTGCTTTAGATGCCTAGCCAAGGAGTAGCCCCCTTCTCGCCCCCCACCCTGATACATCATACAGCCTTCAACTTAGTGCTGGCTCTGTGTGGGTGGCTCTATGTGGGTGGCTCTGTATGTGTGTGTGGGTGGCTTTGTGTGTGTGGCTCTGTGTGAGTGTAAATGCAATAGGTCTTGCATTTGCGAGCGATTAAGCTATTGGCATTGTAAATGACAATGCTATTGATTTAACGATTAAGCTATTGGCAATGTAAATGACAATGCCATTTATTTATGATTTAAAAAAAAAATGTCATGAGCAATGCCAATAGCTCAACCTTTAATAATGCTGAGACCATTGCATTGTAAATGCTTGTATTTCCATAGCGCAAACTCGACCCAAAGGTATTGGAGCGCTTACATGAGCACCATATTTACATTACACATTTAGGCACGAGGGACTAAGTGATTTGCCCCGAATCACAGGTAAGTATGGGTGGAAAATCTGTTTCGCTCGCGGATTTTGCGGATTTTCGGTAAATTCGCAATCCGCGAGATTCGCGAATCTCACGCAAAATCCGCAAATCCGCGAGCAGCAGATTTTATGGCTTGCTCGCACTGTTCGCGTGAGTTCGCGGCTTCCCAGTACAACTTCGCGCCCCGCAAATAAGCGCTAAATTGCAGAAATACGATCTTAGCAAAACTGAAACTACTTACCAGGTTCAAAAGTTCAGGCTCATCATTAGTAGCCATTTCCTGTAGTGCTTCCTGAGGGGCCCCTCCAGAGTTCAGTTGCCTACTTGCAACTATTATGTGACCCTGCTCTGAACCTCAGAATATTTACACATATGCCACAAAGGTCCTGAATTACAGCTAAGGGAGACAAGCAGGAGCCAGGCTGGAAGTTCAAATCCATTAATCAGCCCCTAATTCATTATTGTCAGTTGGGGCAGGGCAGGTGTTGTAACTAATTTTGCAACAATGAAAGCACTTAGCAAGTGCAAAAGATCACTAATCAGGAAGCACTAAGGAAGCAGGTGCCAGCTAAAAAAATATTCTGTGACACATTAATCAGCCCCAAATTAATTCAGGTCACTTGAGGCAGGGAAGGTGTGCTTTGCTTTGCCACAATAATGTACACTGACTGGACAACCAGAGGGTGCTGTGATGAAACAGAGGGTGGCATGGGTGGGCCAGAGGGTGACATGAGTAGTCAGAGAGTGGCAGTGGTGACAGAGAGTGGCAGTGATGAAGAAGAGTGTCCCAAACAGGCTGGACACGTAGAAATAACAAGTTCGCAAAACTTGCGACCCGACAGGTAAGTTTGCGTTTGCGAAATTGTACAAAACCCTCGCGAACTGGCAGAAACCCGCGCGAACACAAAAAAAATCCGCAAATTCGCGAGAATTCGCGGATTTTGCGAATTGCGAGTTCGCAAATCCGCAAAATTCGCGAACGCGAGATTCGCAAAATTCGCCCATGCTTAATCACAGGATATGGACGCCACCCCGAGGCTCGAACCCTGGTCTCCAGCACCAAGTCGGCAGCCCTTCCATTGAAAACCCGCTTGGCTGTCCCTGGCTGTCCCTGACTGTCCGTGCTAAATATGGCAAATCCACCGCAAATGGCCAGTCGAGCTGTTTACGAAGTACACTGTGCCCCGGTGTCTAAGCGCCATGCCCATCCAGCATGCGCCGACCACAAACGGCCAAGTTAGGCTCAGCGCAACCATTTCAAAGTACTCAAGCAAAGCGCCGCCCGTGCGGGTGTTTAACCCTTCAGCCGCACTAGCGCCACGCTGCCCAGAGACCCGAGCTGCGGCCCGGTGCACCCCCCCTGCGCTGTTTGAAGGAGGGTGTCTGACACTTTATGCCCCCCTCGGAGCTCCGCAAGGCATCGTGGCGGGTGGTGGGGGTATCGCCGGTGCCACTAATGAGGGCAAGATGCCCCCTCATAGGAAAAGCCCAGGACCCGAGCGATCTGCCCAGTGGCTCGCGATTTCAAGCAGCCCACGCGGCCTGATAGCTGCGGGTACCGCCGTGCCTTGCGAGTACCCACCGAGTACCCGAGGTGCGGGCGGCCTGTGAGAACCAGCAAACGGTGGGGCGCCCACTATTTACTACCCGCTTTTTCTGCTCCGGGCAGGTGAAGTCTCCCATATCACCATTAAAGGGTGCTTGTCATTCTAACGTTTGGACCAGGATGGCGTAGACAGCACCATCAGGCCCGAGGCGCAGCAGCGACGACGATGTGCATAGACGGCGTGTCGGGCAGCAAAGAGGCCCAACAATGGCGGGCGGAGGACTAAATACCCCTCCCCAACCCCCAGGCGCGAGGAGAGGAGAGGAGAGGCATAGAGAGCTGTTTTTGAATAACAAATATCCAGCCTCTTACCACTTTGAATGTTGGTGTTACTGGTGTGCAATCTCTATAGCGCTTAAATGTCAGGTTTCCAGGCGCCTGCCTGTGCTTTATTCAGTGTATCAAAATTAACAACATATGCTGATTGTGGGGCTGCTGACCAGCTTTTATTTTTGTGCTTTCTTAAGGGTGGCTCTGATTTTTATTAGGGTTTCTTGAAATCTCCTGAAGTTAGGCATTTGTAGTCCTTTGCTTTAAAACCTGCAACTCTCGAGGGATGCATGTGTTATGTACCATGGGCAGGACCACTCTAGTCTGAACCACGGTAACTTTAATATATTCACACATTCAGCTTCAGGCTGCAAATGGCTGTTGGACAGAATAAAGCCATCATTTAGCTTTTCGACCTCTCGTAGCACACACTTCCTTTGACCACCTATAAGCTTTCTTTCTTTGGTTTTCTTTTCTCTCTCTTTTTCTTTGCTTCCTTTGAAAACAGCCTCTTCTGCCTTACACACTATACCTGAAATCAGGCAGAATGGGAATTGTAGTTCTATACCGCTAGTCTGTCGTCAGTTTCAAAGAATCATAAAAAATTGCTTGTTCTCCTGCATGAAAATGATGCCATGATACCTGGATGGTGTCCTGAGGCCACATGGATGTGCGCCGAGGGATGTGTGAACTTGTCAGTGGACTGCTCCCTTCCCTGCACAGCTCCGCCTGGTAGCTGCTGCCCCTGTAGCTGCTGCTGACCCTCTGGTCAGTAGTTTTAGGCCCTCCTCCACCCGCAGGGCCCCGCCTGCTCCTCATCCCTGGTGGTCCAGTGGTGGAGCGTCTCTGCTCTGCTGCCACGCTGCCCTCTGTCTCTCTACTTCTGCCTTCTTTTTTTCTGTTTTTCTTTCCCTTCCTCCATTTCACTATCAGTACCCACTTTTTGGGGCTTTTTCTTCCCTTCTTAATTTTTCCCCTGCCACTGCGATACCCCATGGCCCCGTCTCCCTCCAGTGCCTCTTTCACACTCCCTGCGTTTCCTGCCTCCCAACTGTCCAGAACTGCCCTGCACACTACTTAATGGTGGCCTCTGTGCAGCCTCATACAGCGGCGGACATGTCGAAGGCACGCCAAAGGCAAGCCTGTCTATTCCCATCCACGCCTGGACCACACCCAGCGCCACGGACCCTGGTTCTCGTACCATCACCCGCTATGGTGCCAGCACCCTCCATCTCCAGCTCCTTAACACCGGACGCCACTCCATCTGCAGCCGTACATCGCTGATGGACACCTAAGGCCTTTCTCCTTCAGAAACTGCAGCTGCACCTTTGCTTGCCACCACACACCTGCCCTACCTGCTGCATGACCGACAAACACCGGCCACCTCAACCACATCCTGCTGAACACACGTTCCCTCCATGAACATGCCCTATAGATCTGGGTCCTCGACTCCAACCATCCAGACATTGCATTCTTCACGGAAACCTGGATGAACTCCACCCCGGGCATTGCCACTGCCATCCCAGATGGCTACAAGACCATCCACAAGGACGGCGTCAACAAACCAGGAGGAGGCTAAATCACCCTCCACCTCACTACACACCCAGATGACCTCTCGACTAACATGGAGCACCTGCACTTCCAGACCAACCCGAACACCACCCTCCCCGGCACCCTCGTCTACAGACCCCCGGACCTCGTTCACCATTCAACGATTCCATCATCGAATTCATAGCACCCAAAGTCCTTGCCTCCACAGACCACATCCTCCTCGGCAACCTCAACTTTCACCTGGACAACTCCAATGACAAAAACACCTGGTCCCTGCTGGAGAACATAGCCACGGCCGAACTCAAACAACTGGTCGCCGCCATAAACCCACTCAGCAGTACACATGCTCGACCCAATCTTTTCCAGCTACAACATCACCTTCAGCTACACCACCGAGCTCCAGTGGACCGACCACCGCTGCGTCCATTTCTCCTTCACCAAACCCACTGTACATTACCACACCCACTGCTACCCTCACATAAGTTGGAACAAGGTCACGGAAGAACAGCTCACCGCCTACCAAAGAGGGGTTATCTTGTCTGCAAAATACTTAAGAAAACTGACAAAAACTTGTCTCTGAAGTGCTCAAACGAGTCACAAATATGCGCCCAGCAAGAGTTCCGCTCAAAAAGATTACTATTAATAAGGATACACAGAATTAGGTCAAATGGTGTACATTGAATTAGATCCCAAAACATAGACAAACTTGTGTTTCTTGTTTCTTATTTTATTTATGTCAAAACGATCAAATGAGACATATTGAGATCAAATAAGGGTGATAAAAACCATACAATAAATAACTGTTTAAGACAACAGTGCCAGAAACACCAAGAGAATCTCACATCTGATCTACCAGGCATTCCACATTCATACCACAAACAATCAAAACATCCTACAAACAACACAAACAAATAAACATCTTAAGAGAGATCATCCTAGAATAAATATGAAAGATCCTCTTGTGTATAGTTGTATTTCAAGTTGGAATAGTGTCAGTATCTTGCATTAATATCGGAAATGGACAACATTTGCTGACAGTGAAACTATTGAATCACAGTAGGCGTAATAGAAGAGGTAAAGTTTTGAGTGACAGTGTGCATCATAGCTGCATAGAGTGGCTTATACAAAATGTCTGTTTCAGGTGGTCTCCTCAGAGTGTGCAGACGTGCGTTTCAGTATTTGACCTAACAAAAAGATCACACCTTCTTCAAGGTGTTAAAAGCGTAGCGGAATCAGAGTGTATTGGTGTCAGACAGAGGTCAAAGTCTAGCCACGAATCTACGTCCGGGAATGTACGTCCTATGAAAGTGACCAAACTAAATAAACAGGCAGCCCAGCAGACAGGGGTCCTAGGGGAAATCCTTTGTGCAACGGTCCAGTCAAATAGCCAATAAGGACCGGAGTTCAAACAAAGCATGCAGATGAATACCAGGGTTTCAATGAGGGAAATGAATGGATTAAAAGATGTCCACCATCCCTTACATTCAATGGACTTCGGTGGATATGTCCTGATAACATGCAATCGTCCATGCCTGAGGTAATGGCACAGATTCTATCCCAATACAATTAGGGACCAGTGGTAGCTCGCAGTCGTGCCCCAACCCACTCAGAAAGAAACATGCTCGACCCCATCTTCACCAGCTACAACATCACCTTCAGCCACACCACCGAGCTCCAGTGGACCGGCTACCGGTGTGTCTACTTCTCCTTCACCAAACCCACTGTACACTACTACACCCACTGCTACCCTCACAGAAGTTGGAGGCCACCAAGATCATCTGCGGCGTACCCCAAGGCTCCTCGCTCAAACCTCTTCAATATTTACATGAGCCCCCTCGCCGCCATCGCACGCCAACACAACATCAACATCATCTCCTACGCCGACGACACACAGCTGATACTCTCTCTCACCAAAGATTCAGCCACCGCCAAAACCAACCTACAGGAAGGAATGAAAGACGTCGCAGAATGGATGAGGCTCAGCCACCTGAAGTTGAACTCAGACAAAACAGAGGTCTTCATCCTCCGACAATCCCCATGCGCCTGGGATGACTCCTGGTGGCCCTCAGCTCTGGGCTCTGCGCCAACACCCTCGGACCACGCACGCAACCTAGGATTCATCCTGGACTCCTCCCTCACGATGACCAAGCAAGTCAACGCCATCTCGTCATCATGTTTCAACACCCTGCGCATGCTCCGAAAGATGTTCCGGTGGATCCCCACCGAAACCAGAAAGACGGTCACCCAGGCCCTCGTCACCAGCCGTCTGGACTTCGGAAACGCCCTATACGCAGGAACCACCGTCAAACTTCAGAAACGACTACAACGCATACAGAACGCCTCCGCACGACTCATCCTCGACATCCCTCACTACAGCCACATATCTGCCCACCTGAAAAACCTGCACTGTCTCCCCATCAACAATAGGATCATGTTCAGGCTCCTCACAAACGCACACAAAGCGCTCCACGACATGGGCCCCGAATACCTCAACAACCGCCTCTCATTCTACACTCCCACCCGCAAG
Organism: Lissotriton vulgaris; assembly: GCF_964263255.1. Classification (NCBI taxonomy): domain Eukaryota; kingdom Metazoa; phylum Chordata; class Amphibia; order Caudata; family Salamandridae; genus Lissotriton; species Lissotriton vulgaris. The sequence continues at coordinate 79,614,909 of NC_141693.1, forward strand.
CTCCGCTCAGCCAACCTCGCCCTCGCCACCGTCCAACGGATTCGAAGAACCACCGCCGGAGGAAGATCGTTCTCCTACCTGGCAGCCAAAACATGGAACTCCCTCCCCGCACACCTACGTATGACCCAGGACCATCTCTCCTTCAGGAAACACCTCAAGACCTGGCTCTTCGAGCAGTAGCAGCACCCCCCACCCCCTTCTCAGCGCCTTGAGACCCTCACGGGTGAGTAGCGCGCTATATAAATGTGTTGATTGATTGATTGATTGAACCAGGTTACCGAAACACAGTTCACCACCTCCCTCTGCAAAACCCCTCCACCGACATCCACAGACTCCAACACCTCAGCAGGCAATCTCCACCGATGGATCTACAACTGCGCCGACTCTCTGGCCCCCTGAAGAAAGCCCCAAGCAAGCAACACTCCAAGAAAGCCGGCTGGTTCTCTACTGCCATTTATGAGTTCAGACTCACCTGTAGACGGCTCGAGAAGAGATGGAGAAGCAGCCCTGGAAGCCCACTCAGCTTTCAAAACCACTGTCATCACACACCACTATCTTAACAGAACAATGGAAGAAGCAGCCCTGCAAGAAAGGATCAATGCCAACTCACTCAAGTATAAATAACGTTTTGTGTTGTCAAAGAATTCACCAGACCCAGCACAGAGACACCAAGATATACCCCCCTCGCAAGACCACTGCATCAACCTTGGCACCTACTTCCACCGCAAGATCAAGGAGATAAACAAGAGCTTCAACAGAATTGTTACCCAAGACCCTCCCACCCCACCTGCAACAACCTCACCCTACGACCCAAGACCGTTACATATCTTGCTCAACTTTACTCCCCTCACTGCGGACAACACCCTCAAGATCATGAAGAGCATCCACTCCGGAGCACCCTCTTCACATCACATCTTCAACTGAGAAGCCACCACCATCTCCCCGAACTCTGCTGCACCATCAAATGCTCCATTTACTCTGCCACCTTCCCGGAAGACTGGAAACATACAGAGATCAATCCATTGCTGAAGAAACCCACTGCCGACCTGATGGACCATCTCTCTTCTCCCCTTCCCAGCCAAATTCATCGAAATGGCCATGAACGCTCAGCTTTCCGAGATCATCAAAGCCAACCATGTCGTGGACATCTCCCAATCCAACTTCTGAATTAACCACAGCAACAAGACAGCCCTCCTCGCTGCCACCAATGACATCCGCACCCTCCTCGACTGGGGAGAGACCGCAGCCCTCATCCTCCTGGACCTCTCAGCAGCCTTTGATACCTTCTCTCACATCACCCTATGCCCAAGAGTCCACAACGCCAGCATCCACGACAAAGCCCGGGAATGGCCGGACACAGAGAGTCAGACTACCTCAGTTCCACTCAGAACCCACAGAAATCAGCTGCAGAGTGCCTCAGGGCTCCTCCCTGAGCCCTACTCCTCAACATCTACATGGCTCCGCTCACAGCCATGGTCAGGAATCACTGACTCAGATACTTTTCCTACACTGACGATACACTGCTGATTCTCTCCCTCAATAACGACCCCTCAGTCTCCAAAAACAGCTTTCCCAATGGGATGAAGACTGTCGCCACCTGGATGAAGAACAGCTGCCTCAAGCTTAATTCAGAGAAGACTGAAGTCCTCATCATTGGTGTAGGAAAGTGTCCCTTTTTGAATGGTTACCCACCACTTTTTGCCTGACATCTGATACAACTTGAGTTGTTGTACCCTGGGTCCCTGCCAATCAGGTTTCAAGAGCCTGTGTTCTTTTCCAGAAACTGTACCTTTGTAGCCATACTTGGCATAGCTCTGGCCACAGGCAAGCCCCTTGTAAAAAGTACCATGTGTACCAAGGGCACTGTGACCAGGGAAAACCTCTAAGGGCTGTAGCACCTATTGTACCACCCTTAGAGATCCCGTACCCTAACGCTCACACATTGCTATTGCAGGCTGCATGTTTAGGTGCAGAGAAAAGTGAGGAGTCAACATGGTACACATCCCTGTGTGCCATGCCTGCAATACACTGCCTGGGGCCTAGGTAAGTCGCCCCTCTAGCAGGGTGCACTAGCCCTCAAGTGAGGGTACAGAGGCATGAACCATATACCCCTACAGTGTCTAAGTCCATTTTTAGATATTGTACATTTATTAAAGCCATAAAGAGTATATGGTCTGAGAGTTGATCATTACGAACGCCACAGCTCCATAATGGCTTCACTAATACCTGGGAAGTTTGGTAGCAAACTTCTAAGCACATTAAACCCACACTGATGCCAGTGTGGGATTTGATGTAAAATGGACACAGATGGCATCTTAGGGATGCCCCCTGAAAAGCGACCAGCCCTGGTGTGGTTTCTGAATGGTTGCCCACCATTTGCCACCACCAGACAGGTTTCTGTTTCCCTGGGTAGAGAGCCTTCGCTCTCTGGGTCCTGAAACAAAGCCCATCCTGGCCAGGAGTGTCATGCTTCCTCCCACAGGAGGGTCTGTGTCCACGAAGGGGAAGCTTCAAAGGCCTGCCACGTTTGTAAGCTGTCCCTGCCTTTTGCTGCCCTCAGCAACTGGTTCCCACAGGTTCTACCCCCCACTTTCAGTGGGAGAATTGGCGGGAAAACCAAGGTAGGAGGAGAGGCGTGTCCACCTTTGCCAACCCCACCCCTCAGGTGGGGAAGGTGAGGTGAAGCACACATCTCAGTCCCCTTCATCTTGAATATGAGGGGACCCAGTCAATTAGGAAGAGGCTCAGCCCCCCGTCACTAGAGGGTGGCATAATAGGAGGCTTACCCACCCCAAGGAAGGGACCCATTGGTCTTCCCCTGCACATCCCTTTAAATGCCCCTAAATTTAGTATTTAGGGGCAACCCTGAACCTTGCCTCCTCTGATTTGAGGAAGAAAGAAGAAGGACCTGCCCTGCAACCATCACTATATCTCACGTGATTTGCTAAACAAAGACTCACTCACAGAGTCCAGATCCCAGCGGCTCTGGGATTTCGGATTTCGCACCACTCTGCACCCGACGCCCACGGGCCGACTTCAAATGGCCCAACTCCACCAGGAGGTCTCCCTGGCGATCCTGACCTGCGATCTGGTGACCCTGGACCTCCTTCATGCTTCAAGCTGACGGCTAGAGCCTCAACCTGAAGAGTCCCCCTGTCCGCGACCAGAGCTTGTAAGAAGAACCCAATGCCAAAAGACTAACCTTAGGCGGAGATTTGCCTACTCCGCGCTCCATGGCAAACGCGGAGTAGGCAAAAAACTCTGCCTCCGTGGCAGGGTGGAGTTAGCCACTCCCTCCACCCTCTCAACGTCTTTAAAAATGTAAAAGAAGCCACTTACCTGTTGTCCTCCACCTCCCCTGCCTGGCCAATCTCCCTTTTGCTCCTCGCGTCCGTCTGTAATTAAAAAAACAGTACATTGTATGTCTGACGCCCGTGCACATGTGCAAGCACATCAGACATAAAACATAGTGTTTTCTTAATTACAGAAGGGGACGCAAGGACCGAGGAGCAGGACGGAGAGCGGTCAGGCAGGGGAGGCAGGAAGACAACAGGTAAGTGGCTTTTTAAACATTTTTAAAGACTTTGGGAGGGGGAAGGGAGCGTATTTCCACTGAGTTTTTCTTAAACTCTGTGGAAATATGCGTAGAGGCACTACGCCCGCTAGGCCCAGGGTTACAAAAGACACCCCGGCACCCGACACCGCACAGCCTTGGGTGGCATAACCAACATTGTCCAGTCATCCTCCAAGATCCCAAGTTACCTCTTCAGATGGATGTCACTTCCAGGTAGCCTCCCTGCCCAAGCCTGCAGCATCTTTCCTGAACCGGAGATCCTCATTGAAATCCACAGGGCCCCCAAATTTGCTGTGGGTCACTGCACCCAGTCGCCCCTACGCGGCTGGTGGTGCAGGTCCTGTGCTGATTGTTGGTTCTTGCAGTGCTGATTTCTGCTTCAGGAGCTTTGCTCTCACAGCGAAGTGGCTTGCTCTCAAGGAATCCCTTATCGAAGCCCCTTTAAGCCCCATTGGCTAACATTGGACCCCTGCACTCTGCACTCGGCTGCCCTAGTGCCGCTGGTGATGCAACTTAAGTGCCTACCTAGACCTTAGGGAACCTTTGCCCTAACCCCCAAAACTCCCATTAGTAAAGTGCGTACTTACCTGAGAAACCGCTAATCTTTTTACTCCCACGGGAGCCCATGTTTAGAATTTCTTCCTAAAAATGTTCTGTCGAGTTGAAAGTTGTATGGAAGAAAAAGTAACTAAACAAAAAAAAACTTTAAAAGTCTAACTTACCTTGTATTGTGGTATCTAGGCATACCACCCTGTGTAGTCGATGTAATTCCAAAAGAAATTCTTGTGCAATTTGAACTGTTTTAAAATCCAATACAAGCCTGTAACAATTGCAAATTCAACCACAACTGCATTTCTTTGTAAAGTCTTGCATTTGAGAGTATATTTCACTTACCTGTGACAATTCCGGTTTGGTTCATGAAATAAAACTTAAGTTTACCTTTTTTATGCTTACCTAATTGGTCTGGATTCAGTCTCTGAGTGTTTGCCATCATTCTTGAGTGAGTGAATACAATAAATGCCTAACACACCCTCTGGATAAGCCTAACTACTCGCCCACATTACCACAAAGAGAGCTGTTAGTACTTGTCTAATTTAGCCTCTGCTAAACCTTTGGGAATTCCCTGGACTCTGTGCACACTATACCATACTTTGGTATAGTATATACAAAGCCAACTTCCTACAACAGGCTCCACCTAATCCGCCTGGGATGACTCCTGGTGGCCTACAGCACTCAGAACCCCCCCACACCTCCATACCACACATGGAACCTCAGCAACATCCTGGACTCCTTGCTCGCCATGAGCCGCCAGATCAAAGCCATCTCATCATCCTGCTTCCAGACACTGCTTTTGCTGAGGAAGATTTCAAGCGGATCCCCACAGAGTCCAGAAAGACGGTCCACCATGCACTCATTAGAAGCAAAATAGACTATGGCAACGCACTCTATGCTGGCATTACCCAGAAATTCCTCAAGAAACTGCAGAACATTCAGAACGCCGCCATCAGACTCATTCTCAACATTCCCCGCCACAGCCACATCACCGGCCACCTGAGAGACCTCCACAGGATCCCAGTCAACAATAGAATCACCTTCAAGCTCCTCACACACGCCTATGAAGCCATTTACGACTAGGGACCTGCGTACCTCAATCAACGTCTCATATTCCACGTAACCACCAGAGACCTCCGCTCCGCCCAACAGGCCCTGCCTATCATCCAACGTATCCGCAAGACCACAGCAGGAGGAAGATCCTTCACTTACCTCATATTGAAGACCTGGAACACACTACCTCTCCACCTCAGTCAATCACTGTCACTGCCTCACTTCAGGCAGGACCTCAAGACCTGGCTCTTCGACTGAACCTGTTGGACTAGCAGGTTTCCTTCCAACCCGCCCCTCCTTCCAGCGCATTGAGACCCTTTTGGGTGAGTAGTTGCGCTTTACAAGACATCTGATTGATTGATGGTTGGGGGTAGCGATATGTGGTTGGTGGGGTCTACGGACTGTTGGAGCATCCTCAGAGATGGCTGGTTTATAGAGACCAGGCTAGTCTAATGTGTTGTGAGGTTTGAATGGTGGGTTGAAAATTCTTCGTGATGGTAGACAAGGTCTGGCTTATGAGGAGTGAGATCTGTCTGGTTGATGGGTTGGGAGATATGGCTGGCAACTAGTGAGTTATGGTGGTTGTGTCTGATTGTGTGGCTTTTGGGTTTGGAATGTCTAGCTGGTAAGTATTAGGTCTGATTGGTGAGTTGTGATGTTTGGTTGGTGTGTGTCCCGAGGTAAGGTTTGGTGTGTTGCAAGGTGTTGCTGGTATGTCATAAAACAGGATCTGCCTGGTGTGTCAAAATAAGGTCTAGCTGCTTGCTGTATTCTAATACAAGATCTGGATGGCGGTGTGTCCTAAAAATGGGTGGCTGGTGTGTCACAAAACAGGGTCTGGCTGGTGCATTTTGGTGTCCGGTTGGTGTTATGCGGGGTCTGGTTGTTGAGCATTGATATGTGCTGGATGAGTGGTGGCACGTGCTTGCTGAGTGGTGAGATATGGTGGGTGAGTAATGAGGTCTGGCTGTTGTGTCTCAAAGGCTGGCTTGTGTATCTCAAGGTCCAACTGGTATATGACAAGGTCTGGCTTGGATAATTCAAGGTCGGTAACTCTGTTTTGGATGATAAGATGTTTAGCAGGAAGGTTGTGATTTGTATTGTCAAGGTTGAGATGTCTGGCTTGGAGGTGGCAAGTTCTGGCTTGGAGTTTGCATGTCTTGTTGGAGGTTGTGAGGTCTAGCTGTTGGGTCACAAGATCTGCCTGTTGGTAGCAGAGTTCCAGCAGATAGGAGAAATGTTCTGGTTTGTTGGAGATGAGCTTTTGCAGGTGGGCCATGATTTTCAGTTGGTCAGAGCTCATGGCTGGCTAGTGAGACTGGATGCTCGATTGAAGATCGTGAAGTTGGTCTGGAGTGTTCGAAATCCAGATAATGAGTACACGGTGTAGTTGGTTCTGACATATGCCCTTGTGTACAGAGAACTAACTGGTGTGTTAAATGCCTGGTTTGGATATCCTGAGTTCTAGCATGGATGTCAGAGGTCTGGCTGATGTATCCAGAAGTCTAGCTATTTATTTATAAAGTTTTGTATAGCACGAATATGACCCTAGTGGGTATCAAAGTGCTTTGAAGGGAAGGAAGGTATATTTGTGCTAACAAAAACATTGAGGATAAACAGAATAATAAGCTTGACCTCTAAAGGTAGTCAGCAATGTAGTAATCAGACATCATAAATGAGGTAGGGTTTAATTGTGATAACAAAAACTAGTCAACTATAAGAACGAAGGACAAAACCTTGCGGATAAACAGAGTACTAAGCTTGACCACGAAAGGTGGTCAGCAATGTATTAGTCAAACATCATTAATGAATAGTAGGCACAAATACAGTCAATAAACACAAGGTGTTATCTTAGGGCAGGAACTTGTTCATCAGAAATGTTTTACTTCTTTTTTGAAGGAGGCCGTAGACGAGATTAGGCAAACATCTGGAGGCAGAGAGTTCCAGATCTTCGGGGCGACACCCAAGAAGGCTCTGTAGCATGTTTTCTTTTTATGGAAACACTGTGGTTTTAGAAGATGGGAGATAGCGCTTCGCAAAGATCTGCAACCCCCCACCACCCCCAATTTTTCTAGCTTTTGAGCCAAGTATCTAGGGGTATTGAAATGCAGTATAAGCCCTGCATTTCAATACCCCTAGATATCTGAGTCATACATGCAACCTTTAGTTGTATTCTTGCCTCATAAAGGAACCTGATCAGGGATTTGAGATTATTTCTTTTTAATCAGAGACAAGTCTGGCAGCAGCGTTAAGGTAGGCCCTTAAAGGGGCCAGCTTGTATCTAGGTAGGAGGCATAGAGTGCCAATTCTGTAGTCCAACCTAGAAAAATACAAGAGCTTCAACTGCTTGCTTGAGGTAATCCTGTGGGAGAGACAGTTTACGTTTATGTAAAATACTCATCTGGTAATTCGCTCCATTAGTGACCATACTGATGTGATCCTGCATGTTTAGGTGTTTGTCTAATGTAATTCCTAAGGATCTAGCTAAATCTATAATGTGAGGAGAGCAGTTGAGGGCTGTTAGATGCTTCATCCAACGTTCGATCTTGGGAGTGTTATTCGGAGGAGTAATGAGTAGTAATTTCGTTTTGGCAGCGTTGAGCTTGAGATGGTTGTCAGTGAGCCAAAGTTGAGTGTTTTGTAACGTAGAGTTGAGGGATATGAAAGTCTTCTGGGGAGGAGATTTTGAGATTCAATTGGGTGTCATTTGCAAACATGTGATAGTGAATTTGAGCAGATTTCAAGGTGTCTGCTAGAGGTTCCAAGAATGGATTGAAGAGAATGAGTGAGAGGAGGATCCATGTGGAACACCAAGAGTGACAGTGGGGGATTAGAAAGGGATTGATTCATTTTGACTCTTTGGGATCAGTTGTGGAGGAATGAAGTAAACCATTGCAGTACAGACCCTGATAAGCCCATCTTACGTTCATGTAGGTTCAGTAGGCAGTCATGTTTAACAGTGTTGAATGCCGAAGATAAGTCAAGTAGTATCAGAAGGCATGATTCATTTAAGTCCAGCATTTTGAATATGTCATCCACAATGTCTGAGTGCTGATTCAGTGCTGTGACCTTGATGGAAGCTGGATTGGTGTTGGTCAAGGTGTTGAAAATTATCTATGTGGTTGCAGAGTTGGATCTGGACACATTTCTCCAGATGCTTTGCAAGAGTCAGGATGTTGGAGATAGGCCAGAAGTTGTTGAGATCTGAGCAATCTGCACCAGGTTTTTTTAAAATGAGGGTTACCTGTCCTATTTTTAGGCAGTCAGGTACAGTGCCTTGACGTAGGGAGGCATTTACAATCTTTGAGGGAAGAATAAGCTAAAAATAGCGACTTTGATCTCTTCGGAGTATGGAGTTTGGATTTGTGGTGGGTCATGAGGCATGGCTGTGGTGAGGTTTGAATAGTCACCGGTTAGGTCTGGCCGGTGTTTCCTGATGAATGCTTGCGTGTATTCCGGTCTGGATGGTGGTTCACAAGGGCTGGCTGGTGGGTTCTGAGGTCTGGCTGGTGGGTTGCTCTTGGGGCGGCACTAGGGGCTCTTGAGACCTTTAAAAAAAGTGGTCATTTTGTAGAAACTAACATCTTCATAAGACTAGACAGGCACTTCCATTTTTATATCATCGCTCGGCCACCATGTAATGTGGCGGCTGGATGTGAACCCTCTTTTATGTGGTAGGCATCTCATATTGATCGCTCTAGACTCGGCTGCTCCTAGTTTAGTATGTTTACACACAGTACTGGCTGGCAGACGCTTCCAACTCCTCCTCCAACATACTATGCCTCCCACTTACTCTACCTCCCACATACTGCACCTCCCACATACTCCTGCAGGTTCGGCAGAAGTTGCTGATGGGGTGCAGAAATCAGAATTCATTTGTGCAGAAATCAGAATTCATTTTTGCTGTGGAAGCGCCTGATATTCCTGCTTGTTTTGACAAGAGATATGTAGTGTTTCCACGAATCTCATACCTGCAATGGGGCTGTTAACATCTGTTACTGACCTCATCAAAAGGAAGTGATCACTTGTAATGAGGGCATTTGAGGCGATTATTCAAGGAGTAGTGACCGCTTATAACTTGCTTTGAAGCCTTTCAAAGAGTCAACGAATAGGGCACTTTCCCCAGCTTTGGAGCTCAACTGAGGGCTGTTTCTGGATACCGTCCCACTACCTGCCCTCCCAGTAGGGAATAGGGCAGCTAGTCCAACAGGCATCCTGTGAACCCTGTCATTGGCTATAATCTCAGCCCCCGCCCACCCTGAGGTTAAGTCTGATCATTTTTCAAGAAAATAAAAGCTGACTTCCAGTGGTGTCTGGCACACAATTAAAGTGTAGGGGGGGGGGGGTAGAATGGGATAGGCAATTGAGGGTAAAAATAATATTTAAAAAAACGTACCTCTTGCTGCCCAGACTCCGATGGCTGCCTCAGTGCTTCACTTCAGGCAGTCACTGGGAAGGCACTGCCTCTCCATCAAATCCAGACGCTGCTCTTATGCTATGACAGCAGTACCGGGATTGGTCTGAGCAGCCTAGGCTACAGCTCAGACACTGCCTAGGAGCCTGCGGCTCTCCTCCAAACCAGTTGCGGGGTTGGAGAAATAGAAGTGCGCGTGTCTGTTTGGCTGGCCTGAGATCACCGGCCAAACTTAAATGCGCACTTCTAAGTTTCCACCACTCCTGCCTGCCATGGCCCGGCCCACACGCAAGCTCAGTCAGCCAGAGCCCGCCACAGGAAAATAAAATAATAATATTGCTTTAATATCATTTTATTTTTCTGTGACTGACTGACCAGTGGGACGGTGCTCCTCCACCATTGCGGTGGAGCCGCCCCTGCTTGGGCTGAGTGACCTTGTGACGGACTCCCATCAGGAGTCCACACTGATATCCTCTCCGCGGACCCCAGCCTTCAGATGATAAACATGTTGTCCGCCCTCCCTCGGGCTCGGACTGCCTGGACACTGTACTTCACATGATGGCTGCTGAGGCAGCACTGCTTCCTCTGGAGGGGCCCCAGAGTCCAGGGGGAGGGTGCGCTGCACCAGCCTGAGACCCCACGAGCCCCTCAGAGGTGGCAGGACAGGACAGAGAGGACATGAGAGGGAAGAGGATTTCATTCCAGATCATACATGCAACAAAGCACTGCTTGGCAGCTGTGTGCTTATAGTCTCTGCATTAAGGGAAACCTGTCCCAACAATCCTTACAATGTGCAGGGTGTAAAAAAACTCAGTAAAAAAATGTTGCTTCTTAAAAAAAACGGAAGGTTTCTTTCTCCTGGACTTTTCCTTTTACCTCCTCATTGTCATTGCTTTTCCCGCATTTCAGTGTTATTTATTATGTTTTCTTCTTCCTTAGGGCTGAATTTTCTTCTTTCATCCTTTGCCACTTGTGCTTATTTTCTTAATTTTCAGTCCACTCGTTCATTTTTTTATTCGACATTTTCTTATTCTATTCGTGTATTTTCCCTTTGTTAATGTTTGTCTTAAAGTATTCCTCCTTCGTTTTCTGTGTCTAGCAATTGAGCACATAGCTTTAGGCAATAAATTACAGGCGTGTTTGAGAGGCTATACACATCTCCAGCATCAGCCAATGGGAGCCAGTAGGCTGTCAACGAATCCTAGCCTGGGCTATCTCAGCAGCAACCAGTGGAAACAAGCATTCTGTCGACCAATGCGAGTCTGCGCTGTCCTCAGCAGCAACCAATGGAAACAAGCATTCTGTCGACCAATGCGAGTCTGCGCTGTCCTCAGCAGCAACCAATGGAAACAATCAGGCTGCCAGCAAATCCGAGTCTGCCCCAAACTTAAAAGGAAGAGAAGCGAAATGTATTGGAACTTTTGCATTTCTGCATCATGGCGGCGGCAGCTCAGTTCGGGAGCCTCAAGGAAGAGGCCACTTGTTCCATCTGTTTGGAATATTTCACTGATCCGGTGATGATCGATTGTGGACACAACTTCTGCCGCTCCTGCATCACCCAGAGCTGGGAGGAAAGAGAGGAAAACTTCCCCTGTCCACAGTGCAGGCAAATATCTTCTGGGAAAAACCTCCGACCCAACAGGCAACTGGGGAACATGGTGGAAATGTTAAAACAGCTTCACCCGTCCCCAAAGAAGCCCCCGGGGGAGGATCGATGCGATAAACACGAAGAGAAACCGAGCCTGTTCTGTGCAGAGCATCAGGGGATGAAATGTTTGGTCTGCCAGGAGTCAAAGGAGCATAAAACACACTCAGCAAGTGATGTAGAGAAGGCTGCAGAGGAGCACAAGGTATCTCTGTGGGCATTCAGGGATTGCAAAGTCAAACTATGAGAAACCAGCAGGGGAGGACAGGGGTGGGGGGGAAGGGGGTGCGTTTTTTTTCTATAAACACAAGTGAAGAGCACAAGGTGTGTCTGTAAGTTTAAAGGTCACTAGGACACTTGGTGAGCCACATCAAGGGGCAGCCGGAGAGCACCAGCTGTGTGTGTAGATGCTCTGAGGTCACCCTGTGTGTCCCTTTGAAGAGGCTGCAACAGAGCACAGGGAATGTTAGTGCATTTCGATGGGTCACACGGCACCCTTTATGTTCATATAGCAGGTCTGCTGGCGGGCGTTATGTATGTGTGTCGATGTTTACTTCTCATAATGCACCCTGTGGTCCAGAAGAGAAACCTGTAAGAGGTATACTCCAAGGATTCTGTGCAGCGTGTAGTACATGAGCTCAAACGTTCGTCGGTGTCAGAAGACTTGATGCAACAATTCAGGGTGTGGCGCGTGGGCTGCCGTGGTCATCGGACACATCTTAGGAGGTGCAGCAATCCAAGGTGTGGCGCACACAGTCATATGGTCTGGCAATCAGCTGAATGGATGCAGTATTCCAGAGTGTGAGACACAAGCTCACATGGTCATGGTGCACAGCAGAAGAGCGGCAGACGAAGAGGTGCAGACATTTGGGGTGTAGCACACAGGCTTACATTGTCCTCAGACACAGCAGAAGACGTAGCACACTGGCTCATGTGGTCATCGAGCAAGACCAATGAGGTGCAGCAACACAGGTGGCACACGCAGTCATGGTTTCGGTACACAGCAGAAGAGGTGCAGTAAAGAATGTGCACAAGTTCACTTGGTCCTTGGTGACAGCAGCAGGTGTGTAGCAAGGCAGGGTGTAGCCCAGAAGCTCAGATGCATCAGAAGTGGCAGTCGAAGAGATGCGGCAATGCATTGTCTAGCACACAGGTTCAAATGGGCATCGGTGCATATGACTTATCAGCAATGCAGGGTTCAACAGACCCAAAAGGAAGTGCAGGGTCCAGGCGCGGCAGACTTGGATCTTCTTAAGTTAAGTTCTCCTGTAGTATGTTCTGCATGACGTATGTTGACTTTGGGGACCTTCACCAAATGAATAAAAGTCAGGCTGGGCACTGATTAGACTCCTCGCCTTGGAAAGCTCAGTCTCTGTCCTTCTTACCTCCAGTTGCTGTACACTGAACCTGGGCTCTGGGAGATCAGCAAAAGTCCTCCCCACAAGCAGTCCATCTCCGGTGGCCTTCAGGGCAGGATTGAGTTCATTCCTTCAGTCCTCGGGGTCTAGCACTTACCTGTAAAGGAGAGACAGCGAAGATTCTTGTCTCTGGCCTTTGACTTTCTCTTCAACGGTGTGCAGAACTCCTTAGAGTTAAGAGTTAGAGAAGCACTACATATGTGCAGGGGTCAATTCATATTTGGACCCAGATGTTTGGAGGGAAACAGTGGACTTTATAGTGAACCACAAATGATCTCTCCTTCCATCAGGATACATATTCACGCCAAAATGTTGTACTTTCTAAAACATTCTAAGGAGAGGAGGTAAATAGAGGAGCAGTGAATGCCATGTGCAAAAAGAAGAAAGTCATTAGTCACTGACTACATGTAAGAATCTGAAACACTCTACAAAACAAGGGTATCCTACTCTTCCTGTTCTCAGTCTGACTGCTGCTTTCATGACATAGACCCTGCTTGGGTTTAGTGCTTCCCCTCCTGATTTGGCTTTTTGTGGACTCTGCCTCTGCATGTTTCCATGCGTGGCGGATGGTTGACCGCTTCAGCATGCGTAACGCAGGGCTGGGCACAGGGCTTAGTCCACAGGCCAACCTTGTGCCCAAATCCTTGTTTCTGGTCCAGGGAGGACCTGGCTTGGCATTTCGGACTGGACTGTTCCCATGAGGCACAGGTCTACACTGGGGTGGCATAGTGAGCAAAAGAATGATGGATTTAACCCAGATCTCTTGACCGGGGGTGAATGTTTCGATTTGTTCCTCACTCCGTCCATCATTTGCGTGTCTTTTGTAAACCCTGCGTGTGACCAGTCCCCCTCCCCCACTGTGCACAGTGGTCTTCCATGTGCCTCATGAGGTTGGAGACAGGGCCTGGCCACTTCACACGGCCATCGACCAACCATTCATATTATGGGGTTGGCTGCAGGGACTGGCAGATTCCTCCCCCCCCCCCTTCCATTACCTCTACTAGTAATTCAGCCATTAACTCCTTTATCCTTAATAGGCCTCAACCATTACCTCCTTTACCGCTACCTCCTCCATAACCTTAACAAATGCCTGAACTCCCTTTATTGCTGCCGCCTCCAAACTCTAAACACTGCCTACCTCTCTTTCTTTACCTTTCCCTAAACCTTAAATCCTAACCCCCCCCCTTTACCGCTATTCACTCCTGACCATATGTGGGTTAGCTCCTGCTTTCTTGTGTTTTTCTGTTCTCTGTGGTAGACCCTATATAGATCTGGCTCCTGTTCTCTGTGGCAGACCCTGTATAGATTTGCTTCCTGCTCTCTTGTTGTCTGTTTTCTGTGGCAGACCATGTATAGATCTGGCCCCCACTCTCTCACTGTCTGTTTTCTGTGGCAGACCCTGTATAGATCTGACTCCTGCTCTCATGTCTGTTTTCTGTGTCAGACCCTGTATAGATTTGCCTCCTGCTCTCTTGTCTGTTCTCTGTGGCAGACCCTGTATAGATCTGGACTACACTCTCTCACTGTCGGTTTTCTGTGGCAGACCCTGTATAGATCTGGCCCCAGCTCTCTCACTGTCTGTTCTCTGTGGCAGACCCTGTATATATCTTGCTTTGGCTCTCTTGCTGTCTGTTCTCTGTGGCAGACTCTGAATAGATCTGGCTGCTGCTCTCTCACTGTCTGTTCTCTGTGGCAGACCCTGTATAGATCTGGCTCCTGCTCTCTTGTCTTTTCTCTGTGAAGAGACCCTGTATAGTTCTGACTTTGGATCTCTTGTCTGTTCTCTGTGGCAGACCCTGTATAGTTCTGGCTCCAGCTCTCTAGTTGTCTGTTCTCCGTCACAAATGTTATATGGGGTCAGTGCTTGAGCTCTCACTTAGGCTGGCATGTCTGTCACAGACCCATGTATGAGGCTGGCTCCTGCTCTCTCGCCGTGTCTCTGTTCTCTTTCACAGACCATGTGTGAGTCTGCCTTCTGTTTTCTCGCTGCATCTCTACTCTGTTACAGACCATGTAAAAGGTGGTCTACTGCTTTCTTGCCTTGACAGTCTGTTCCTCATCACTGGCCAGGTATAAGGCTATCTCCTCCTCTCACAGTGTATGTGTGTGCCATGTCTGTCTGTTCTCTGTTGCAGACTACGTATGAGGCTGGCTCCTGCTCTCTCTTTGTGCCTGACTGCCTCTGTCACAGACCATGTATGCAACTGGCTTCTGCTCTCTCACCTTGTATGTTCTGTCACTGAACATGTATGAGGCTAGCTCCTGCTCTCTCACCGTGTCTGTCTGCTCTGTCTCAAATATGTATGCCCTCTTACAGTATCTGTACTTTCCCCGTGTCTGTCTGTTATGTCACAAACTGACTCCTGCTCTCTCACCATGTCTGTGTATTCTCCGTCACAGACCATGTGTGACGCTTACTCTTGCTCTCTTCCTGTGTCTGTCTGTCCTCTGTCACAGACCATGTAAGACTTTGGCTTCTGCTCTCCTGCCGTGTCTGTCTGCTCTCTGTCCTGGACTGTTTGAGACTTGCTCCTGCTCTCTCGCTGTGTCTCTGTTCTCCATTACAGATCATGATGATGCTGGCTCATGCTCTCTCGCCATGTTTGTATTTTCTCTGTAACAGACCATGTATGAGGCTGGCTCTTGCTCTCTCGCCGTGTCTGTTCTCTGTCACAGACCATGTTTGAGGCTGGCTGCTGCTCTGTCACTGTCTGTTCTCTGTCACAGACCATGTAAGAGTTTGGCTTCTGCTCTCCTGCCGTGTCTGTCTGCTCTCTGTCCTGGACTGTGTATGAGACTGGCTCCTGCTCTCTCGCTGTGTCTGTCTGTTCTCCATTACAGATCATGATGATGCTGGCTCATGCTCTCTCGCCATGTTTGTATTTTCTCTGTAACAGACCATGTATGAGGCTAACTTCTGCTCTCAGCGTATCTTTTCTCTTTCGCAGACCCTGTATGATGCTGGCTCTTGCTCTCTCGCCTTGTTTGTTCTCTGTCACAGACCATGTATGAGGCTGGCTGCTGCTCTGTCACTGTCTGTTCTCTGTTGCAGACCATGTATGAGGCTGGTACCTGTTCTCTGAATGTTTCTGTTTTCTGTGTTAAACCCTGAATGAGGCTGGTGCCTCCTCTTGCTGTACCTGTCGGTTCTTTGTCTCAGGCCCTGTATGTAGCCAGTATCTATTCTCTTGCTGTGTTCTATGTCCCAGACCGTGCTCATGGCTGGTGCCCTCGATCTTACTTTGGTTGTCCGTTCTCTGTTCCATAATCAACGGGCGACTGGCTCCTGTCCTGAGCCCCCATTAACCCTTCTCAATAACTCACTTATCCAGGGAATTGTCCCTGACCTGTTCAAATCAGCCAAAATAATTCTTATCCTAAAAAAGCCAGGTGCCGATCCCACCTCTCTTTCTAACTTCCGTCCTATTTCTCTGCTTCCGTTCCAGGGAAAGATTCTGGAGAGCCATGTCACCACCTGCCTCAGTGTTTTCATTGTGCAGACCCACTTCTTAGCTCCCCATCAGGCAGGCTTTCGCCCATCCCATTCCACAGAATCTGTTGTCCTTTCTGTCTTGGACGAGCTCAGAGGGAGCGCAGATATTAACTCCCCTCAGGCATTGGTTCTCCTCGATTTGTCCGCTGCCTTTGACACGGTCGATCATTCCATTCTTCTCGACCGTGTCGAAGGCGCCGGCATCCGGGGACCCGCTTTGGCCTGGCTCACCTCTTTTCTAAGGAACCGCACACAGGCTGTTCAGCTGGCGGGTTTTTCTGCCCCTACACGCTCTGTTCTTTGCGGGGTCCCCCAGGGCTCCTCTCTCTCCCCTCTTCTCTTAAACCTCCTACATTCTCCCTCTCATTTCTGCTCTGCAAAATATGGATGTCACGGTATTCAATTATGCCAATGACCTCCAGCTGATCTTTAACCTCTCTTCTCTCCCAGCCTCCATTCTCAACTTTCAAACTATTATGACTTTCATCAGCGACTGGATGAACGGCAACCATCTAAAGCTAAACCCCAACAAGACTGAGCTGTTACATACGGGTGGCACTCCCAGTCCCTGGACCTTTGCCTTCTTGCCCCTTTCCCTTGGTCCTCCCCCTCTACCCTCCGCTTCTGTAAAAACCCTGGGGATTAAAGTCAGCAATGATCTCACAATGGGCTCTCAGATTAGCACTGTGGTATCATGCTTCCTGACACTTCGCACCATACGCACAATTTCCCGCTTCTTTTCCTTTGCAGCTCTCAAACGTATTCTTCTTGCCATGATCATGTCACGTCTCGATTATGGCAACGGTCTGTATGCGGGTGCTCCTGCATGTGAACTTAAGCGCCTACAACTGGTTTAAAATCAGGCTGCTCGACTGATTCACAAACTTCCTAAAGTCCACCATGTCACCCTGCTGCTAAAAACCCTAAACTGGCTGCCCATCCTTGAACGTCCCTTATTCAAGGTCGGTTGCACGATCTTTCAGGCTCTGGCAGGCACTGCGCCAGCCTTTATTAACTCCAAAATTAAAGCCTATGTTCCCAACAGAGATTTGCCTTCCTCCTCCCAGCTTCTCCTATCTGTCCCCCGCTTCAGGAGGAGAGTTTGGAGGCATGATGTTTCCTACCTTGGCCCCCAGTTTCTGGAACGCCCTTCCTTTTTCTATCAGGTCTATTCCGATCTACCTTGACTTCCGTAAAGCTCTCAAGACTTCTTTTACCGTGCCTTCTCGCTCTAGGCGGCCTCCTCTGTCTCCCCTGGGCCCTTCCGTCCTCAGCGCCAAGAAACCGCACGGTGATCGAGCGCTTTACAAAACTCTTAACTTCAACTTCTGTGTTCTGTCTGTGGCTGCCAGTTCTTTGTCACAGACCATGTATGACACTGGCTCGTTTTCTCTCTCTAGCTACCTGTTCTCTGTTGGAGGCCATGTATGGTGCTGGTGCCTGTTATCTGACTCTCACTGAACTATTTCCTGTTTAAGGTTGAGCAGTAGAAGGCAATGCTTTAATGAGAACCCTCCAAGAGTGTTCACTAAGGAACATGGTCCTGATGTCATTTAAAGGGAATTGGAATAGAAAGAATTAGAAAAGATAGGACGTGAGGGTACCTCCAAAAAACACATAAAGGCTGCAAGGAAATGTTTAATTGGTCAAGGGAGTATTGAACATATGGAAGATCAATGTGGGAATGTGTGGTCAGAATTTACCATCTGGCTATGTTTTGGCACCTACATTCTTGATATATATATATATGTGATCAGTATTTACTGTGTGGATGCAGAGCACTAAACTGGAGACAAGGCCCCTGGGAAGATACAGTTGTTTGGGCAAGGTCAAGAGTGGAGTTGGGGTAGTGTTCTTTGAAGAGAGGTGTCTTCAGAATTTTTCTGACTTGTGGGAGAGTTCGAGATTATTTCATATCGATAGAGAATCTGTGCCAGGTCCTGGGAGCATGAATTGAGAAGGCGTGTCTTAAATTTTTTTTTATTGTCTTCTTACAATTTATTGTCTCCAATCTGGTGATAGCCAAGCTCCTGGTCTAATGTTGTACCCTATACTTAGATAGTTTGTTTGCCAGGTAAGCTGGCTTCATGTTCTTGAGTGCATTATAACTGATGCATTTGGTCTTGAATTTGATCTAGGCGGGGAGGAGGAACCCGTGTAGGTCTTTTAATGTGGAGGTGATAACGATTCAATTTCTTCAAGGCCTTGATGGGCCGTGCTACTTCGTGTATGTTACCTTTAATAAGTGCTGGTTTTTGATTGGGTAGACAATTGAGGAGGGTCTTGGCTCCATCCACATGTGAGAGGACTCGAACGGTTGTTCTGAAGTCATATTCCAACTTCACTATCTTCAAGATAGACTAGAAACCCAGCTTTCTTGGTCATGTTTGCAATGTGTTCCTTGAATGACGCACAGGATTTGATTCTCTGTATGTCGTTGGGTGAGGATATCTTTAGGTAACGTTGAGTGTCCTCTGCATACTGAAGGATCTTGATGCTGCTGTCTGTAAGGATGGATCTGAGAGACCCCACGTAGAGGTAAAAAAATATGGGGGAAAGGATGGAGCCCAGAGGTTCTTTTCAGGTGACATGGAATTTCTGTGATCTTGTGGGCCCTAGTTACATGAACTTGCACCACTTGGTGGGGTAGGATGTGAACCATTTCAAGATATTTACTGAAAATCCCATGCAAGTTACTCACAATATTGATCATAGTTGGATGGTTTTTTTTTGGGTTATATTTTTATAACCTTTACTTATTTAAAGTTTAATATTTTACAAGAACATGCTATGGGTAGGCACAAGATTGTCGCATGCAGTGCCACCCATTACGATACCGAATACAGGATAAGCAAACAAAGCAAGAGTAAAGGAGGGCTTATTAATAATTAAAATGGAACTAGATTAGGGAAGATGGTACACGTATGTGGTACAGGGTAAGTGCATAGATGTCATCTTCCAGCTGTTGTAGGAGAGGTGTGATCACATCCTCGATGTGAGGGTAAACTAGGTGCAGTGCGTTTACCTTCCTATGCAGTGAGAGAGGGCACTGAAAAGGGTAGTTGCAGGGCGAGGGACAGGGTGGGGGAAAAGGAAGAGTGCTTGAATCCTGGAAAGTGTCTGGAAGCCTCTAGTGGCCCATACAGTGTCCGTGAGCATGCAGGTGCCTGTTCAGGTCAGTATAGTAGGAGCTCAGCGCATCGGTCAATAAGAGTGTGTCGCAGGCTGTGGGAGGGTGCGGGAAATAGATTCCAACACTTCAGTAATGAAAGGACTCCAGACCTCCTCATATATATGTAATTGGTCATTCAAAGTAGAAGTGATTTTCTCGTATCCCGCTATGTGATACAGTTCAAGGAGCCATTCTTTCTACAGGGAGGGAGTACTGCCTACAATGATGTAATATGCAGAGTTTGTCCGTCGCGACTGACGTAGCTCGCCATCTGAGGACGTGAGAGATCTTGCCAGGGAGGTCTGAAAAATCATGGGGAAAAGCAAGATGTGCTGAAGGAATAATCCGAACGCTATTTTACTGTTGCAGGTACCCCCAAACTTGAGACAAGTATGGGGCAATTCTGGGGCATTCTTGCCATGGAGGTGGAGGGCTTTGTCATCTACTTGGAGTGTGGTTGTCTCAGTGCTGCAGTCTGGCCTGAAGACAGTGTTTGTCCTGTGGAAGTTTACTCTAGCTTAAGTGCTTCTATAACTGTTCCCTTCAAAGATTTCCTCTACAAATGGAAGGTAATAATAGGGCGGAAGTTGGTGAGGTCTACTGGATCCCGGGATGGTTTCTTTAGCAAGGGAAAGATTTGATCTGCCCTAAGAGTGTTTGCGAGCTTTCCTTGAGTGAGGAAAATGAGTGTGGTGGAAGGGGGTAGGAGTTCTCCTTTGATCCTTTGAGCAGATGATGGATGAAGGAAAGAAGGGTGATTAGAAATATTGGATAATATGCGGTAATCGATTGAAGCCATTCTATTTGGTGGTGAGGAAATGGATGATGGTTGGAAATGAGGAGGCGTGGAAGTGATAACAATGATTTTGTCAGATGGTGTTGACTGATGCAGGGACTGTGGGTTCTGGGAGAGGATTGGTTGAATGTCTGACAGGCTTGAGGAGAGCTTTGCTTCTCTTGGTTCCCTCACTGATGGTGGCTTTGTAATAAATGATTTTTGCTGCTATGATGAAGCCTCTGCAGGTAGAGTTAATGTTTTCATTCAGATGAGGTCATCCAGTAGTTTGAACTTCTCCTATCTTAGTTATCCCCCACCCCCCTTATTCTGTTGAGGGTCTGCCTGTCAGCCGTGAGTGAGTAAAGCGGGTGGTGGGTCGGGTACTGTTCTGGGTCATATAGCTCAGGGTAGGCTGAGTGTTTTCTGATGTCCTTCCAGGCCAGTTGTGCACTCTTGACTGAGTTCATTTCAGTACGCTCCCGTCGAGATGCCCTCCTAATCAGAACACTCAAGGGTATTGATGTGCTGTGTCCCACTCAATTGCTAAGTGGTCCATATATGGCAGCGGTGCATCCAGTGGTGTGTGTTGTGCCTGTGCACAGTACAGCTCAAAGTCTGGTGCTGCTAATCCCCCCTCGTCATACGGCAATTTGAGTGTTTGTCAGTTTATTCTGGGCTGACCTCCCGCCCAGGCTACGAATATAGATACTTTCACTAGGTGCTTTGAAAGTGTCACTTGGACCAGGTTTATTTTTTAAAGTTGTGCCACAACTTAATGTTATGGGTTTTTGCATA
This sequence comes from Lissotriton vulgaris, assembly GCF_964263255.1. NCBI lineage: Eukaryota > Metazoa > Chordata > Amphibia > Caudata > Salamandridae > Lissotriton > Lissotriton vulgaris. The sequence goes on from NC_141693.1 coordinate 79,635,803, forward strand.
AAATGCTAATGTCTTTATCAAGTAGAAGTGTCTGCCAGTGATGAAGCTAGTTTACCTGGAGCAGGAATTCTGGCCTAGTCCTTTCAGATATGAAAAGGTCCAAATAAGTGACACCCTTCTGTGTCCTTGTTTGTGATACTTTGGACTGGTGCTTTGAATCGTGATATATGTGACTGGTACTTACAATGTGGAATGTTTGGGTGGTTCTCACATTAATATGACTGGTACATTCAGTCAGGGCACCGGTGTTGGGTACTGTAGTGCCTCTTTTCTGTAAGTAAGACTGCCCTCTACAGATCTACACTTATTTCTTGCAATCATCTCTGCAGGTAAAGCTTCAAGAGTGGCTGCGTCTTCTGAAGAAAGAGGAGGAATATATTCTGGAGTCTAAAGTAAAGGAAAAGGAACATTATAAAACCATGAGGGTGAGTGGCTGCAGTCAGTGCTGTGTCTCTGTTTTTCTGTATTTGTTTTTGCCATATACTAGTGTGTACCTGTTAGAAATGGGGGTCTCTAGTTGGCAAGGGCTTGCACCTTTGTTCAAATAGGGACCCTTCTTCCTAGTCAGGATAAGGGAGTTATACTCCTAAAATAAACTCTGCTCACCCCCTTGGTAGTTTGGCTCGAGCAGTCAGGCTTATCTTAGAGGCAGTGTGTAAAGCATTTGCACATAACCAACAGTAATACAGTGTAAGCACAACAAAAGGACACCACAACTGTTTAGAAAAATATCCAATTTTTTTATATACTTAAGACAAGACCAAAAATGATAAAAATCACAATATAGTACTTAAAAATCTTCAGTTATCGAAATAACCTTGAAAAACAGTTCCTTGATGTCGATAACCCTGTCCGGGGCAATCACGGCATCGTGAGCAAATAAATTCAAGTAGTTCTGGCTGACCGCAGCGTGGCAGGCCAGCTACGGTGTCAGGAAGACCCGCAAACAGTACCTTTTAGAAATGCAGGGCGTCGGCGACCTCTGTTTGAGCTTCCGAAAGCATGGTGTCCGCAGGCGTCTGTTCTGGAGGTCTGTGCGGTAGTCGTCCGGGCCCTCTAAGTCACACGCGTTGCAGGTTGAACTCCTCCTTGTTGAAGTCAGGAGTGCTGTCGTCTGGTGCTGCGTTGTGAAATGCGGTGTGCGGTGCCCTCAGGTCGCGGTGCGAAGAGGGACTCTGTGGCGGCATCAGATGGCGTCATCAGTGAGACCAGTGTCGCGGTGCGAAGTGAATGCGGTGCTAGCAAGTGACGGTGCAAGCAGCGTTGTTGTTGTTGCTGAAGCACTGTCGTCGGCTAACGAACGAGTCGATGGCACAGGCGTTGGTCGGCCAAGGATGCAGTGCAGGATGTGGGTGGTGCATTGTGTAACTTTACGAGTGGTGGACTCAAACCACGGAGCAAGAAGTGGCCTTGATTCCGGCATGGACCTGGCGTTGTCTGGGATACCAAGGAGTTGTGGTGAAGCGAGGCAGTGCAGGGTGTGGTGCCCACAGGTCGCGGTGCGAGCCACGGCTCGGTGGCGGCGTCAGCAGGTGGCGTTGGTGAGACCAGGGACGCGTTGCCCTCTGCGGTGCCGTCAGGACACTGAGTCGGCAGCGGCGTTGTAGACGTCGTGTTGTTGCTTCGGTTCTGTTGCAGCACAAAACACACAGTCCCCAGTGCTGAGGGAAGAAGAACTTGAAGTCTTTGCTGCTCCTAAGACTTATTGAACGGGGGCAAGCTCTACCTCAAGCCCTTGGAGAAAGTCACAAATGTAGATTGCAGAAAGTTCAGTCCAGTCCTTTCACTGCCCGAGACAGAAGCAGCCACTGCAGGCAAACACAACAAAGCACACAGCAAAGTGGTAGTTCCTCCTCACAGCTTCTCCAACTCTTCTTCTTGGCAGTCTTCTTGATCCAAAAGAGTACTAATGTTCTGGGGTTTGGGCCCCAATAGTTATACCACCAAATCCTTTGTTCTCTGAAGGCAGAGATGTCTGTACCTAGTCTAAACCAGTTCTGGGTGCATTCTGCCAGTGCACAACGTCTTCCTTTGTCAGTGTTGACCAGGGTCATCAGACGCACCATAGGAGGTGGGCCAGCATTGTGGAAGGCAGACTCAGCCCTATTCAGGTCCAGGTGCTACTCCTCCCACCAATACCAATGAAGATAGGCCTATTCAGCCTAGTGCTGACTCGCTCTGCCTCCTGGAGCCATCCCAGCCCCTGTCACTCACAAACCAGACATGCAATACACAACTTAGCAGAGGCAGGCTGGATGGTTAGGCAAGAAAATGCCTACTTTCTAAAAGTGGTATTTTCAAACACAGAATTTAAAAACCACCTTCACTAAAAGATGTATTTTAACATTCTGAGTTCAGCCATACTAAACACTAGGTAACTAGAGTCACTGCTGTTGGACTTTGGGGCTGAAATCAGCCAAGGGCGTGTTATACAATAAAACTAAAAAGGACACTGTTCTCCGTAAGGTAATACTTACATAGTATGTAGTAGTGTATGTATTCACATGTGTGGCATTATCTGGCAGTTAGTGCATACCTGTGTGTGTGCATGTGTCATTGTGGGTTTGTGTGTGTGGGCATGTTCACACTTATCTGTAACAGTACGTGCTCATGTATGGATGATTCTGGAGTTATCGATGGGTGTGCGTGCATGCCTGCATCTCTACGGTAGTGTATTTGCGTAGGCATGCTTGTGTGTCTTTGTATGTATGTATTTTGAGCCACATAATCTGCCAATAAATGTGCATGTTAGTGTGCATGTGTGTTTGAGGGATGAGCATGCTTTAGTCTGAATTTATTGGCTTTGAGTTTGTGCTTCCGCATGTAAATGTCTCTGCCTTGGCATATCACAAGGTCTTATGGTATTTGTGAGTGTGCAAATGCATGTGTGCATCTAAAGAAGTGTGACTTTGTAAGCATGCATGGGTCTGGATATATATATGTGAGATTATATAATTATACTTCTGTGTGCGCGTATGCATGGGTGCCGCTCACATTCAGCTCTTGCAGCGCACTAGAGGATTGCACTTAGCACTTGTGTTTGCCGCTCGGAGAACAGCTTGCCTCCCCACACAGACAGCCCCCGCTGGTGTGAGCGTGTTCTGCAATCGGCAGAACCGACATCGCTCCCAGCCGGAGGACGTGTGGGTTGAGGGCACTGGGGGCTCAACGACTAGGCTAACGACCGGGGGACTGCGAGGACCAGCATTCCCTACCTAGCGCAGCTGGTGCCTCTTCCCCCGGCGGCCACGCCCACCAACTACACGTAAATAATTGACGTGATCCCCACCGCGACGCGGGACGGAGCGCGGGACGGAGCGCGAGGCGAAGACCGGGCAAAGAGCGGGCCGTTTGAGTACGGCAGAGTCCGGTCCGGGCTAATCCCGTTGTTACCCTCTAATTTTGGTGTTGGAAATATACCCTCTGTCATTTGCACCTGGTAAGCATACGGCACAATGTCTACACGAGAGTATAAAAGTAGGGCAGCAAAGGGGAAACTGAAAAATGGGACTCTTGATGACTTTCTCTCCAGAACAAACACTGCTATAGATCTGGAAATCAGCAAGATGCAGAAAAGGGTTTCCATCGAACTCGATGCTGCCAGAAGGCTTTCCCAGGAACTGGCTACTGCTAAGAAATCCTCGTTGGGGCATTTTTCTCATGCTAAAACACCGGATCGCACTTCAGGACCTGCATCGATTTTAACACAGGCAGTGGTCCACTGCCCACCAGCCTCACCTCCTTTAGCCCCGGTAGCAAATGCATGGTCTCCATGCCCAGCAACCCCCACTCTCAATATACCTTTGGGCAGGGTGGGAGGGGAAGAAGGGCCTCTATTATCGACAATACCAACTGTCGATTCTAAAGTTATGAGTGCGAGGATTTCCCCAAACCTGACCAAGGGTTCCAACCAGAAACGGAAGCGTAAGACCACAACTGCCTATTCTAGGAAAAAGGCTAAGGTAGCGAAGACACAGTTACCCTCCCAAGTATTAGCCCAGCCATCTCTTCCACCCCTTTCCGTAGAAAATAGTTGCCCTCTAGCACTAGAATCTAGTCCAGTGAAGTTGATGGGGGAGCACAAGAATCTGACAATTGAAAGTGAGAATGGTGGGGCACCACTCTGTATGATTCAAGGAAAGGATGTGTAATTTCTAACGATTGTGTGGGAAACGCTAAAAAAACTCCTTACTCCGCTGGAAGTCAGACTGTCTCGAATAGAAACTCAGCTTCTCGAGACTGAAAAAAGCATTTTAAATCTGGCCACCCTGACCCTATCCGGTAATAATTCAATTAGTTCACCAGCTGTGAGTCACACTCCAAGAGTAGCTGCTGCCACTTTACCACCCTCTCCGATGATAAAACCTGTCCCTAAACCCCGGCAAAAGGTTCCTGCAAGCGCCTTCAGTAATAAAGTAGCGGGATGTGCAAACCAGCTCCCGGCACCTTCTGTACCACCTCCTAAAGTGCAGGCAGCCAAGAGGCCATGGTGCCTACTCATCCATAGCAACCAGACCACTTACCTACTTCTATCCACCGCGTTCCCATTCCCACATGGGGGCAAACCGGAATTGGAACGCGATCCCGGAACGAAACTTTGTGCAGGGCGGGCCATTCTATCACTGGCAAGATAAATATGGAGGGTGGAATGGAGCTCCCACCTATAACAGATTTGGATGCCTCGAGGACGTGGATTGACTTCACCACTGGGCTTTTGACGCCTCCCCCTTGATAGATTTATATTACTCTCTCGCTTATCCCCCACCTTGTTCTCCTTCACTAATATCTGACAGGGTAAATGAAACATTGTCACCATCTCCCTATCTCCCAGGAGATTGTTATGTTATATTATGTTAAATTTGACTTGTAGAGCGCATGTACGCCCGTAGGCTTCATGGCGCTATAGGAAGTTTTCAGAAACACAACAGGAGGACAGCTTGGAACATCTAAGGATAAGCTTCCCTAAAGAGCCAGGTCTTAAAGGCTTGTCTAAAGGCCAGAATATCCTCGTGTGACCTTAAAGAAGCTGGCAGAGTTCCAGAGGGAGGCAGCAAGAAAGTGAAAGGAACTGCCGCCCTGACGTTGTTTCCTAACAGGTACCGTGAGCAGGCTTTTGTGACTGGAACGAAGGTTGCGAGAGGGGACATATCTGGCAAGCAAGTTGATGATAAATTTGGGGCCCTTGCCTTGTAGTGCCCTGAAGATAATGCAGCCGGTTTTAAAAGCCGCCCTCTGGGCTATCGGCAGCCAATGCAGATCTGCCAGGCCTGGTCTGATGGACTGCCATTTAGGAAGCCCACAGATCAGCCTGGCCGCCTGATTTTGAACTAGCTGCAGCCTCTTGAGCTGCCCGGCTGGAAGACCCAAATATAAACTATTTGAGTAGTCCAGCCTAGACAGCACAAGGGCGATGGTCACCTGTATCAGGGCAGAATGGGTTAGGAGATGGGCAATCTTTCTAATCTTGCGCAGCTGAAAGAAGCATGCGGAGACTACTGTCCCTACCTGACTTTTCAAAGAGAGGTCTTCACTAAAGGTGACTCCAAGGCTCTTGACCGTGCGGGATTTGGAAGGGGGATTTCCCATCTCCGGAGGCCAAAATTGAGGTCCCCAGCTGAGTTCACTCTTCCCAGGCAAGATCAGTTCAGTCTTGCCTGGGTTGAGTTTTAGGTGGTTAAGGCCCATCCACCTCTGGATGTGAGCCATGACCTCCCTAAACTCAGTAACAGCGTCAGGCGAGCCTAGGGGGGAAATCAATTGCAGATCATCTGCGTAGTTAAAGATCCACACTTTGAATTTCCTCAAGGAGTACAAGAGGGGACGCAAGTATAAATTAAATAAAAGGGGGGACAGGGAAGAGCCCCGAGGGACACCGCAGTCGTTCTTAATTCTAGGGGCTGTGAAGGTGCCCAGTCTCACTGCTTGAGTCCGGTCAGACAAAAATGATTCCACCCAGCTCAGGGCAGCACCTCTGAGGCCTGCCTGCCCGACACGGCCAACCAAAATGGTGTGGTCGACCGTGTCGAATGCAGCAGACAGATCAAGGAGTACCAGTGCCTGGTGGACGTCCCAGTCTGCGTTACACCGAAGTGTGTTCTGGACTGCCAGGGTTACCGTCTCGGTCGAATGGCCTGGACGGAACCCAGCTTGATTGGGCTCCAGAAACCCAGTGGTTTCCACAAAGTTGGAAAGACAATTGGAGACGTGAGCCTCCAATATCTTGGATAAAAATGGCAACAGGGATATGGGACGATAATTTGAGTCCCGGGGGTCCAGACCTGGTTTTTTTATCAGAGGGATTAGCAGGGCGTGTTTGAAACCAGTAGGTACCTTGCCCTGGGCCAATGATTTGTTTAGTAGGGGTTGGATACCCTGAGGGATAGTCTGACCGATTTCAGAGAAGATGTGGGGGGGGGGGCAGATATCGTTTGGGGATCCGGACTTTACCCTCGCCAAAAGTGAAGAAAAAGTTTTACCATCGATGGCCGGGAAGGCATCTAGTACAGAGGGATTATAAAAGGCGTCATCCAGAGGAAGTGACGTTGGGGAGCTAGCAATGCTCGATTTAATAGTGACAATTTTTTCTCTGAAAAAGTTATTCAGGGAATCACATAGCTTCTGCGTAGGAGCTATTGAGGGGGCTGTCCTGTCGTTGTCACAGAGTTCATTGACGATATTAAAAATGTCTTTGGACTTATTAGATGAAGATAACATTTTTGTGGAAAAGTAGTTGAGTTTGTCTTGGCTTAAAATTTTTTGATATTTTTTTCCTAGTGACGCAGAAGATTTCCCTATCCTGTGAGGAATAAGTGGCTCTCCACTGTCTTTCTTTCTGTCGTACCCCTAATTTAAGTGCTCTAAGTTCCTGGGTGAACCATTTGTGGGCATCATTACCTCTAATGTTAGACAAGTATACAGAGGGGGCGAACAGATCTGCTGCGTGGAGGAGCCAGGAGGACAGTGCCCTCTCGTCAACCTCCAGGTCTTCGCCTGATAGGGGAAGGGTGTTGTTCAACGTGTCCATGAACCCAGAGCGGTCCATGGATTTCCATTTACGGAACTCTTTTCCCATAGAAGGTTTGGCCTTAAGCTGCCCTTGAATTTCTAGCGGGAACTGGATGAAATAATGGTCTGACCAAATACAAGGACTTATAATGGGAGAGAATGGTGGTAGATTATGTGTCCAAATTTGGTCCAGGCTGTGGCCCTTCTGGTGAGTGGGTAAGTGGATGTGTTGGACCAAGTTTAGATCTGTAAGCAGATCCCTCAGTTCTCCAGCTTGAATGTCTGTGTCTGTTCTGTCGAACCAATAATTTAAATCCCCCACTAGGACAGTTTTAGAGTACTTAATTACATGAGAGGCCAGTTGTTCTGCCAAAAGTACTGGATAATTGGCCATGTATTGGGGAGGGCGGTATAGCAGAATTAGAGTAAGAGCCCCACTCACTGAGTCTAATGTGATTACCAAGTTTTCGGTGTTAGGGAGAGTGAGAGAAGGTAATTCCCGGAAATGAAAAGATTTCAAAATGATTGCTGCTACCCCACCTCCGGCCTTCCCTTGTGCACGGTTGGCATGTATTCAAACCATGGGGGAAACCAAGCACACTGAGAAGCAGGTTGCTGACTTTCCCATTGTGGATACATCCACTGATCACAAAAAAAGTTGAGCTCATCATCCCATGCCCAGCTGAGATGCCACATGTAAATTGTCCACTGGTTTCAGAGGGCATGTTTTCCCCTAACTATTGCCAGGGCAGGATAAGCAGGCGCCCACTGTCCTCTAATTCTACTGAGGAGGGCGGGGCACCAAGTACACTTTCGATACTGTCCTGGAATGTGGCCAGGTTGGGTAATAAACTTAATTCACCAGACTGGGTGGAATTCGTTGAGGAATATGACATATGTCTATTCCAAGAAACGTGGGCTAGAGAACAACACTCCCATACAGGGTTCGCTATCTTTGAGATCGTGGCAAAATGGGGTGGGAGGGGCCGACCGTCCGGTGGTATGTCAATCTGGGTAAGTTCCCACCTTGGATGCAAGGCAAGAAGCATGGTAACCAACTCACCGGACCTCCAGTGTGTTGTCCTGGAGTGGGCGTCCGGTGATAGAGTAGCATTAATTAATGTATACTCTAAACCGGTTGGCATTATGGGCACTTCAGGAACAATCGAGGAGCTGGCTGTGTTTCTTGACCGTGCGACCCTCTGCCCATCACTTATAATGGGGGGGGACTTTAACATCCAGTATGAGCCCCTCCCGGATCATCTGGATGGTGTATTTAATGAAGATGAACTCTGGGAGATACCCACCTTGTCGGGTCCACCGGTAAAATCATGGTCGCCCCTAGCCACTCAAATAATGTCCCTCACTTTATCCCACTCACTAAGGGCTTGTAATGGGCGGTCTAAAGGCGATATCCCACCCCAGCATACCTTTAACAGACCAGGGCACGAATCACGGATTGACTACCTCCTGGTCCGGACTAAGGACTGGAATAAAGTCAGGGATTTCACTATACTTAGAAGGACTGACCGTGACCACAACGCACTGTCACTGAGGTTCGCTGTACAGGGTATGCCAACGTCAAACACAGACAAAAACCCGGTGCTCCCGGAGGGTCTTGTTGCATCTAGCAGCAGACGCAGGATTAGATGGGCTACACTTGTGCAGAATCCAATAAACACTCAGAGGCTATACGAGGTAGTGGTCCCTGCCCTAGAAAAAGTAAGGGATTTTTTCCTTCAGTCACCAACTCCAGATAATTTTAGAGTGCTGGGGGATATCCATTCTGAGCTTTGCACTAATCTGGCAGAAGTAATGAACCCGGTGGTCGGGAGGAAAAATGGAAAGAAAAAGAGAGCCACATGGTTCAATGCTTCTTGTAGAAGTGCAAAGGCTGCCCTCCTAGAGTCCCTAAAAAATCGGGATACCCCTAGTAAGATCAGGTGCAAGAGGATGGCCTACAAGCTTACCACCCGTAATGCCAAAATAGAATGGGACCAGCACAATTGGTCGGAAATGACGGCTGCCTTGGCATTTCATGATGCCCGCAAATTCTGGCAGATCGTCAAGCATGGTTCAGCTGAACCTATAGCCGCAGTAGATGCTAATATTGCTGCCACAGTATGGGAAGACCACTTTAAATCCTTGTACAGTGTGCCCGATTCAGGCCAATTAGGGAACCCACCTGATTCACTAACGGTTCAATCTTCAGAAAGTGTAGATAGGATGGACGGGTTCACCTTGGGAGAACTTAATAGGGCAATCCTTGACCTCTCGTCCGAAAAGGCGCCTGGTCTGGATAAACTCCCAGGTGACCTCTATAAGCAGGAGGTCAAGATCTGGGCCCCCTACCTGAGGGAGCTGTTCAATGCAATCTTGAACGGCATGGCGATCCCCCCGACTTGGCTGGGGGCAGAGATAGTCCCTATATTTAAGAAGGGTTCGCCTCTGCTCCCAGCCAATTACAGGCCAATAAGCCTGATAGATGTTTCCCAGAAACTCTTCACTAGGCTATTATTGGATCGTCTATTGGAATGGATGTCGGATCACGATATTCTGAGTCCATTCCAGGCGGGATTTAGAAAGAAGATCTCCACCATAGACCAGGTCTTTCGGCTTGCCCTCATATACTGGAAAACGGTACAGCTGGAGGGTGGCAGCCTCTACACTGTATTCGTGGACCTGAGGGCGGCCTTCGACCTGGTCCCCCGCAGAAAACTCTGGGAGGTGCTGACCAAACTGGGGGTCCCCGGGGGTTTGCTGGAGATGATTATTCGTCTCCATACCGCCAACTTTGCCCAGGTGAGGTGTGGCAAGGAGGGGGCGTTGTCAAACCGATTCCCCGTTGACAGGGGGGTTAGGCAGGGTTGTGTGCTTGCGCCAACCCTGTTTTGCCTCTGTCAACGGGGTAATCGCCCACCTCGGTAGGGTTGCCAACTCGGACGCCCCAAAGTTGGCAGGCAGCAGGGTACCGGCGATAATGTTCGCCGACGACACCCTGCTGCTCTCAAAATCCCCAATGGGGATACAGCGCGTCCTAAATGGCTTTGTGGAATTTTGTGGGGAACATGGCCTAGAAGTTAACACCTTAAAGACCAAATTTATGGTCTTTAATGCCCCACAAAGGCTACGAACCGCCCCCACCATCGGCCAGACCAGACTAGAAAGGGTGCGTACTTTTGAGTATCTTGGGCTCCTGTTAAATGAGAATATGACCTGGTGCACACACCAACAGAAAGCACTACTTAAACTGGCCCAGTACTCGGGAGGGGTTTTGAGGCTCATGGGAAACAATAGGTCATCTATCAAACCTGTCGGCCCACCACTCCAGATTTACAAGGCACAGGCAAGGGGGGCCGCCATGTATGGTTGTGAGCTTTGGGAGCATGTATCTTCTCCAGAATTGATGAAAGAGGAGAATAAGTTCATAAGGCAGGTGGTACGACTACTGCCTAGCACGCCTCTTGTGCCACTGAGGTTAGATCTAAGGCTGCGACCTCTAAGCGAAGAACTGGCACTGCGTCCCCTCGTTTACTGGCGTAGGTTGTGGGCAGTTCCAGAACTGAGCAGTTATAGGCAGGGTCTGCAGGAAGTTCTAGCCATGCCCAATGCTGGGAAAATTAAGTGGCTTAAATTCATTAGAATTGAGTTGGAGGGACTGGGCCTATCGACACTCTGGTCTGATCCTCTATCTGCATGCCCACTAATTTCCAAAAAGAGACTGGCAAAGGCATACCATGACAGTAAATTAGCGGCACTCTGTCGACAGGAAACTCTGGGCACACATACGGAGTCTTTTTTACTTATTAAGGACAGCTACAGATTTGAACCAGCCTTGGACAAAATATATCCTCCACTTCTCAGGAAGTTCTATTTACAATGGAGGCACGGGACTCTTCCTATCAGAGCTCTAACTAGCAAGTGGAGTAAATCACCAACTAGCCTATGCCCGGCTTGCGGAGTGGACAATGAAACAGAACTCCACATAGTCTTCTTTTGTCCAGCTCACCACGCCTCCCGTAAGAAATGGATCATCCCCATATGTAGGAGCCTGGGGTTCGCGGAGTGCCTGGCCGCGTTTAGAGTTCTTAAATCAGATCTCACTGATCACATTGTCTTTGCTGTCGCCAAATACTTAGGAGCAATGTGGTACTTGAGAAGCCAATACCTTAAGGCTGGTCACTGATCATTGATTGACTGTAGAACAAAACCAGAAACTTTGTACACATGAAATTTTATGTACCCGGATGGATTGTGATGTTTTATTATTCTACTGTTTTAATATTTTTTTAAAGGAATTATGTATATCTTTTATGGTGATATAATTACCGAAATAAAGATTGATGATGATGATGATGATGATGATGATGCATGGGTTTCTGGAGAGTGTGCGTTTATGGGTTTGTGTATTCATTGTCTGGAGATTATTCTGTGAGTTTGTAGACACATCTATACATGTGTGTGACCGGACAATCATGTGTGCATCTGTATGAGTGGGTGCCTCCTAGTTTGTGTATGCATAGAGTGAAGAGATCTATCTGTGAGTGTGTGCATCTCTGTGCACATGCATGTGTGCAACTGTATGAATGTGTACCTCAGTGGGGTTCATATGTATGGTTCAGGATTTATCTATCTATCCATTCATTGGTCTGAGCACACCTGGTGTAAGGCCCTTCCTAAACCAAAGGGTTAACATTTTAATCATTCTAAGAAGGTGCACAGAGCACTCAACAAAATGCACACAGCTATAGACCTCTAGGGTTTTTTCCAAAAGGCAAATAAAAAAAATGTTTAATACAATGAGACATACATTTATTCATATGATTTTATCTTGATATGCGATTTTCTTTCCAGGATCTTCTGATAAGAAAGAACAAACAACATTGACACAATTCTTCAAGCTCAAAAGAGCCTGAACATACATACACAATGTTACATACCATTGCTTCGTACAATGCCAACATTTCAGCTGCACTTGTAAATGGATTCCCAATGCATTTCGGGTTGTTAACTCTTCATCAGGGGAACTGAAAAAATAACATATGTTTACACAATCTAACCATTGACAGACCAGGAACCGTGTGTTCATTGCACATGCTTATAAATGCCAATTCCAAACATATTTATTAAACGAGGATGTAATTAGTGTGTTCTCCACCGACATTAAAACATGGATGATATCCCCATGTTCATAGAGAGGTATTGAAGAATTAGCCAGATGCAACTATGTGAGATAATGTGTTCACCTATTGTCACGAGTGTCTCATATGCAACCCAATAACAAAAAAAGTGACAAAAGGAACAAGCATTTGCCATGCAATAGGTCTCGCATTTGTCAGAGTTTGGGCTAATGGCGTTGTAAATTATGTTTTTTACCTTTGTGTTTTGTTTTGGAGTTTAGTGGATGCATGTGGTATGGACTAGAGCGGAATTATGCAGGTTGTTTTCAAATTGTTAGTTGTATATTTGTGTGTTGTCTAGTGTATTTGTATAGTGGAATTTTATGCCATGGTGAACAGATAGTGGTGAGAGATGCAGAGAATAGAGAGAAAGGAAGAATGAGAGGGATAGGTAGATTGTGTAGGGAGCAGTTATTGAACTTGAGACAGAGGAGCAGAAATATGTATGAGAAAGATAGAAAGAAGGTGAGAGCAGGCCTAGAGCCTAGGTTGGAGGGACAGAAAGTATGAAAAGTTGTGGTATAGAAACTTTGCTTGAAAACCTGAGTCAACCACTTGAGAGAGGCAGAAGTAGTGTGTGAGAGAGCAAGAGGGTTGTGTGAGAGAGTACAAGAGATAGAGGGACAAGTGGAGGGGGCACCGGGGGTGAGGCAAGAGGTGGCCTAGCACACAGCGTGAGGAGGTATGGGGAGGTAGCATGTGTGAGTTGGCAGTATAGAGAGGAGACCGTTTGTGTGAGAGGGATGAGAGAGGGCAGTGGTATTGCGAGATGAGAGTGGGTAGTGGGAGTGGGAGTGTGAGAGAAAGATGAGGGGAAGTGGGTATGTGGGGAAGAGATGACTGTCCATATGGGACTAACCGATGCAAAGCAGTAACAAAAACTGCGTATTGATCAGGAGCAATACACATTTTACACTGACGGAGTACGAACACACTGATCCCTCTACAAGTGAAACACTTCGAGGGAAGGGGTGCCGCTTACTTGGGAAAAGCACCCCCTTTAAAAACTCAGAAAGGCACTAATTTTGACTTTTGAAGGCCTGGTGTGGTGGGGCTGCTCGTGTTTCCTGCACTAGAACAGGCTATGGATGCAAAACTCGTCCGCCGCTGTGGGCATGAAGAAGCCAAAAGCACACCCAAAAACTCCTCTGCCGGGACAATTAAAGACAGGACAATTGTTGTATTTCTGTCTAGGACCCTAATTCGATATTCCCGATTCATGCCCTTGTGCGGTTATAATCAGTAATATCCTTACAAAGGCATAAGAATCATATCCATATTCAGTAATAGCCCATGCAGTCCAAAGCACAGCACGGCTACTCCCATCGACTCCTAGAAAGCACAACGCGTTCTTTAAACAAACCAAGCCTCCAGCAGCCCGGGAAATCCCCCCCCCCTGCTTTTGTTTTGATTTGAACAAGAAGTCCTGGAGTCCAGCAAGAACTGTTAGTTCTTAGTGACGTCTTATGTCCAACCTTCCGTCAAACTCGGCACCTCTCGGGTATAAAATACCAACAGTTGCCTTAAGCAAACACGCGGTTTGTAGCAGAGCGGCTATCTACTTGCTGATGCGAGAGCCCACGGAAGCCGCCCCTCCCCTTTGACGCGCTGGAGAAGCTACTTTTTCTCACGCCGAGAAAATCCAGCTCCGGTGTTCCGGAGTCACCCTTGCGGGTTGCTGAAGAAAGAGATACCAGACCTCCCACATTCTATTACTAAGGTACGGAGCTGACTAAACCCTTAAAGAGAATTCTTGATTCAGATCTTTGGCAAAAACAATCTTAAACAACTTAACTTAAACTGCTAATTACTCACTCCTTCCCCAAGTATTAGGCTTAGGTCAGGTACATCGGGGTAGGCGTAGTTAGAAGCACCAGTTGAGTACGAAAGTCAATGGTTTTATGTATGTATATATATTTTATCAATTTTAAAGTATCATATGGCTAAGAAACCATATCTATGCTTTTACAGTATTTCATAATACTACTTTTACTGTATGCACTTTACTTCATAATAAGTATTGCAATTGTTGCAATTCATTTCTCTTGCATGAGAAAGAAGACTGCTCAATAAAATAACACCTTTAATTGAAAACACCAGTCTCTCTATTTCTCTGCACTCTGGTGAAACTAAGTATGCACGATTGACTGAGTGAAATAGCTGCCTATTGTTTTCACATTACTCTAGAGATACGCTCTATTCTGAGGGAGCAAAGTTGTCATTTTTGTACAGTTGTCAGAAGCTAATCCTTCTTGTCTAATCCGGAGAGTTAACTCTTTCCTGAACATTCGAGAAAGTTTCTAGTGACCTCTGAGCTAGCTGGCAAAACTAATTAAGTTTAATATAGTCAGTAGAGACCTAGTCTACCTCAGTCCTACGTCTACACTGCTGTTTATATTATTCCAATGCTCAGAGCCTATTGGGAATATAGGAACTACACTACATGGCGCCCAACGTTTGGTAAGGCGATAATCTAACACAAGACACTAGAGTAACTCAGGCGTGCTTTTTCACACACAACCCTTTTTCCGTAAAAACTCCAAAAGACGTCTGGAGTGAGTGAAAGTTTAATATCTGCCAGAACTTAGTAGGAAGAGATTCCTATGTATTAGTTTTTGGTTTAGTCAACGTTGAAGGATAGTGTTAAAAAATATTGTGCACCTAATCTTTGTTTCTTTGAAACTTGATCTGCAACAAAGAGCTTTCTCTCAGTAAAAATGTCAAAGTGACGAAGAAAGGGAGCAAGCTAGAATAGCAGCTTTACTCATAGAGGATGACACAACCATCCAAGAAAATGACCCGAGTGTTCTACTCATTCCGGTCAACGTAAGGAGAACTATAACTCCTAAACTTATAAAAAATGGACTGACATCACGTGGTGGTACAGTCATAATTGTGGTAGAAGCCCATGAATATCGGCAGACAGAGGTATTCATTCATGGATACACTTTCCAGCAGCAAACACTATAACAAAAGAATTCCACTATTACAAAATAGAGGAACCTCCGGATATATACACTCCTTTGGAGGACGTTGAAATCCCACTAAATTACCAAGAGCACCTGCTCTGGTTTAATGGCGCCCTAAAACATAATAATCACATCACCAGGCACGGTCCACTAGGTAGACCGGGAGCAACGGGGCCGGTTCTAGCCAGTTACGCATCACACCCAGACATCGAAACAATGTCAAGGGAAGAACTCCTAGTTAAACTAAAAGAATTAACAAAAGCACATAGAGAATTAGTTCAATTAGCAGCATCTGTGGCGATCCGCCAGAAATTGAAGGAGACCGATATAGCAGAACAACCATCTGAACTTGCCAGAATAATAGAAAAATCCTATGAAGAACTAGGAAAGATAGTTTGGGTGGAAAACCGGTAAAACCCCAAGTAACTGAAAATCCTTTAAACAAAATAATCTGAATACTCCAAAAAGGAGCTGGGAGGGTAATAAACAGTCCACTCCCAGGGAAAAACGATTCCAGTCCAGAGGAAGGTCTTCAACTGAGAGAAAAATCTCCAGACTGAGGAAACAAGTCTCCCCAAAGGGAGCCCTCTGAAAAAAGATACAACCTTAGAGAAAGGGATAAATTGAGAACCTGATATATATCAAGATATTGACACACGTCCCTCTCGATCCCTCTCACTCAATCTTTTCCGATCTTCCTCACAGAAATCGGAAAGGAGAGGACGATCAGAACACAGAGAAGAGCACGTCCAGTCCAAAGACAAGGAACCTGCTCATCAAAGTAATAAATCACAATATCCCAGAAAGAAGGTAGCAAGTATTAAGATTAAACATGCAGAGGATTCTGAGGACACAGCTGAAAAATGGAGTGGGCCCAGACAATGCTAGACAGCGCAGCAGAAGTGACCATAGCTCGCAAGATCCTGATGAATCATCTGGAGACAGTGGACATAAATGAATACATTCAGGTGGAAACTGCAGATACCAGGGTTAGCAAACCCCATAAAATATACGAAATAGCATTACGTATAGAGGGGGACAAGGCGAGGAAACTAAGGGGTCTCTTTTGGGATAACCTTTCGAAAGGATATGACATCCTGTTAGCTGAAAGACTGGCTACCAGAGTTTGTCAGGGAGTGCCCTCATGGCGAAGAAATAATTATGCCTGCCTTCTCTAATCATATACCAATTCATAAAAAATATACACTTGCAAGAAAATGGGCAGTAGCCCAAGCTCCTGCTTTATATAAAAACCATGTAGGATGGGATGAGGATTCACATCACCACAAAATCCAGTTAAAAAATCAACCCACTGCACAAAGGCAGTACCCAGTTAAACAAGAAGCTAAAAAGCAGGTCAAGGAGATTTTAGATCAACTTGAATATCAAGGGGTGATTGAAACATGCACCTCACAAATGAACAATCCTTTGTTTCCTGTCTCCAAGCCATATGATTCATATCGTCTAGTTTTGGACTACAGACACCTTAACTCCTGTTGTTAAACATTTGCAGTACAAAACTCACACAGTGCAGCACTAATGAATAACATTGTGCGCAAAAAATTTAAAACATTAGATATCTCTAATGGATTCTTTTGTCAAAACATTGCACCTGAAAGCAGGTATTTGACAGCTTTCTCAATAATGGGGTCACAAAACACCTCTGTCGACTACCACAGGGATTCAAGGATAGCCCAGGATTATTCTCAGCAAGGGTAACAGAGTTACTACAAATATACGACGATGAGGCATTATCCTATGTCGATGACATCTAGCTCACAGATGATGACCTGGAGAATCACTTAAAAAGAGTGAACACCATAATACTTGGGGTCGCTTCAGAGGGTTACAAATTCAACTTTAAAAAGTTACGAATTGCCCATCTAACTGTCCTATTTTTAGGGTATGAATTATCAAGTGAAGGCAAGAGCCTAGCAGACAATTTCTTAGAGAAATGTGCTGTACTCCAAACACCAAAAACGCGGAAGAATTTACAATCAATACTAGGTTTCCTGAATTTCGGAAGAACACCTACTAAATTATGCAGAGAGAGTTAGACCTCTCTATGAATTAATAAGACCTGATTTCAAACCAATAAATTGGACTCAAACACACAGAAATTTTAAGATCACTACAAACAGACATGTTAGCTAAAACAAAATTACAAACACGTGAAAACACACGTAATCTTGTAATCCGAGTAATCCCAGGAAGATGCGGATTCACATACCTAACCTCTAATGAAGGAGAAACAGTACCTATAGCCTACAAATCACATTTGTACACTAAAGCTGAAATGAAATCCAGTTCTACAGAAATTCTGATAGCGGTTCAAACTGCTGTAGCAAAAGAGAGAGCCCAAGCCCAAGGCAGAAGGATAACTGTTTTTACAGCAGAAACAGCCCTTGAGGCATTAACAAGCACACGCAATTCAAATTCTGTGGCATTCGATCCGGAATGGATACAATGGGAAAATTCTCTTGCTGCAGAAGACGTGAAATACTATTTCGACCCGAAACTGAAGAAACTGGATGATCTAGAATATGAACAAGAATATCCTCTGCCAATCGAAATTCTGCCTCTCGAACAGTACACATGTGTAATCTACATGGACAGATTTGCACAACACTACGATGTAGTGGAGAAATCCTAAAATGCAGCGTGCGCGATTGTTAAAGGTCGCTGGCGCTCTGGTAAATTCAAACCGATTACCAAAACTGAATCACTCAAACTGTTCAGCTCAGCGAGGTGAAATAAGATCTTTAAAGATGGCGCTTGAAAATGCAGATTGTGAATTCCTGACACTGATAGTGTGCGATTCGCATTTCTGCGTCAAGTCTTACAACAGTGACATGCAGACATGGAGTAAAAACGGTTACAAAAATGACACAGGTGCCACAATAAAGCATAAAACGCTTTGGGAACAAGTAGTTCTTTTAAAGAAAGAACTACAGAAGACTCGCATGATACATGCACTGAGTCATCAACGTGATGGCGTTCACGTTGCAGGGAATTCATTGGCTAACACAGCCTCAGCGGAAGCGGTTCAACCGGCTTCCGTAGCCACTGAAAAGCGTTCAGAAAAACACGTAGGTGGGAAACCATGCTGGTAGTAAAAGCCTCATTAAAAGGCAATTATGCAGCATTACCTCTCAACTATCCACTCAGTAATACATAATTGATGCAAACTCCGTTCCGTTTGCTCAAATCCCTGGAGTGGGGGATAGAGTAATCCCAAACACGAACCGGAGGGCTTTCTTGATGGAAAGCGTACACATGGGACTGGGTCCGAGGCACCAACAGATCTTGAAATCTTTAATAGAATTACAATCAGAGTACTGGTGGCCGGGAATGAACGCGCAAATTTACAAATTTGCAATGGATTGTCCAGACTGCAACAGAGATCGCAGCTGTGAACCGGACCAGACTATTGCCCGGACATCTTTGTTAGAAAGCTTCAGGCTATCTCTAATACAGAAATCCAACCAGAGAAACGCGTCCCAATAATTATTAAGACAAATTAACTTAAAAATGTAGACCAGCAGCACTCTGCTGACGCCAGAACTGTTATAAAAAGATTTGCGAGTCTTTATCGGCATATGCGCAATTGGCATGCTACATTCTGATCAGGGTCCTGGGTTTAGCTCTCGAGCTTGCAAAGAGGCCATGAACAGCATGGGCTTTGCATTGCGGTACTCTTCTCCCTTCCATCCTAAGGGAAATGCGGTAGTGGAAAGAAAAAACCGGGACATAAAGCAATCTATAACGGCGAGGGTATTAGGTTCGGGTGATGGGTGGGTCAAACATTTAACAAGTGTCCAACGTAGTCTTAATAATCTGCCAAGAAATTCTCTAAAAGGTCTCACTCCATACGAACTGTTGTTCGGTACTAGAATGCTAATTCAGGATCTCGACTGTCACACTTCAGTGGTAGAAGAGAAATACTTTGATATCAAAGACCGTTTGGCTGTTTTACAGGATTTAAATGAAAACAGAAAAAGCCCGAGTAACATAAAATTGAAACAACAGCCGACCACCACTGAAGAAAAACCACCTGTCCCAGCAAGACCTGTCTGGATTCCAAAGATTGGGGATCTGGTCAGAGAGAAGATCGTGGTGAAGAAGGAATTTGGGCCTTCTTACAGAAAAGCTGTACCTGTCTTAGCCATCAGCGGAACGAGATCAGTTGTACTACCGCCCCTTGCTGGTAAAAAGGAGAACCGAGTTGTATCCATCGACAGCATAGTATCATCATCTGCTATTGTTATAATAGAGCAGGACTTACTAATGTTACAACATGGTCAGTCTCAATTACATTCTATTGTACAGCTTGGTTGGACGTTGCAAAATTTGCGTTCAGGCTACGTACCATGGCGTTTAATCAACACAACGTCATTATTCGGTATCTTTAACCTTACTGATAAACAAATTAGTTTGGCACAAAAAGGAGCAGATTATACGATTCTGAGCATTGAAAAACTTGAGAGATTACCATTCACAATGTCAGAGAGACCTGTCATTGAATGGATAATACACAGAACAATTTCAATTCCGATACAACTTTCCAGTTTAAATTCTGCCAAGAGTGTATACCTGCAGGCCAGTATGAAAAGTCAGTTAAAAAATACATCAAATCAACATGGGATTTACCCTATACACACAGATATAGTGAAGGGAAAAATGATGTATTCCTTAGTGGTAACAAATGTAAAAAAATCATAAGCGGTACACTTCTGTGTCAAGGTATTAATTTGCATGGAGCCTGCGAAGGGTCTTCAAATAACCTTTCATGTCACCTGCATGGCACGCCTGCAAAACAGAGCCATTTTTCAAACAACTTAGTAACAGGAGTTACATTTGAATAAGTGACAATGAAAAGGTTTTAAAGGAGAAACCCTTATATGAAAAGGGAAGGGTTAAGTACTGAAATACATGAAAAGGGATTCCTTATATTTGTTTTAAAGATAAAGAGACTACAGTCTCTTGGGGATCCGTATCAGAGAAAAAGTGGTGACACACTCAGTTGTATCTAGATCGACAAATTTACAATTTCAACAGGATAGATCAGTATCAAGCATTTTGAAACATGATTTCAGCTTCGCACAATAGAATGTTCGGACAACGGGATTTATCAAAAAATGTTCTCAAATTTATTGTGTATTTCTATACAAATCATTTAAAAATGCACATTTATTCTTAAAAACATTTCATAATTAAAAACAATGTTACAATTATACAAGCCAATCCACAGACAAGACTCTAGCAACAATGGAAGAAACAATCCTAGCAATACGATACCGAGACTGTATCACTAAGGTCCTCAGATTGGTTCGGCTAAGATATCGAAGTACAACCTGGTTTCTTTCATTCAGACCAATCTGGCAGGATTGCGTCTTACCTGTGCTTCGATGTCTGCTACGCGGAGAAGAATGTGTGTTGGACGTCTGTCTTACACTACCATCAGCAGTACCAAAGGATTTCGATACTTGGCTAGGTCCGGTAACGACTCATGCATCGTGTTGTCCCCAGCGGCTACCTATTCTGATGACGGCATTCGTTGATACTTCACCACTACGAGTAGGTGGTGGTGAGGTACGAGAGGAATGCAGAACCAAACAGGTACAACCTTCTGTGAGCATTGCTGATCCAAACATTGATGATGGCAATCACGCTCCAAACTGCACAGTCGCAGCATTTTCGAACTTGGTCGAACTTTCACCTGATGTTGTAGACCATATTTTTGCGAGTCTGTCTGATATGATGTTCTCTCCAGTCAACGAGAATAATTCTTAAAAAACAATGATCACACAGCGTTCCCTGAACTCTGAATTCGGCCTTCAGTTTTGATAAACAAAGCTACTGAAAAAATGTTGAACTATTTTTTTTTTTTTTTTTCCCCTGAAAGCAAAATTATTTTCCATTTCCAAAATATTTACTTTTTTTTGGCACATAGTTCTCTGCTTAAAGTAGAACTATTTTTCGAGAACAGAGCTTCTATTTTTAGGATACTAGAGACCATATTTTACCTCCGCCTCTAGCACATATATAGAATTTTGTATAAATATGTGATGGAATGGTCTCAACCTTCTTTTCTGTATTCAGAGCCATTTCATGTGTAATTTTCGCAAATCATTCAGCTAATATATATATGCATTTTAATGAATGATGACACTGCTTGAAAAGCGTACAGTACCAATACTCATTTTCTTTTTTTTTTCTCCATATTTTCAAATGCGAAATATGTATTTTGGGGTGCGTTGGAAAACACACATGCATTGTTACATGTTTATTATTGCTTAGTTTTTTAGTAATGATGGACATTAATCCGTGGAGTGGGTGTTGTATTTCTATCTAGGACCCTAATTCGATATTCCTGATTCATGCCCTTGGGCGGTTATAATCAATAATATCCTTACAAAGGCATAAGAATCATATCCATATTCAGTAATAACCCATGCAGTCCACAGCACGGCTACTCCCATCGACTCCTAGAAAGCACAACGCATTCTTTAAACAAACCAAGCCTCCAGCAGCCCGGGAAATTCCCCCCCCCCCCCCCCCGCCCCCCCCCCCGCTTTTGTTTTGAACAAGAACTCCTGGAGTCCAGCAAGAACTGTTAATTCTTAGTGACGTCTTATGTCCAACCTTACGTCAAACCCGGCACCTCTCAAGATATAAAATACCAACAGTTGCCTTAAGCAAACACACAGTGGTTTGGAGCAGAGCGGCTATCTACTTGCCTGAGAGCCCAGCTGATGCGAGAGCCCACGGAAGCCGCCCCTCCTCTTTGACGCGATGGAGAAGCTACTTTTTCTCACGCAGATAAAATCGAGCTCCGGTGTTCCCGAGTCACCCTTGCGGGTTGCTGGGAGATAGAGTCCTGAAGAAAGAGATACCATACCTCTCACATTCTATTACTAAGGTACGGAGCTGACTAAACCCTTAAAGAGAATTCTTGATTCAGATCCTTGGCAAAAACAATCTTAACCAACTTAACTTAAACTGCTACTTACTCCTTCCCAAGTATTAGGCTTAGGTCCGGTACATCGGGGTAGGCGTAGTTAGAAGCACCAGTTGAGTACGTTAGTCAATGGTTTTATGTATGTATATATATTTTATCTATTTTAAAGTATCATCTGGCTAAGGAGCAGTATCATTTGGCTAAGAAACCATATCTATGCTTTTACAGTATTATTTCATAATACTACTTTTACTGTACGCACTTTACTGCATAATAAGTATTGCAATAGTGGTAATTCATTTCTCTTGCATGAGAAAATAACACCTTTTATTGAAAACGCCCGTCTCTCTATTTCTCTGCACTCTGGTGAAAATAAGTATGCACGATTGACTGAGTGAAATAGCTGCCTATTGTTTTCACACGACTCTAGAGATACACTCTATTCTGAGGGAGCAAAGTTGTCATGTTTGTATGGTTGTCAGAAGCTAAGCCCTTATTGTCTAATCCGGAGAGTTAACTCTTTCCTGAACATTCGAGAGTTTCTAGTGACCTCTGAGCTAGCTGGCGAAACTAATTAAGTCTAATATAGTCAGTAGAGTCCTAGTCGACCTCAGTCCTACGTCTACACTGCTGTTTACCAATAGGCTCTGCGCATTGGAATATTATAATCTAGGAACTACACTACACAATCAGACCAAAAGTCATACAAAACCAGCAAGGCTGTGTGCGTATTTCACCCCCTATAAACCAACAGACAAGTAAACACAGCATGGAGTAGAAAAGTAACAAAATGCGAACCACAAAAAAGGTGCTAAACACAGACACTACAGGAACATGGAGGCTGCACGGATTTCACAGCACAAACAACATAGAAAAAAGCATTTACAATGCTATAGGTCTCGCAATGACATTGTTTTGAGCTATTGGCATTGTAAATGTTGTTGTTTTTTTTTCTTCCTTTTGTGAAGCATTAACTAAATGGTGTAATGCAAAATGGCAGTAACTATAGTCATGTGCCATTGTCAGATCAGAGACATATAACGTAATGCCTTCTGGTGCAGGGTATGCCACTACAATGGTATGCTCTCATTTGTAATAATAATTATTTGATATGCTTCCTGTTCGTCAGTTGGTAAAATAGCTCTGTGGGTTAACACGCTGACTGCAAAGATCTGCGAGTTCACGGGCAGGTCACCGATATTAATCCATCTGTGCTGTCTCTGCATTTTGTCTTGCTGCTTAGTTTGAAAAGGTGAAGATTTGGGACCGTCACAGCAGCTTTCTTTTACAGCGCTAAGAATGACCAAACAACAGGATCAAGCGCTGCACAAGATGACAAATACCGGCATTTTAACTCAATAAAACACAAACCTTCATGACATTTGACCTTAGAGGCATTTATGAGTTTAGGCCCTAAGCGTAAAGCATTAACAGTGAACCAAGCTGCACACAATGAAAAGAATAGGGTTAAAAGGCTGAAAGTGTGACATCAAACCTGTCATCCGCACCGTGTGCTCAGCTGTCATACTCGCTCCTAATGGTGGTAATGATGAAATTCGTGCCACAGCGCTGTCATATGTAAAGTCCCACCTCTGGGTTGCAGTCAAGCTTCTCACTGAGGGGTGCACTGTTGTCCACGGCTGCTCCCTGGCTACCAAGCCTCAGAGCTCCGCGCCCCAGTGCTGCTCCCCAGGTATCCCCTGATGGACTTGGAGGCAAAGGAAGAGGCAGATGAGACCACATGGCAGGGGTGTCAGTCTAGAGATGGGGTGAACAGAAAGGAGAGATGGCTTCGGGGAGGGGGGAGGCAGAGAATGAAACGAGGAGAGAGTCAGGACGAGGAGCGAGGAGTGAAAAGGCGAGAGACACAAGGAGGGGAAAGATAGAACGAAAAGCAGGAGGGGGGTTAATGGATGGAAGAAATGGCAAGAAGGCAGTGATGAGACGGATGGAGAGAGGCCCTAGCAGGGGAGAGAGGCTGCCGAGTGGACCAGAGTAGAGAGGCACCCGGGATGGTGGGAGGGTGAAAGGATGCAGACATGGAAGGCAAGGCGAGAAAGACTGAGGGTGGGGCCTGAGGGAGGGTTCTAGAACAGTTAAAGAGCGGGGGCTGGGAGGGGTCCAGTCCATCAGTAACTAATGTTAGAATTGGGGGTCTCTGGTTGGCGCAGGTATGTACTTGCGACAAGCAGGGACCCTCTCTTCTAAGTCAGGGCGGAAGATTACCCTCTAAAAATAACCCCTGCTTACCCTCTAGGTAGTGTGGCGCGAGCAGTCAAGGCTAATCTCCAGAGTACATAGGGTTAAACATTTGCAGTATCATACACAATAACCATCAACCCACCACACAATGACACCAGACTGTATTCTTGTAAAAATATATCTTTTATATAGATTCAAAGCAGGCTTGTAAATATGGTCTTTGTACAGTTCAAAATGGTTCCAGTTACTTGTTCAGGCTGTACATATACTCTTCAAGTAGTGCCTTGTAAATACAGTCTTTCAGATTGCAAGAAGCGGTTCCAGTTACTCTCTAAATAGATCACAGGTTTCAAAGCAATTGTAGTTCTTATTCAAATTAAAAAATAGTTATTAATTCTTGCACCAATGTCACTGGGTGTAAACTGACCTTCCAAAGCTTAACTTTAGACCCCCAATGGTCCAGGCACCGTGTGCTGCATGTGGACCCCTTTTGCTCCCTTTGGTACGCTTCACAGAGCTTTAGATCGTCTCGTACGGGAAATCCAGCGCGGCCCCGCTAAACCTCACGCATCTCGCGGGAGAAGCGTACGGCGCTGAGGAAGGGGGGGCGAGGCGTACTGGGCGCTGGAGCTGTGCGAGTCGTACCAAAGCCGGGAGACAGGATGGGGACGTCTCGCAGGTACGGCCGCACAGCGGAGGGGCCTCAGGGGGCTCAAGGAAGTGCACGCCTCATGGACTTCGGGTCCTGAGCGCCACGCACTTTGCACACAGTTACAGTACCTTCTTGTGGGGGGATTCGAAGGCCACAGCAGCGGGGGCCAGTTCTGGTCACGTCGCGGTGCTCCTTGGGGCCAAGGCGGGCAACGGCTCGTCAGGCGTAGGTGCAAGCTCTTCAAGGACTTTGCGGTGTGGGGCAAACTGACGTACCCGCAGCGTACGCTTCGACCCTGGAGGGGGAGCGGCTGCAGGTGGGGATGATGGGGGTACGATTCACTTCACAAGACGTACCAGCCAGGCGCAGCCCCACAGCGAGGGGCTGGTCTTCACTTTGTAGCTGGCGCACGATCAGGCCACGGTGCCCAGGGGACACAGAGGCACAAATTGGTAGAGAGCACGGCGAGGAAGCACGACGCTCTCAGCTCTCCTTCACTCTGCGCAGCAGGGACAGACAGCCCACGCCAGCAGCAGCTTCCTTCAGGGGGGGTAGCACCCACTGTTCCTGGGGCACAGTTCAGGGGGCAAGTTCCACAGCAAGCCCTTGGAGATCTTTGTAGAAGTTTGACACAAGTTGAAAATGAAGCAAAGTCTTTCAGTCTTTCTCTCCTGCTCTCCTTCAGCAGCAAGGCACCCACCGCAGGCCAGTCTCTTGGGGTCAGTCAGTACTTCTCCATGCAGCTTCCAGAGTCCTCCTCTTCAGGCAGAGCTTCTTCTTTGCGCAAACAGGATCTAATTTACAAGGAGCAGGGCTCCTACTTTTATACAGAGTTTTCTTTGTTCTCCCAGGCCAGGGGGTCTTTGCATAACTCCTTTCAGTCTCTGAGCACTATGTTGGTGTGTTTTGGCTTCTTCTTTCAGTGTGAGGGGCAGGCACACCAGCATTGTGTGGACAGGGGCAGCCAGGAGTACCTTGATGAGTGCTTCGCCCTTCCTGGGCCAGGTGCCGGCTGAGTCATCAGTCGCTCCCCAGGGGGCGGAGCCAGCATTGTGGTGGCAGAGCACCGCCCTATTAAGAGTCCAGGGGCACTCCTACCTCCCACTAAGGTGTAATCCTTGCATTCACCACCTGTCATCCCCCAGCCCTGTCACTCACACATCCCAGACAGTCAGATACACATCCAAGCAGAGGCGGGCTGAAATGGTTAGGCAAGCAAATGCTAACTTTCTAGAAGTATTAGAAGAAAAAAGGGAGGTGCCAGGGCTCGAGTTTGTAACACCAAACTTGTTTATTCAGCTGGTGTAAACCTTCCTTCCAATGATTCAGGAGGGTGTGTATTTATCATACATTAGCTTAATCAAAGTACATTTAATCTTTATACAATTTTTAGAGTGAAAAAACATTCCTTCAACTGTGGACACATTTTAAACACATTTTTGCATCCATTACAGTGCTTTCGATATATTCAAACACAAAACAAAGCAGTGAAAATTTTTCATCAATATTTACATTTCAAGTAAAGAAAAGAACTGTGAATCATGTACACCTAAGCTCATTCAGGTACATTTGTTTATGAAATAGATTGCCCTATATTTATGTGTGCGTCGTTTTTAGACAGCCAGATAGCCGACGCGTTTCCAAACCCTTCTTTGGTCACTGGGGTTCTTCATCAGGGCTGGGCTGTGTACCTATGGTGTAAGATTTAAGGGACATTTAGTATCTCCTTTTCCCCAACCTGCTTCATCCAATTAAACAGGAAAAACCTTTCCATTAATTTTACCTGGTCTCGCATGGATGTTGGGAGCTGTTTTCTAGTTGGGGCATCAAGTAAATCTTAAACTTTCACCACTACCTAAAGGAATTAGAGGTAGGTAGAAAATTGTAAGATTTTAAACTTCTTTACTACTTCCTATCTTTAATATACTTATGGGGCACTAGCACTTACTTGTGTATATGATCGTGTTAATCCTTCACTACATCGGTGACCTTTTCGAGAAGTTTAGCTGCGCGTTCCGCATGGGTAATTGTTCTGTGAAGTCAGAGGTTAAATATCAATTTGTGTCCAGAATTACCGCTATACTTATGTATGTGTCGGTTGTCTGTTCCGCTTACTTGTACGTGTTGCGGCGAGGGACCCACGCGTTGCTATATTTATTGCCTGGTTGCTCAATTATCCACTTGACGATACTTCAACGTTCTACAATGAAAAGGGGGGGGCACAACATTGGTTGCCGTTACTGCGCGGTCACGTTTTAGTTGGTTTAAAACTTCGGTTTAGATACCGGGAGAAGCTTACCCTGATTTATGTCTGTGAGCGCCGCATCCTGGGGTCTGCACGCTGCGTGACTCTCACTCCATTTGCCGATGTTCGGAAAGGATTCCAACGCTCAGCGGAACGCGGTTTCCCATTTAAAAATGCTGCTCGGCATTGTGGGATATGTAGTTTTACGGATTTTTTACATTTGTTTACCTAATGGTGTTGACTAATGTAGTCATTGTTACAAGTGCAGTGCTCTGATTCTGATCTCCTCAGAGTATATTAGTTTTGGGGATAGGCGGGGTTCACGGGGGCCTCAATAATTTGACCTTTGTAATTCGGACATTTCGTTCAGGCCATCCATCACGCAATTAAATTTTAGAATTAAATATGCTTCCTTTTGGAGTAACATGGCATCGATATTTCCTCCTCTTGGGGGGATTTTCATGGCCTGTAGTATGGTCCATTTGAAGTCTGTCTCACTGTGACTTTGTTCCACAAAGTGCTGGACCATGGGTGCGGACAGCACTTTGTTTTTAATTCTCGATCTGTGTTGAGCTATTCGTTGGTTAGCTCTTTGTGTGGTTTTCCCTATGTACAGCTTGGGACAAGGGCACATGACTGCATATATCACGTTGGTCGTTTTGCAGTTTGAGAATCCTTTGTGTATCCATTTTGTGTTATTAAATAAGAACTCTTCACCTTCAATTGTGTTGGGGCAAGAAACGCACGAGCCACATTTATGGTGGCCGGTTACGGGAGGTAGTTTCCATAACGTGCGCAGGTCAGTTTTGGCTTGGCTAGTGCCCAGGTCGGCTCTAACTATGTGTTGTGCGATACTTCTATTCTTCCTAGAAGTAGCATTGGCAAACACAGGATATTAAAATAAACTTTACTGAAAGAAGTATTTTATTATTCTGAGTTCAGGCATACTAAACATTATTTTCTACCATGTTCCCTGAGCCTGCTGGGATTATAGAGTGTAATAATTCCAGCAGCCCATTCTGGCCTATGAGACCAGGTAGCCTTACAATAGTGAAAAACGAATTTGGCAGTAATTCACTATTAGGACATGCCACACTCATCAGAGCATGTCCTACCTTACACTTACAATGCACCCTGCCCTTGGGCCTACCATAGGGGTGACTAATATGAAGTTAAAGGAAGGTTTAGGGGCTGGCAAGTGTGTGCACTTGCCCAGCCAACATGACAGTACCAGACTGCACGCAGGTTCTGCAATGGCAGACCCTAGACACATTTTAAAAGGCTGCTTCTGTGGGTGGCGCAACCAGCGCTGGAGGCCCACTAGCAGTATTGGCATTTACAAGCCCTGGCACTCCTGGTGCACTTTACTGGGGACTGACAGTAAATCCAATGACCCAATCAGGAATATCAATCATAGTTACACTTTACATAGGGAGCACTTGCACTGCTGCACGGATTGGCCGTGGCGCAGTGCCCTGAGCAGCGGACACCAGCAAAAACATCTGAGGCACATCAGCAAAAAGTGGAAGGGAAACTCACGCCAAGGTGCCAGGTCTAACACGTGTCCCCTCCAGCTGAAATGTGGGGAGAACTACCCTTCCCCAGGGAGTTCCTCATCACTAAGGCGGAAAAACCTGGACAGACCGTCCGCATTGGCGTGATCTATGCCAGGGCGATGTTCCACCGTGAAGTCCATACCCTGTAGGGAGATGGACCACCTCAACAGCTTTGGGTTCTCACCCCTCATTCGCATCAACCATCTGAGGGGCTTGTGGTCTGTCTGAACCCGGAAGTGAGACCCAAACAAGTAGGGTCTTAGCTTCTTCAGCGCCCAGACCACAGCAAAAGCTTCTCGCTCTATTGCACTCCACCTTCTTTCCCGGGGAAGTAACCTCCTATTGATGAAGGCTACAGGGTGGTCCCAGCCCTCCTCAGTCATCTGTGAGAGAAAAGCCCCTACACCATGCTCTGAAGCGTCTGTTTGCACTAGAAATTCCTTGGAAAAATCAGGAGCCAAGAGCACGGGCGCCGTGCACATGGCAGTTTTCAGGGTGTCAAAAGCCTTCTGACAGGTGTCGGTCCAAATCACATTCCTGGGCTGCTTCTTAGAAGTCCGCTCTGTCAAGGGGGTCACAATAGTGCCATAACCCTTGACAAACTTCCTGTAATACCCAGTGAGCCCCAGGAAGGCTCACTGCAGTCTGGGTCTTGGGGGGTTCCCAAGCCAGGATGGTCTCAATTTTGGGTTGCAAGGGTGCCACCTTGCAACTCCCCACTTGGTGTCCCAAGTACACCACTGATCCCTGCCCAATCTGGCACTTGCTTGCCTTGATTGTGAGGCCTGCCTTGCGCAGGGCCGTCAACACTTCCCAGAGGTGTCGCAGGTGTTCTGGTCAGGTGCCACTGAACACTGCGATGTCATCCAGGTAGGCGGCACTGAACTCATCCAGCCCAGCCAACACCTGGTTGACCAACCTCTGAAAGGTGGCAGGGGCATTCTTCATTCCAAATGGCATAACCTGGAACTGGAAATGCCCATCTGGTGTAGAGAATGCTGACCTCTCCTTTGCCCCATCAGTCAAGGCGATCTGCCAGTACCCAGACGTTAAATCAAAAGTGCTGAGGAACCCGGCAGCCCCTAGCCGATCAATGAGCTCATCAGCTCTGGGGATAGGGTGCGCGTCAGTCTTGGTGACTGAATTGAGTCCTCCGTAGTCCACACATAACCGGAGTTCAGGTGTGGCTCCCGGCGCAGCAGCCTTTGGGACCAAGACCACAGGGCTGGACCAAGGACTTCTGGAGGACTCAACCACCCTAAGAGCAAGCATCTTGGAGACCTCCACCTTGATGCAGGCCCTGACCCTGTCAGTTACCCTGTAGGCCTTATGCCTCACAGGTAAGCTGTCTCCTGTGTCCACATCATGGACGCACCAATCTGTGACACCAGGGAGAACAGATCTGGAAACTGCCCCAGCAATTGGCGGCAGTCTTCCTGTTGCTCAGGCGTCAGGGTGGGTGAGAGGTTAACTCCATCCACTGACCCATCTTTCTCAGAGGCTACCAAGAGGTCAGGAAGAGGCTCAGACTCCTCCTGCATTCCATCATCAGTTGCCAACAACATGCCCACTACGGACCTCTTCAAGTGGGGCTTAAGGCGGTTAACATGTAGGACCCTCAAAGGGTTCCTGGGAGACTGCATGTCTACCAAGTAGGTGACCGGACTTTTGCGCTCCACAACCTCAAATGGACCTGTCCACTTAACCTGAAGTGCACAAGGCTCCACTGGGGCCAAGACCCACACCTTTTGTCCAGGCTGAAGCTCTACCAGAGTGGCATTCTGGTCGTACCACTGCTTCATCTCTTCCTGGCTGGATTCTAGACTTGCCTCAGCAAGTTTCCTGAATCACCTGGTCTGGTTTCTGAAGGCCAGCATGTAACTGTATACATTCTGGGGAGGTTTCCTGGGAGATTGCTCCCAGCCTTCCTTTACCAAACTCAGAGGTCCTCTCACTGGGTGACCGTACAGCAGTTCAAAGGGGCTGAACCCTAGGGACTTCTGTGGCACCTCACGGTATGCAAAGAGAAGGCATGGCAGGAGGACGTCCCACTTACGCCTCATTGGACCTTCCAGGCCCATGATCATGCCTTTTAGGGTTCGGTTGAATCTCTCAACCAACCCATTTTCTTGGGGGTGGTAAGGGGTGGTGAACTTGTATGTTACACCACACTCTTGCCAAAGGGATTTCATATACTTGGATATGAAATTGGTGCCCCTGTCGCTCACCACCTCTAGAGGGAATCCCACTCGTGAGAAAATTCCCATCAGGGCCTGTCCCACCACGGGGGCCGTCACTGTCCTCAGAGGGATGGCTTCAGGGTACCGGGTGGCATGGTCCACCAAGACCAGGATGAACCTGTTGCCCTTGGCTGTCTTGGGGTCCAGAGGCCCAACAATGTCAATACCCACTCGCTGGAATGGCGTACTGACCACGGGGAAGGGTTGCAGAGGAGCCTTGTGCTTCCCTCTGCTCTTACCACTTGCCTGGCAAGTCTGACAAGATCTACAGTGAGCATCTGAGCTCCTGTGCATTTGGGGCCAATAAAAGTGGGTGACAAGCCTGTCATAGGTCTTGTCCATCCCCAAATGTCCTGCTAATGGCACATCATGAGCCAGCCCCAGTAGGAAGGCTCTGAACTTCTGGGGTACCACCAGCACACGGGCTGACCCAGGTTCAGCAGCCTTAGGCTCTGGATACAGGAGGTCATTCTCCCAGTACACATAATGTGTCTTGGCCTGAACACCATTGGCCTGGTCTGCAGCCTGCTGCCGCATACCCACGAGAGAAGGGCATTCTTTCTGCTCCCTGCAGAATTCCTCCCTGGAGGGGACCTTCTTGCTGCCAATGGGTCAGCTCAGGCAGGTCCCCCAGTTCAGCAATCTGTTCCCCTGTAGGCTCCAGGGCATCCCCCTCAAGGGCTGCTTCCTCCTGGACCGTGGGAACTTCAGGGGCCGGTTTCCTGCGCCTTCTCCCTAAGGCCGGTTCCTGGGCCTCTCCTTCAGGCCCCAGGATCTCTTGAGCACCCCTACTGGCTGCCATTGAACGGGTGGTCACGCACGCCCAGTCAGGCAGACCCACCATCCTCAGGTGAGTCGTCTTCTCCACCTTTCCCCAAGGGGTGTATGCTGTCCAAAGACGGGTGCGTGAGAGAACCCATGAGTGAATTGAGACTCACCTGAGACCAGAGCCGACTCCCGTGCCTGCCCGCTTCCCCCTGCCGGGTCCTCCCTGTCGTGACGCTAACTACACCAGCGACGCAGGTAGAAGGAACTCGCCTTCCCAGGGGGCACTGCAACCGCTCATAGGAGCGCGCACCAGCCAGCGCCAGGTGGCGCTACAAAGCGGGGGTCTGACCGCAACGCGGGACGCCCGGGGAGAAGCCCGGGCAAAGGGCGGGCCCTCTTAGGCCTGAAGAGACTGGGCTGGGCCCGAAGTCCTGGTCTAATTGTTGAGTAAGTAGTGATTCACCTACTATCATAGCCCCTCCACTGTTATCACTGCATGATGGCCACTGCTGCTGCTAGCCCTGCTATTGTTGGTTTGGACAAAAATGGGGCCATGTTAAATCGAACTCTGGATGACTATTTCCCTAAAGTAGCTTCTGAGGGTAGTAAAGAACTATTACTAGCAGAGCGGCGGGCAGATCGTCGCCGTTCAATTGAACGTATCAAAAACAGGACGCTGTCTGAGCCCATTATTTCTGTCACCTTGGACAATGATCTGAACACCATATTGTCAGATAATATATCACCGACCGCTAGTGTGCCCCTACTACTTAAGGAATGTTTAGCTCCTGCCATTTCCCCTACGCAAACCCAGCCAGAAACACAAATCGTGATACACAATCTCCCCAGCACACCTAATCCTCTCAAAACTATGATTTCGCCTACAATTAGGCCGGGGAAGGTAGTAAGAGGCAAAAACCTGAGGCCATTGCCACACAAAATACATGGGCCCCCACCTTCCAAAAGGAGACGGAAAAAAATGGACTTAAACAAGCCTAGATTAAGCCACACTGAATTTGGGAAGAAGTCTAACTCTGCTACTAACACGACTATGGGAGAACTTGTTAGCAAACAAACATTAGGAACTGACCTAATCCCCCCCAACACCTGTGATACCATCCTCCCCAACAGCTATAGAGTCTGATATTATTCACATTCCCATGGAAGAAGGACCGCAACCAGCTTCCCCTAAGACTCTTTTGGACAATATAGAACTGATTGTGCGAAGTTACACGCTGGCCATAGCTGAAAGACTCAAGGGAGTGGAACTAAGGCTGGGGAAAATAGAGGTGGATCTGACAGCTTTTGGGAATTCTGTCAGGTCATTAGGGCCTCTGAAAGCATTACAACCTCACAAAGCTCTAATTCCGATACATACCCCCTCAACAGATGTAGTGGCAGTAACATCCTCCACTTCCACTACTGACAACAATCAGAAAGCAGTTATCCCAGTTGCTTCTAATCACTTGCCAACAGATGCATCATCTGTTAGTAAACCTCCCAATAAACCTAAACCAAAACAGTCAAAAACATCTATGGGTAGATCAATTACAACATCTAACTGTAACATTGATATTCCAGTTAACACCCAAGCAAGGGAATTAAGTATCCCCCTGAACAGACCCCTAAGACCGGAAGAGAATGAGAGGGGGGCAGGGTAGGAGACCACCTAGGGAACTCCCGCCGGAAGCTCTACCATATGCGGTGATGCTCACTGGGGTTCCTGAACTGTCAAGTGGTAAACGGGAAGGCTACTTTCAACTAAAAAACAAGATAATGCACTGGTTGTCACTGTATAGACCCAAAGCTAGTCATGTAAATGGAGAAATAGTCCATGTCCGTTGCTTGTCATGGTTGGGAGGAAGAACAAAGGATATAGGGGGTGATATTGTTGTTGTAAACTTTAGGGACAAAAAAGCTGTTCAATACATCCTGAATTGGCCTTATGGCAATGAAAACAATTGTATTGTACCGCGCCCTTTGACCTATTTTTACCCAAAATCTACAGTATTTCCCCCCCAATATTTAACCAACAATATCCCCTTCACCAATCATTTTTCTAATATGGAGACTGCCAGGAATCCCGCCTACATGCATCAATTAGCTCCAACTCCTGCGATGCATGGGTGGAATATTATACCGACTAGCCACAACTCAGGAGAAAATGGAAATATGGCTCACTTGATACCATTTACTCCCTTAGAGCTATCAAACAGGTTTGAGGTATTCAGTGGCATGGAGGAGTGTGATTGAAGTTTAAAGAGTAGAGAGGATGTTAGGGGAGTTGAAAATGTCTCATGCACTGTGGGGTATAACGAAGAAAAAGGGACTAGTTGTCTAAAGTTAGGCTTACGTACTGTTGTAATATGTGATGAAGCAAATAGCAGTTTGCATGTTGTATCACCTGCAGTGTCTCTTGGGACAAATGAGGGATCTTCTTTGCTCTCACTCGCTTCAAGTCGAAAAAGTAGAGCTGATGTTAGGGGGGATGAAAATGTCTCATGTACTGTGGGGTATAATGAAGAAAAAGGAACTAGTTGTCCAAAGATGGGCTCACGTACTGTTGTAATAGGTGATGAAGTTAATAGTAGTTTGTCCGTTGTCTCACCGGTAGTGTCTCTTGGGTCAAATGAGGGAACCCCCTCGTTTTCACTTGTTTCATGGAATATTGCAGGGGTGCGTGCGAAACCATGTGATCCTGACTGGAACAAATATATGAACACTTTTGATATCTGTGTGTTACAGGAAACATGGGCCACAGTACAGTTGCACAGGGTTGGCTACAAATCCTATCAAATGGAGGCTGTGCCTTCATTAAGAGGTCGTGCATCTGGAGGTCTACTAATATGGATCAGTGTTTCCATTAAAATAGGTATAAAAACACTGATTCTCCAGACATTCTTGGTCTGGAAATAACCACAGCAGACAACAGGGTGATCTACCTCTTTAATGTGTATAACAGTCCCCACTCTTCCCACAAGGAATCACCATGTATAGGGAAGTTAGATTCATTCATGGATACATTAAAAACAGATATAAGTGTTATCCTATGTGGGGATCTGAATTGTAATTTTGAACCGATTACAGACATAGCCCAATTGTTTGAAGATGAGGACACTGCCAATGGAATTCCTGCCCTGAATGAAAATAGAATGGTCGTTGGCACTGCACTGGCTCTTCAGATCACAAGGTTAACTTCTCATGGCCTGAGAGCATGTAACGGGCGTATGCCATCTGACAGCCCGAAAGCCCCCACTTTTAAGAGGCGTGACTACGAAAGTAAACTAGATTATGTCATTGTCTCTTTTGACCTGTGGCCTTTTACAGTAGACTTAAAGGTCAAAGAAAGATATGAAAGTGACCATTGCCCTTTAGAAACTAGTTTCCTCCAAAGTATGTTAAAGGGGCTGGGAGCTACGGAGGGAGGCCATAGCCTAGCATCCTTATCTACAATAGACAATATTATCCTTAGTAACAATCGCAGGGCGGTTAAATGGGCCTACATATTGGAAAGAGAGGATCTACTGGCCAACATTTACTGCACCTTTGCAGATACCTTTGACTCATATTGTCCTTATAGCTGCGACTCTAAAGAATTTATTAAATTGCATAAGTCCCTTTTCAGTAAACTATTAGAACTTCTAACAAAAAAACCTAAAAAAGGGGCAGGTACGACTAATGCCAAATCTATAGGTAAACCTTGGTATAACAAGGAATGTTGTCTTGCCAAAACTGCACTGATTGAGGCTGTCAAAGGGAAAGGTCCAACAGAAATTAGAGATACAAGGAAGGCTTACAATAAAATAATATTAAGAGCGAAATCCTCTTGGGATGAGGAAATATGGCTCAGCATGTTAATAGCCGCCAAAAACAAGGACCAGAAACAATTTTGGGAACTTGCAGCTAAGGAGAATAAACGTGAGAAAGGCTCCAGGGAGGTCTATCTAGACGAGGATACCTGGGTCAAGCACTTTACATCGCTGTACGCAGCCAAAACTTCAATTGATGTTGCAACAGACGCATCCATTGTCACAATACCAGCTAACACCCACCCGGTAGTCTTTGACATACAAGAAACAGACAGCAATTGCCATGATAAAGAAAGGGAAGGCGCCTGGGCTTGATAAAATTCCGGGCGATCTTTATCTGTATAACGTTGATGTCTGGGCACCCTATTTGAACCATTTATTTAACATAGTGGCGGCTAGCGGCCATATTCCGGACTCATGGAATGGCGCAGAAATCATTACTATTTTTAAAAAAGGGGACCGTGGCGATCCAGCCAATTATCGCCCCATTAGCCTTTTAGACATAACACAGAAGATATATGCCAGGCATATTTTAAATCGAATAAATTCATGGTTGGAGGATGAGTCAGTTTTATCTAAATATCAGGCGGGATTTAGGAATAAAACGGGAACCATTGACCAGGTATTTAGGCTATGCTGCTTGTATTGGAAATACGTTATTATCCGTAAAGGTCACTTCTATGTGATGGGCTTGCATCAGGAGAATTACGCTAAGGTTAGGTGGGGCCCAAATGGGGAACTTACAGACCCAATCCCCATAAAAAGGGGAGTACGCCAGGGATGCGTACTGGCCCCCACACTTTTCTCCCTTTACGTAAATGATATAGCAGCCTATATGGAAAATTGCGACAATGATTCGCCCCGATTGGGGGGGGGGGGGCAACGTGTTGCGTCCCTCCTCTTCGCGGATGGCACAATTTTAATTTCGCAAACGCCACGCGGCCTACAGACCCTACTAGATAGGTTCCAACAGTATTGCATTTTAAAAGGATTAGAAATCAATATAAAAAAAACTAAATACATGGCACTAAACCCGCATAAAACTTTTAAAAGGAATTTAATGTTAAACGGTCAAAAACTATATTACGAGCACAGTTTTACATACCTGGGGGTCCTGCTCGACTCGTTAATGGGATGGGGCCCACAACTAGAGAAATCAAAATTGGTGTTTAAACAAAACTGTTTTCCAATATTACAGATATACAATAAAAGTGTGAATAAGGCAGTCACCCCAGCATTAGAGCTCTTTAGATACAAGGTTCAATCTGCCGCACTGTATGGGGCGGAAATCTGGGGGCCAGTATGCAAGAAAACCTTTGAAATACTGGAGAATAAATTTATCAGGGGACTTTTAAAAGTTCCCATTAATACCCCTTTGATACCCTTATTCCTTGATTTAAACATCAAACATACAGATCATCATGCAATACTGAGACCAGTACTGTTGTGGGTCAGATTATGGACAATCTTTGAACTATCCGACTATAAAAATGGCTTGAAAGAAGTCCTTGAGCTTGATAGTGACAGTAAAATTTTCTGGTTCAATCATGTAAAAATTTGGTTAATTAGGCTCGGATTAACACACTTTTGGAATGTGCCAGAATCTCTAAATTCAGCCTCCAAGAAAATAGTCAAACTGTCTTTTTGGTCATATGTGAGCCACGATTCTGTGTATATAAGAACACACGGTCCTCTTACAGAAAAATTCCTTATGGTAAAAAATGAGGCATCCTTTGAACAATTTTTTGATGAAATCCAGCCACCATTGGCCAAATCTTTGTATATAAAATTCAGATATGGAACGCTGAGGACAAAGGTAACTGAGAAAAGATGGGGGAAGACAGATAAAGACTATTGCACCTTGTGCACCAACAACCAAAGGGAGGATATTTTTCATATATTATTTT
Source organism: Lissotriton vulgaris (assembly GCF_964263255.1). NCBI lineage: Eukaryota > Metazoa > Chordata > Amphibia > Caudata > Salamandridae > Lissotriton > Lissotriton vulgaris. The sequence goes on from NC_141693.1 coordinate 79,673,297, forward strand.
TCTGCCCTAGCTAAGGTAAGGCAAGGAAAAGATGGATAGTCCCCTTGTGCCGTAATATTGGCTCTACCTCCCATAGGGAAGCTGGCAGGATCCTAAGTACGGACACCAGCCAAGTAATTGTGTTCGGAATCAGCAAATTTTTATTTGCCGTATATTTTATTAGACGGAAATTAATTCTTTCATTTTAATTAGGAAAAAACTGCTTATCCTGGATTTGTTCAAATCATGAATCATGTTTAGCTAGTTGTACCATTTTAAGTTCCTGGCTGTTATAAACTAATTTAATGTTTTTTAACTTATTTTTTTAAACATTTTAAATATTTATTCAACTTCTGTGAAATTCAAATTATAATGTGTGTCCAAATATGATGAAATGTAGATTTTATAATAGGGTGCCCAATTATAATGAATTGTAAGTTCGATTATTGTAGTGAATTTTATCATGTTATGTTATATTTTATTATCTTTTATGTTGCAATGCAACGAAATAAAGATTGAACTTGAGTCTTCCAAGTCATTCCCTAGCAAACAGTCTCAGGCATGGCTTTCCTCACACAGACCTGCAGAGTACCATAGACCCCCCCCCCCCCTCCCCCCCCCCCACTCGAAGGGAACTTGAGCCATCGGACACTGACTCTCTGAATTATCAGCATTGATAACCCTACAGTAGGCATGGGGTACAACCTGCTCTTGAGACACCAGGTGCTGCCTCACTGCAGTCACGCTGGATCCTGTATCTCTAAGAGCCTCAGCTTTCTTTCCATTGATGGTCACCACCTGCCCATATTTCTTAGTGTTAGAGGGCAGGTAGTTCTCAGGGACCATCTCACTGTCTCCTAGCGAGACTAGGGTCAACTGAACAGGATCTCCACCCCCGGGGACTACTACTTCTTCCCCCAAATTAACACTAGTTACTTGCCGGGGTGGAGCACCAGTGGGTGCTGGTTTACCAAACAGGCGACACTTGGGGTCACTGGCAATGTGCCCCGGATCACCACACCTGTAACAATTGAAGGGCCCCTTTGGAACAGGTCTATCTGTCGGGGCCCTGTTCTGCTTCGGGGGTGGGGGAGGCTGAGAACCTTTCTGCTGGTTCCCTTGGGGATTACTTTGGGGGCCTTTAGGGAACCCCTCTGTTTACCCCTGTTCCCCCACTCTTCTGCTGGGGACCCTGCCCACCCTTGGCAGAGTCTCCCACTGGACCCTTGTGGACCCTGGTGCTGAGCCAGCGGTCCGCCTCCTCAGCAAGCTTCCTCGGGTTGGACAGCTTGCTATCAATCAGGTGCTGGCGTAGCTCAGGAAAACCGTGATCAGACAAGTGCTCCCATGCAATTAAATTAAAAAGCCCCTGAAAATCATTTACTTTGCTACCCGTCACTCAACCATCCAGTGCTCTGCAAAAACCAGTCACATACTCCACATACGTACTCCCAGGACACTTTACACTCTCCCTGAACTTCTGTCTATACATTTCAGGGGTAAGCCCATACCTGTCATTAAGGCCTCTTTCATGCGGGGATAGGACTTCTGTTCTTCAGTGGGCAAATCTAGCCGGGTGACCCGCCCTTCGCTAAGGAACCTCCCCCAGAACCCCGCTCCCCAATCCTTGTCAGGGACCCGGTGGTAGGACACAGCTACTTCATAAGCCCTAAACCACTGTCCTATGTCCTCCCCCCTAAAGAACTCCTTAACCACATCTTTGGGTATGTACACCCTGGACTCTACCTGCACCGGCGTTGTGCTGCCACCAGAGGGAGGATGCTCCAAACTTTTTTCCTTCAGACTCATCTACCTCAGTCTTATCTCATGATCCACTTGGATTTTTCGCTCTTCCAGAGCCATTCTTTTGCTCTCAAGCTCCAGTTGGCCCTTCAATTTTAACTCTGCCAGCTTCATTTCATGATCCCTGGTTGCCTGTCTGTCTGCCAGCTCCTCTGGTGACAGGCCTCTGCCAAAGCTATGGATGCTGTCTGCTCTGTCAGGTACCACAATATCCTCAGGGGTATTCTGATTCCCAGGTGCATTACTTGATTACATCCAGGCTTTCAGTGCCTTGTAGAACTCTGGTTTGTTCCTGCATCCCGCATGTGGAACCTTGAATTTCCTGCAAAAGAACTTCAGTTCTTTTTTCAAGTAGTCATCCAACTTTGACTCATCCCATTCTATTTCCAACACTTCAGAGGTTTCAGATTCCGCCCTCTCCACGCTGTTTGAGCCAGGCATGATTTCAACACTAGGGATCTTCTTCTTTAGCAAAGCAAAAAGAAACTGTGGTTTAGTTACTGGACTGTAATCACTGTGCAATGGTCAACAATCACTGCATGGACACTGCAAATGTAAATTTGTGATCCTCACCGCTGCGTCCAATGTTAGAATTGGGGGTCTCTGGTTGGCGCAGGTATGTACTTGCGACAAGCAGGGACCCTCTCCTCTAAGTCAGGGCGAAGGATTACCCTCTAAAAATAACCCCTGCTTACCCTCTAGGTAGTGTGGCGTAAGCAGTCAAGGCTAATCTCCAGAGTACATAGGGTTAAACATTTGCAGTATCACACACAATAACCATCAACCCACCACACAATGACACCAGACTGTATTCTTGTAAAAATATATCTTTTATATAGATTCAAAGCAGGCTTGTAAATATGGTCTTTGTACAGTTCAAAATGGTTCCAGTTACTTGTTCAGGTTGTACATATACTCTTAAAGTAGTGCCTTGTAAATACAGTATTTCAAATTGCAAGAAGCGGTTCCAGTTACTCTCTAAATATGTCGCAGGTTTCAAAGCAATTGTAGTTCTTATTCAAATTTAAAAATAGTTCTTAATTCTTGGACCAATGTCACTGGGTGTAAACTGACCTTCCCCAGCTTAACTTTAGACCCCCAATGGTCCAGGCACCGTGTGCTGCGTGTGGACCCCTTTTTGCTCCCTTTGGTACGCTTCACAGAGCTTTAGATCGTCTCGTAAGGGAAATCCAGCGCTGCCCCACTAAACCTCACGCATCTCGCGTGAGAAGCGTACGGCGCTGAGGAAGGGGGGGCGAGGCGTACTGGGCGCTGGAGCTGTGCGAGTCATACCGAAGCCGGGAGACAGGATGGGGACGTCTCGCAGGTACGGCCGCACAGCGGAGGGGCCTCAGGGGGCTCAAGGAAGTGCGCGCCTCACGGACTTCGGGTCCTGAGCGGCGCGCACTTTGCACACAGTTACAGTACCTTCTTGTGGGGGGATTCGAAGGCCACAGCAGCGGGGGCAGTTCTGGTCACGTCGCGGTGCTCCTTGGGGCCAAGGCGGGCTACGGCTCGTCAGGCGTAGGTGCAGGCTCTTCAAGGACGGTGCGGTGTGGGGCAAACTGACGTACCCGCAGTGTACGCTTCGACCCTGGAGGGGGAGCGGCTGCAGGTGGGGATGATGGGGGTACGATTCACTTCCCAAGACGTACCAGCCAGACGCGGCCCCGCAGCGAGGGGCTGGTCTTCACTTTGTAGCTGGCGCACGATCAGGCCACAGTCACTGTGCCCAGGGGACACAGAGGCACAAATTGGTAGAGAGCACGGTGAGGAAGCACAACGCTCTCAGCTCTCCTTCACTCGGCGCTGCAGGGACAGACAGCCCACGCCAGCAGCAGCTTCCTTCAGGGGGGGTAGCGCCCACTGTTCCTGGGGCGCAGTTCAGGGGGCAAGTTCCACAGCAAGCCCTTGGAGATCTTTGTAGAAGTTTGGCACAAGTTGAAAATGAAGCAAAGTCTTTCAGTCTTTCTCTCCTGCTCTCCTTCAGCAGCAAGGCACCCACCGCAGGCCAGTCTCTTGGGGTCAGAGTCAGTACTTCTCCATGCAGCTTCCAGGGTCCTCCTCTTGAGGCAGAGCTTCTTCTTTGCGCAAACAGGATCTAATTTACAAGGAGCAGGGCTCCTACTTTTATACAGAGTTTTCTTTGTTCTCCCAGGCCAGGGGGGCCTTTGCATAACTCCTTTCAGTCTCTGAGCACTATGTTGGTGTGTTCTGGCTTCTTCTTTCAGTGTGACGGGCAGGCGCACCAGCATTGTGTGGACAGGGGCAGCCAGGAGTACCTTGATGACAGTGCTTCGCCCTTCCTGGGCCAGGTGCCGGCTGAGTCATCAGTCGCTCCCCAGGGGGCGGAGCCAGCATTGTGGTGGCAGAGCACCGCCCTATTAAGAGTCCAGGGGCACTCCTACCTCCCACTAAGGTGTAATCCTTGCATTCACCACCTGTCATCCCCCAGCCCTGTCACTCACACATCCCAGACAGTCAGATACACATCCAAGCAGAGGCGGGCTGAAATGGTTAGGCAAGCAAATGCTAACTTTCTAAAAGTAGCATTTGCAAACACAGGATATTAAAATAAACTTTACTAAAAGAAGTATTTTATTATTCTGAGTTCAGGCATACTAAACATTATTTTCTACCATGTTCCCTGAGCCTGCTGGTATTATAGTGTAATAATTCCAGCAGCCCATCTGGCCTAAAGGGAACAGGTAGCCTTACAATAGTGAAAAACGAATTTGGTAGTAATTCACTATTAGGACATGCCACACTCATCAGAGCATGTCCTACCTTACACTTACAATGCACCCTGCCCTTGGGCCTACCATAGGGGTGACTAATATGAAGTTAAGGGAAGGTTTAGGGGCTGGCAAGTGTGTGCACTTGCCCAGCCAACATGACAGTACCAGACTGCACGCAGGTTCTGCAATGGCAGACCCTAGACACATTTTAAGAGGCTGCTTCTGTGGGTGGCGCAACCAGTGCTGGAGGCCCACTAACAGTATTGGCATTTACAAGCCCTGGCACTCCTGGTGTACTTTACTGGGGACTGACCGTAAATCCAATGACCCAATCAGGAATATCAATCATAGTTACACTTTACATAGGGAGCACTTGCACTGCGGCACGGATTGGCCGTGGCGCAGTGCCCTGAGCAGCGGACACCAGCAAAAACATCTGAGGCACATCAGCAAAAAGTGGAAGGGAAACTCACGCCAAGGTGCCAGGTCTAACACACAAGGAGGGGAAAGATAGAACGAAAAGCAGGAGGGGGGGTTAATGGAGGGAAGAAATGGCAAGAAGAAGGCAGTGATGAGACGGATGGAGAGAGGCCCTAACAGGGGAGAGAGGCTGCCGAGTGAACCAGAGTAGAGAGGCACCCGGGATGGTGGGAGGGTGAAATGATGCAGACATGGAAGGCAAGGCGAGAAAAACTGAGGGTGGGGCCCGAGGGAGGGTTCTAGAACAGTTAAAGAGAGGGGGCTGGGAGGGGTCCAGTCCATCAGTAACTTTAAAAGTTGGTAGGTAGTCGTAGTTTCAAAGATGTTTTGTCAAATCTGTAGTCCCCATTCCCCTCTTTTCACCGGCGCTAACCCTAACTATATGTGGTAAAAGTGGCCAGTACACCCACTAAACGTGTCTCTGCGAAATCCCTCTCACCTTTGAATCCACTGCTTGTCAGTCAGTCATAGCTTTTATTATCAGTTAAAAACCATTAAAAGACGAAATACAAGTTCATGAATTTAGTTTAAAAAAAAAAAGTTAAGAACTGTTTAAAAACTTTACATCGATAATAATCATAAAATGTACCATTGAAAAAGAGGGAGGCAATATGGAGACACACCCATATCATAAAAACAAGCATAAAAAGGGTGACTAAGGCCCCAAATAGAGCTCCAAAAGGAAAGTGTCACCACCATGATCAGTAGGTGGGCCCTTAACTAGTGATGGGTGTTTTTAATCTTCCTTTTAAGGTTGTACACCTAATGTACCACATAGATAGGAGGAACCTTGATGTTGCAAACGCAGCCAGGGCCGAGGTTTCAGCTCTTAAAATCCTCAGCACTTCCCTGTAGTCTCTAAGACCCATGGACCTACAGTACTGGACTAGCCACTTGGCCCTCGCCCCTTGGTACGAGGGGCAAAAGAGCAAAACGTGCTGATCTGTCTCCTCTGCGCCCCCGTTCCCGGGGCAGGTGCTCACTGAATGTAAGTTCCCGGTCCACTTGTGCGTTAGGGCCCTAAGGGGCAATGAGCCATGCCGGAATTGAATGTACAGTTTCTTAGCCAATGGAGGCTGGATAACATCCAAAAATTCCTCAAATCTGGGGAGTGTTTTGAAATCAAGGAAGTGCTCCGTCAACCTACCCATGGAAGAATTGGTGAGAACATTAGCAAGGCGATATTGGTTAAGGGCCATACTCAGGGATTTTTTGGAGATCTGGGGGCAGGCTACTTCAGGGGACGACCACAGATCCCCCCCCCCCCCCCATTCCAAGTGCTATAGTAAGATGTTTAATGTGGCTCAACCATGGGATCTTTCCCGCACCACTGCTTGCCAGGAGATCCCGCAGAAAAATTAAACAGGGGGTGGTGATGGACAGAGTTTCTGAATTAAGCAGAATACTCTCACCCAGTCAAGAGATCAGGGCTTGATCCAACACCGTTTTTTAGCTCACTACACCATCCCAGCTCAGAACCTGGCTATATGCAAATTAGTCTGTCCCTGGCCCAGTGCATCATGGGAACAGGGCAGACCAAACTACCAAGCCAATTCTTTCACTGGGAAGGAAACAAGCTTCCGGGGACCGGTTTCTGGCATTTCAGCCGTCTTCGGCCCAGCTTGCTTGAATCCTGATGGTGCAATGAGCAAGGGACTCACGTCTGAGTATACCCTTCCACGCTTATGGTGGACAAAATAATTAAACAACAGGGGGTGGTGATGGACAGAGTTTCTGAATTAAGCAGAATACTCTCACCCAGTCAAGAGATCAGGGCTTGATCCAACACCGTTTTTTAGCTCACTGCACCATCCCAGCACCTGGCCATATGCAAATTAGTCTGTCCCTGGCCCAGTGCATCATGGGAACAGGGCAGACCAAACTACCAAGCCAATTCTTTCACTGGGAAGGAAACAAGCTTCCGGGGACCGGTTTCTGGCATTTCAGCCGTCTTCGGCCCGGCTTGCTTGAATCCTGATGGTGCAATGAGCAAGGGACTCACGTCTGAGAGATCCCGCAGGTCCTCTCTGAAGCTCTCTTGCTCCACAGTGGCCCAAAGGTGTCTCCAGTAGAGAAGTGGGCGATTCGAGACAATTTCCTGTATGGGAACCAGGCCTAGATCAAACCTTAAGGGATTTAGGGGGGTGCTCCTAGGGAGTCGCAAAATGCGTCTAATGAAGCTGTTCTCCGTGAGGGAAAGCGAAGAAGTGCTAGCATGCCCCCAGAGATCAGCTCCATAGATCGTGCCCCCTCGCGCCTGCACTCTATATATTTCGACCGGCGGGCCCACCAATTTCTGGCACGTTCCATTGAAAACTTTTAGAATGCCACCCGAGGATTGAGTCGGTTTCAAAATGGCCCTAGCAACGTGTGAGGTCCAGTCCATTTTATCATTAAGGGTTCCCCCCCAAATGGTCAAATGTGGACACTCGGTCCAAGGGCAGTCCATCCATGTGGAGGAGAGGACAGTTTTTTTTTTTTTGGCGTTATGCACCATGAATTTGGTTTTGGAGACGTTAATCTCCAGATCCCTCAACCTGCAAAAGTCACAGAATGCCTCCAATGTTCACTGGACACCCCCGAATGATTTAGAAAATACGAGGGTGTCATCTGCGAACATTAGGGCTGGTATTTTCCGCCCAGCTAGGGTGGCTAGGGTGGGGGAGTCCAAATCCCTAGCCCCAGCTAGATGTACGATCAACCCGTTAAGATACAGGGAAAAAAGCGCGGGGGCTAGAACGCACCCCTGTCTTAAACCCTTGTCAACAGGGAACGGGGCCGACAACTCCCCTCCTTTTCATACCCTGGCAAAATTGCCCTCATGCATGCGCCTTAAAAGGTCGCACAAATATATCGGGGCACCCATATCCAGAAGAAGGGCCACAAAGATCAGGTACAAGCTTCCCGCCCCTAACACAACAGTCCTCCAGTATAGAAGTTGGAGCCTGAACAGTTGATCGATCGTAGATACCCCTGCCCGAAATCCAGCCTGGAGGGAGGTTAGGATGTGGTGGTCATCCATCCAATTCTGCAACCTGGACAGTAGGACTCGAGCGAAGAGCTTTTGTAATACGTCGATCGAACTGATGGGCTGGTAATTTGCAGGACCCAGGGGGGAGGCCTTCTTATAAATGGGAATAATTTCCGCAGTCAACCATGTGGGGGGAATATCCAGGCCCTGCATAATGGCATTAAACAGGACACAGATGTAAGGCGCCCATACCCTTTGTTCAGACCGGTAAAGGTCACCAGGGATTCTGTCCAGGCCTGGAGCCTTCCCTGCGGCCAAGCTTTTAAGTGCTTCATAAACTTCCAGCAATGTACAAGGTTGAGTGACGTGGGCCGTACCCTTCGAGGGCACAATGACCGATGGACTAGGAGGTTCCTCTACTGGGACCGCATGATCTATTGCGTATAGGGGCTTAAAATGGGCAAGCCATGTGTCCTCACAAAGATTGGGAAGAATGGCTGGCATCTCTGCCGCCAATTTCCACCCCCCGGACCAAATTCCAAAAGGACCTATAGTCCCGGGCAGCAAGTGCCCTTCTAAACTTATCCCATCTGTCCACCTCCCATTCACACTTTGTCTCTGTAACTAAATTTTTATATTTTTGTCTTGCCTTCCTAATCCGTCTGGGTGACCCAGTTTTTACCTCTTTTACCAGGGTAGTTTTCGCTGCCCTGCAGTTTTTATTAAACCAATGGTGATCGTGCTTCTGGTCCCCTACACTGCCCGGCTTGGTAGTATAGAAGTAGACTGCCAGTGCAGTGAAAAGCTCATTGTGAGTGCACTGGAGGGCCTGAAGGTTTGGTGGATCTAGGATGGACCCAGCCATGTCGCTGGCCAGTGATAGGGCCCCGGCTACATGATTGTAGGTTTCCGCTAGCGTGTCCGGGTCCAATGCCACCTTTGCCCAACAAATTTGTCTGCCTCCCGCTGTTTGTAGGTAGTTCTCATTTAGTAGGGGTTCCGTTACGGCCTGTGTATTGCGTGCCCCTAGGTGGGTGACCAATTCTAACTTTAACAGGTTGTGGTCACTCTCGACCCGTTGTATTACCTTAAATGTTTTTACTTTTGCCCAGAATTCCACATTAACCAAAATATAGTATATTGTGATGCATCTATCTGGTCTATTAAAAGTGTGGGCACCCAGTATGTCTGGTGACAGACTGCCATTGCACGCCCTCAGGGAGTTAGATACAACCAGATTATTGATTGCAAGAACCAGTGGCGATAACCGCTTGACTGGATACATATGGCATTCAGAGATTGACCATGTCTCGTCCTCCTCTGCGGTAACCGAGGGGATCCCACAGAGTGGCTCAAAGTGACAATTCAGGTCAGCACCTATCACCATATTGTAGGAGGGAGGGAGGGAAGGATGACAGCAATACCTCCAGGGCCTCTAAGGTATCTAATCCTAGCTTGAGTGGAATCGGGCGTAGGTAAATATTGATCATGGCCAGAACCGAGGCATCCTTAAAAGTAAGAAGAATACAGAGGATGTCTGGGCTCTTTGTGTCAACTACCTTGACTGAGCACCCTAGATGTACCTCCACCCAAATGCACAGTCCCCCAGATGGTCTTCCCCTGGGTTCCTGCACTGCCGGTGTATGGTTGGTCGCAAATCCCACCCTAAAAGGGGCAGCTTGGAGCCAGGTTTCCTGGAATAGGCAAGGTGATAGTCCTCTATCAAGTCGCCCCACTCCGGGATCGACAGTTTTGCCCCAGCCCTGCAACATTCCATGACCCAATCAAAGAGTAACTATAGGATCCCTGCACAGCGGGGGATTCTTCGTGTATATATTGGGGTGGAAAAGGGCCACCTTGACATGCAACCTGCTCCCGACTCCCCCCGAACACAGTTTGTGTTGAGGGAGATAGAGGGGATAGGGTACCTGGAACCGTGGTGCTCTGGTTTAGATCCTCTGGCACTGTCTCACCACTAGAACCTCCCATGGTCGACCTCTCTTCGGGATAACTGACCTTAGTGTTAACGTCCCATGCGGTGTTAGTCAGTCGATATAGCTCAGGGCCCTATATCTATTACCCACTGGAAGATTATACTCCAGGTCATGCCCACCAAAGGGAGGAAGGGGCTGCACCCTATCCTGTGGATAAAAGTACCCCAAGTGGTGTGTGAGAATTTTACTCGTGTTTTCCACCCCGCCATTACCTAGAATATGTTTACCCACCTCTGTGTCCCTGAAGTTGATTATCACACAGTCAAATCAAATCAAAAACAACTTTATTTCATAATTGTTGAAATACCATAAAAGTTCATAAAATACATTTTATAAATTTTTCTCAGTTAAAAAGTCAGTTAAAAAAATGTTTCTTTAAAAAAAAAAATATATAGTTAATACTATACAGTAAAAAAAAGACTATTCGTACAAAAATCACAGTTCATAGAGTTATGACCATAAGATACAGTTTTTACAATAACATCATCTGACCACTGTTATACAAACAGGAAGACATATCTTTGTCATAGATTTAAACGATGACGAATACAAAATTTAAGGAAGCGCGCCATCGCCTTTGCTATTGTTTCGTCTTCAAGATACTGAAGCGCCAGATAAGCTGGACGGCATTGGCGGAAGCCCCAGTTTTTCAGTATAGGCAGTAACCAGCGCTTCCGTGGTACTGTATAGAATTTACAGAAAATAATTGTATGTATGGTCGACTGCATTGAGATAGTATCACAAGGGCATGGAATTGATTTTGATGACCATTCATTTTGAGACGGAAAGGAGATCATTAAGTGAAACATATTAAGTCTAAAACGTGTCGGCAACAATTTTTCCAATTGAGTTTGTCTGTACATTAGGTAAGGTTCAATGGAAAACACTGTCTGAGCTAATAGGCCCTGTTGAACTGAGGGTTTTTCTATCTCTTAGTAGTCGTACTTGGCCCAGATGTAACATACAGGCTTTTATTAAGTCCGCCTTCGAGATCTCGGTTATTGTTGATGGGTCTGTAAAAAAATGTTCGTACCCTAGATCTATTAAAAAAGCTTTGACATATGCTAACCATTTTATCCTTTTCATGGTGATCAAGTGTCTGAATGTCTTGAATAATTGATCTTGTTAGATGGCATTGTTCAGTTACCCAAATTCGACGCCACAGCATTACTAGTTGGGTTTTTATGGTGTCCGATATATAGTCTATGCCCAATTCCAGATGACAGGCATATGTGGAAGAGCTCTTCGGTACTCAGAGTAAATATTTTACGAAATTTTTTTTATTTTTTGCAGTTCATCCACGTTCACAGGAACCCATATACCAGCCCCGTACGTGGCAGTGCTAACTCATTTTGTATTATATATTTTTAATAGTTCTGATGGTGGTCTCTGACCCAGTCTTTGAGCAAACGATTTTAATGATGTGGTTGCTTTAAGAAAGGCCAGTTTCCTTGCATTAATCGCTGCCTTCCACTTAAGTTTGTCATCAATTACAATCCCCAAATATGGGTATGTTACAGTTCTGTCCAGTACCTCTCCTTTAACAAACAGGCTTCTAGTCTTTGTGTTTTTTTTCCCCGCATGCATAGTAAAGGTTTTTACATTCAGGGTCAGGTTTAGACTTGACATGAAGGCACAGTATCTATCTAATGCTCGCTGCAGCTCAACATGGGTTCTAGCAAGGATGACCGCGTCGTCTGCATATAACAAGGCAGGTATCTGCCGACGACCAATTGAAGGGAGATCTTTACTTCCTTCTAGCAAAGCGGCCTATAGACCATTTGTATACAGGGGGAATAAAAAGGGGGCCAGCACGCACCGCTGTCTGACCCCCCCCCCCCTCCCCTTTCCACCCTGAAACTTTCTGTAAGTTGTCCTTTGGTCCCGAATCTTACTCTTCCTGTTGTGCCAGTGTATAATTCCCGGAGGAAATCTACAATGGGGGGTCGACACCCATTGTTAAAATGAATTTCCACAGCTTCGAGTGTACTACACAGTCGAACGCTGCGGATAAATCGACATACACCATATGCAGCGTAGTCCCCTTGGCCTCCACATATTTACCTGCCAATAATGACTGGTTTAGTGCTTGATCTACTGTACCTAGCCCCTCTTGGAACCCGTATTGTATTGCTGAGATGACGTTCTGTCTTGTTGTCCACTCCTGGAGTCGGTCGAGAAGAATCCTGCCTGTCATCTTGCCGAGCGAATCCGGGAGCGAAATAGGTCTATAACAAGATGGGCTATTTCGGTCCCCTTTTTTGAATATAGGGACCAGTATCGAGGTTTTCCAGGATTCAATTAGACCCTCTTCTATGCTGGCGTTTAAAACATTTGTCAGTAACGGGGACCAAAGATCTGCTTCATGTTTAAAAATGTCCACTGGAACCCCGTCTGGGCCTGGGGCTTTCCCTGTTTGAGGATTTTAGTGCTTTCTGTACCTCGCCATGTGAGAAATGGAGTGTTATTGGGTAGGTAATGTGGGTCAGGGGATCTTCATGGTCCATAACCCGTACATTACTATCACTGAAAACTTTAGAAAAGTGGTTCACCCATTCATGGTCGCTAATCGCGACATCAATGGATGGTAGGTCCTCACTGTCTGTTAAAAAGGGAGATCTAACTATTTGCCAGAAAGTTGCGCTTTCTTTTAGTTCTGAGCTTCTACTAAGACGCTCCCATAGGTCAACTTTTAGCTCTTGTTTTCTAGTTTTTAAAGCTGAAGCGTATTCTTTTCTCAATCTGATAACCTCCCCTCTATCTCTCTTTTCCCTACTTAGGGCTTCCTTTAATTTCGAGTATGCTTTTGTGCAAGCCAAACTAATCCAGCCTTTTTTCGGCTGACTGTTTTGTTTGTGTGATCTAGTGATTGCTTTCTTTATATTTTGAGAGGTGGTATGAAAGCTAGCCAGAACTTCTCTAGATTTTATCCTGGAGTCGAGACAGTTTATTATGTCTGTCCGACTTTGCCTGACTATTTTTGTAGTTACAGCTTCTTTATCAATATTTCCCCATTTTAATGTATATCCGTTCAAGGATCCTAGTTCAAGCTCTTGTTGGTCTAAGATCCTCATTATGTCAGGTTTTTTCAGAGATTTTGGATCACGTAAGGCGATAGTTATTGGGAAATGATCGCTCAATGGATTTTTAGTTACTTCGAAGAATTCGATATTTGGGCCTTTGCATGATGAGATCAAGACATAATTTATCAAACTCATTAGACCCCTGCCATTAAATGTTGAGCAAAAGGCTACTGGGGAAGTCTTCAACTCATTGGCGAAACCCAATTCTAGTTCTGTCAAAATCTCGTTCATTTTTTCACCCTCAATTGAATGTAAAAAGTGTGTTATACTATTACCGTCATCCTCTTTAATTCCACATTGTCAGTATTGTTGTTTCTGCATAGATGGAGGTTGAAGTCACCACCCCATACTATTGTACAGGACTTCTTAATGTACTGTGCTTGGAGATCTTGGAGGACTAGGGAAATCTCTGAGAGGAGGTTGGTCAAGTCGTCCATATTCAAATTGTTGTAGAAATTTACTATTACATATATCTTTTGTTTAGTCCTCTTTACGACTATTAACTGATAATTCTCTTTCAATTTTAGGGGGAGAATATCCTCACTATGTAAAGTATTTGCAATATAGGTGACTAAACCACCACTACTCCTTCCAGAAGATGATTTTTTAACTGCTGAAAAAAAGGTTTTATACCCTTTTATATGTATTGGATCAATAGCCCAGGTTTCCTGGAGGCAAATGATGTTACTTGAATTAACCTGGGTCAGGAAATTAGGGTCTGTCTGTTTAACAAACAACTATGTTCCAAAACGTAAAATGTACTTGGGAAGTAGGTAAGTTAATACTGAGAGGGATTGCTATACTTGTTAAGTTATCCACTGACCTAAGATTAGGAGGGCTTTTTGTAAATTAGTCAGATCACCCGGCGGACTTTGCTAGAAAGTAGTAAGAGTGTGTTTATCAAAGGTAGGTGGCGTATTTTCCTCTTCTGTGCCTGGGGTTTTACATGTTGGGGAGTCCCCCAAAGTCAATGTGTGCACATTTACCCATTCGGACCGATCAAAATTCAGTCAGTCATTAAAGTCCAAGCCGGACAGTGCACTAAATCTATTAAAGGTCGGGATACTGTAAGAATTGCGTGGTGCTGCGGCAACTTGTTGCCATCGAGCATCTCTGTGCTCATAATGTGACCTTGTGGACAGGTAAGGGTGAGTTGTCGGATATGAGTGAATTTGGCCTTGATGCCATTGTGCCGGGCCTTTCGGATAAGTAAATTTGGAGGTCTGGTGCAAAAAAGGGGAGTCTCTTTCGAATATTGGATATAGATCGAAAAAAGGAGTAGTCTGATTGAAATGGGTATTGATCAAGTGTCTGTAAAAATAGCCCAAAGGGAGAAGGGTGGTATTGAATTCCCAGGTAGAGGGGGGGGGCCCTAGCCAGAGTCTTTTCGGCCCATTGTGGGTTTTTGAAGTTGACAGTTATACAATCCCCCTCGAACTTTTTCTTCAGAGGACCTATCCATCCTACTCTCTGGGTATGATTAATTTCTCCTGAACATTCCATTGGGAAATTGCAGTTCGCTATTAACCAATGTAAGGTCTTATTTTTCAATGAGGAGGAGGTTTCATCTTGGTCATACCTAAGTTTCGGGACATTAACCAAGACCAACACGTATGCCCCACACTCAGGTGGCAGATTAATGCGTGGAGGTATCTGCCTTGAGTTGTAAGGTGGATCGTGAGGCATCCGGGGCCTTTGGCAGGTTGGCATCATGTCACTGGTTTGGTTAGGTGTCATTTTTCCACTTTGGGGTATTGTGTGCGCCTTCCCTGTCTGCGTATTTGTGATGTGGGTATTTGTGTCAGTATTAGGAATGGAACTGCTATTTGGTAGAGGTTTGTTTGTGGGAATGTCTTTGGTTAGAGAGATAGCCGGTTTTAATTTTGTCACAGTATCTGATACAGAGATATCCTTCGGTTTAGAGGATATGGGTTTACTGATATTTGTCTTCAAACCGGTGTTAGTTTTTGAAGCGACAGTAGAAGCTTTTTTTTTATGTGCTATTAGTTCTTCTAGCTGTTTTTCAATGCGGGCAAGCCTGGATTCGATTGGCGACCTAAAGATGCTTAAAAGGTCGCCGACTCTTTCAACTAGTTGGTCGTTTGTTGTGCTTGCATCAGGCTTGTGCACATACGCTTGGGAAATCCCCTGGGTGTCTACGCTTACTGGCTCTATAGATGGACCTATAGCGTTAGCATTCAAGTGTTTGTTTGTGTCTTTCTTGTGTTGTCCTTTTGTGACATTACGTTTTCTAACAGGGGGGATAGATTGAACCGTTTGTTTTGTTTGCTTTCGATTTGCACCCTGTTGCCTGTCCCTTGGATGTATCAGGGTCTTCCACTACTAATTCTGGTGTGGAGTCTATATTTAAATCTGGAGTCCTTTCTAGTTCACTGCTTAAATCAAGATCAGAGTCAATTAGAGGGTTTGTTGCCGAAAGATTAACCTCATTAGGTAGGTAATGAAGGTCAGCTCGAATTTGGCGGGCACAGCCTGTGTGTAAGTTTTTGGAGCTAATTGGGGTTCTTGCTGATATAATGCTCCTAAGGGACGAACGTTTGGCAATTTCTAGATCTTGCGAGACCCTGCGCTCAAGGAGCGAAATGCTAAGTTCAATAGCGTCATTGGTCCTTGTTATAAAATTGTCTATTGGTCCAATCACAGCTGCCCCTCCAGCGGCTGTCTTGCTTCGACTACCTCTGGTAGACATAATGGGAGTAATGATATTGTCTTAGTTAAATCAAATGTGACAAAGACCCAGTGGCCACCGGGTGGTCTAATGCCCAGCCAATAACCTTGTAATGCAAAGAACAATAGGCTGGTAACTTAGATAACAATCACATACCCTGTTTGGAATAGGGAAATGAGTTGAAATGGGGGTGCACCCGACCCGGCCTCCTCGACCTCAGAGGGCCCGCCCTTTGCCCGGGCTTCGCCCGCGCTCTCCCACGCGTGATTTGCGGGGCGAGAGGCGTTCCTCGTTTTTCAAGCACCTCCGGGCGCTACAATAGCGTCACTCGTGCGCCCGGGGCACCTGGGGATTGTGGTCCCTGCCCTGGCTGCGGCGCTTCCAACAGGAGAGAGCCGTTCCCCTCACGGCGATACCGGGAAAGCACAGGACACGTGTGCAACAGCCGTTCCCCTCACGGCAAGAAGAAAGTAGTTTGTGGATTCCTCTGTCCGCAATTTTAGTGGATGCTCCCACTGAGCGCTCGGCGCTCCTCGTTTTTCAAGCACCTCCGGGCGCTGCAATAGCGTCACTCGTGCGCCCGGGCTGCCGGGGCACCTGGGGATTGTGGTCCCTGCCCTGGCTGCGGCGCTTCCAACAGGAGAGAGCCGTTCCCCTCACGGCGATACCGGGAAAGCACAGGACTCGTGTGCAACAACAGCCATTCCCCTCACGGCAAGAAGAAAGTAGTTTGTGGCGTCCTCTGTCCGCAATTTTAGTGGATGCTCCCCACACAGTCACCTTCTATATCCTTGCGTCTAGTGCCCAACCAGCTAACTCTGTGTGCAAAGAGGATCTCCCCCTGCCCTGATCCCGCTAAGGGTCTATGCCTATTTTAACCAAAATATGATTTTATTTTTTAGCTCTGGGTAAGATTCGGTGGCACATGTTTCCAGGGGTGGGACTCCCGTAAGCACCACCACGTAGGGCATGGCCTCAGGCGGTAGGTGGGGTCGGGGAGCACGTTTGATTGAACTCTCTGCCTGTCGTGTCTGGGTGGCAGTGGGCCTGGGTTTACCATCAGCACGTTGCCGGTTCACGGGTGTTACCAGGGGTAAAGTCGGGGCACTGGTTGATGGAGCAGTTGCTTTAAATGCCTCAGGGGAATGTCCAGACAAGGGGGTGGTGATGAACAGAGTGTCTGAATTAAGCAGACCACTATTACCCAGTCCAAAGATCAGGGCTTGATCCATCGCCGTTTTTTGTGGGGCACTTACAGGTTTAGTCAATACAGTAATGGGTTGCTGCACAACTACCTGGGCCATGACATGTGGTGGATTGGTTGTTTGTAAACCACCCTCCAAACCCGTGCCCGAAGAAGCACCCAAGGTGGAAACTGGGCCTTCTCCCCTAACATGGTTCCCCTGCGTACTAACTGGCTGGGGCTTTCCTGAGCATTTGTTAGTGATAAGGGAGAGAATTCTATCTAGTCTTGATGCTAACGCTTTTACCTGGGAGCTAATGACTTGTTCTATATGGGCCTGAAGATCAGCCATCAGGTGTGTGAACCAAAGAGGTGGTGCAGAAGAAGGGCGGGAAGGAGCTGACTCAGGCTGCACACCAATAGGAGAATATATTTTATTTTTTGCACATTTTCTCATAGGTTTTGATTTTTTCCTTTTGGGGCTAGGCTTGGGGTCATTTATTTCTATTGGATTTAGGGCCAGTGGAGAGGGTGGGGCGGGGACAATTGCCTCAGGTGCAATCTGAGCGCAAGGTAACTCAAAGAAAGAGGGCATTTGAAATGCTGTTGACTCAAACGGATTTGCAATTGTCAAGGAGGCATCACCTTCTAATTGAGGGAGGGTTATTGCAGGGGTTGAGGACAAACTCCTTTCCGTGTCTTCAATGGCCATAGCTACTGCTCCTATCATTTTTTGAAGCATTAAATCAATTGCTGTGAGGGTCGGGAGTGGTTGGGTCTTAGCAGCTTGTAACCTAGTTCTAGGCGGAATGAGGGAGGGCTTATTGTTTTTCCCCAGGCTCATAGTGCCCAGGGGCCGGATGTCTCAGTCACCTCTAGGCCCTAAGATAAGAAAGTGTACGGCACTATTACCTTAATAAGACCCCCTTTCATCACAGAGCCTTCACAAGGGTTTAAAACTAAAGCTTGACTACTTGAAACAAAGCCCAGTGTATACACAAGACCAGTCATAAAACTAGACTTTAAGCTTAGAACTTTACATATGCAGATACCAACAATTAACAAAATAACCATCTGGTCATAGTCTCAAGTCTTACAGTTTTAGGATGACCAGTCAGGGAGGTGGCCCAGCCCAGCCTCGTCCAGCCACAGACGGCCCACCCTTTGCCCGGGCTTCGTCCGCGCGCGTCCCGCGCTGCCGGGGGAGAGGCAGCGCTATGTAGTGCGGTGGACACGCCTCCCCCTCACTCGCAGCAGCTGGTGGTACGCCGGGGCTCCTGGAACACGTAGTCTCTGCCCCACTGCTGTTGCAGACTTGTTGGCGCTCGGGTCAAAGAGGCGCTTGCAGGAGGCTTGATGACAGCTGAGGGGGTCCAAGCAAAGAAGAAACCTCCGGTCCCTCCAGGGAGGAAGCAGCAGACACGGAGAAACCGCAGGTAGGAGTGACACGCGCTGTGGGGGGAGAGGCAGCGCTATGTAGCGCGGTGGACACGCCTCCCCCTCACTCGCAGTAGCTGGTGGTGCGCCGGGGCTCCTGGAACACGTAGTCTCTGGCCCACTGCTCTTGCAGGCTCGTTGGCGCTCTGGTCAAAGAGGCGCTTGCAGGAGGCTTGATGACAGCTGAGGTGGTCCAAGGAAAGAAGAAACCCCCCGGAACTCCGGTCCCTCCAGGGAGGAAGCAGCAGGCATGGAGAAACCGCGGATAGGAGTGACACCTGCTTGAAGAAGTGGAGTTCAGGCCTCCGTAGCACACCCGTGTTTTGCTGGCAGAGGTTGACAAAGGCCAGCAGCATGGGTCGGCGTGCACCTGGCTGGGGGGTGCAGTCTCAAGGAGCAGCACGCGCAAGGAAGCGACACGAGTAAAATAACGTGTTAGGATGGAGGCTAGGGCTTGGGAGTGCAGGGGGTGGTGTAAAGAGACAGTGGGTGATGGTGGGATTTTTTTTGGGGGGGGGTGGTTATGCTTGCAACAGCCGATGTTGGGGGTGAGTTGGGTCTAGGCGTGGTTCAGGAGTCATTGGCCCGCAGGGGTGGAATGGCGGCCACGGTCTGGCGGTTTAGGACGGGGGAGTGTGGAGGGGAGGTGGGGCAGTGTGCTTGGAGCGGCTGACTTTGAGCGTGAGTGGTATTGGGTTGAGATCTGAAACTTGTTTATGATCCACAGTTAGTTTTACTTTCTTCACAGCAACTTGCATATTTTAAACCAGTTAAATGCCGAAACGCTGTGTTACGGCTTGATCTGCCACCAGCAGAGCCTGCAAAGGGTTAACGGTGGGCAGCAACAGAAGTCTCTCACTTGCCTGCATAGAAAAGCTTGTGTTTGCCTTGTGCAGCTTGTCCAAGATAGGATAAATTTAGTAATCCGTGCGACTCATGGTTTCTTTCTATAGATTGCCGGAGCTACACTTGGACACCAACTTGCTCCCATGTGCTTGCTCTCAGAGGCACGCAGAGTTCCGCCCTGGTCAGGATCAAAGGTTGTCTCAAAGTAAAAAAAAAAGCCTGCGAGTGGTGCGCGCGTGCCACTGCGACACACGTGATGGCCTATTGGTGTCTATTACGCGCACCAAGCGCGTAATAGACACCAATAGGCCATGGGCGGAGCAATGCGCCCGCCTGTGGCCTATTGCGTGCAGTCTTTCATTAAAAGACGCACGCAAAGGCCAATAACTGCCCACAGAAGGAAAAGCAAACGCACAAGCGTGTGTGATTCCTAGGGCAGCTTCAAAATTCTGTTTTTCGATTACAAAATGCGCTCTCACTGCTACGCAGTGCAACGCAGGGCGCGAGCCGTAAAAACCGTCACCTTCAACACTGTGTGCTGCACAAATAAACCTAGTTACTAAATCTTGCACGCACTGGAAGAATTGATAAAGACGATCGTACAGAGTACTGGATTCAGGATATGTGCTAGCCCATTAGAAAAGTACGTACTTACTATTAAAACAAAGAATACCACAACTACAATATTCAACTCTCCAAACCCAATGGGTTACTGACAGAAGCGTTAATGTGTTTAAACAACTACCACAATGACACAGTTGAATATCATAAACTGATTCTCTCCAAAATTACATATCATGTTAACATAACATTTCATTCCTTTCATTGAGTCCCTTTTGTAGTACTGTCTGTAATTGTTTGATCCTAAAGTTTTCCCTCTGAGCTAACAATTTGTGTATGTCTGTTTGGTGTGGTGTGAGTCTTTCTAAGATGGTAAAACTAAGTTGTGGTATGGCGTGTTTCATGTCTACCCAGTGCGCTGCTAAACAGGAGTTTCTGTTCAGTTATCCTGATTTCGGATTTTTCCTGATGTTCTCCCCACGTATATTAAGCCACACGGTCATTTGATGCATAACTGTCTCGGAATTGCAATCCGAAGAATATTTTAGCTTCATCTTTTTACCGGTGTGTGGATGGGTATATGTATTCCCTTCAATGACATTGCTGCATTGACTGCAATTTAAACATTTTCTCATGCCTGAATAGGTATTATCAGTTGATACCAATTTTTTCTTTAAACCTACGCATTTTAATTAGTTTCAAATCAGATGCTCTTTAATCTTGAAATTTTTCGGAACGTGATCCTTCCCTTCTTCCGGAGATATGCATTTGTAATTCTGGAAACGTGGCACAACACAGCTTTAGCCTCTGTTCTCAGACAGTATCTGCTCCGCTCAACCCCCATTGCAAGGTTTTTCTGCAACAGTCTCCTAAATCGGCCACAGTTCGATGTCTCATACACTATACCTGCATTAAACTCCTGTAATAAAGATGGGGCACATCTAAACATCACTCCCCAGGAGAACTAGGACCCATGGCCCTGACTCGGACTGGAAGGAAGGGCTGTCCTGTAACCCATCAGCAACAGTGCACATTTATCACTGCTCAGACACCATGGTTGTGATATATTGTTCTTCTTTATTTATTCAATTTATGTATTCAGTGTTTTCTATAGCGAGAACAAGACCCAAAAATGGGGTGTCAGCACATGACCTAACCACTCCTTTCATAATCAGCAGATATTCAATTCTTTAACAAGTGTATAAACTTATTCAATAATATTGGCAAATGCTAACCCTTACCCAACATATTGAAGAATAAAAGAAATCACTAGGATTAAGTAAAACATAGCATAATTATCGAAATACGACCACTCCTGATATCCTTGCTGTCTACAATGGTTATATTATTGCTACTCTAAACAAATATACATCGATCGAGGTACTTGTCTATAGACAACATCCCTGTAGACGGTCAAGGGACTAATTGTCTTCAGCCTAGCTGAGTATAGCTATTATAGTTCCATCAAAGAGGGGTATGTTGGTTTATGCAATGACCAGTTTCTTTGATCTGCTATTAACAGGACGTAATCCAATTTACAGTAGTCTACTTGAACAGCTGACTGTAGTGGATCGATGGGTTGTCTGCCGAACTCAGAATAGTCTTAGTGTAGCCTGATGGCTGTTATGGGAGAGATTTACCCATCAGAAAGGACTTCGCCTCCTTTTTGAATCATGGACCATACGTGATTCTTCTAATATTCGGTGGGAGCGAATCCCAAATCCTTGGTGCAGCTCCCGTGAACGCTCTATCGTATTTCCTTCTGTATTTATCCATATTTATTTTTGGGCCATCTTGTTGGTATTTATCCATATATATATTTTGTGTTTCAAGAATAAATATAGCTGTAAAATGGTATATTTCTGTGTTTATATAACTCTTTGATGTGCACTCAAACATAGATGCCTGTCATGTTTTAGAAACTAAGCAGCCACGTATAACAAAATACTACATTTACAGCTACATATTAGCATCATTCTACAAATATATGTTAACATATGCTTGTATTTAAGGAAATTGAATCCTTTTATTTTAACCCTCCATGCCATCTGCCTGCTTAGCTGTTGCTTAGAATTCATGGAAGACAGCATGGAGAGTTTCTCACAAGACACACCATTTTCAGTATTTTTCCGCTTTTAAAAATAAATGCAGACAGGAAACACATTGTTTTCTGTCTGTTTTTTCTGTAAAAAAGGAAAGCTGGAAGCCTTTCGTATGATCTCTTCTTGCGGAAGAATGCTGTTTTCAGTCAAAAATCTTTAGATCCTCTGGCAGTTCTACTGCCTCCCAGCAACGTGATTTTCTGGGTCAGGTAATGCGGAGTTTTGTGGTGTATTGCCTTGGGGGTCGTACAATGAATCTTAAATTCTATTCTTGCCTCATACGGTATGCAATTTTATCAAATTTTTTTGATCCGGTTATAAGTCTGGCTGCTGTATTGAGACCTGCTTTTAGGGGAGCTGTAGAGATCTTATGGAGCCCTGAAAGGGTCGCACATCTGTACTCCATTCTTGATATGACCAGTGCCTGGACTGCCAATTTGAGATAATCTGATTCCATGAACGGATGCAATATTTTGAGGTAACTAGATGGAAACCAGCGTTTTTTGCCATTGTGTTGATCTGTGTTTGCATTTTTAGTTCTTTATCCAGAGTGATTCCAAGAGTTTTGGTTGAGTTTACTTGAATCGGGGCAGCCGTTTAGTGCAGTGATCCTCTTGGTCCATTCATTAATCCTGGCTGCACTTTTAGGAGGGGAGAGTAAGCAGAGCATCATCTACTATATGTAGGATTGCTGTTTCTGTGCTGTGATCTGATCTGAACCCTGATTGGTAGTCATTTAGTAGCTTAAATTCAGTAATCTGTTGATTTTAGTTGTTGTTGAGCACATTTTTCTATTGCTTTGGCTAGTAAGGGGATGGTTGTTACTGGCCTAAAGTTGTTTGGATCCAAAGGGTTCTCTGTAGGTTTTTTAAGAGAGGGATGATCTGTCCAGTTTTTAGACTATTGGGAATGATCCTTGGGCTAGTGATTCATTAATTATCTTAGTCCAATAGGGGACGACCATGTGGTTGAATGAGGGCCAGCATTTAGCAGGAAGAGGGTCATTGTAGTGGTTATTGGGTTTCAAGTTTAGTAAGGTTTTTTTAATGTCATGTTGGTCATCCTGTGTGTCAGTGATAACGTTTAAAGGTGTCATTTCCATAAACGTCATAGTATTTGAAAAACTCTCTTGCAATTTTCGTGAAGGGATTTTACTAATGCACACTTCATTATTTAGTGGTTGTTACCTCACTTGTTGCTATACCTCCTGATAGTATTGACAGCTGAGTGCCCGTTCATTGATGTAAAACAGTGTGCACCAGATCAGAGCTCTGCACTCCAGGCTCAGGGTTTTTGCACAGCCAGACTTCATTTGAACAGCTCAAAGAGAGGTGGATGGTCTCCAATCTTGTAAGGTGAGGTTGTTTGCCTCTGATATCCAGGGGTCTGTCCTACTGTGGCTCTGCAAAGTGGGCCAACGACATCCCTTTCTGCGCTTGACTCTCAGGATAGCGAGATTGAGTAGTCAAATGCTTTTCATGAAGACAGAGGGCGGGGCATTCCCTCAGAACTCAGCAGCCAACCAACACAATAATGTTGTGTCTAGCTCATTACTTAATTTTAGTTAAGAGGAAAGATCTTTGAGTTCACAGAAAATTAAAATATCAAAAACGAAGTCACAATGACATGGTTACGTTGTACAATCTCCAGAAAGACAACACTTTCTCTGGTGCCCTCTTCCCTCTCTTGGAGTTTTAATGTCTACGGTCCACGGGATGTCATACGGGAGTAAGCCTTATTCGAGGACAAAGGTGCACTTGCTCTAGATCAACATACCGGCTCATGTGCAGAACATTTAAATCTTTTGCCTCCGAGTTATCACAGACAAATTGCTCGGATTGCAGATTTCTCTCTGCCTCTTTGGTGGAGTTATGGCTTTGATGGCATTGGCGGGCATGCTCGGCGGACCCGTTCCTTTAGCAGCGGCTTCAGTTAAGTGAAGCTGTGGTGGCAGCATCACTCTGGCCCAGGATTGCTGGCAATAATCAGTTCAGCAGTCCTGCACCGCTACACTAGTCTGTGACAGTTGTGGCCCCCAGGCCAGTTGCAGACGAGTGCTCAGTCATAGCAGTTACCACCTCAGGGCAGGGTCTTCAGTCAATGACTGTCGCTTACAGTTGCAGCCTGCCAGGCTAGATCAGTGCTTTCACATCAAATGTTGATGACTGTCCTTTTTGGGTCCGTTCTGACGTCGGGCGGCAGCAGCAAGCACATATAAGGGCGCCAGACAACACAATGTTGATTTTCCTTTAAATGGTTTGGCACAGGTCACAATGAAAACTGCAGCGGGAGACTGGAAGACCCCACACAACACAGATGCCTCCTGGCTGTTCTCCAAATGGCAGTCTGCTTTCTCTGGGTGTTTCTCATGCTGGAAATATGCTGCATGGGAATCACCCTGGAGAGGTTGTACTGCTGCAGTGCCTGGCTCTCTTTCCCTCTCTCACCGGGCTGGCCTCTAGGTGCTCGGCGCTTCAGCTGTATTCTCAAGAAGAGCAGACTTTAGGTGATGTCCCCTCACATCTGATGCAGACTCCATCCATGGGCACACAGCAGTCCTATGAGTACTATTTATAGCATCCCTTGGTCAAGACGAACTTGGAGTTTAAATAAAAGTGTGTGGGGGGTTGAGTCCTACTTTCATTATACTCATTTTACAGGGAGGGGATGCAGATCCGCTCTCCAAGGCTTAGGAACTGGTTTGGTTTAATTCTCTTGACATTTTCTGGATGTCTCTCAGACGCAGCCTTTGCACAAGGTGATGACACTCGCAGGAGGCCGCAATGATGCTGCCTTTAGCAGGAGTGTCCCAAAGAGGGACACAAGGAAGTGTGAGATCCCTGCACCTGGCTGTCATCAGCAGTCCTGAAGCAGTGATGAGGGACAGACAAAAGGACAGAACATGCCCAGAATCCTCCTCTACTCCAAACAGAAACTGCTGTCATCTGTCAATTCTACCACCTACTAAAGGGCAGTGCTTAGAAAGGACTCATTAGCAGCCCTCTGCTAAGGACTGAACAGAATTTCTAAGGGTACCTGTATATTAGTGACACAGCATAGGAATATAACCTGTCCCCTGTGTAGTAGTGACATATTACAGGAGCACAACCCTCCTCCTGTATACTAGTGACACAGCACAGGAGCACCCCTCTACCTGTATACTAAAGACACAGCACAGGAGCATAACCCTCACCATGTATACTAGTGACACGGCGCAAGACTGCACCCCTCTACCTGTATATTTGTAACGCGGCACAGGATCACAACCCTCTACCTGTATACTTGTGACATACCACAGGAGCAAATCCCTCCAGCTTTATACTAGTGATGTATATAGGTTATAGGTGCACAACGATGTACCTGTTTGCTAGTGACACAGTACAGAAGCACAACCTTCTACCTGTATACTAGCGATGCAGCACAGGAGCACAACCCTTTACCTGTATACTAGTGACACTGCACAGGAGCACAACCCTTTACCTGTTTACTAGTGAAACAGCACAGGGGCACAACCCTCTACCAGGAGTGGAGACGTAACAAACTCCACAGTATTTGAGTCCAGCTCTTCATGGTGACAACAGAGACATACCTCTCAACAGCTGATACCCTCCTATTCCTGCTGCAGTGAAATGTATTTTACCTGAAAACTTACACCCTCCTGTCCTAGGATAGGGTGAGATGTCTGACCAACCTCCTCGCCCATCATCTTTGGAATTTGTGATCTACCTGCAGACACTGGTGCAGTAACTGATATATATGATAATTCTCAATTGCACAGCAGAACAATTGATGTTATGTCTAATTTTAAATGTGTAATTACCCACCTCATCATTCTAAAAGAGGGATATAATAGGTTAATGTCACAATGTATTCTGCACAGCCAGCGTTCTGGCAACATGGGGTTATTCCCCAGCCTCTCAAATCTCCTGTCTTCCATCCAGAGTGCTGAAACTTCCTGGCTCCACCTCTTTTACATGCTCATGTGTCGGTCACACTCGCTCACACTTGACTTCAGCCAGTCTCTCCCCTCAGTCTGTCCCTGGGTCTTTGACTGTCTCTGCCTGCTGTGAGTTCTCTCTTGTGTTTTCTCCATGGAGGGAACTTTCTTGCTGCTTTACAAATTCTGACCTCTCTATGGTTTGTGAGGGGTCTGTGGGGAGAGGGCAGGAGTGTGAGGACGGACAGAAGATGGTAGAAGGAAGATACTTAGTCCGGCCTTCACAAATGAGGAAAAGCACTTTAGTGTTTGAAGTTTGAAAGAACCTCATCCCCTCCCCCCATGACTCTCACCCAAAGGATGGCAGCGCTAGCAGGAAGCTCCATAATATCTAACAAGCATTTCTTTGCTCCTGACAGGACAAGCTAAGAACTGAGAAGTGGAACATTAAATCTGAGTTTGAAATACTGCGGCAACTCCTGAAGGAAAAAGAGCAAACCCTGCACAGGAGACTGCAGGAGATGGAGAAGAAAATCACCATGGTAGAAAATGCAAATATCGCCAAACTGTCCAATGAAATCACCTCTCTCAAGGACCTAATGACAGAGATAGAAAAGAAGTGTGAGGAGCCAGCGTTGGAACTTGTGAAGGTGAGACACCGTTTGATATATACAAGGATAAGAAGAAATATTCATAATTTGCATGCAGCATTAAATATGTGCGGGTCAATACACAGTGACCCCATGCACTCTGACTGGTTGTTTACACTGCCCCCTTTTGTGCTGTGATCCCAAAGCAATATATAAACACTGCAAAATAGTGACTTCGTACAGTGTCACATAAATGTCTATAACCTATTTTTACATTCGCCTTCCATGTTTTATGGGTTACATCACACTTATACACAGCGGCAAATCCCCCCCCCCCCCCACCCCCCCTTCCATATAAACTAATATCACAGTTTCATTTTAGCAGGTGTATGCCTGCAGGTTTTTAATGCTTGTCATTTTCTTTCTGTAATACATGGAATTCATAACCAATGTTTGTTTCATTTCTGTTATTGGTTTTAAAGTAATTTGGATAAGCAGGCTTTTTTTCAGCTTTTTCATCATCAAAAACTTTGTTACCTCCCTCAGTTTTGCATTGTCTATTTCTTATTTAAGCCTGCGTGTTTGCATACAATTGCTGTAATGTCTGTCTACAGGTGTACGTTTTAGGTCGAGCCTCGCAGTGCGCATGCGCTGCACTGCAAGTCATGGTTTATTCAGTACATGGGCTTCAAGCTGGCCCATCGCTTGACATTGGTGGTTCTGGTTGCCTTTTCAAATTCCTTACTTTTGCATGGTAAATCGTGCCCATCTGTCTCTTTTTGGTGGGTCGTTCCCTTCCAGAGTGACTGGCCCTGTTACCGGGCTCATTTCGTTTCAGTCCATTTCAGTTTGTCACGCACTGTTTTTCCCAATTGCCTGCCTCTTGTTCTGGAAATGTTGCAAACACAAGAAGCTGACCAGTGTTGCTACTTTCTCCTCCCACCCACCTTTTCTCTGTGTGTTCCCCCCTTCGCTACCTTAGCTTTCTCTTATGATCTACAGATTCTGGGTCACTGAAGATTAAGTTGAGCACTCACAAAGTTAGAATGTTAGAAATTGGACTTTTCTTGCTAGCTCTCTTTCACCTTGTCTTTCATTTTTAGCATTGTATTTCGCTTGTTCAGGGCTCCGTTGCTCCGTTTTTGGAAAAGGGGCTGCAAATCTTGTTCTTTATCTGGTCACAAATGTGGCAGCTGTGTCTCTGTTCCAAGTGGTAAATCCCCTTTCTTAGTCCTCTGTGCAGTACTGCAGCTGTGTCTGTTCCCGGTGGGAATTCCTCATTCTTAGTCCTCTTGGCAGTGCTGCAGCTGCTTCTCTGGTTACAGTGGTAATTCCTCATTCTGCCTCCTTTATTCAGTGCTGCAGCTGCTTCTCTAGTCCTAGTGGTAGTTCCTCATTCTCAGTCCTCTAACCAGTGCTGCAGCTGCGTCTCCTTTTCCCTGTGAGAATTCCGCTAGGTAATGCTGCAGCTACCTCTGTTCCCAGTGGTAATTCCTCATTCTTAGTCCTCTGGACTGTGCTGCAGCTGCTTCTCTGGTCCTGGCGGTAAGTCCTCATTCTAAGTCCTCTAGGCAGTGCTGAAGATCCTTCTTTGGTCCTGAGAGTAGTTCCTCCATTCTAAGTCATCTAGACAGCGCTGCAGCTGGGTCTCTGTTCCCCGTGGTAGTTCCCCAATAAATGTAAATGTGGGATACTTGTAAAGCGCACTGTTATTCTACCCGAGTGTCCTGGCGCTATAGACCGCTGGGGAACCCGTCCTGGTTTTCCCTGTGAGATGGTCCCTTACTGGGTATCTTCAGGGTGAAACCAGGCATCCCCGGCGTCTGTGGGGGGCCATTGTGGAGATGAGGTAAGCTTAATGCCCAGAGTTGCAGAGTGTGTTCCCTGGTTAGAGTAGGCACTGAGGCGAGAATTATCGAGTCCGTTGACCCTGGTCCAAGACCCTGCCGCGTCGGGAATTGAACCCTGGTCCCGGGCCGTTCTCTGCTTACAGGTCTGCTGCCTCTAACCAGTGAGCCACACCACTCCACACCAGTGAGCCACACCACTCCACTAGGCAGATCTGCAGCTGCGTCTCTGTTCCTAGTGGTAATTCCTCATTCTTGGTCCTCTAGCCAGTGCTTCTTCTCTGGTCCCAGAGGTAGTTCCTCTTTCTTATTACTCTCACGTACGGTGGTGGGAGCGCTTTAGGAAAGCGCCAGTTACATTACACAAGGTCAGGTTAACATTTTTGTTTTTAGGTGCGCAGACATTGAGTGATGTCGACGCCATCCTTGTTTAATCATTGTTTCCTCTCTACCCAAAAAATAGGAGCATTTTGTTGGTGCTACATCTAGTGCTTGAATACTCAGGTGGCTGGGACAGATGGCTTGCTGGAAAATGGATGGTGCGAGAAATGTTTCCAATGGGAAACTCTGGAGAAGGGTGCTTGGTGAATAAAGACCTGGGGAAGGAGAGATGTGACGTCTCTGCCATTGGAAAGTAGTTCACTGCTTTATTAGGTCTCGCCTTTGCAGCACGCATGCGCTGCATAGGAGACCTTTAGCCGTCGTACATCTTTTTCGAAGCACATACTTTTGCTTGTGGCGGCATTCAGCCTGCGGGAGTGCGCAGCAGCGTGCCACAAGCACGAGTATGTGCTTTGAAAAAGAGCAGACTGTGCGCAAACGCACCACTCCCGGGGCCAGCAAACGCATGCACGCGCCTCTCTCCTCGCCCAATCACTCGCTCCGCCCTCTCTGTCTCCTTTTGCCTTTTATGTGTAGATTTTTTCCTTATTAAATGTTCCTATGCCGCTCCCTCTTGTCCTTAATGGCTGTTATCATCAGAATATACCTTGCCGTCCGTCGAGAAGTAAGTGTTCGCTGTTAACCGGGAGCGCCATGGTTGCTTCTGAGAGATTTGTACCAAGGACCTGCTTTGGACTGATAACTTAAGTGGTACACTTCGTAAAATGAGCAGAAAAGCAAACTTGGTATTCTCTGAGCTTTACTTTTGTATTTCTGAAAGTCAGTTGTCTTATTCCTGTCTTCTGCATTGTAGTCTTCTGTTCGCCATCGAAAACTGGAAATTGATATGTAAGAACGACTGTGTACGTTTCCAGATCGTTGGTGTCTGCCCAGAGCCATGTGTGGACTGGTAGTTTCCGGCTCTTCTTGTCACAAGGTGCTTCTCGGATCAACTGATTCATCTTTACATTTTTCTGCTGCACTGTGTCGGTGTGGTGCATGTGGTTCAGGCACAGGCACTATACATAAAGTTCACTTTACAGTCAAGCTAACTAAAACCATCCAATTCTAAACAAAGTGAAAAACTCTTTACTAATCACACACAGCCAAACATCAGCATTACAACCTCCACTTTCAAACAAGCATTGGCATAGCCAATAGGTCTCGCCTTTGGCTAAACACTTATAAGGTCGCAAAGGCGAGACCTATTGGCTATGCCAATGCTTGTTTCATATGCTGTTCAAAACTCTAGTGATGCTGTTGCACACAGAATGTTATAGTGCTGTTGACTTGCATCAAGGCACTTGTCTTTTTATTTGTGTGTTAAAAAGCCTTCGAATCTGTCCATAAATATTTCTTGAGGCAAACCTGTATTCCTGAATCACACGGTATGTCCCAGTGCGTAGTAATTGTATATCTCTTCAATCCCTGCCAGCACAGCACCCATGATAAAGTGCTGCATGGCTAAACATTTATAAGGTCCCAAAGGCGAGACCTATTGGCCTTGCCAATGTTTGTTTATATATGTGTATTCTTTTGTTGGGGAGGTTGCAACACACCAAGCAATTCTAGTGACCTTGATACAAGGAGGCCAAGGAGCAAAATGTGATAAAACAAGATAAAAATATGTAACATAATAAGAGGCAAAATCTTTGTCACTTGTCTCGGAAGTTTGAAAACATTTCTGTTCGACAGCGCTTACTTTTCTCCTAGTGAAGGTGGCTACATTTTGTTGCCTGCACCAATCCCTTGTTAGGGTGAACAGTGAGCTTGGTATTTAGAATAGGTAACTGTAAACTCACTGGTATTTTTTGTGGGCGACCTGGACAAGAAGAACGGTAACGCAGGCCCTCGTAAGCAGCAGGCTGGACTATGGCAACGCACTCTAAGCCGCAATCCCAGCCAAACACCTGCGTCGTCTCCAGCGCATTCAAAACTCCTCCGCCCGACTGATCGTCAACGTACCCCGCTGCTGCCACATCACCCCCATCTGCGAGACCTCCACTGGCTCCCCGTCGAAAAGAGGATCACCTTCAAACTCCTCACCCACGCACACAAAGCACTCCACAACGCCAGACCAGCCTACCTGAACAGCAGACTCCGCTTCCACACACCCTCCGGCCAGCTCCGCTCCGCCAGCCCCGCTCCGCCAGCCTCACCCTCGCCACCGTCCCCCGCATCCAGCGTGCTACCTCCGGCGGCAGATCCTTCCCCCACCTCGCCACCAAAACCTGGAACACCCTACCTACGTCAGACTAAAGACCTACTTCCCTTCAGAAAACGCCTAAAGACCTGGCTTTTCGAGCAGTAACGGCGCCCCCTCCCCCACCCCCCAGCACCTTGAGACCCTCACGGGTAAGTAGCGCGCTATACAAGTCCTCTGATTGATTGATGATTGACCCCAGATTAAGGTAGAGATTGCTGCATAAAAAACAAGGATTGGTAAATGCATAGGTTTCACCTATGTGATTAATTTTTTTGTTGTTGTAAGGTTTAGCTTGGTGAACAGGTGTGAAACTGATATGGTAAACTAATACTTGAATGGGGTCACTTAAATGACAGGCACTATGTTACGAGGTGAGTGAAAGGGATAAATGAAGATAAAATCAATAAAGGAAAGCATGAGTGAAGGAAGAACTGAGGAAGCAAGCAAGAACATAAGTTGGGATTTAATAAAAAAAGAAATAGAGGGTCAGTGAGCAAGTAAAAAACAAAAGCGAAAAGAAATGAGTGAAATCTGGGTACTGAAAAACAAAGAGCGGAAATGTGGAGTTTGAAGAAGAGTACCTCACTAGTGCAGCTACAAACATGTTGCAGCAAAACTGGGCCATGAGAGATAAAAAAAAAAAAAAACAGAAAAGCTGGGGTAGGGGAGAAGGCAGCAACAAGGAACATGTGAGGTGAGGTCAGACATCGAATGGGAAAGCAGCACATGAGGTAGAGAGTAAGTCGATGGTGGTGGAGTAACACGAAGCCTGTACCAGACACTGTCCAGCTGAGCCCACAGCAGCTCTAGAACTGTGTGTGTCATGGAAGCTGCCCCAGCCTGGGATGAGACACAAGGGAGGTGGGTGTGTGGGTGGGAGGGGGTAGGCAAGCCCTATGGACATTGCGCGCCTGGTGAGGATTGTTACAGTGCCATCTTTCTCAGAAAACAATACCAGCCTCCTAGGAAAATACCAAGTGCGGGAAACTAAATATAAATTTGGTTAAAATCCTAAGCATTTAATTATAAGTATCCTTCTTTTTACTTTAATAACTATTTAGAATTCATTTGAACAGCTCACATGTGCTTCATTTCTATATGTACCTGGTACTTAAAGTTTATAAGCCAAAGGGTAAAATACCAGATGTGACAGATTGTTGTCCATGTTAGCTTTACTAGATATGACGTAAAAATATAGATCAAGATGGTAAAATACTGGCCAGACGGCAAGTCTACTCTCTGTGCCTCTCCCTATATGCAGCTAACCTGGCACTACCTGTTCGAAGCTCCTGTTCCTGATCTGCTGATGAGACCCATGTTATCAGTCGCGAATGATGACTCCCGAACTTTTGATGTGAAGTCTGGAAGAATGTACAGAAACACTGTAT
This sequence comes from Lissotriton vulgaris, assembly GCF_964263255.1. NCBI lineage: Eukaryota > Metazoa > Chordata > Amphibia > Caudata > Salamandridae > Lissotriton > Lissotriton vulgaris. The sequence continues at coordinate 79,705,512 of NC_141693.1, forward strand.
TCAGCACCCCGGAGAGTCCCTTTCTCTGCTTTCCAGGAAGGCCACCTGGACATTTAAAAGAGACCTCACAGCCTCCGTTTTATCTTTCATTTTGAATCAGAATTTAAGATACAAGACCGCGTCTGGGTCCAGGACCAGAATTTTTATTTTTTCAAAAACCTTTATTGGCTTATTCTGCATTACCAGAATACAATTTTGCTTCAAATCAGAGCATCGTACACATTAGACCATTTGCGGAGTACTTCAAAAATAGGGAAAACCAATCGGACAGAAGCATTATCTTATACAACACAGCAATAGCACTGTTGAATAATACATAGCTGTATAATGTGGTGGCAGCACTGCAGAGGAAAGAGCAGGTTCGGCTGAGTAGAGATGCAGACAGGGAAGGAAGGGGCTACTGACCAGTGCCGGCGGCCGCTGCGAGTGGAGTGCCGGCGGGGAATGCAGGAGAGGCAGCCTGGCTCAGATATGATCGGGTGTGAAGGTACGTTACTATGGGGCCCCATATGTCTGGTGGGCGAGATCTAGCAGGCATGATGTCCCTGAATTCAGATAGTAGGTTCTGACATCTGGAAGCATCTTCGAGCCAGTGGGCGAACTTAGGTGCCAGCCTATGCCCCCAGCACATGGACACCCTGTGCCACGCAAGGACGAGCAGCATTGCGACCAGACAGCGAGAGGCATCCGGGCAAAACTTAACAAAGCCCAGCAGGTGTAACGGTGGGTCAGGCTGGACTGGTGCGAAGGTGATCTCAGAGAGGGCGGCACAGACCTCCCGCCAGAAATCCGACCCCTTTGGACATAACCAAGCAAGATGAGAAAAATCCACTTTAGGGACAGAGCAATGCAAACACCTATTGTTAGGGTTAAGTCCCAATTTATGAAGCTGAACGGATACGATAGTTGGGAGATCGTTTCTTTGTCTGATTGCAGCAATACAGCCAGTCGGCTTGGGAAATGTCCATACCAAGATCCTCACCCCACGCCATCCGGGCGCGATCAGTGGAGATGGAGGAGGTTGACAGCGTGAGGGTGTATAATTTGGTCACCAGCTTCCGGGGGGTGGGGGAGGAATATATGAAGTCAAGAGTGGGAATCGAAGGTGGAGGTTGGGGGGACCTCTGATGGAACTCTCTACAGATAGGCCGCAGCTGATAAACGAGCAATTTGTCCTTTGGACCAGAGGTAGCAGGAAGAGAATGGAAGGTGTTTCTGGGGTAGAGATCCGTCAGTGTCTCCAGCCGGGCGGCGTGTTTGGACAGGCCAGATGGTTGGAGGGAAGGGAAGGCATGGGTGACGTACAATCGGCATAGTATTAGCCGATAACATCGGAGTGTTAGAAAGACGATGCAGGACCAGCATAAGGACTAGAGTGTCCACTTCAGCTTGTGGGCGTCTAGCCGGGTGAACAGGGCGGGGTTCAGCGGCCAAGGGGTAGCAAGGTCAGGTGAATGGCTTGGTGGCATCAGTAAGAGGGAACAACACGGACTTACTCCAGTTCACCTGTATGCCGGAGAATACACCAAACCGTATTATCTCGCTCACAAGGGGACTGAGGTTTTCCTGGGGGTGGCCGACATACAAGGTAATATCATCCGCATACATGGAGACCAAGAGGACACGGGCCGAGAAGCTGATGCCCTTCTGAGTGTGGTGTTGCCGGAGTCTGGCAGCAAGAGGCTCCATCGTAAATGCGAAGAGCATAGTGGAGAGCGGGCACCCATGCACGGTACTGCATTTGATCAGAATGGGGTCAGAAATGTGTCTGTTGATCCGAAGGCGGGTGGAAGGGGTAGTGTACAGGAATATAATCTTACAAATAAAGATGTTGGTGAAGCCGAGGCGCGGTAGGAGATAGAATAAAAAGGGCCACTCCAGGGTGGCGAATGCCCTGGTGGTATTGAGAAGAGCAGCCACTGCAGGGAGGCTAGGATTAATCTGATGGAGGACAAAGAATATGGTCCGGAGGTTATGGGATGTGGCGTGGCCTGGAATGAAACCGGACTGGTCAGGAAGGGCGATGAGGGGCATGAGGAGGAGAAGGGAGGCTATCATCTTTGAGAAAATGTTGTTGTCCGTATTAATTGGAGAAAGGGGGCGGTAGGAATCGCGGTAGGAATCGTGGCAATCGGAAGGTTTGTCCGGCTTAAGAAGAAGCGTTATCATTGCCTCAAGAAGCGATGGCGGGAGGAGGCCATTTTCAAAGGAGTCCTTGTACATGGCGGCCAGATGCGGCACCAGGAGCGGAGCAAAAGTCTTATAGAACAAAGCAGGGAGGCTGTCTAAGCCAGGGGCCTTATCACTAGGCAAACTATTAATCACAGCGAATATTTCTTCTTTAGAGAAGGGCTCATCTAGAAATTTACGATGATGGTCTTCGATCCAAACAACTGCCAGGGTGCAAAATATTGGTTGAAGTCCTCACGCAAAGGGGTGGAGCCCGCGGTGTAGAGTTGTGTGTAATAATCCATAAAGTGCGTCTTGATTTCCTCAGGGGAGGTGGTTCTAGTAGGGCCGCCATACAGAAGCGCGGCGACATACAATGCAGCATGGGGGGGGACGAAGGAGGTTGGCCAGGGTCTTGCTAGGCAGATCGCCCTCACCAAAGCAGCGAGCCTGGGCCTCTCTGCCAAAGAAGGGGAGTTCCTGGTCGCCTCCTCGGCTAATTCTGAGTTTTTCATGCAGGCGAGCAAGAGTCTCCAAGCTGGGGTGGATGGCATGAGCAGAGTCCAGAGCCTTTATCTCCAATTTTAGTTTATCTAAAGTGGTGCGGATGGAGAGAAGACCTCCAGACTGTTTAGAAATACACTTGCCGCGAATCACAGCCTAGAAACCCTCCCACAAAGTGGATGGCGAGTCTACAGAGCCGATTTTTCAGTCAAAATAGTTCGATATTGCGGTTTGAGTTGCGGAGAGCATTCTGGGGGAGCTGCCAGGTAAAGGCCTGCTGTGGAAAGTGATGAAGGCGAAGACTAATCTGGACTGGTGCGTGTTTGGAAAGAGTGTGCACAATAATATTAATGGAAGTTAGCCAGGTGAGGGCGTCGGGAGAGGTGATCCAAAGATCAATACGGGACCAGCAGCCACGAGCACCGGTGTCACAAGTTCCCTCGCGGGCCTCTGGCCACATGTGATGCCACGCATCATATAGCAAGTTGTCTGCAAGGATGGACTGAAGGAGGGCCTTGGAGCGTGAATGGGTAGAGTAGGGGCCAGAGCGATCCAGGACTGCAGAAAAAGTAATGAGGTGCATTGTTCAAGAGCAGTGCAGTAAGCAAGCATAGCAGTGATCTGATGCATACTGAAGAAAGACAAAAATTAAGACCTAAAAACAATAACGCCTCTGAAAGGAACAAGGCAACCCAGAACCCACCCCCCACCCCAACCCAAACAAACCCACCACACAAAATGAAGTGTGTAAACCTAAATCTTGCAGAGTGAGAACAGAAAAATTGCAATCGACCACAAAAGTGCCTCAAAAGGAGGATGGATCAACCCATAGCCCACCCACCCCTCCCTCCACCCACACCAACCAACTAAACCGGTCAATCAACCACCCACATCCACCCCAGGGAGCCACAACTAGGAAGGGAAAAGTCAATAACAGTGGTGGGAATCATCCCGCGGGGGAATGGCAGCGCCCGGAAAACACCCCTGCCAGAAGAGGCAGTGTGGCCAAGCTAAAACTATTGGCAGACTAAAGGAAAGCATCGCAATGTATCAAAAGAATAGCCAGTAAGGCCGATTCGTAAATGCAGCGGTGAGCAGCAAACAGTCGAACAAGGAGCAGCAATAAGAACAAGCCCAACATTGTGCTATACAGCCATGTAAATAAAGACACAAAGCCAAGAGCAATTAACAAATACTTTTCAGTCATTGTCGCTCAGGTTAACTGCAACGGGGTCCTGTGAATGGATTAGCTGGGGTGGTGCGATGGGTACGATCCAGCTGCTTAGCATAGGCGAGGGCTCCCTTTGGGTCCGGGAAAACTAGAGTTTTGGATCCTTACTTGACCCACAGCTTGGGAATATAGGCCAAAGAGTAGGACATTTCATGTTTTTGAAAGATGCGCTTTGCGGGCAGAAATTCGGACCGACCACCTGCACAACCAGGGTGTAGTCAGGGTAGAAAGACAGTGTTACCCTGATGCCTCTCTCCCTGGCAGCCCGAGGGATTGCGTCACGGTCCCGAAAGTTTAGTATTTTTGCAATTATCTGACGAGCAGGTAGTCCAGGGGCAGGCTGAGGGAGCGGTGTGCTCTCTCCATGATGAAGATCTGAGAAAGCGTGTCCCCAAATAGTTCTCGCAATAGCAGCTCTACATAGTCTTCCATCATCGATATGTTGGTGGACTTTTGCACCCCGGTAATGCAGAGGTTACTCGTACGAGAGCGGGCCTCCAAATCTTCCTTCTTGGAGCAGATTAGTTCAAGGATTTTGTCCCTTTGGAGTAATTTTTTGCCATCTTGGTTAGGACACTCTAGACTAGACGTGAAGCAGGCGATTATCATGTGAATCTACCCTGGTCTTGACCACGTCCAGTCGGGAGGTTAACTGTTGAAGCTGGGTGGCGATCCCAGACACCGCAGACTTGACCTCCAACATGATGGCTTTGAGGTAATTGTCACGTGCGGCGGCCATTTCCACGGGGGCAGGCTGGTCGCCCCGGTCGACAGTAGCGCCCTCCTGCTGTGTCGGTCTCCGTTGTTCGAAAGTGAGCCAGGGCTGTTTAGGGTCAGCCTTGCCCATGGCGACTGCCAGATATAAGGAACATCATGGAGGTATCCAGCGGGTGGAGAGTAGACAGCGTCCAGCACAGTAGCAGAGTGGTCAGGGAATCGTTGCTACCGGAGATAGGGTTGGGAGGAGAGATCAGCAGCAGAGTCCCACACTCCTATCGGGTGGTCAAGGTGTAAAGTGCGGCCAGAGAGGACAGGAGAAGTCTGGATGCAAGGGGGGCGAACGACACCCCCCCCACCCCCCGACCCCCCACGTGGCCAATGCCCAACAGGCGCAACGCCTGGGCCGTGTGTGCAACGGGGAAGGCCACAGCTGAGCCTTGCAGGTGGTGCACTAGCCCCCAGCCTCACCGCAGTGACCCTCCCAGGTAGGGCGAACGATACAGGCTCCGGGCACAGTATAGGAGGCAGGTGGGGGCATGGCAGAAGTACCTCGGTGCCAATGGCTGTGCTGGCGCAAAGCTCAGGTCACGAGAGGCAGCAGGCTGAAGTTGTGGTCAGATGCAGGAACTGCGGCAGTCCAAGGCCCACAGAAAGACAATGGGCCGAAGCAAAGAAAAGCTCTCTGTGGAAATGAAAGGTCGGGTGTTGCACTGAGGCAGCAGAAGCAGAGCAACCGCACTGGTGGTGCAGGGAGGGACTGCGGCAGAGGAGGCATCCCGCAGTGGTGCAGCACAGAAAGCAGCAGCAGCAGCAGAAGGGTCGGGGGGCTCGGCTGGAGACACAGGCCGCCGCCAGACTGCACAGGAAGCAAGTCGGAGCTGAGGAGTGGTAGGCCGGGAAAGGCAAGATGGCGTAGCCTCCGATCGTGAGCCTCCGTAGCAGGTCTCAATGGGCAGCTGGTGGACGCCCAGGCGGGAGGAATAGAGGCAGGGCAGCCGAAGGCACAGTGGCAGCAGATGAGCACATCCGGGAGTGAGGAGGTTGCTAACTGGGGGAAGCAGCCAGCAGCGGGTAGACGTGGAAAACGTGCCGCCCGCTTCACCCAGCCCAATAGAGCAGAGGCCAAAAATCACGCCGGGCGCCCTTTCAAGGATTTGCCGGGGCAAGCGTGGTCCCAAGCCCACCGCAGTTCACCCCCGCAGCCGCGAGACTCACTGGCTGAGATGTCGAAGTTGTGGCCGCAGCGTGATAAGTTGAACGTCCAGCCTCCAGGCGGTGCGGAGCAGGCAGCGCAGGCCAGGCTCAGATGAGCGAGCAGGAACCAGGCCCGGGACCCCGGAGGTGCTGCAACCAAGTGCAGCCCCGTCGTAGGGCCTCGCTAGAATGCTCTAAAGATGCCCCAGATAAAGGTGAGCAGCAATGGTAAGGATCCAGGCAGCGGTTAGCAGGAGGTCTGCAGGATGACGGATCAGAGTCTTGGCCGGCAGAGCCCACTCAAGGTGCGGCAATCTTGCAGCCGACTAAGCCATTCCTCCCCCCCCCCCACCCCCCGCCCCCCTCCCAGAAGATTAACACACATAAACAGCAAAGATTTCAGTTGCAGAATCATAGACTTTAATATCAGCTTAGTTTTAATGGCTATATTAATAATGAAGAAATAGAACTCCTTGTCCATATTGATATTGCAAGATGTATCTCCAAGTTCAGTTAGGTGGGCCCTTGTAGGTAAGCTCTGACTATTGGGCACATTTATGCTTTTGATACTTTCACAATATCCTGGTATAGTCTGCTTTCAATGTTGAGTGGAAACCACCCATCTATTCCAATATGCAGGTTAGTTCTTCCTGCAGTGTTGCGTCCATGCCATTAATGCCTACCAGTATAAAGGTCAGTTCAGCCTACTGTGTTGCATGCACACCAGTAACCCATCCTGGTGTGAAGGTCAGTTCAGTCTACGGTGATGCATATATGTCAGGAGCCCATCCTAATCTACAGGTAAGGTCTGCTAAGAGTATTTCTGCAAGGCACCAATGGATTCACAATATACCGACAAGTGCTGCTGAAAATGCCCTATGTGTGCTAGTGATGGATTCATAATATACAGACAGGTGTTGCAGACGAGAGTGCTCTGTTTTCTATTGATGGATTCATAATATACCTGCAACTGCTGCTGAGAATGCCCTATGTGTGCTAGTGATGGATTCATAATATACTGACTGGTGCTGCTAAGACTGTCCTATGTGTGCTAGTGATGGGTTCATAATATACCGACTAGTGCAGGCGAGAGTGCTCTAGGTCTGCTAGTGATGGATTCATGATATACCTGTGACTGCTGCTGAGAATGCCCTATGTGTGCTAGTGATGGTTCATAATATACTTACAAGTGCAGCTGAGACTGCTATATGTCTTCTAGTTATGGATTCATAATATGACTGCTCTGTCTGCTAGTGATGGATTCATAATATACCTGCAACTGCTGCTGAGAATGCCCTATGTGTGCTAGTGATGGTTCATAATATACTTACAAGTGCAGCCAAGACTGCTGTGTGTCTGCTTGTGATGGAGTCTTAATATACCGACAAGTGCTGCTTAGAATGCTCTAGCTCTGCTAGTGATGGATGCATAATATACTTACAAGCATAGCCAAGACTTCTGTATGTCTGCTAGTAATGGATTCATATTATACGGACAAGCGCAGCAGAAACTGCTGTTTGTCTGCTAGTGATGGATACATAATATACCTACAAGTGCAGCCGAGAATGCTGTATGTCTGCTTGTGATGGATTCATAATATATCTACAAATGCTGCTGAGACAGCTGTATGTCTGCTTGTAATGGATTCATAATATACCTGCAACTGCTGCTGAGAGTGCCCTATGTGTCCTAGTGCTGGATTCATAAGATACTGACAGGTGCTGCTGAGACTGCCCTGTGTGTTAATGATGGATTCATAATATACTTACAAGCACAGCAGAGACTGCTGTAAGTCTGCTAGTGATGGATTCATAATATACTTAAAAGTGCAGCAGAAACCACTGTATGTCTGCTAGTGATGGATTCATAATATATCGACAAATGCTGCTGAGACGGCTGTATGTCTGCTTGTGATGGATCCATAATATTCTTACAAGTGCAGCCGAGACTGATGTATGTCTGCTAGTGATGGATTCATAATATACCTGCAGCTGCTGCTGAGAATGCCCTATGTGTGCTAGTGATGGATTCATTATATACTGACAGTTGCTATAGAGACTGCTCTGTCTGCTAGTGATGGATTCATAGTATTCTTACAAGTGCAGCCGAGACTGCTGTATGTCTGCTAGTGATGGATTCTTAATATACTTACAAGCGCAGCCGAGACTGCTGCATATCTGCTAGTGATGGATTCATATTATACTTACAAGCGCAGCAGAAACTACTGTATGTCTGCTAGTGAATTATTTATTGTATTTATTTATGAAGTTTTATATAGTGCGAACATGACCCACGAGGGTATCCGATCGCTTTACAATAAAAGAACATAAGTGATTGAGGTGGTACACACACACACATTCAAATGGGTCAATTTGTACAATATAAATATTAAATATATGCATAGCAAACCTAGAGGACCATGATTCTACAGGACATTGTACAATAGACCGTTAGGTGATTGTGCTAGCAAACATACATATTATAACTTCAAACTATTCAAAGTAGATATAAAATGTGTAGATGATCAGAAGGACCCACAGCCAACTAAGCTTTAGACTGCATACAATTATTGAGCAAAAAGGGCTGTGATATAAATCTTACATACAGTAGACTCAACCAATCCAACAGATATAGGCAGTGATAATAGGATCTTAAAGATGATTTGGTGACATCCTATAATTAAAACTTAGGACAAGAATTTGTTTATTAGTAGTCTTTTTACTTCCTTTTTGAATGCAGTAAAGGAAGCGATTCCAAGTACTAGTGGAGGTAAGGAGTTCCAAATCTTCGGAGCAATCCCTGAGAAAGCTCTACAGCCAATACTCCTCTTATGGAAGGAAAGTGCTCGCACTTCGTAGTTGTCTGCAGCCTCCCGACCTATCCAGCTTTAGCTCCAAGTAACTGGGTGTGTGAAGTAATTAGATGGAGATGTTCTGAATGAAAAATAAGTTTATTGCAGGAAACGGCTTATACATCCACAGAGCACAGAAGCAACTCTCTGTCCAACTCCCACATATAGAATGTAGGCAGACAGAGGAAACATAACAAGACTAGAAAACATTCTAAATGAGATTACTACACACCTTCCCCCTTGAAACAAAAAATAAATAAATAAATAAGTGAAATCAATGAACAAAATCCCGCAATTTAACAGGAGAATGTCTGATGCGAGAACTTTTCCTGAAATTAACAACATTGCCAGAATCAACACAAACATCATCCAAACCCCTGACATTGTCACAAGAATCAACATTTATGGAACCAGAATCCGAATTAGCAAAAGGTGAACCACCAGAACCAATGGAAACAGAAGTAGAAGCATCCCAGCCAAATGTGTCCAGCAAAGCCGCACAGTTATCCTGATCGTCATAAGGTTTAGGAGAAACAGAGTGTGGAAACAACTTAGGATATCCAGTTTTATATAAAGAAATACGTCTAAAATTCCAAATCTTACCTCCTTCAACCCGTACAGCCTTACTAAAAACTTCCACCACTTTGCATGGATCAGACCATTTAGCCCACTTATTACCATAAACCCCACCAAATTTAACTCGAACCAAATCACCCACCTTAATTTTGGAACAACTGGCAGAAGACCCACGGGAAATTCCTCATTTTACTCTGATACTCCACCACTTTATTTCTGACTTTAAAAGAGTCAAGCAAAGAATCATATGGGATTTTACTTTTAATCCACCAGGGTAACAATTTCGGACCTGGCTTCCTACCATGCAACATCTCAAATGGAGATAAGCCAGTAACCGAATTGGGAGAAGTGCGATATGACAACAAAGTTGCACGTAGGGACTTTTTCCAATCTAAACCACTTCTAATAGCAAGTCGAATAGACTCTTTAATGACTCTGTTGAAGCGTTCTATTTGACCATTGGCCTGAGGGATATAATTAGATACCCTCTTATGTACTACTCCACACCTCTCGAGAAAAGCAACAAACTCTTTACTGATAAACTGAGGACCATTGTCAAACAATTTCTGCAGGAATACCCTCCCTAAAAAAAAACCTCATCCAAAAATTCAATAACTTCCGCTGGCCCAATTTTATCCACAAGCTTCAACTCAGGTCACTTAGAGAAATAATCAATCAACACTAAAGCAAAAATATCCCTGTTGGGAGATAAATTGAGTGGACCAACAATATCAACACAAGTTTTTTCCATGGAGTAGAAACAAATTCAACAGGAGAAATACCCACAACTAAAGGCTTTGACGACTTGTCACTCTGGAAACAAGGAGGACATGACCTGACCCATTTGTCAAACATGCAATCAACTCCAGGCCACCAATAGAATTCCCTAATGCGCCTTTTGGTGCTAGACATACCCAAATGTCCCTCATGAGCCATAGAGACAATTTTCTCTCTCCGTTTAAATGGAGGAACTATTTTGTCACGAGTTAAAAACCCTTGATCAAACATCAATTCATCTCTTACTTTCCAAAAAGTAGACAAATCGCCAGATAACTTACGTTCTTCAGGCCAACCCAATTGCATAAACTTCACAATATCAGACAAGATACTGTCATCGCACATGGCTGTTTTCCATTCAGTTTCAGAAATAACCAAAGAAGGAGATTTGGAAGCTTCACTATTAACATCTTCAATAGAAAACACTACATCCATGTTGGTACCAACGAAAGAAACATCAAAGGAATCTGACAAAGGCAAACGAGACATACAATCCGCATGCACATTAAGACGTCCGGGAACATATTCAACTTCACACTGAAACTCTTGCAATTTTGCAGCCAAACGAGCAGTCAAAGTTCTCCCCTCACCAGCAGCCAACATATTGATTAAAGGTTTGATCTGTTCTCAAGCGAAATTTGGTACCCCACAAAAATTGCCGAAAGTGTAAACGGCCCAAGTACACGCCAGCAATTCCTTTTCGATGGTGGAATAATTATATTCAGCACCCCGTAGGGTTCTTGATGCATAGGAAACAACATATTCATCTCCTGAATTCCTCTGCATCAACACAGACCCTAAACCAACATTGCTGGCGTCCACTGACACAATACAATCTTTGCCGACCTCAAAGGGTGGGCTTAAAAATGGGGCATTGACCATCTCCTTCTTAAGCAAATCAAAAGCAAGTTGTTGCTCATTGTTCCACACAAACTTTACATTTTTCTTCAATAAAGATCTTAAAGGATGAACCTTGGTGGAGTAATCTTGCACAAATTTGCTATAAAATTCTGTGAGGCCTAAAAATGACACAAGTTGCTCCTTAGTAAGTGGAGCAGGAGCATTAGAAATACTTCTAATGTGGTTGAATTTAGGCTTAATACCTTGTGACGAAATTTCATGTCCCAAATATTCCACCTTATCACGTCTGAATTTACATTTAGAAAATTTGAGATAACCCTTTTTCTTGTACGCGTTGAAGAACCTTCTCTAAATTCTTATCATGATGCTCAGTCTTCCCCAACGATCAGGATATCATCTTGAAAAGCAATGGCACCATCACAACCCTCTAGAACTTCCTTCATAAGTCTCTGAAAAACAGATGCTGCACTAGCTAAACCGAATGGCATGCGGCGATACTGAAACATGCCCTCAGGTGTAATAAAGGTTGTAAGAAATTTGGAACCATCATGTAAAAGGACTTGGTGATAGGCACTGGCTAGATCTATTGTGGAGAACACACGAGCCCCAGAAAGTGTGGAAATTAGTTCGTGAATGTGAGGCAAGGGGTGCCTATCAATCCAAATTTCCTTATTTAAACTGCGAAGGTCGACACATAAACTAAGTTCGCCATTGCCTTTAAGCGACAAAACTATTGGCGAAACCCAAGGGAAAGACTCTACAGGTTCAATAATTTTCTTAGATACTAAATCAGATAAAATTAATTTCAGTTTTCCGCGATACGCTAAGGGTACATTCCTAACTGTGTCGTACAGGAACAGCACCCTCCTTAAGGACAATCTTGTGCTTAAAATTAACAAACTCACCCAATTTATCAGTGAAAATTAAAGGGAATTTAGTTCTTATTTTACAAACAAACTCATAATTTTCATGAGAAACAATGTAGACAGGAGGGGAAGCATTGGGGTCAAGTTTGACGCCCATTTCTTGCTGGTGAGGCCAACCCAGAATTGATGCTCCTCTAGTTGCAACATAGACCTTGCCCCTAGTTGTTCTGTCTTTAAATTTAAGGTCAGCCCACCTGAATCAATCAAGATTGATTTTGTAACCTGAGTAACCACCAAGTTGTATATCAGGAGGAAAAAGTTTTGTGGTATTCCAAAACTTATCAAAAATGTTTCTGCCAATAATGCTATACCAAGCACAAGAGTCAATCAACATAGAAATTTCCTTCCCATTAACCAGAATTTTATCGCTGGGAAAACCCTTGCACTTGGTGTCGCTGACACACAACAAACTATTTATTTGTGAAACTTGTGCCTGATCTGCTTCGCTATCCTCAAACGACACCAAATTTACCTTTTGGAAGGATCTGCACATTTTGTTAAAATGACCAGATTTTTTACATTTGATACAATTTTATTCCAAGCAGGACATCCCTTGTAACTTCCAACGTGGTCATTGCCACCACACCTAAAACAAACAATTTGGGTTTTCTTAACAAATGGCTTATTTTCTTTAGCAAAACCCCCCTTTTTAGAAAAAACAAAAGGAGGCTTTTTAGGATTAGAATAATCCTTAACGATGGCTACTTCAGGAATAATATCTTTGTTTTTAACAACCTGTCCCCTGATCTCACTAATGAAAATTTCAGATTGTTCAATTCCCTTAGCGATATTAAGTACCGCACTAAGAGAAGATTCTGTCCCCATCCACAAACATTCCTGAATTTTTTACTCTTGGTTCTCATCATAATTTGGTCTCTCAAAACTTGTTCGAAGTTAATTGTTTCAAACGCACAAGAGCTAGCTAAAGTGCGTAAAGCGGCCACATAATTCTCAATGGACTCATCCTCCTTCTGAGCTCTCGAATAAAACTTAAACCTTTCCATGACAGTGTTAATTTTTCTGCCGAACCTAATGCTCATTTGTTTAACAGTGACCTCAAAAACATGAATGTCACCAGAACCATCTACAGGAGGAAGATTTGCTAACTCCTTTAAACCTGCCCTCCCCCCCCCCCCAGACAATTTTTAAGCAGTTCCAAATTTCTTTTAAGGGAACAGCCATCCTCTTCTAAAACATCGACATACGTCAAAAACATTGCGTACCACAAATCCCACCCCATTTTTGGCTCACCAGCGACAGGTAGAAAGTGTGGGAGCATAATATTCGACATATTAAACTTTAAAACAAAATTGACATTAAGGAATTGGAATAATAAACATTGGTTATACACATTGAGTGAGATGGAACAAAATAATAAGCTAAAATAAAAGATGTAGTCACTGTTGTCACAATAGTAATGCTGGAAATTCACACTAGTTAAAAATAATAATCTAAAGAAAAAAACGTAGTCACCGATGGTCAAAATGGTTCCAAAAGATGTTTGAAAGTCATAAAGTGGGCTGGAAACTAAGCGATAGTCAGAGAATCTGGAAAACGTCTTGCAGATCGACTTGCAGAAGAGAAGTGGTTGCCGTAGAGACCAACTCAACAAAATGGTTGCAAGAAGATTACTTCCTGCGTCCTACGTTGCACTGAGTCTTAACGCGATGTAATCATCAAAGCAGCATGAGACGTCACTGTGCCAGAACGAGTCAGAATAGACACAGCACGATGACACACAGAATCTCTTTGACGCCGCGTTGCCAGGAGTCTTCACGCTCGAGGTAAGACTGTTATTCTTTAATAAGTTAACAGTTTAGTAGCAGCGCTCGAGCACACAGTTTAATTTAGATGAAGCTGGAAAAAGAAAATGAAGAAAGAATTCCGAGGCTTCACTTCTCAGAGAATTAAACTGTCAAACCAAAACTATTAATCATTTTGTTCTCTTCACACTTAGAGGCTCGAAATTGCACAGCTTAGGTTTCCGCTATTTTAAGTGCAGAGCCATGAAAATGATAACAGGATACTTCCGTTCTCAGAAAAGAAATTACACAAATCACCGCTTTAGAGATAATGCAGTCACACAGAAATGTACTCACGATGGAAAATCCAAGGGCTCCAGGTCATTCCAAGGGCACCAGATCAAACATCCAAAAACATTAAAAATAAATGGTCACAGAGAAATGCAATTGTGGCACGGATTTAAGGGAAAGTCCTTTGCAAGATTCATTAATACACAAAACCTTGTCTTGAAATGGTTCTGAGAGAAGTGAACGCTGTTCCATTTAAAAAAAAAAATAAAAAAAAAAAAATAAAAAATAAATCTCCTTTTGTAAATTCTTTTTGAAACTCCAAATTGTAGGTCCTTTATGAAACTCCCAAACGTCGCCAAAATTGTGAAGTAATTAGATGGAGATGTTCTGAATGAAAAATAAGTTTATTGCAGCAAACGGCTTATACATCCACAGAGCACAGAAGCAACTCTCTCTCTCTGTCCAACTCCCACATATAGAATGTAGGCAGACAGAGGAAACATAACAAGACTTGAAAACATTCTAAATGAGATTACTACAGTGTGTTGTTGTAAAAAAAAAAATGTAAATTGATACTTGTATAGCGCACTACTCACCACAAGGGTCTCAAGGCGCTTGTACGAATACCGCTGTGAAACCCATCCTGGCTTTCCCTGTGAGGCGTCCACTCCTGGGCACCCCCAAGGTGGAGGCCAGGCATCCTTAGCGTTGTGGGGGCCGTTGTGGAGATTAAGCAAGCTATTGCCCAGAGTTGCAGAGTGGGACTCCATGATTGGAATAGGCACCGAGGCGAGAATTATCAGGTCCGTGGAATTTTTGAGCCCAAGACCCGCCGAGGTGGGGAATTGATCCCTGGTCCCGGGTTAGACCTCTGCATCAGGGTCTGCCACTCTAATCATTGAGCCACACTTTTCCACTTGTGAATTGCTTTGAGCGTCATGCACGCCACTTTAAGGTGTATTCTTGCCTCGTTAGGAAGCCAATTCAGTGCTTTCAAGGTTGGTGAGATGCAACTGTTTCTTTTGGTTCCGGATACCAGGATTCATAATATACTTACAAGCGCAGCCGAGACTGCTGTATGTCTGCTAGTGATGGAGTCCTAATATACCGACAAGTGCTGCTTAGAATGCTCTGTCTGCTAGTGATGGATTCATAATATATTGACAAATGCTGCTGAGAATGCCCAATGTGTGCTAGTGATGGATTCATAATATACTTGCAACTGCTGCTGAGAATGCCCTATGTTTGCTAGTGGTGGATTCATAATATACTGACAGGTGCTGCTGAGACTGCTCTATGTGTGCTAGTGACGGTTCATAATATACCTACAAGCGCAGCCGAGACTGCCCTATGTGTGCTAGTGATGGATTCATAATATTGAGGAAATATAAATTTTATGGTCGAGAAATGTTCCCTAACGTGTACCCCACCGTCTCCATGTACGAGCTTAAAGTGCATGTAACTTCCCTCCTGTGCCAGCTATGAAGACGCAAATACATTTGCGTCCAACGTTAACATGTCCTCTTTCAGATCCACCCTGAATGGGTCGGATATTCCGTTCCTAAATATGCCTTGCCACCGTCTTTGTATGGTGCACTTTCACGTATTCCTGGCTCTGTGCGAGTTAGGCCCTGGTTTCTGTCACCGAGCCTCTTTTCAATGTCATCTCTGCCTCCTGAAACTGCAACGTGGGATGCCCTCCCCCGTGAACTCTGTCCTACTCCCTGCGAGGTGAGCGGAGCCTGGCTCGGCCTGCCTGCCAAAGACAGTATTTTACCTTTATGTTATCAGTATAGCCAAGCTCAGCTTCCCGAAAACACATTCCAGTCCAGTAGAATAGATAAACAATCCCTGGCTGCAGAGCAAAGGGCCCGGCCTCTCTGTCTCCATGCAAGTAATTCATAGCTCCCGTTACCATGGTAGGCCCATGGCCCCCTCGCTTTACACACAGACACGTAGGCACATATGCACGCATTCATAGTCAGTATAGGATAGCCTCTGCCCAAGAGACCTTTCCTTCTAGATAATATGGTTCCCAAACATCAGATATCAGATATGATATAGGAACGAGTTGATCTGACATGCCAGACTTCTGTCTCTTTCCTCTAGTGTAAATGTCAAGTCCCCTGCACCCTCCAGCTTCACGCCAATCACACGTCATGCAGCTGCGCGCGCATCCAGACCTCAGATTTCTGCTGACATTGCAAGATTCTGCCATGTACCCACCCACTTGTGACACTTTCATATGACGTTTTCTAGCACACACCTCTGTACACGCTCTAGTTCACGCCTTCTGATTACGTATTGCTAACACATGTGTGTTCTTATCTTGTTTCTCTCAGCTGTTACGCCTTCTGCATTGGTTTTCATTATGTGCATTAAGTATAAAAGTTATGTATTGTCAATAAAGTATGCTCTATCCCTTCCTGAACCCCAGTGGTGTCAGGAATCCGATATCCGGTTCAAGAACCATTCCTTTTTAAGGAATAAAACCCCTAAGAACTCTAACACCACGGACTCTGCGTCTTTCTTTCCGATTGAGTTATTTTATTTTAAGTACTTACCTGCATAGAAATTAGGACGGTAATTAAATATTTACCACATTAATTTTGGCGCCCGAATAGGGGCCCCTCCCCCACCCCACGCGCCGGTTGGTGCGTTGCAGCCTGTGCCCCCTGCCACAGTCGAGACGGACAACTACGCGTACCCGCAGGATTTCCTGTATCTCCCTCAGACCTACGGAGGTGACGGAGACTGCGATCAGCACCCAGACGAGGCGGTGAGGAGTGCGGAGGATCCCGACCAGAGCCTAGCCGAAAGAAGCAAGGTCCGAGGTGTCAAGAGGCCCACCAGTTCCTAAGTATTCACGTATCGAGTCAAGTCGAGTCCAGTCTGGTCCAGTCCATTTGAGTTTTCCGAGGCCTTCTGTTCCGTGCTTCCCGGTGAGTACCGTTGCTGGGGACGCATCTAGACGGGTGCATTATTATGTATCCGGTAAAGACTGGTTTGGGTACACAAACACGGTCTGCACTGTTTTAGACAGTGTATCTGTGCTGTTTAGCAGTACATCAGGCATTCAAGTTCTTGCACTGTTCTTGGCAGTGTATCTGTACTGTTTAGCAGTATATAAAGTATTCAAGGTTTCGATTTTTGTTCTCGTTTTCTGGAATTCAAGGGTAGTTCATATGTGTTCAAAATGTTTCATGTGATAAATGTCGTGGTACGAGTGACTGTTTGATGTACATTACTGTGTTTTTGTGTAACTAGCTGTGTTCAGAGTAAGTAACAAGTATCTCGGGACCAGTACCACGTAACAAGATGCCGTTTTTCAATAAATTAAGACAGATAGGAACTAGGAAAGGGATACTAGAGGAAGAAATTCCTGTCCCCCCTAGGGACACTCCTGGAAATTTTATGTACCATAAGCATGGCTTAGATGCCATACTGTATCTAGATTTATGGGCCGATTATACCAAGCACCTAGAAGAGAGACACAGGTGGCCTGCTACAGGAACATGGGATGCCGAGTGCATCATGAGAGTAGAGGAAGCGCTATGGAAAAAGAAAGCCAGACAATCCCAGAAAGATGCCATAGAATTGTGGCGTAAAGAATCGCATAAGCGTACAGAAAAAGCACTCCGAAAAGCTGAGGAACATAGAGAAGAGTCAGATGAAGTCCGAGAAAATGAATTAGTTATTGAAGGTATCCGAGTAAAAGCAGAACAAGTAGACCGCATGCGAAACACTCTTGCCAATGGCATGTATTTAGTGGCCGAGGGTTCGCCTAAGGCCACTCCAGAAATACCGAAAGATCTGCCGCCACCATTGGTTCCGACTAAAGTAAGTCACAGGACCACCAAAGACATATTCCTTGCTTCCTATCTAGACGATGTAGCTCCCGCTTACACCAATTCACGTACTAACGTACCGCCTACTGACGGTGACGGTGGTGGCAACCCACTCCAAGACAATGCCCAGCCCGTACCGCAACAGAGTTCACCTGTTCGAAATCCTGTTCCACCTGTTCCTCCACCACTTCCTACACCTAAGATGAATACACTGAATCCGTTTGGGCCTGATCCTGGTAAAACACCAGTTCAATTACTTACACAGACTCCACAGACAAGTCATGCTCAAGCCTCCGCCTCAGGAGGTGCGACAGGAGGTCACCAGACCCCGCCACAAACACATAGGTTAAACCTTAGGGACATATTAAAGCAACGTACACCCCGAACACCAAGTTACGACATGCTTAAAGAACCCCTTCCAATTTTGCCGATACGATCCAGTACCCGGTAAAGACGATAGGATGTTGTTAGCATCTCTACGCTTACGAAAAGTTACAGATTATTTAGTGTTATTCCCAGGAATGACTGAATACCTAGATAGAATATATCATTTTATCCAGACTGGGGAAGATCCTGAAAGTATTAAAGAGGCCCTGGCTCACCAGAAAGTTGACACTCAAGGTTGTATATTACGCTTCTTCATAAATTGTTTAATAAGAGAACGAGACGGGCCTGGAGTAGACAAGGATGAGATGGACGCACTAAACAAGTGGGGTCAGAATATAGCCGATGGAAAACACGATGAACAGAGTTGTATAGCAAGTATGTATAAAAGAATCAGGAAAGAAGTAATAGAAATGCACGAAAGAAAGGAACAAGAAAAGGATGGAGATAGCGACAGGAATAACTCCTCCGAGGAGGACGAACCAGAGGAACAAGACTCGGCTAAAGAAATAATAGCATATGTAGGTAAGGGAAATTACCTTAAGAAAGGCATTCGTCCAGAAAGCAAGAGAGTTTTTCTCTCTGGCATCTCCAAAACGAGTTCTCCTGAATATCTGTTTCAGGTTACCGATAAAATTCTTCAAGAACGAATGGGATACCATGTACTCAATTCTATGGATGAACAAGAACTAGCCCGGTCAGCAGTACTATGGGCTGACAATCCTAGCACATATAATGATGATACAGTAGCACAGACATTTTTTAACCTTTCCCCAGACGAGCAGAAATTAGCTGGTATATACATGATTCAGCATCTCATCACGTTATACAGACATCAACAGTCTGATCCAGGTCCTTTACCTGATACATTAGAAGCACTACTTATGAATAGATGGAGAGGCCTAAGTACCAGGTTAATTCAAATAATTCTAGAACAACGGCACAGATATAACGCTTTCTTAGGCCCACAATATGTTCCAGCTCCGCCCCCAGAAAGGAAAATGTTTCATTTTGACAGGCAGAATCCTTTACGAGAAGTACACCCAGTTATGAATACTGATAATACCCTACGACGTGTGTTTGTGTACACACCTTTAACAAAGTTGGAATTGTTAGAAATGAAGAAACTAGTGCCCTGTCACGATAAAGACCCTGCAGGTTTTCACCGAGAACTTAAGGACATGTTACTCATGGGAGATTACACGTATACGGATATTATGAAATTGTTAAAAGTACTGCTGCCCACGGGTATTTACGAGAAACTAAACGAAAAAGAATGGGAGGTGGGAGACAAAAAGATTATATGGACGGAAATAGAAGACGAGGAAAAAGGTCGTACTCCAGGGCTAGGCCTTGGGGACAAAGCTAAAGCATTACCAGGTTTAATAGTACAGGTTCTGCCAAGATTACTGACAACTAAAAAGGAAGATTGGGACGCAATCTCAGCTTGTAAACAGAAACACGATGAAGATACTAGTGACTTCTATTCAAGATTCGAGAAATGTTTCATTATTAATAGTGGCCTGAAACCAGGTAGCGAGTCATACCCGCACCTTTTTGTAACAAAATTAGTCGAGAATTCCCTGACACAAGTTAAGAACCGTGTATATAAAGTCGAAAGTACATGGCAAGCAAATACGCCATCCCAGATGTTACAAATGTTACAATATCATCAGAACAGAATTAGAGAAGAACAAGATCACGAACAGAGACGTATGAAAGACACGAAAATGAAAATGTTAGTGGCCCAGTCGGTTTCAGCCGACGGTCAGAAAAAGGGTGTGACCCAGACAAGTAATTCAGCAGCTCCTGTTAAAGGGACATGCAACTATTGCAAACAACCAGGTCACTACGTAAACGAATGTCCAGTCCTGAAACACAATATATCAACAGGTAAAACTAAAGAAAGACCGCGTCAGCCTAGACAAGACCAGGTCCAGCAACAGACTTCACAGAATATACAGCCTATGCATGTTTCCCCACATACAGCGCAGACCGTAGCGGTATCACAGCCACAGCCCATTGCCGCGACCCAGCAAGTTTCGCAGCAGATGTACCAGTATGCCCAATCTGATTATCCCGATTATCAGCGATACACATGAAACAGCCTAGAGAGGGAGGTTGGCTTGCCTCTTATTGAGATTCCTGTAGATCAAGAGGGTCCTTATGTGCATAGTCAAGTATTAGGAAAAGACAGAGTTTCTAATTGACACAGGGGCAAGTCGCACCACGATCAGTCACGACGAAGTTCCAGGGGCACCCCTCTCAGGCTCACAGAATGTTTCCCTTGGTTTTTCAGGACAGCCAATTGTAAATGAAGTATCAGAACCTGTCCCCCTAGCAGTAGGTCCATTATCACGTGTTACAGACCTGTTACTCACAAAATCATGTCCAGAAAACTTGTTAGGTATCACGACACTGAAGGCTCTAGGAGCAGTGATATGTTGTTCTCCGGAAGGAGTTAGACTTTTTCTACGTGACTTTAAGGGTCACTATGTATTACGAGAGTTTGATGTCAGATTGAAAAATGTACCGGAACACCTGTGGGCACAAGGCCCAACCGATGTGGGTTGTATGCACATTACACCATACCGTGTTACACTCAAACAAGGAGTTGTTTTACCCCGAATCAGACAATACAAATTACCACCTGATGCTGTAGTGGCTTTACTGGAAATCATTGAAGAGCTCATTGCCCAAGGAGTGGTCGTAGAAACCGACTCCAATATCTGTAATTCCCCTATCATTCCGATTCTTAAACGTACTGATCCCAATGCACCGCCAGTATATCGGCTGGTGATTGATTTACGAGAACTGAACAAATGCATTGTACCACAGTATCCTGTGGTTCCCGACATCTCATCCTTATTGACTGCTATTGATCCAGAAGCGACGTTCTTTACTGTAATTGACCTCAAGAACGCCTTCTTCAGTGTACCCATTGATCCAGAGAGCCAATATCTCTTCGGTTTCAGTTTAAATGGCCGAAGCTTCAAATTTTCACGCGCACCTCAAGGATTCACAGAAAGCCCCAGCATCTATAGCCAAGCGCTAAAAAGACAACTTGACTGTATCCAAATGCCAGTTAACACTGCCTTACTCCAGTACGTCGATGATCTGCTGATCACCGCACGAAGCGAACCCGAATGTGAACAAGCATCACTGACAGTTTTACATTTTCTGTCCGACAAGGGACACAAGGTGTCTCCTTCGAAGCTGCAATTCTGTGTTCAGCAAGTGGTGTACCTTGGCCACTTGCTGTCCAAGTGGGGAAGACAGCTCACACCTGATCGAGTTCAGTTAATTGCACAGTTACAACAACCCAAGACACAAAAGGAAGTGCAGGCCTTTATAGGCCTCACCTCGTACTGCAGACAATGGATTCCTCAGTATGCATTTCTAGCTAAACCACTGATACAGTTACCAACACAGGAGGCAGCAACTTCGACTGTCCTTCCTTGGACTCAGGAACATACACAGGCTTTTGAGGAATTAAAGAAAGCTTTATGTCAAGCACCAGTTCTAGCGACACCATGTTACAGCAAACCTTTTACACTTTTTGTTACAGAACGTGATGGTACAGCGTTGTCTGTCCTCACACAAGATCAAGCAGGTTCACATAAGCCTTGCGCTTATTTTTCAAGTACATTGGATCCAGTGGCCCAGGCTCTGCCTGCGTGCCTAAAATCAGTTGCAGCGACAGCCTTAGCAATCAGACAAAGCGATTCAATAGTATTAGGACACCAGTTAACAGTACAAGTTCCACATTCTGTAGAAGTCCTTCTAAACCGAACACAGACTCAACACCTGACTATAGCACGACTGACAGGTTATGAATTGACACTATTCCAGCCACACATAGAAATCAGACGCTGTAACATTCTAAATCCTGCCACACTGTTACCCTCGGTTATGACAGAGTCAGCCCCGCATGATTGTATAGAGATCATTAATGCAGTAACAAAGCCCCGACGAGACTTAACAGATGCTGCACTGACCAACCCAGACCTGACACTTTACGTGGACGGTTCATGTATGAGAACAAGCACAGGAGAACTAGTGGCCGCATATGCAGTGACCACCGAAACTGAAGTCAAAGAAACACACCGTATTGATATACTGTCCGCTCAAGCAGCAGAGCTTATCGCTCTGACCCGAGCCTGTATACTAGCCGAGAACAGAAATGTTAACATATACACAGATTCACGTTATGCTTTCGGAGTTGTACACGACTTCGGAATGTTATGGCAAGAACGAGGTTTCTTGACC
Source organism: Lissotriton vulgaris (assembly GCF_964263255.1). Classification (NCBI taxonomy): domain Eukaryota; kingdom Metazoa; phylum Chordata; class Amphibia; order Caudata; family Salamandridae; genus Lissotriton; species Lissotriton vulgaris. The sequence goes on from NC_141693.1 coordinate 79,727,855, forward strand.
TCTCACGGTGCCAAGATCCAACACGGTCCCCTCATTCAAGCACTGTTAGAAGCAATACATCTGCCTTCAGGCATATCCATCATGAAGTGTAAAGCACATACTAAAGTTACAGACTCTATTTCCCAGGGTAACGACCTGGCAGACCGAACAGCAAAACATACCGCATTGATTCACACCCAGACAACTGATGTGACAAAGACAATAGTACCGACACATTGTATGACAGTTAGGGATCCCACACTAGATGTAATCGATATTCAGACACATGCTACTCCAGACGAAATCAAGAAATGGACTGAACTAGGAGGTGTCCAGACAGATCAGGGATGGATGACGAAGGGAAAATCTACATGGTTTCTCCCCGACTCTATGGTTCAAGTCATAATAAATACAGCACATAGCCCAGCACACCTGGGAGAAAAAGCTATGTTAGACAGTTTACAGAATCTCTGGTTCAACAAACATTTACGAGCAGCAGCAAAACAGAAAGTGCGTACTTGCATGATCTGTTGTCAGTTCAATCCAGGTAAAAGCGTCCCTGTAGAGCAAGGTGGATTTCATCCTCCCGATCACCCTTTTGAAGTCCTCCAGATGGATTATATCCAGATGGAACGTTGTCGAGGATTCAAGTACGTCCTCGTAGTTGTTTGTGCACTTTCCCGTTGGACCGAAGCATATCCAGTCCCAGATTACACTGCCCCGACCACTGCCAAGCAGCTGGTTCGAGAATTCTTCCCACGGTACGGCTTGCCTCGTATCGTGTACTCAGATAACGGACAGCCATTCTCATCCGAGCTCATGAAACAGGTTTCACTCCTGCTAGGATATCAGTGGAAATTCCATTGCGTCCGACATCCCGAGGCCGCTGGCCTTGTAGAGAGGCACAACCAGACACTGAAAACCCGTCTTGCAAAAATATGTAAAGAGAAAGGGGTCGACTGGATAGTCGCCCTGCCAGTTGCACTGTTCTATATGAGAATGGTCCCACATTCGAGATCAGGGCTATCCCCGTATGAGGTGGTCTTTGGCCGGCCACCAAATATGTGGGGGACGCCCATGCCTAAGAAAATAACAGATGTCGACTGTAATATGCTGACAGATTACCTTGCCTCCTTGATGTCTGCACTCCAATCATGTCGTTCACAGGTTGCCGCAGCTTTTCCCGACAACACTGACGTGAAGCCACACGATGTCCGTCCCGAAGATACTGTCCTGATACGTAATTTCGACAGGAGGAGTCCGCTGGAGCCCCGTTGGCAGGAGCCGAAGCTCGTCCTTCTGACCACGAGGACTGCAATCAAGGCCGAGGGCCGCAAGGGGTGGATCCATACGAGTCATATTAAAAAATGTAATGAACTGTTGCCAGAGACTGACTCTTCCACCCCCTCAAAGGACTGCCCATATTCTAGTGACTCTAAACTCCCCATGGTAGAGAAAACTCCGCAAGAGGAGTATAAATTAAAATTGCGGTCTAGCAAGTCAGACAGTTTAATTGTTTAAGTCCTCCCCTAGGTGAATCGGTTAAATAGTTTCTGACATGTATCCCCTAGACCCCAATAGAGAGAGAGATAGAGAGAAACAGATCAAGAAGCAACGATATTGCAAATCTCTCAAAAGTTACTGTATTGTTACCTTATGGATTATGTTTTCTTTAAGTCTTACTATTATTGTCACAAGTATAATTTTGCATATCTATTTTCCTATTGCTACACGTGCACATTCTAATAATACTACAGAGCATTCTTTTAGTGAGTTACCCCCTCACGAGTTGTCTTACCGACTTGCGCTGCGCAACAATACATTCATTAGTATGTTACATCACTCTCATCAGACCAGCAACGCTACTAATTGTTGGATATGTGGCCGACTCCCTCCCTACCAGAAATACAGGGGAGTTCTGCCCCTCTTCCCGTACCCGTTCACACACAATGGTTCATGTGGGGCCTGGTTTAGTTTGATTAATGCCTTAGATTCAAATTCCGTAGTTTATCAGGGTAACTGGGTATGGGGAAACCTGAACACAGTTCTGCATAAAATATGTTATCCTGACAAAGAGGGACTTCTCAGAAGGACAGGGACTGATCTAGAAAATGAAGTATATGGATTAGGAAAGTTTACACTTAATCTCATGATTCTGAATGTTGAATCCGAAACCGAGCCAGACTTGCCCACTATGTCAGTACTACCAGTCAAAGGTGAATTATGTGTCAGAAAGAATGGTTCCGTACACCTTGGTCATAGTAAATGTACTACTGTGGTCGAATTTAGTGATAAGGGCAAGTCCACATTCAAAGCTACACGTCATTCCTATTTCATTTGTGGTCAGACAGCATACATACGTTTGCCTCTAGATTGGGATGGGACCTGTTACATTGGATTCTTACTGCCACCTGTTTTCCTAGCTCCACCTGATTATCACAGAAATTCCCGCCTAGTTCACAGACCCAAAAGAGATCTCCCAATTGTCGACTATACTGAGACAGCATGGGAACAGTATACAGATTTCAATAAAGGTTTCTTTCCCTATTTAGGAGCTATTTTTAATAGTAAGTCTATCCGTCACTTGACCAGAACCCTTGAAGCAGTAGTAAAAGAGACTACTTCCGCCCTAGGTAACTTGACTGAGGAACAGTCTGCTATGAGACTTGTCGTTCTTCAAAATCGTCTTGTTATTGACGTCATACTAGCCGATCGAGGAGGAGCCTGTAAGGTCCTCGGGTCAGCTTGCTGTGTTTTCATCCCAGATAATGCTCCGTCCGTATATAAGGCTATTACACGTCTCCATAAGATAGCTAGTCAAATACACCAGAATCCAGGCACTTGGACTTGGTCCGGTTGGCTCTGGACTACTATTTCAGCCTGGGGATGGAAAATACTGTCACTCCTTGGAACAATACTACTTATAGTGTTCAGTTGCTGTCTATGTTTACAATGTGGGCCAGCGATTTGCGGCTTGTGCGCCACATCCTGCACTCCCCATTCAAGTCAACGTTCTAAAACCCGTGTGAAAAAGGATGAGCAGATGATGCTCACTACACAGATAAAAGGATTAATGAAGATTGATGTATCATGAAGGGTCCGTAGGGAACAAGGAGGGAATGAGGAAATATAAATTTTATGGTCGAGAAATGTTCCCTAACGTGTACCCCACCGTCTCCATGTACGAGCTTAAAGTGCATGTAACTTCCCTCCTGTGCCAGCTATGAAGACGCAAATACATTTGCGTCCAACGTTAACATGTCCTCTTTCAGATCCACCCTGAATGGGTCGGATATTCCGTTCCTAAATATGCCTTGCCACCGTCTTTGTATGGTGCACTTTCACGTATTCCTGGCTCTGTGCGAGTTAGGCCCTGGTTTCTGTCACCGAGCCTCTTTTCAATGTCATCTCTGCCTCCTGAAACTGCAACGTGGGATGCCCTCCCCCGTGAACTCTGTCCTACTCCCTGCGAGGCGAGCGGAGCCTGGCTCGGCCTGCCTGCCTGCCAAAGACAGTATTTTACCTTCATGTTATCAGTATAGCCAAGCTCAGCTTCCCGAAAACACATTCCAGTCCAGTAGAATAGATAAACAATCCCCGGCTGCAGAGCAAAGGGCCCGGCCTCTCTGTCTCCATGCAAGTAATTCATAGCTCCCGTTACCATGGTAGGCCCATGGCCCCCTCGCTTTACACACAGACACGTAGGCACATATGCACGCATTCATAGTCAGTATAGGATAGCCTCTGCCCAAGAGACCTTTCCTTCTAGATAATATGGTTCCCAAACATCAGATATCAGATATGATATAGGAACGAGTTGATCTGACATGCCAGACTTCTGTGTCTTTCCTCTAGTGTAAATGTCAAGTCCCCTGCACCCTCCAGCTTCACGCCAATCACACGTCATGCAGCTGCGCGCGCATCCAGACCTCAGATTTCTGCTGACATTGCAAGATTCTGCCATGTACCCACCCACTTGTGTCACTTTCATATGACGTTTTCTAGCACACACCTCTGTACACGCTCTAGTTCACGCCTTCTGATTACGTATTGCTAACACGTGTGTGTTCTTATCTTGTTTCTCTCAGCTGTTACGCCTTCTGCATTGGTTTTCATTATGTGCATTAAGTATAAAAGTTATGTATTGTCAATAAAGTATGCTCTATCCCTTCCTGAACCCCAGTGGTGTCAGGAATCCGATATCCGGTTCAAGAACCATTCCTTTTTAAGGAATAAAACCCCTAAGAACTCTAACACCACGGACTCTGCGTCTTTCTTTCCGATTGAGTTATTTTATTTTAAGTACTTACCTGCATAGAAATTAGGACGGTAATTAAATATTTACCACAATATACTGACAGGTGCTGCTGAGAATGCTCTGTCTGCTAGTGATGGATTCATAATATACCTGCTACTGCTTCATAGACTGTCCTATGTGTGCTAGTGATGGTTCATAATATACTTTCAAGTGCAGCCGAGACCGCTGTATGTCCTCTAGTGATGGATTCATAATATACTTACAAGTGCAGTTGAGACTGCTGTATGTCTGCTAGTGATGGATTCATAATATACCTGCAACTGCTGCTGAGACTGCCCTATGTGTGCTAGTGATGGATTCATAATATACTTACAAGTGCAGTTGAAACTGCTGTATGTCTGCTAGTGTTTGGAGTCCTAATATACGGACAAGTGCTGCTGAGAATGCTCTGTCTGCTAGTAATAGATTAATAATATACTTACATGCACAGCCGAGACTGCTGTATGTCTGCTAGTGATAGATTCATAATATACTTACAAGCACAGTTGAGACTGCTCAATGTCTGCTAGTGCTGGATACATATTATACTTACAAGTGAAGCCAAGACTGCTCCTAGTGCAGTCGAGACTGCTGTATGTCTGCTATTGATGGATTCATAATATACCTGCAGCTGCTGCTGAGAATGTCCTATGTGTGCTAGTGATGGATTCATAATGTACCAACAAGTGCTGCTGAGACTGCTCTGTGTGCTAGTGATCGATTCATAATATACCTGAAACTGCTGCTGAGACTGCCCTATGTGTGCTAGTGATGGATTCATAATATACTTACACGTGCAGTTGAAACTGCTGTATGTCTGCTAGTGATGGATTCATAATATACCGACTAGCGCTGCAGATACTGCTATGTCTGCTAGTGTTTGGAGTCATAATATATGGACAAGTGCTGCTGAGAATGCTCTGTCTGCTAGTGATGGATTAATAATATACTTACAAGTGCAGCCGAGACTGCTGTATGTCTGCTAGTGATGGATTCATAATATACCTGCAACTGCTGCTGAGACTGCCCTATGTGTGCTAGTGATGGATTCATAATATACCTGCAACTTCTGCTGAGACTGTCCTATGTGTGCTAGTGCTGGATTCATAATATGCTGACTAGTGCACACAAGAGTGCTCTGTTTTCGATTGATGGACTCATAATATACCTGCAACTGCTGCTGAGAATGTCCTATGTGTGCTAGTGATGGATTCATAATATACCGACATGTGCTGCTGAGACTGCTCTGTCTGCTAGTGATGGATTCATAATATACTTCCAAGCGCAGCCGAAACTGCTGTATGTCTGCTAGTGATGGATTCAGAATATACTTTCAAGCGCAGCCGAGACTGCTGTATGTCTGCTAGTTATGGATTCATAATATACTTACATGTGCAGCCGAGAGTGCTGTATGTCTGCTAGTGATGGAGTCCTAATATACTGACCAGTGCTGCTTAGAATGCCCTACGTGTGCTAGGGATGGATTCATAATATATCTGCAACTGCTGCTGAGACTGCCTTATGTGTGCTAGTGATGGTTCATAATATAGCTGCAACTGCTGCTGAGACTGCCCTATGTGTGCTAGTGATTGTTCATAATATACTTAAAAGTGCAGCCGAAACTGCTGTATGTCTGCTAGTAATGGATTCATAATATACCGACTAGTGCTGCAGATACTGCTGTATGTCTGCTAGTGATGGATTCATAATATACTTACAAGTGCAGCTGCGACTGATGTATGTCTGCTAGTGATGGATTCATAATATACTTACAAGTGCAGCTGAGACTGATGAATGTCTGCTAGTGCACAGGAATGTGCACAAGAGGCAGAGTTAGGAAAAGAAGTGACATCATGAGTGGTCAGAGCCTGATTTAGCCTCCAACTGACGTCCTAAACCACTGGTGTCCCAGGGTGCACAAACTATTGATACCCCCAAGCGCACCCCCTTGCGAGCTTCACTCTGAAGGCAGCGGCGGGCTAGCAAGGCTCCCTCCCAGAGGTGATGCAAGCCCGAAGCTCTCAGCTCAGTAATGTACAAAATAACAGATATAGAGGACATGGAAAGTTACAGATATGTACAGAATAGACAAAACTGTATACCAAATAGCAGACATGTTCATGGTGGGAATACCAATATACACCCCCCTCCTCACTGAATAACCCGGGTGCAGATCCGTTACCCTGAATATTTTTCATATGGAGGTACAAGCCTATCAATCAATCAAGTCTCAAGGTGCCTACTGGCAATCTGCATTTTCTCAGGCCATGGGATATAAAACTATCAATACTCCCATACAGGCCAACCTCGCCACATATGGTTTTTCACAATGAACACTGAGGCCTACAAATGGCGGCAGCTGCACGGTTGTGCCGCTGGCACGCCTAAGGCATGCCCGTCTGCGCCCGTCCACGCCTGGACCGCACCTAGCACCAGAACCCCTAGACCCCGCAAACGCCACGACGCCAGCAGCCTCTACGCACTCAATGCGGGCCGAAACCACACCTGCTTGCAGGCCACCCCAAAACGGACCCAGGGACCTTTCTCCTGCAGCTTCAGCTGCGACAGAACCGCCAAACCTCCAAGGACTGGACCCAACCACCTCCGCTGCATATTCCTCAACACCCGCTCCGCGTGCAAACACGCCGTCGAGCTCTGGGATCTGATCTACACCTCCGCCCGAGACGTGGCCTACCTGACCGAGACCTGGTGGAACGACTCCTCGGCACCCAACATCGCCATAGCCATCCTGGACGCTACAAGATCACCCGCAGGGATCGCGCCAACAAAACCGGAGGAGGAATAGCCATCGTCCACAAGTCCAACTTCAAGGTCGCCACCCGCGCAGACTACACCCTCTACACCACCGAACACCTGCAATTCCGGATCCACACCGACCCCCCCAACACCACCCTCAGTGGAACACTCATCTATAGACCCCCCCTGGACTCCAGGCTCAGTTCAGCGACTCCATCGCCGACCACGCCAGCACCCGTGCACTCGCCTCCACGGACTACATCCTCCTCGGGGACCTGAACTTCAACCTCCAGCAACAACGACGCCAACTCCGCCACCCTGATCACCAGCCTCTGCCTCAAACAACTCACCACCGCACCCACCCACGCCGCTGGCCACACGCTGGACCCAGTCTTCTCCTCGGGCACCCACGTCACCTTAGACCACACCACCGGACCGACCACCGCTGCATTCATTTCACCTTCAAGAAACCAACCACGCACCACCACAACCAACAGCTGCCTCACTGCTGCTGGAACAAAGTCACTGAAGACCGGCTGATCACCACCCTCTACCAGAACCCACCCACCGACCCCCACCAACCCAGACGCTGCAGCCCGCAACCTCAGATAGTGGATCGACGACTGTGCCAACACCCTCGCTCGCTCAAGAAACCCCCTAACAGCCACACCAGCAAGAGAGCCACCTGGTTCATCAATGAGCTCCAGACCTCCAAACGTGCATGCCGGTAACTGGAGAAAATATGGCTCCACGAACTCACACCAGACAACCTTGCAGCCCACAAGGACGCCACCCGCAGACATCACCACCTCATCAGATTAGCCAAGAGATCCTCCTTCAAAGACCGCTTGTATAACAACGCACATGACAGCAAAGAGCTCTTCAGCATCGTAAAGGAACTCTGCAACCCAACGCCAACGACCTCCCGCCCTCACAACAACTGTGCGACTCGCTGGCCATCTTCTTCCACCGCAAGATCGCTGACATCCACGACCGCTTCAACACCACAACCACCCTGACTAAGCCAGACTCCACCTCCCCTGTGAACACCACCAGTGCCATCCGCCTGACCTCCTGGTTCAACGTCAACGACTGAGACACGCAAGGTCATGAACTCCATCCACTCAGGATCTCCGTCAGACCCGTGCCCACATCACGTATTCAACAAAGCAGATGCAGCCATCGCACCCAAACTACGGAAGGTCATCAACATCTCCTTTGAAACAGCGACATTACCGGAAAGCTGGAAGCACGCCGAAATCAGCGCCCTCCTCAAGAAGCCGAAGGACCTCAAGAACTTCCGGACCATCTCCCTGCTCCCGTTCCTGGCAAAGGTCATCGAGAAAATTGGCCCGCCACCTCGAAGACAACAACCTCTTGGACCCGTCCCAGTCCGGATTCAGACAAAACCACAGCACAGAGACAGCCCTCATCGCCGCCACAGACCACATCAGGTGCCAACTAGACAACGGTGAAACATCAGCCCTCATCCTTCTGGACCTGTCGGCCGCCTTCGACATGGTCTGCCATCGCACTCTAAAGACACGCCTCCTAGAAGCCGGAATCCAAGACCCTTGACTGGACCACGTCCTTCCTCTCCGGCAGAACCCAGAGCGTCCGCCTCCCACCCTTCTGATCCGAAGCAACCGACCTAATCTGCGGCGTCCTCCAGGGCTCATCCCTCAGCCTGACGCTGTTCAACATCTACATGACCCCCCTCACACAAGTGGCCCGTCAGCATGACCTCAACATAATCTCCTACGCCGATGACACCCAGCTCATCCTCTCCCTCACCAAGGACCCACACTGTCAAAACCAACCTCCACGAGGGAATGAAGGCCGTCGCCAACTGGATGAGGAGCAACTGTGTGAAACTGAACTCTGACAAGACGGAGGTACTCCTCCTCGGACCCACCCCCTCAGCCTGGGACATCTCTGGTGGCTAACCATACTGGGAACAGCACAGACACCCACTGACCATCCACGCAACCTAGGATTCATCCTAGAGTCCTCCCTCTCCATGGCTACACAGGTCAACACCATCTCCTCCTCATGCTACAACACCCTCCGCATGCTCTGCAGGATTTACAAGTGGATCCCGACAGAAACAAGAAGAACGGTGACACATGCCCTCGTCAGCAGCAGACTGGACTACAGCAACACACTCTACACAAGAATCCCAGCCAAATGCCTACAACACCTACGACTACAGCGCATCCAAAACTCCTCCGCCCGACTAATCGTCAATGTCCACCGACGCAGCCACATCACCTCCCACCTGAGAGACCTACACTGGCACGCCGTCGACAAGAGGATCACCTTCAAGCTCCTCGCCCACTTACACAAAGCACTCCACAACTCCGGACCAGCCTACCTTAACAGATTCAGCTTCTACACCACCACGCACCAGCTCCGCTCCGCTAGCCTCGCCCTCGCCACTGTCCCCCGCATCCAACGAACAACCTCCGGTGGCATATTCTTCTCCTCCCTCACCGCCAAGACATGGAACACCCACCACACCCACCCTACCACGACAGCACCAAGACCTATTCACCTTCAGAAGACTCCTCAAGACCTGGCTCTTCGAGCAGTAGCAGCACCCCCTCCCCTCAGCGCCTTGAGACCCTCACGGGTAAGTAGCGCGCTCTACAAGTACTCTAATTTGATTGATTGATAAAGGCCTACTGCCTTTCACAAGAACATTCCAGACATTTAACTAAAGCCTACAGGCATTGTAATTGACATTAGGGTGTCTTTTGAAGACCGTGCAGATTTTCAAGCAGGCGTAAAACCTCGATAAAACATGAGTGAAAAGGTTTTCCCAGAGAACCAACAAACTTGTTAATTAGACTTAATGTATCTTGTTACTGAAGCCAAGATCCCTGGGTGACTCTTTGTTTACCAGTCGGCCTGGTGACCCTCCTGAGCATCAGGCCAGCTCCCCCGGGGCCTTAAAGGTTAGTCCCACAACAATGGTTGTATGCAGGTACCACCCAGGCACCTGCCTTTTCTCCCCTGGGATGTGTGTGCTGGGGATGTGTCAGTGCTGTGGGTGGTCTGGAGCACTGCATTTTAGAAACCCTGGTGGTTGTTCGCTCAAAGCAGGAGGTTCAATCAAAGTATCTGAAAGGTATTCTGACAGAGCTGTGCAGTCCTGATAAAGGTTTGCATGGGGCAAGGGAGGGTATGGAAACCAAGGTATCTTATCCCGGGGAGGCTTTGTTTAAAGGCCTACCACATCAGAAGGTGGAGGGGCTTTACTAAACTCGAGGGGCTCAATTTATATATCAAAGCACCCAATGTTAATCGGGGAAAAAGCAGCACATCGACCCCCTTCCCAAGTTCTCCTTGATCTATTATCTTTCCCAGCGGTATAGAGGAATAAAAAGAATGCAGACCACTAGAACCAAGGGTGGGCAGAGGAGCGAGAGGTTGAGGTAAGAAAAGAGTGCCCGCAACAAAAGGGTGACGTGGCCCAATCTGGCCGCAGGGCAGACTCTCCGCCTGGCGGTACAACAGGAACCTCAGATCTTTCTTCTCAGGAAGAATCAAAAGCACACGGTCAGCTGGGAGACCCCAGCCAACAAAGGCTTGTGCTACTGCGCGTAAAGCCACCCCAGTGCCTGCCGGGGAGATGGAACCTATGGTACCAGGAGCCAGAATGAAGAGTATAGTGACTGCTGTCACTGTACTAAGCTTGAGCCGAGGCCCCATGTCCTGTTGTGGATGTCATTCGTCGTGGAAAATAAGCTAGAAAATGACACCCCTGAATCGCTCTAAAGTCCTTAACATCTTTTAGCAAATTCCTTCGCTTTCTGGGATATCCTCTGAACGAGCCTCTGGGGAGTTCCAGGGCGGAGCAAGGGAGGGAACTATCAAGAGTGGTTTTTCTCCTCTCCTTGCATCAGTCTTTTTGTAGCAAAAGCAGAAGGTGAACTCGCCAATGCTGGCTCAGAGGTCAGATGTTCGATTGGTGAGAAGCCCAAGACGATCGACTGGTTCAAACGGCTCCACTTTTGAAAATCTGCCTGGCGGGGCTGGCTCGGATTCTAGCTTATCCCTGGGATAGGGTGGGGCCAGCTGGCATGAAAGTAACGCAGATAGACAGGCCCCCAAGAATTTGAGGGTGCTATTCCCAAATGACAGATCAAAAGAACAGGAGGAGGTCCCAGAATGGGAGCGGGGAAATAGATTTGCCCCTGATGCAGCTCCCCCCATACATGGGAATGGGAGGTCTGGCCAAGTGGGCCATAGAGGGAGGAGTCCTCTCTGGATCTGAGAATCCTGGGATGGAACTTTCACAGGTCTGAGCGTCTTAGAGCGGTGACCTGGGAAAAAGAATCTAACCCTATCCTGTTTCTGTTCCTTCAGACGGTCTGTGTGAGAGCGGATAAAACGTTGGAAGTCTTTGTAGTTATGTACAGTAAAGGCTCTAAACGAGGGAGGGTCGAGCCTCTGCGGGGGTATTAACCCTAATGCCTACCAAGGTGATGATAAAACATTGGATGTTATTAATTTGTTTAGTGGTATGCAGCACTCTGTGGTTGAACTTGGCTTGAACAATAATGCTTGTCACTGTTTTATACTGAAAAATGGATATATTCATAGAGTACTATACCGCAGAGAGAATGATTGGCTGGAGCCCTTTGATCAATGTTTGCAGGAATTACTGGGAACATTTCTGAAGCAGTAATCCGTCTGGCTGGGGATTTTAATGCTCCTTTGTAACCTGGCCTGGTGGACATTCAGATGAAAGACTTACTGGACTGTTATCGTATTCCTCCAGCATCCTATCCGTCTGGTTCATTCAAGTGAGAGGCTTAGGCTTTGAGCCATTGGCTGCTGGTAATGTCGTGGTCTCTGATTGGTCATTTTAAAAATTACAGCCCAGAGGCTGCAACGTTTCGGCAGGGTCATTTGGATGGCCCAATTTACTATATGCTCTTCCCTGCAGTGTGATTTCTATGTAGACTTTAAAGTAGCAAAATAGGGGGGGGGGGCGATCATTGTGCCACTTCAGCAGTTTATATTTTCAGGAGTTAGTGGCGGTGGAGAAGGTGCTACTTCTGGGGGTATCTTTTCCACAGAGACTTCAAACTTGCCTTTACCTAAACTATACAACTTTTAGCAGCAAATCAATTAGCAGAAAGCATTGAGGTTTTCTTGGTGAGCCAAGAAAAAAAATCTTTTGGTTTTATCTAGATCTTGGTTAACATGTTGGCCTGCAAACATGTAAATCTTAAAAGGGGAAGGGGAAGGGGTGGGGGGCGCGGGGCGGTGTTACACGTAACCTGCCATACTAATGGGAAGGGCTCTTTCGATTTTGCTTGTCAGCGAATGAAAAGCCTGGTGACAATGACCGCTAAACAAGTTAGGTTACGTCAAGATGGCAATTTCAACCTGGAGCTTCAAAGGCTAAAGAGTCAATACAAGCAATTGATTAAAGGGAGAAATGCCCCCTTCTAAAATAGCAAATGGGATAATATATTGAAGGTAAACAAATCTTGCGGCTTACCTGGGTGGACCCTCACGTGTTTGATTGCTGAGAATGTCTTGGCAGCATATTTGGGTGATTTGTAAGGTAGGCCTCCTCTTACAGTCAGTCCTAAATAGAAGAATCTGCCCATCTCCTGGTTTTCTGTGAAGGAAGTAATGGTGGTAATTGATCGTATTAAGCTGTCAAGAGCCGCAGGTCCTGATAGTAACCCGGCAGTGTTAATTGAGTCTAATAGTGACTGATGGGCAAGGGTGTACTCCCTTTTTATTATGTTGGATAGCTTCAACTGGCCACCACGTTTTCCCCATTATGGAGGGGTTCAATAGGGAAAACAATTTTTTAAAAAGGGGAATGGTTCTGACCCCTTACATTGGAGACTCATCCGCCATTTGGATCCTTCGGTTAAGGTCTTCTCAAAAATCCTACTTACATGGTTGGATGACTGGGCATATGAACATAAGATCGGACCGCTCGAGCAAGGTAGATTTCGGGAGGGCCACTCGACCATAGACCATTGTTGTGCTCACTGGGCCATCATTCGGAAGGCCCTTGAAGTGAAGCAAAGGCTACGTTGCTGGTTTGTTGACTTCCGGACAGCTTTTGACAGAGTAGACTGGGGACTCCTGGGGAAAACTAGACTCCTGGAAGCTTCCAACAGACCTTTTTAGTGCACTACAAGCTCTACAAGGGCACAAGCTGAGCTTGATCAATCGAAGGTTATCACCATACAGACTGGCCTCCGGCAAGGGTGTGTCTGACGCCACTGACTTTTTAGTATATCTCTTGCAGATCTGTTGGCAGCTATAAGTCTAACAAATTAATTTCCCCCCCAAAGTTGGGAAACCGCATATCCCTTGTCCACTGCATGGAGACGACTTGGATCTGCTGGATTATACCCCGACCGGTCTGCAGAGAAAACTGGATTCTCTGACAGCGTATAGCCGGTAGAACTCCTTGAAAATTAATTTGGAGAAAACCAAGGTCCTGGTCTTAGGGGAAAAAGTGATTAACTTTAAACGGTACCTGAATGCCCGAAATGTGGAAGTAGGGAATTCTTATAAATATCTACGTATGTCCTTTAAAAGGAGCTTAAAACTGGACACATATGGGGTGCGTCAAGCAAAAGTCCATGCTACAAGCTGGTGGTCTTGTCAGATTTAACTTGAAATGTGGAGGTTTGGCCCTCACTCCCCTAATGAAGGCGTACGAAGGAAAAATCCCTCGCTGTGGGCATGAAGCAGAGGAACTTGCCCTTGACCCCTCTTGTGATTGGAACTTTTTTGCAGGGGGCAGTACTCGGGAGGCTCAGAAACCATGGTTCAGGGGATAAGGAGAAAACTGAATCTGGGTTCATGGAATCTGTTGGTGAACTCCCACGTCCAGAGATTTTTCCACAGGCAAAGCTAGCTTTGAGAGATTCTGTGGGAAGGTCACGATTTCTTTAGACCTGGACTATCTAAGAGAGTCTTTGATCAGCCGCTCATTAAATACCCTTGGCCAGGACATGGTCTTCCCCTATTTGGCCCAGATTCCGAAACAACCTTTTAAAAGTGAGTGGGGCGTAACCCCTTCTTTTCATCCCGTACCTGGTGCGATGTGATTAGGAATGGTAATGGATTTTGTACATGTCCTCTGAATGTAAAATGCTCCTTGTCTCGTGTACTTAAGAACTGTGTTTTTAAAATGTCTGCTCCTACTACGTTTTTAATACCATTGTGACACATCAAAGGCTGGAGACTATGGCTCTGCTGTCCAAAATGCGTTATCTCGATGTGCCAGTGGGAATTACAAGTTTTATACAGACAGTCCAAAAAGAGTTGTAAGGATGGGTGGACCGTGTCAGGGTGGCCAGTGTGTGTCCTAAAGCAATTTTAGAACGTACGGTTGTTTTATTGTTTTAGAATGTTTTATGAATAATTGTCCTATTAAACTTTGTATTACCTCTTCGTAAACCCTCTGCTTGCACCTCCTCCTGCAGGGCACTCTTCTAGAACACCTTATGCTGATACCTTCTCTTGTACGGCCTCTTCTAGTACCCCTTCTGCTCAAACCTTCTCCTGCAGGGCATTCGTCTAGTACCCCTTCTGCTCGTACCTTCTCCCATATGGCACTCGTTTAGTGCCCTGTCTGCTCTTACCTCCTGCCTTCGGCAGTCTTTTAGTACTCCTTCTGCTCATGCCTCCATTCTTCGGGCACTTTTCTAATGCTCCTTCTGTTCATTCCTGCTCCTGCAGGTCACTCGTCTAGTACCTCTTCTGCTCAGTGAGCTGGACTCCTGTGTCGAGGTAGATGCAGTATCTCCACCAGATTATGAACCACTTTCCTTGCACTGCTTCTCTGTCACCAGGCATCTTTGCTGATGACCCCACAAGGCAGACTTCACCCTGGAAGGGGGCGATGTACTTCTCAGTGTTGGGATATCACCTAGAAGATCAACATCTGTTATGGATGGGAATCATTCATATTTCGTAATATTATGACATTCACCATGTATGGGGGTCATGCGACACTGATTAGAATATAACAGACATACGGGGTCATGCAACCCTATTTACAATATAACAGACTGTGAGATGTGACCTCATTCTGAAAACCGTAGACTGTGCTGGTTCATGTGATCTTTTTCAGAATATTGTGTGAAAACATTGTCTTTCACTTTTATTAGAGTATCAGACTGTGACATGTAGTAAACAACGACAGACCAGAACGATTGTGATATAGTTTTCACTGAACTCTGTATAGTTCCCCTAATCAGACAGTATGCTTGATCTTTGACCTATCATTCAACGTGACCATAAAATTGACAAATGCTAAAGTGTGAAAGAAGCATACTCCAACATTACACCTTTTTATGTCCAATAGGATAATTTTTCACAAAAGGAGAAATAAGGGTTATAACCGTATCACAGCACATGCAACAGACATCACAAACTGAGTCCTTTCCGAAAATTCATCTTTTATTCTCTTTTCTTGAACTTTAAAATCAAGGACACTGACACATCTAAGGACACAGCCAACGCGTTTCGTCCCAGAACATAGGGGCCTTTTCAGGGCTGTTGTAAAACATATATATATATATATATATATATATATATATATATATATTCACTGAAAAAACCATAGGTTATAGACCATATATAGTTAGGAATTCGTATTTACAAAACCTTATTTTACTCACACAAAACCATTGAAATTCCATATATAGTTAGTTGCACTAACTATATATCGCGCACCCGCAATCCACTGTTGATGATGTCACATATTACATCATTCATGACATGGTCAGTGACATCACTGATGACATCACTGATGACATCTCAAATGACATCACTGATGACATCTCAAATGACATCACTGATGACATCACTGATGACATCTCAAATGACATCACTGATGACATCTCAAATGACATCACTGATGACATCACTGATGACATCTCATTTGACATTACTGATCACATCACTGATGATATCATTCATGTGATAATACGATGAACCTCTTCAGACTCTAATATAACCTTAGATACAATCAGTGTAAACAGACACTCACAGAATGTCACTCATCCATGGAGTTACTCACACACCTAGTCAGTCATGCAAAGAATCAATCACACCTCCATTTCCTCAACTATACAGTTATACAAACTTTACTTATTCAAACATATACTAACACATATTTACTCTCTTATACAATCCCTGATACAAGTTCACAATGATCCATACAGCCACTCACACATTCACTGGCTCTTATGCACAGTTATTTATATATGTCAACTCTCACATGTACTGTGTTTTACATATGTACTTACTTTGACATGTAGCACTGAGATATCCATTCACTCACCAATACACTCATGCACACAGTCAACCGCCCATACAGCTGTTTCCACATGCACTTTTGAAACCATGCATCTAGTGAATCAACTGCTCACACATCTATGCACAGAGTCATACACCTCCCAGCCACCCACACACACACTCAGTCTCCCATACAAATACTTGGGCAACCAATCAATAACCCATATAGTTACTCATATAGCTACTTATCAACACATGCAACAGTTTACAGAACAACAGACATAATGATGCACAAATTAAGACAGTTTAGTCACTAACCCATGCACTCAGTGAGACACATTTAATCACTCACTCATACAGTCAGTCATGCACCTACTAAATCCTTCATCCAGACACTTATACATCCACTCATTCTTCAATATGTAAGACATATTTTAACTTTACAGAAACATACAGTCACTGGATGTTGTCATCAGTGATGTCATTTGAGATGTCATCAGTGATGTCATCAGTGATGTCACTGACCATGTCATGAATGATGTAATATGTGACATCAGCAGTGGATTGCGGGTGCGCGATATATAGTTAGTGCAACTAACTATATATGGAATTTCAATGGTTTTGTGTGAGTAAAATAAGGTTTTGTAAATGCGAATTCCTAACTATATATGGTCTATAGCCTATGGTTTTTTCAGTGAATATATATATATATATATATATATACATACATATATAAACATATATCATCTGTATATCTATATAAATACAAACATAAATGCATGCATACATATACTTATATGCATACAGATGCATGTTATTTACATGAAAGTTGAAAAAACACTAATAAAAGCAAAGCTAAAAAGCCACCTCATTACAAACCGAATGGCTTTAACTTAAACGAGGGCGAGATCTATTGCATTTTCAATGCTTGTTTACTTTGGTTCCATCAAGAAGGCATTCAGATGTGTCACACATTTGCCATAAATTCTGAATGTTAGCACTCTAGTTGCACATTAGATCACTGTAGTAAAGCTACTGCTCACCAGGGACGTCTGCTGCTGGTATTCAAAGTGCATGTTTCAGTCTGCATGTCAGAATTTTTTTAATGAAATAGAAGAGGATTTGAGAAGTCACTCAAAATGATCCCTAATTTTTCTTTCTGAAGCACTAATCATACTTTCTATGGCAAAATTAACCCCCTCATGTTGTTCCTTTTTAAATTGAGTGTTTTCAGACTTACCACTTCATTCCAATCAAGATGGCTTCTGGTGTGCCATACTTTTGTCATAAGTAAGACTGTTAGCGCTCTAGTTGTTCTTTAGAACACTCTGGGACATTCTGTCATTGGGCTATACTTGGGCTACATCTGGGTGATATTTGGGCTACATTTGGGCTCTTTTGTCTCTGGTGGCCATTTTGGGAGACTGCATGTCAGAATTTTTTAATGAAATAGAAGAGGATTTGAAAAGTCACTCAAAATGTGCCCTCATTTTTCTTTCTGCAGCACTAATAATACCTTCTATTGCATAATATACCCCCTCATTTTGTTCCTTTTTAAATGAAATGTTTTAAGAGTTACCACTTTATTCCAATCAAGATGGCTTCAGGTGTGCCATACCTTTGTAATAAGTAGGACTGTTAGCGCTCTAGTTGTTCTTTAGAACACTCTAGGAGGCTGCAGTAGAACACAAAGGAATCAACTGACAGTCTCTGTCCTTGTTGGATGTACATGTTTTACTGAGAATGGCAGACTTCATTTTCACATGACTGAGAAAGATAATGTGAATTTACAGAAAATATGCTTTCAGTTTAGCTTATAGATCCCCTTCCAAACCACTGTGGGAAAATCATGAGATATTAGTTTTCTTTCAAACAATATTCATGATATCACAGCAGAAGGTTTTTTCACATGGTAAAATCACCTAAGAACCCACCACAATTCCTAAAACGAGTATGGTACCATCAACAAATGATTTATAATGTAACTAAAGTCCTAAAACCCTCTATTAACTACAATGCTTTTTAATGAGGTGCTATCATGTATATTGGTCCCAAGATGGCTGCCAACACTTCTTGGATGAAATGCTGACAGCCAATCAGATCAGATGTGTGGTTAGGCTCCGCCCAGATATATATCTTTTTTTGAACCTAAATTACTCAAAATCCACTGGAGCACATATATTGAGACCTAGCAAAGGCACATCGGGCTAACAGTCCCTACAATTTTGCCAAGTTTCGTGCAAATCCATTCAGCCGTTCGAGCTAAAAGTGAGGCCAACCGCCCTATGGAAATTAACATGGGAAAAAAGCGTTTTGGGACCCCCCTTTTTTCTCGGCCCCCCTTGATGAAACCCCCCCAAATTATCAGGGGCTGCTCAGAAACAAAATGTTCCATTTTCCTGAAAATTTCAGCCAATTCCGTCCACAAACGCCAAAGTTATTAGACATAGGATTTTTTCTCTATGGGATTTTTGAAAATTCTAACTATATATACCTACTGGCGACCGCCAGTAGGTAATAAACACTTTAGAATAATGTAACAAAAAATAACCATGCAGACACAACCTGAATTCTAAAACATTTACAAGGTTTTTCTGTATACAAACCTAAATCTCATATTATCTCAAATGGTAAAATGCCAATATGATAATAACAACCTTCCTGTGGTATTCAACCATGTCTTCATAATGATTCCAAAACATCATAACATGTTTATACACAATAATATTTATTGAGTGTAAGAGATTGAATGTCTGTGCTTGATTGTGTTGATGCAGACACTGTCTTTGCAAATAGCCTCTGTTTATGTAAACATTCTGCCATGTATCCCTTATTTGACCTAACCACCAATTGGTCTAGTTTCCACTGAGTCAGCACATCACCAGCAAAGCCTTCATCCATATATATATATGTTAAAGAGTAAGGAACGTCTACTTAGACAATGTGAAACAAAATGGATTTCACGGTTATGTACATTGGACCAGGGACTAAATGAATTTCACCACTTTATCTGAATACCTTTTTAGTGCGTATACTTCCTAAATGTTTATATTCTTGTAGCCATACACTCTTGTCAGATGGCATTTAGACTGTTCTATTTCATTCAACAGTATGTAATTATTATTGTACGATCAATAGTCTTTCGAATCTTGTTGGTAGCTACCCAATACGTTTAGGCAGTTTAAGAAGCTTTCTGTTAATTCTACTCTAGAGACATTGTCACCGCCTTACATCTCCATATGCTGACTTTTCTTCTTTGTTACCTTCTGGTAATAATTATATCTGGATGACTTGAAAATTCATGCCATCTGACTCATTATGTTAGTTACATTTAGTATTTCGGACATAATATGGGCTTAATCTTTGTATATAGAAAAATCTTCTAAACGTTTTAGAATTCATGTCGGCTTTTGTTGTCTATATGATTTTCTGTTATTGTAATCTGAGAATGCTATTTGTTAGATTAATCTAGTCTAAAGTGTTTATTTATATGTTTTACCACAGCCCTGAAGTCCCTATGTTCAGGGATGAAGTGTGTTGGCTGTGTCCTTGTGTGTCCCTGTCCTTGAGTTTAAAGTTCCAGAAAAGAGAATAAAGGCTGAATTTTCTGAAAGAACTGTTTCATGATGTCTGTCATGAGCTGTGATACTGTTATAACCCTTATTTCTCCTTTTGTGAAACCTTATACTATTGGATATAAAAGACTGTGTAATGTGAAGTCATTCGTATCACCCACTGCTGTGTCATGTGACCATGTTGAAAACATCATACAATGCGTGACATGACCCCATTCATATTATCAGAATGTGCTATGGTTTGTGATTCCCATTAAGGATATCATTTTCTGCCATGTAATGGGATGTCACCATGTTCAGAATGTCACGTTCTGTGCTTAATCATGTGATCCCACACCCTATGCTGTGTCATGTGACCAGTCACAATATTACAGACTGTGCTATTACACGACTCCAGTCACATGATTACAGGCAGAACAGGAATAGCTCCTTAATGTCTCCAATCTATAGATTGAGGTGTTTCCCTCCTATAAATACTGCCACATATTAAAATCTCCTGTGGTAACTGATTTTTCTGTTTGTTTCTCTGTTTTGCAGGATGTCAAAAGCACCCTGAGCAGGTAAGGCTGGTTTATTATCCTCCTCTCAGTGTGTAAGGAGCAGGTCTCCCTGCTGCAGTGTGAATGCCACTACTGAGGTCACACAAAGTACTAGAGTCGGATCTCCATAAAATCACTTTGTGTCTGAAAAATTATTTCGATTCCCTTGTAAACTTCCTTAATTTTCCAAAATCCTTCTGAGCCCTCAGGAAACTTCACTGAGCCCTGAAATAATTGCTACAATAATAAACTTCTGACCTCCCAAATCTTGTAAACCTACCTGAAGTCCTCAGAAAAGTGCCCTGATCGCACGGAAACCTCAAGTACATTCTGGGAGGCCCCCTCAGGTTTTCCTCAATTCAGAGTTGCTCAAAAAGATGCCCCGACCACAATTAAAACATCCCTTCAGTGCTCCCAATCGTAATTGGAAATTCATTAAATCCATATTCAGGCTCCATCTTTGGTGCGTTCGCTCCAATCCTAAGAGGTGCCCCTCACAGTCTGGAGTCAAGTCTAGTGGAAGCTGTTGCGTCTGACCGCGGTGCTGGAATGAAAGGCACTCACTACCTGGCTCACATGTTAGGCACCTCCTGTGCAGGCTTTTAGTAATTAACTTCATCAATGACATCACACGGATTGAACCAATGGGAGCAGATCCAAGGGTGACCACTGGCGTCTGAAATGGCCTGAACCATGGTGCTGCGCATGCTCAGTAGCATCATCAACATTACATCCCTCCAAAACTTTACCACCAAACATCTCCAGTCTGGCGTTGCCGGACTGTTGCTCGTGGTCTGTGTAGCGAAGAGAGGTGGTAGGATTGTCCCATGAATGCATCTGAGCGCACCTACCTTCCTGTTCACGCCTGCGTCACTCACCTCTGCTCGCTCCAGCTGTCTCTGGTGCCCGAACACGGGCTGTCTGGGGATGTCGGCCCCAGCACAGGATTCCAGTGTCACCAGCTCGTGTGATCTGTTTGACCGGTCTGACCGGTCACCCACATCGGGATCCTCATCTTATCCCCAGAGTCTGGACTCTTTGCGGAGATAAAAGCCGTGAAAGCTGCGGATGAACGATCCAATTCTTGTCACCGCCTCTAGTCCTCGTTTTGCTGTCACCGTAGTCCCTTCAGCTCCGGTGATCCGCCAGAGTCCATTCATCAGGGAGACAGAACTTGCACAGATCAGTGTCTGGCCCTAAATCCAGGACTCCAGAAATGACGAGGCACACAGTTATATATTAGGGATAGGGCCTGAGAGATTGCACAGTTCAGGGCTCCCACACTCTAAGTCTCTACCATGCCATGCTTGGTATAAACAGAGTCTACATCCTGTAAGCCTGCACCATTTGAGTCCGGCATTGTTTTACAGGAGTCTACACTCTGTAAGCCTGTGTCGGGATGCACTAACCTTTGACAGTTCGACAAAGTAAGGTGTATCAGTGGCGCTAGGGTCTTGAGCCTTCTGGACAGAAGCTCCAGTGGGCATAGGCACTCTGGTTAGCAGCACTAACAGTCCTGAACTATCTGCCAGGCCTTCAGTCATCTGGTCCGTGTCTGGTGAACCAGACAGCTGACCCTAATCGTGGAAACATGGCTTTTGACCGCTGACCTTAGTTTGCATAGCCACTCTGCTTGGTGGCTCCTGTGTGCCCTGGCACTCTGGTTGGGGGCTCCTGTGTGCCCTGGCACTCTGGTTGGGGGCTCCTGTGTGCCCTGGCACTCTGGTTGGGGGCTCCTGTGTGCCCTGGCACTCTGGTTGGGGGCTCCTGTGTGCCCTGGCACTCTGGTTAGGGGCTCCTGTGTGCCCTGGCACTCTGGTTAGGGGCTCCTGTGTGCCCTGGCACTCTGGTTAGGTGCTCCTGTGTGCCCTGGCACTCTGGTTGGTGGCTCCTGTGTGCCCTGGCACTCTGGTTGGGGGCTCCTGTGTGCCCTGGCACTCTGGTTAGGGGCTCCTGTGTGCCCTGGCACTCTGGTTGGGGGCTCCTGTGTGCCCTGACACTCTGGTTGGTGGCTCCTGTGTGGGTATACTCAGATGTGAGTCCCTTGCTCATTGCATCATCAGGATTCAAGCAAGCCGGGCCGACGACGGCTGAAATGCCAGAAACCGGTTCCCGGAAGCTTGTTTCCTTCCCATTGTAAGAATTGGCTTGGTAGTTTGGTTTGCCCTGTTCCCATCATGCACTGGGACAGGAACAGACTAATTTGCATATAGCCAGGTTCTGAGCTGGGATGGTGCAGTGAGCTAAAAAACGGCGTTGGATCTAGCCCTGATCTCTTGACTGGGTGAGAGTGTTCTGCTTAATTCAGAAACTCTGTCCATCATCACCCCTTGTTGTTAAATATCCTGTGTGCCCCGGCACTCTGTTTGGGGGCTCCTGTGTGCCCCGGCACTCTGTTTGGGGGCTCCTGTGTGCCCCGGCACTCTGGTTGGTGGCTCCTGTGTGCCCCGGCACTCTGGTTGGTGGCTCCTGTGTGCCCCGGCACTCTGGTTGGTGGCTCCTGTGTTCAATGGTTTTATGTCAGTAAAATTTCCAGCTAACTATAACTGGTGTCAAACCTATGGTTTTTTCACTGAATTTCATAGGTTTTTTAAATGCTAATTCCTAACTATATAAGGCCTGAAACCTATGTTTTTTTCAGTGAATTTCAAAGTTTTTTTTAATGCTAATTCCTAACTATATAAGACCTGAAAGCCCACCAGGAATCTCCAGTATGCGCCAGGGGACTGCATTGCAGAGAGGTGTAATGAAGCCACGCCCCTTTTTACACCTCTCTGCAACGCAGCCCCCGTGCATGTTTGAAGAGGGGGGAACTAATTCCCCTTGCATACTGGGGGCCAACTAGCCCACCTGGAACCTCCAGTATGCGCCAGGGGGCTGCATTGCAGAGAGGTGTAATGAGGCCACACCCTTTTTTTACACCTCTCTGCAACGCAGCCCCCGTGCATGTTTGAAGAGGGGGAACTAATTCCCCTTGTATACTAGGGGTCCCTGGGGGCCAACTAGCCCACCAGGAGCCTCCAGTATGCGCCAGGGGGCTGGATTGCAGAGAGGTGTAATGAGGCCACACCCTTTTTTACACCTCTCTGCAACGCAGCCCCGTGCATGCTTGAAGAGGGGGAACTAATTCCCCTTGCATACTGGGGGTCCCTGGGTCATATCTGCCCAAACACCGATATTCCGAACGATTGAAAATGACTTTTCTTGAGAAACATTTGGATTTGGATTATCATGTCCTATACTTTGGAATTTTTGAAAGACTGACTTTGAGGATGCTATAAATTACTCCAGTCTGCCCGAATTGTGTGGGTAAAATTGATACCTAGTCACTTTGAATAAGAATGTACTTACGTCTCGTCTAACATTTGGAAGAAATATCTAGTTATATGACAACAGGATACCGACATAACTTAAAGGAAATAAGAACGCCCTGAAGTTCTGTTGTACAGAACAAAACGTTTCAGCTGGCTGTGGTACCTAAACGTAAGGAAAATAAAAGCATTTGAATATACACCAAGATTCAGCGCTTCAATAAGGACTCGAAGTGATATGATTTGATTGGACTTATTGTGCAAGTGGTGCTGTGCCAAACTTTGGAATATTCTCCACTACTCTCTACTACTTACTCTCTCCTACTCCACTACTCTCAAATACTCACTCTCTACTACTCATTCTCTACTACTCTACTACTCTCTACTACTCTACTACTCACTCTCTACTACTCACGCTCTACTACTCACGCTCTACTACTCATGCTCTACTACTCACGCTCTACTACTCACTCTCTACTACTCACTCTCTACTACTCTACTACTCACTCTTTACTACTCTCTACTACTAACTCTCTACTCGCTCTCTACTACTCGCTCTCTACTACTCGCTCTCTACTACTCGCTCTCTACTACTCGCTCTCTACTACTCGCTCTCTACTACTCTACTACTCACTCTTTACTACTCTCTACTACTAACTCTCTACTCGCTCTCTACTACTCGCTCTCTACTACTCACTCTCTACTACTCACTCTCTACTACTCTCTATTACTCTCTATTACTCGCTCTCTACTCTACCTCTCTCTACTTCTCTCTACTACTCTCTACCTCTCTACCTCTCTACCGCTACTTCTACCTCTCTACACGCACACATATACACATATATATATATATATATATGCATTTATATATGTATGTGTATGTATATATATACATACATATATAAACATATATAATCTGTATATCTATATAAATGCATGCATACATATACATATATGCATACAGATGCATGTTATTTACATGAAAGTTTAAAAAACACTAATAAAAGCAAAGCTAAAAAGCCACCTCATTACAAACAGAATGGCTTTAACTTAAACGAGGGCGCGATCTATTGCATTTTCAATGCTTGTTTACTTTGGTTCCATCAAGAAGGCATTCAGATGTGTTACACATTTCCCATAAATTCTGAATGTTAGCACTCTAGTTGCTCATTAGATCACTGTAGTAAAGCTACTGCTCACCAGGGAAGTCTGCTGCTGGTATTCAAAGTGCATGTTTCAGTCTGCATGTCAGACTTTTTTTAATGAAATAGAAGAGGATTTGAGAAGTCACACAAAATGATCCCTAATTTTTCTTTCTGAAGCACTAATAATACTTTCTATGGCATAATATACCCCCTCATTTTGTTCCTTTTTAAATTAAATGTTTTAAGAGTTACCACTTTATTCCCATCACGATGGCTTCAGGTGTGCTATACCTTTGTAATAAGTAGGACTGTTAGCGCTCTAGTTGTTCTTTAGAACACTCTAGGAGGCTGCAGTAGAACACAAAGGAATCAACTGACAGTCTCTGTCCTTGTTGTATGTACATGTTTTACTGAGAATGTCAGACTTCATTCTCACATGACTGAGAAAGATAATATGAATTTACAGAAAATATGCTTTCAGTTTAGCTTATAGATCCCCTTCCAAACCACTGTGGGAAAATCATGAGATATTAGTTTTCTTTCAAACATGATTCATGATATCACAGCAGAAGGCTTTTTCACATGGTAAAATCACCTTAGAACACACCACAATTCCTAAAATGAGTATGGTACCATCAACAAATGATTTATAATGTAACTAAAGTCCTAAAACCCTCTATTAACTACAATGCTTTTTAATGAGGTGCTATCATGTATATTGGTCCCAAGATGGCTGCCAACACTTCTTGGATGAAGTGCTGACAGCCAATCAGATCAGATGTGTGGTTAGGCTCAGCCCAGATATATATATATTTTTTTGAACCTAAATTACTCAAAATCCACTGGAGCACATATCTTGAGACATAGCAAAGGCACATCGGGCTACCAGTCCCTACAATTTTGCCAAGTTTTGTGGAAATCCATTCAGCCGTTAGGGCTAAAAGTGAGTCCAACCGCCCTAAGGGAATTAACATGGGAAAACACGTTTTGGGACCCCCCTTTTATCCCGGCCCCCGCTTGACGAATCCCCCCCCAAACTTTCAGGGAAGGAGCGGAGCGCAGCGAGGCAAATTTAAGGAAAATTACAGGCAGATTCCTCAACCGGCGCCAAAGTTATTCCCAATAGAATGTTGCGGATTTCCTATAGAAAACGATCCTAACTATAACTACCTACTGGCGACCGCCAGTAGGTGATATATATATATATATTACATTTATGGGAACAAGAAGTAACGCAACACAGAAGTATATCCATCTTACACGAATGTCAAAAGTGGATGGAGAATAATCAATGGCGTTGGTTCCTTTCAATGTACAGAGATGACCACTGGGACGCGGATACATTTTTTGAGGGGTCTGTGTTCCAAAGTTCTAGAGCAGTGATGGAGTTTGCAGTAACGCACGGTTCTAGAGAAATGATAACAAGATTTACAGTGGTTCCCCTGGATTCCGGTGCTGACCAGCTCTTATAAGAGGGCTGGGAGGATGGTCTCTAGACAGGGTCTAGTTATTATTATGATTAGTTAATAATTGTGTGTTGTACTGTTTTTTTGATATAGAATTGTTTTTTGTACAATGATTTAAAATTATTTTGTGTATATGAAATTTATGTCCTTTTTAATATACGTGGTAATAAATATCAATCTGATTTTACTGGTAGCTCTTTTTCCTTTAATATTTCTGTGTTCATTACTAAACTCTAGTTCATGATTGCCTAGGTTGTTTCTTGCCAATTGTCTAGCTTGTTGTACCCATCAGATGAGCTCTTGAGTTCTGGCTCCGGAGTATTCCTCCTCTGCCTTTTAGCACTTCTGCCCCGCTATCTATTTCTGATCGCATTGTTATTTTGCACTGTGCAGTCACTGTTTGTTGCTCTTTCAGTACCTGGTTGTCACTGCCTTTAGCGATAGTGTTCTGTATGAATGACCACTCCGTGTTCGGTTCTGGCATCTTACCTCTTATCTCGGTCGTATTAACAATTTTCTGATCTACGACAAATGAAATTTTGCGTAGGGCGTTAACCTTCTCCAAAGGTCTTACACTGGCTAGAGTTGCTCTTTGACTCCACATACGCCAAACAGTGATTCTCACTTCGACTGAGGCACACGTGGCACGCACGACCAGTTTGAAGAACCTTGGCAAACTCTCAGGGAGAGCACTCTCTCGACTCTTCTGGTTGCCGGGTTGACTGATCCGCTATCTCGTCACCAGTAATAACATCCTCCCCGGCCCAGTAGCATGTAAAAGAATGACACCACACACAGAGCCTGGTATTACACGTCTTTATTCCTCAGACTCTAACCTCTAACTGAAACATACCGCATCATTAATTTTATCAACCACACCCAATCACTTACATCGCTAGACTATGGAGTCCGTCAGAGACCATAGTGGTCCTACGCGCAATAATACACAAGACACTACAGGAACCATTATTAAAAAGATGACAGACGAATTAGCCAAGAAATTGCCTAAAAAGCTGTTTTTTTAGGTTCTGTCTAAAGCACAAATGTGAAGGGACAGAGCTAAGATGTAATGAGAAAATATTCCAGAGCTTTGGGGCAAAACAGGAAAAGTACAACCACCTTTACAACTTTTTCTAAATGTGGGAATAATTCATAATTTTTAGGTGATTGAAGGAGAGTAGGTTTTTATGGATTTACAGATATGAATGAGCGAACAAATATTTCCATAAAGCATAACCGCGACCACAAGGGTATTAGGGGTGGTACCTTGTTATGTTTGATGGAATATGCAGAGCACTGTGAAGGTGATGCTGGCTTGAAAGGGAAATCTAGGACGAGACCTCAAAGAGGGGTAACTTGACAATGATTGGGTGATATGTGGGATCCTTGGTTTTGAATTGCTTGGGATGTCTGCAGAAGAGTTGATTTGATTGCAATAGTCCAGTCTGAAGCCAGTCAGTGTAGATCTTGCTGTGCAGTGACTGCAGACACCACAGAAGGCCGCTGAGCCTGTTCCAGGCGAGGTCGCCCCCACACACCCTTGCTGCTGCCTCCATCAGCTCTGCCCTTTGCTGTGCCCTTCACTGCCTCGCTGCTGCCTTCGTTTTTTTCTTCGTTTCTGCTTTCTGTTTCTGATTCCATCTGCTGCTTCCATCTGCTGTGCCCTTTGCTGCCTGCTGCTGCCCTCGTTTTTCTTTCTTTACTTCTGCCTCCATCTGCTGCTTCCATCTGCTGTGCCCTTTGCTGGCTGCTGCTGCCTTCATTTTTCTTTCTTTACTTCTGCCTCCATCTGCTGTTTTCCCATCTGCTGTGCCCTTTGCTGCCTGCTGCTGCCCTCGTTTTCTTTCTTTACTTCTGCCTCCATCTGCTGTTTTCCCATCTGCTGTGCCCTTTGCTGGCTGCTGCTGCCTTAGTCTGTATCTTCATATTCCCCTCTCCTAACCTAACCTTTTTTTCCTTTTTCTCAGGGTGACCCAGCCGCCGCTGAGCCGCCCTCTGCCCTCCTTTCCCGCCGCTGCCTCCCTGTGGCCCCGCCCCCCTCCTGCCCATTCGCCGCCCCGCTCCCGCCACCCAGCTGCTCCTCCCTCCCGGCTCCTCCTTATGTCGCCCCCACGTACGCGCAGCCACCCAGCTGCTCCTCCCTCCCGGCTCCTCCTTATGTCGCCCCCACGTACGCGCAGCCACCCAGCTGCTCCTCCCGCCCGGCTCCTTATGTCGCCCCCACGTACGCGCAGGGTTGATGCGCAGCGGGCGCGCCTATTGTGCGCCGAAGGCGCGCCAAAGGCAAGCCTGTCTGCGCCTGTCCGTGCCTGGACCGCGCCCAGCGCCAGGACCCCTGGCCCCCGCTGTCGATGCAAGACTACACGACAGACCTACGACGCCGCCGCACTCAACGCACTTAATATCGGCCGGAACCCTGCCTGCTGCCGGGCCACCCCGAAACGCTTCCACGGACCCTTCACCTGCAGAACCTGCAAGTTCACCGGCCTCCGAACCTGCACCGCACCCGCCAAACCTAGCTCCAGCAGTAACCTCAAGTGCATCCTGCTCAACAACCGCTCCGTCCACAGACACGCCGTGGAACTCTGGAACCTGCTTGACACCACATCACCAGACGTCGCCTTCCTCACGGAAACCTGGATAAACGCCTCCTCAGCCCCCGACATCGCCATCGCCATCCCGGACGGGTACAAGATCATCAGGAGGGACCGCGTTAACCAGACCGGAAGAGACAAGAACACCATCCGCATCACGACCGACTCCAACGACACCTTCGCCGCCGCTGAGCATCTCCACTTCCAGATTCCCACCGACCCAAAGACGACCCTCGGAGGCATCCTCATCTACAGACCCCCGGGACCCTGCACACAATTCAGCGAAGACATCACAGACTTAATCAGCCCGCACGCCTTCCCCTCCGCCGACTTCATCCTCCTAGGGGACCTCAACTTCCACCTGGAGAACAACAAGGACCGCAACACCGCCGCCCTGCTGGACAACCTTGCCAACCTCGGACTCCAGCAACTGGTCAACACCCCCATCCACTACGCCGGCCACACGCTTGATCCCGTCTTCTCATCCAGCAAGCACATCACCTTCAGCCACTCCACCGGACTCCACTAGACCGACCACAGCTGCATCCACTTCAGCTTCAGAAGAACCACAACCCACCACCACCCACAACAGGCTCCTCACAGAAGCTGGAGCAAGATCACCACCGACCAGCTCACCGCCTCTCTCAGCCAGAACCCACCCGCCAGCGCAACGGACCCCAGCACTGCAGCCCTCAACTTCACCCAGTGGCTAACCGCCTGCGCCGACGACCTCGCACCACTGAAGAACCCTCCCAGCAGACCCAGAAGCAAGAAGGCCCCCTGGTTCACTGACTAACTCAAGAACTCCAAGAAGACCTGCCGCACCCTTGAGAAAGCTTGGCTCCTCGACCAGACCACCGACAACATGACACGCCACCCGCAAGCACCACCAGCTCATCTGCACCACCAAGAAGAAATCACTGAAGGAACGACTGGACAACAACGCCCGCGACAGCAAGGAACTCTTCACCATCGTCAAGGAGTTCTCCAACCCAAGCACCGGCATCAACGACATCACTCCCTCTCAAGATCTCTGCGACTCACTCGCCTCGTTCTTCCACCGCAAGATTGCCGACATCCACAACAGTTTCGGTGCACCATCCACGCACCAAACTGTCGAACCAACGCCCCCCACCGCCACCCTCAACACCTGGACCACGGTTACCACCGAAGATACAGTTCGCACAATGAACACCATCCACTCCGGATCTCCGACCGACCCCTGCCCCCACCACATCTTCAACAAGGCAGACTCCACCATCGCACCCCATCTCCGAGACGTCATCAACACCTCCTTCGTCACCGCCACCTTCCCGGAGAGCTGGAAGCACGCCGAGCTCAGCGCCCTCCTGAAGAAACCTACAGCGGACCCCACCGACCTCAAGAACTTCCGCCCCAAATCGCTCCTCCCTTTCCCTGCCAAAGTCATCGACAAGATCGTCAACAGACAGCTTGCCGCCTTCCTCGAGACTAACGGATCCCTCGACCCCTCGCAGTCCGGTTTCAGAGCCAACCACAGCACAGAGACCGCCCTCATCGCAGCCACTGACGACATCCGAGCCCTGCTCGACAACGGGGAAACAGCGGCACTCATCCTCCTGGACCTCTCCGCAGCTTTCGACACTGTCTGCCACCGCACCCTAATCCAGCGCCTCAGCAACATCTGCATCCAAGAGAAGGCACTGGAGTGGATCGTCTCGTTCCTCGCCGGAAGAACACAGAGTCCGCCTCCCCCCGTTTCGATCCGAGGCCACCAAACTCATCTGCGGCGTTCCGCAAGGCTCATCACTCAGCCCCACCCTCTTCAATGTCTACATGCGACCTCTTGCCGCCATCGCACGCCAACACAACCTCAACATCTCCTACGCCGACGACACCCAGCTGATCCTCTCCCTCACCAGAGACCCCGACACCGCCAGAACCAGCCTACACGAAGGGATGAAAGACGTCGCCCAGTGGATGAAGGACAGCCGCCTGAAACTGAACTCACACAAGACGGAAGTCCTCATCCTGGGACCATCACCCTCCGCCTGGGACAACTCCTGGTGGCCCCCAGCCCTAGGCACCGCTCCCAAGCCTACTGACCACGCACGCAACCTGGGCTTCATCCTGGACATAGAAACATAGAAGGTTGGAGGGGGGCCCAAGGGGAGGAAATATTTATAGACCAATTGGTATCTTGTCCCCCAACTATACAGTTAAACACACGAGAGATGCCAAAGGTCTTTGTTTGATTCCCCGCCGGCTTAGTACAGCACGAGGTAACGACGGAGAGTGCGTGGCCTCCTTTACCCTGAGCCGTTGCCAGGTGAGGTGAGGCTCCAAATCCCAAAAATTTGGGAGATGATACATCACTTCTAAGAATGTCTGTAGTCTATTTTTCACAGCACAGAAAGTAAGTGTTGCAGTAGTGATTACTAGGTCCTGACGTAAGCCTACAAAGGCTGAAACATGTTGACCACATAACATCTATGGTAAATAGCAATTTGTTTTCCCGCTATTATCACTCTGCTTTTAACAATACCATCTTGATGGGCAAACCCAATAAAGTTCTTATCGACATCAAGATAGGTATTTTTAATCACTTGGATCATCTATTTTTCCTTTCAGTTATGTTTATTTTTTCACAACTTTCTTGAGCACTGCAACTAAGTACTATCAGCCTCAAACTCAGTCATTCTTTCTGGTTGAAGGTTCAACCTTTGGGTCCACAGCTAGCCTCAAGATCTCTTTGGGGAAGGGCTGTTTGGACACCACATTTCAAACACGAAATCCCAGATGACGAAGTTCCACTATTGAGTGGGCTGATGGGTACTTTTTCAATGGGTTCTGACTTTTGAACTGTATCTACAACTATCTATCTCCTGTGTTCTTTCTGAACTATAGTAACGTTTTGGTTCTAGCTATGCATGCAGAATACTGTGATGCTTCATCCTGGACTCCTCCCTCTCGATGACCAGACAAGTCAACGCCGTCTCCTCATCATGCTTTCACACCCTACGAATGCTTCGCAAGATCTTCCGATGGATCCCAACCAAAACCAGGAAGACGGTGACCCAGGCCCTCGTCACCAACTGGTTGGACTACGGAAACACCCTCTACGCCGGAACCACAGCCAAGCTACAGAAAAGACTCCAACGCATCCAGAACTCATCCGCCCGACTCATCCTGGACATCCCCCGACGCAGCCACATCTCCGGCCACCTGAGGAACCTGCACTGGCTCCCCGTCAACAAGAGGATCACGTTCAGGCTCCTCACCCACGCACACAAGTCTCTCTACGACCTGGGCCCCAAGTACCTCAACGACCGCCTGACCTTCTACACGCCCACCCGCCAGCTATGGTCCACTAGCCTCGCCGCCGTACCACGCATCCGAAGAACTACCGCCGGAGGCAGATCCTTCCCCTACCTAGCAGCCAAGACCTGGAACTCCCTCCCCATCCACCTTCGGCTGACCCAGGACCATCTCGACTTCAGGAGACCACTCAAGACCTGGCTGTTCGAGCAGTAGCAGACCTCCCCCCCCCAAGCACCTTGAGACCCTTCCGGGTGAGTAGTGCGCTATACAAGTGTCATAATTGATTGATTGAGAAGATCAGATGGAGGTAAAAGCAGATTCTTGAGTATCCATCTGTAATAAGGTACTCGTATGGAATCCCAAGCATTTTACCGAGTTTCATGGGCTGGGACAAAGAACCAAATTGGAAGATCACAGAGAAAAGTGCATAAGAGATGAGCATTTGCCAGTGACCAGAAAGTCTGATTTGCCGGTGTCTGGTGGCCCATGCATTATCTAAAGTAATTGGTTCTTGCCACACCGACCACTAAATCTAATCAACATTTGTGTACCATCAGTTCACATGTAATTATAATTCTGTGAGATTGGATAATGGTAGCCAGGAATCTACCAGACACACAGATGATTTAAAGATTGACAGAAAAGGGCCTAGAGATTCTTCTTTGGATTCCACCAAAAAGAACAGATGGACCACTTGACCACCGTCCCACCTATACTGGCTTCATGAAGTTTCTGAATCAGTAGATAATGGTTTACTGTGTTGAGTGCCACTAATGTAATAAAGTTACGTCATTGGCACTGTCGACATCCGCAGCCATCTAAGGTGATCAGCACTACAAGGATAACACTCCTAGTGCTTCTGTTTGAGTGAAATGTGTAATCTCGGGTGTTAGATTCTGGGAAAATGCAGAAGTGCTTTGTTGCGGTGGATTCAATCATCTTGCCAGCTGCCGGTTAAAAAGACTGAATAAAATTTAAAAGTGTTTAGAAGGATCTAGCCCAGGGTTAGTTGACAATAGAGGGAGAAAGTATCCTAATTGGAAAGCTGCTTGGGCTGTGACTTGTATAAGTGATTGATTGAAAATGTTGAGTAGTGGGTGTTCAGTTGTAGTTTTTCGAGGAGAATACATCTACTAAGTCATTGCACAGTTTTTGAGAAATTTTGAGAGTCAAATGATTCTGCGCAAATTCTGAGATAATGTTAAATAATTATTCTTTTGTATTTTAGTCGATAAAATTCAAGTGTTTTAATTGCCTTTTTATGAAAATGATTCTGAAAAGGGGGTGGTGATGGACAGAGTATCTGAATTAAACAGAACACTCGTACCCAGTCAACAGATCAGGGATTGATCCATCACCGTTTTTTAGCTCACTGCACCATCCCAGCTCAGAACCTGGCTACATGCAAATTAGTCTGTGTGGTACTGCAATTCTGGACCCCTCCTTTTCACTAGCCTCGGGGTCCATCACTCGCGTTATAAAATACCGTCGTATCATGACGAATTTGGTATCTACGAACCGGTAATGATTGGGACATCATCCCCATGCATTTGCGTCATGATTAAGCGACGCTAATACCCTCAAATCTTGATTTGCGTCTCGAACCCGCAGACTCCATTTTGTAAACGGCATCCATCTTATGGCTTGCCCTCATATAAGTCAATTGATTAAAGCCGAGCTTGATCCAAAAGGACACGTCCTCTGTAGCTGACTCCCCCATGACCTGGCCGAGCTGACTCCACCGCCTCCAGCCAAGCCTGTTTGGGCAGCTCCTCGCCCAGTGGCCGAGCCCGATATCATCAAAGCACAACATGTCATAAACCCTTCACTGCATACAAACCCTGTTTTCCATACACATACACACCTGTTCATGACTCTTGTTTATGACCCGTTTTATGGTGGGAGGGGGCTCGACCTTATTGGCATTTCATCGATATCTGATGGGAGTTCTGGATCTGGCGAGGTAATCATCACAAACTGGACATCTAGAATATGTGCTGACCAGCATGACTTCGCTCTTTGTATTATTGTGGAAATATTTGTATTGCCATATCGTAAACTTAAGAATTCTTGCCTGCAGCTGTTATTTACGTATATAAGGAGAAGTCTGGTTCTGTAAAAACGAACAGTCTCCTGAGAACTTACGGCCTGTGTTGTCGTACTTCTAGGACGCATGTTACTTGGTTGCAGCCAATAAACTCGATCTTTGACTTCATCTAGAAGACTCTGTGTTTCTGTGAGTCCAGAACAGGGAGAACCTAGAGGTCTTCAGGTGTGATCCCCTGGCACCACCGGGTCTCTAAAAACCCGGCACCTCAGTTGGCGCCCAACTCGAGGCGATATCAAGCGGTGACGGTCCAAGCCAGATGTTCGTGAGGAGCTTTGTGTGAAAATTCCGGAGGACGGCCAGCCACTTCAGCGACCCCTGTATGTTGACGTGGTTCCGAAGGTCTTTGCTGCGAGGTTCCCCGCGTCCCGACGGCTACGAAGGACTGCTGCCCTGACTATCGCCCTGTTTTGGACCCAGTGATCCTTGGTAGAGCGAAACAATAGAAGAGTCTTCTAGTGACGTCACCGATCTTCAATATTCAGTTAAGTATAAGTGGAGCGTCTCCCAGTTCTTAGTTTGGTTCTTAGTCTTGGTATCCCAGAGATACGGTTTGTATTATTGGTACTTGCAAGCACCAAAACCGAGGGTTTCGTGTATTCACGATAATATCATAATTCGATAATCCCTTGAAGTGTGAAGCTAGACTAGTGAGCAAAGATGCCTGGTCTCAGCAGACTTGGAAACTTGTTTTGTCTTGGTTGTAGTAAGGACTCCCGATTAGAGGATTTGTGTCCGGTTCCTCCGATTGGAACTCCAACATATGAGTTATATATAAAGCATGGAGTAGGTCCTATCACGTATAATGAGGTATGGATGAAATATACCCGCAAGGACGGTGTTTTAAAATGGCCCCAACATGGTAGTTTTGACTCAGAAATATTAGATAACCTCGAGGTCAAATTGTTCAAGAAGAAAGCCCGGCCGGCGATGTTTGACTCTTTTCGCTTATGGCGCAAAGAAGCCAAACAGAAAGAAATGAAACTAGCTAAGAAAAATAGAAGAGGTATGTCAATGGTGCAAGCGGCCATTGCATATAGAGATAGTGAGGAAGAGCAAGAAAATGAACAAATGCTCAGAAGCAAGAAGTTAGCAGTAGATAAATGCTACCCGATGTTGCCACATGAAGGACAAAGTTCAAAAGGGAAATCGGAGAACGATCCTTTAATGTCGCACTTATTGAATTCACCACCCCCATATGCTCTAGATGCTACTGCACCCCCGAAGCGCTTTGTTATACCGCGCCCAGGTGCACGAAATGCAACTCTTGCACAAACACCAGCTCCTCTTCAGCTGGTTTCTACTTCTCCGGCGCAGCCTTCTCAAGGGCCGCCGCCTTTGCTACACACTCCTTCTACTTCTACAACCTTGCCTACTGCTCCAACTATTCACTACGATACTACGTCCGCTACTGCCTCAACTTCCTCTGCTGTCGCTTCGACTTCCTCTTTACATCAGCCTGTCTTCTCTGGCGCATCTGTTTCGCCGCAAGCTTCTCCTTCTGTCAGGCAGAGAGTGGCAAGAACTGTCACTGGTCTATTCTCGCCGTTCTTTGGGTCGCCTAAAACGACCCCTAAACCAGAACGTAGACAGTTGCGTAGTCAACTACCAGACTACGAGGAAAGAGTAGTACTGAATGAGTTAGCACGCCAATGGGTTACTGATACTGTGAGGTATGATCTTCAGTCGGTTATGGAAGTTTTCCGTCAGTGGGATCCATCCACTCAAAGATA
Source organism: Lissotriton vulgaris (assembly GCF_964263255.1). Classification (NCBI taxonomy): domain Eukaryota; kingdom Metazoa; phylum Chordata; class Amphibia; order Caudata; family Salamandridae; genus Lissotriton; species Lissotriton vulgaris. Next base: position 79,763,952 of record NC_141693.1, read on the forward strand.
CGTATTTGAGGAAATGTGTGTGTACCTTTGGGAAGATGTACGAGACAATGACCCAAAACGCCGAATGCAGGAACTAGCCCGCATGCGATTCAAATTCTATGAAGGCATGATTATAGGCGCAGATGTTGAGAAAGCAATGGATTTGCTGTTATCTTATAGGAGCACAGGAAACAGCTCTAGATCGTTTGATGAGGACGATGTGTCTGGTAGGAAAAAGGCGCGACAGTACCCCATGAGAGAGGTTCCTCCGGTATGGAGGGAAGGCGATGCGAACGCACAACCGCCTGTTCCACCGCATTTCCAGCGTGTATGGGTACATGTCCCCTGGAAAAGATCCGAAGTTTTAGCACTCAAACAGACACTACCTGATCCACGTAAAAATCCCGCGGGGTATTACAAGGCATTATTACAGACTGCCAGCTCATGTGTGGTAAATATTTGATTTACCGTCTTAATTTCTATGCAGGTAAGTACTTAAACAAAAATAACTCAATCGGAAAGAAAGAGGCAGAGTCCGTGGTGTTAGAGTTCTTAGGGGTTTTATTCCTTAAAAAGGAATGGGTCAGGTACTGGATATCGGGTTCCTGCCACCACTGGGGTGCAGGAAGGGATAGAGCATAGTTTATTGACATTACATTACTTTTATACTTAATATACACAATAGAAGTCAATGCAGAAGGCGTAACAGCTGAGAGACAAGATAAAGATGCACACGTGTTAGCAATACGTAATCAGAAGGCGTGAACTAAGGCGTGCACAGAGGTGTGTTCTAGAAACGTCACATGTAAGTGTCAGAAGTGGGTGGCTCTATGACAGAATAGTGCAGAGTCAGCAGGAATCGTCAGCTAGGATGCGCGCGCAGCTGCATGACGTGAGATTGACGTAAAGTTGGAGGGTGCAGGGGACTTGACATTTACACTAGAGGAAAGAGACAGAAGTCTGGCATGTCAGATCAACTCGTTCCTATATCATATCTGGTATCTGGTGTTTGGGAACCATATTATCTAGAAGGAAAAGGTCTCTCGGACAGAAGCTATTCTATACTGACTGTGAGTGCGTGTATAAGCGTCTAGGTGTCTGCATGAGATGCGAGGGGGCATGGGCCTACCATGGTAACAGAGACTATGAATTACTTGGACGGAGACAGTGAGGCCGGGCCCTTTGCTCTGCAGCTGGAAGGATGTTTACTTAAACTAGTAGGCAGGAATGTATTTTCGAGGAGCGGAACAGATAATTCGAAGGTTGAATACAGTCTTGGCAGGCAACAGGCTGAGCTAAGCGCCGTGAGCCGCGCAGGAGTAAGGCAGAGGTCACGGGTACAGGGACCGGCTCAGGCTGAGGCATTTCAGAGTCTGAAGGCAGGAAAAGGCTCGATGGCAGAATTCAGGGCCTACTTCGCCTAGGCTGGAAAAACGTGTAAAGTACACCACAAAAAGACGTTGGCAAGGCATACTTAGAAACGGACTATTCAACCCGTTCAGGGTGGGTCTGAAAGAGGACATGTTAACGTTGGACGCAAATGTGTTTGCGTCTTCATAGCTGGTACAGGAGGGAAGTTACATGCACTTTAAGTTCGTACATGGAGACGGTGGGGTACACGTTAGGGAACATTTCTTGACCATAAAATTTATATTTCCTCACATGTATAATGAATTTAGCAGACCTAGACATAGACATGCTGTTTGGGAACGTGGTTCCGCATCCCTTATGGAGTAAAATTCGTCATGCAGACCACGACCAGGAACTAGGCGACTCATGGGCTAATATCACTGCTACTGATGCCTGACAAGTTGGTGGTTCTAAACCCGAGCCTTTAATAGCAGATCTTCCAGGTAGGATTATTGCGTACATGAAAACGTTAATGCCTGAATTGCGTGTAAATTGGGACAAGCTATCTGCGTGCAAGCAAAAGAAAGACGAAAATGTGTCCCACTTTTTCACGAGATTTGAGGAGACTTTCACTGACCAAAGTGGTCAGGATATGGCTACCGAGGGTGGCCAAAGATTGTTCGTAGACAAATTTGTACATAATCTGCTTCCCGAACTATGCAATAAATTGAAAGATTCAGAGAGTGCTTGGGCTGTTTCCACGTCAGCACAGATTTTAGCCACAGCCCAGTACTACGAAAATAGGCGCAAAGACGAGCTAGATAAGACAGAGAAGAAGACTAAGGAACTAAAGACTAAAGTTCTCCTCCAGCAAGCGTATCCGCCTCGCACTCCTAGTCAGGCCAATTATCAGCAACCGCAGCAGTATTCGAGAAACGCGCAAGGAAACGAGTTTTCCCACCAGCGTTCTCCATATGGCCCGAATCAATGTGCATATTGCAAAGAGGAGGGTCATTTCAAAAGTAATTGCCAAGCTCTTGCACGACGTTTAAATGGTATTTCCGGCACAAGAGGTAGAGGTGTTCAACAGGCTCCTAGAGGTAGGGGCCGTGGAAACTTCCCCCAGAACACCAATTCTTTTCCGCCTCAGAATTCTATGAATAGCTTTGACCAACAGAATAATACATCTTCTAGGTCAGCTCAGTACTATGCAGATGACTATTATGCAGAGACTGAGAATGAGGGTAATAGTTGCTAGGACAGCCATGGACAAAGAGAGGGAGTTGTTTCAGTTCCAGTAGATCAGAATGGACCTTATGTCGAGGTGATCACATCCGGAGTATCTGAGCCATTTCTGCTGGATACTGGTGCTACAAAAAGTTCGATTATGCACTCAAAACTTCCTGGCGCACCTTTGTCCGGCGAAATGAATGTTTCAGTAGGCTTTTCTGGCGCCCCTGTTAGAAACCCGATCTCCAATCCCGTGCCCCTTTCTGTTGGCCCATGCGAATTAGAAGCATCCCTCATTCTTTCAACCGGTTGTGGCGAAAATTTGTTAGGGTTAGATTTATTGAAGAGATTGTATGCGACTTTATACTGTTCCCCTTCGGGAGTACAACTCACCCTTGGTAAGAAAGTGATTTCCACGATGTATTTGGCAAAGGAGAGCATTCCGATTGAGTTGTTATCTCTTCCAGATGTACTTTGGGCGAAGAGTTCTAATGATGTAGGTCATTTGAAGATAGCACCGTATGTCATAACATTGAAAAGTAATGTCAGGTTGCCACGTATTCCCCAATACAAAATGTCAAAAGAATGTGAAAAGGCTTTGCTAGAAATAATATACGATCTAATTGAGAAAGACGTCATTGAAGAAACCACAGGCAACATTTGCAACAGTCCTGTTTTGCCTGTCTTAAAGCGTACCGATCCTTCACAGCCCCCTGTGTACCGATTCGTGATAGACCTAAGGGAAGTGAATAAGATCGTTGTACCGCAGTTTCCAGTCGTCCCCGACATTACTGCCTTATTGACAATGGTTCCAGCCTCAGCCGATTGGTTTTCGGTGATTGACCTGAAGAATGCTTTCTTCAGCATCCCGATTGCCGAGGAGAGCAGAGATATCTTCGGCTTCAATTTAGGAGGACGAAGTTTCCGCTTCAGACGCGCTCCTCAGGGCTACTGCGAGAGTCCATCAATATTCAGTCAGGCTCTGAAAACGCAACTCGATACGATTGTTCTACCTGGTGGCGCGACTCTGATACAGTATGTAGACGACTTACTGATCGCTGCAGATACTGAAGAGATTTGCAAACAAGCCACGTTGTCATTGTTGCGTCATTTATGTGACATGAAGCACAAAGTCTCACTTTCCAAACTACAATTTTGCCAACAAGAAGTAACCTACTTAGGTCACATCTTATCGAAGGAGGGAAGGAGACTGACCACAGAAAGAATACAGGCGATTGCAGAACTGAGTGTCCCAAGGACACAAAGAGAAGTGCGTGCCTTCTTGGGCATCACATCATACTGTAGACAATGGATACCGAACTTCTCACTGTTGGCCAAGCCCTTGTTGGCATTAATGCGTAAAGATACACCCAATCCTTTGCCTTGGTCCGAAGACTGTCAGACAAGTTTCCACGAATTGCGTGAAGCATTATGTTCGGCTCCTGTGTTAGGCAATCCCGACTACAGCAAGCCGTTTACATTATACGTCCATGAGAAGGAAGGTTGCGCATTATCAGTCCTGACACAATCCTTTGGGGACAAACAGCGTCCATGCGCGTATTTCTCCGCAACTCTAGACCCCGTAGCTAAGGCATTACCAAGCTGTTTGAGGGCCACTGCCGCAGCGGCTGTCTGTATTCGACAGTCGGCTGGGTTAGTCATGAATAATACTCTGACCGTTATGGTCCCACATGCAGTGGATATTTTACTAAACAGGACGAAAACACAGCAACTAACCAGCGCTCGACTGTCCAGCTATGAATTGACCCTGTTGGCAAGCCACATTCAAATAAAAAGGTGTGATACACTCAACCCCGCTACGTTACTACCCATTCCGCCAGCAGAGACAGATAAAATCGACAAACATGACTGCTGCTTTAGGACAGAGGAAGAGACAAAAGGGAGAGTAGACTTGCAGGATACTCCTTTCCCCGAATGTAATGATAATTTATGGGTTGATGGTTCATGTTTCAAGTTGCCGAATGGTGACACGACTGCAGCATATGCCGTGACAACATTACACACGATTGTAGAGACAGCTCGCATCCCCCATAATTCTGCACAAGCGGCAGAACTAATCGCACTCACAAGAGCGTGCGTGTTGGCGAAAGGAAAACTAGTGAATGTGTACACTGATAGTCAGTACGCCTTCGGCGTCGCCCACAGTTTTGGAAGATTGTGGCGTGAATGTGGGTTCCTGACGTCGCATGGTGCAAGGATACAACATGGCCAGCTAGTACACGACCTTCTCGAGTCACTGACCTTGCCCCTACAGGTTGCGATTGTGAAGTGTAGCGCGCATAGGAAGATCCGAGATGATGCTGGTCGAGGGAATGCATTTGCCGATGAGGTCGCGAAAGAGACTGCAAGGAACACAATGAGTCGGATGTATGTTGTAGGTCCTGCTAGATGGACCCCTGATGTGGGTATGTGTGAGGACACCATCGAAAGCGTGAAATGTATACAATCTGACGCGACTGAGAAAGAGGTGAATGAATGGAGAGAAAGCAAGGGTAGGTTAGACGCGAATGGTTGTTGGGTCGAACTGTCAGAACATCAGCGATGGTTGTTACCCGACGCTTATGTGCTCGCAGTGGTGACAATGGCCCATGGAATGGCACACGTCAGCGCGAAAGGAATATGTAAGCTGTTGGCCCCAGTATGGCAGAATAGTGGTATCCCAAGATGTGCAGAGAATCTGGTCAGAAACTGTATGGTGTGTTTGAAACACAATCCCGGCAGGGGAACCCCAACCCCAGCTGGTCATTTTGCCCCTCCAACATACCCGTTTGAGGTCTTGCAACTAGACTTCATTCACATGGAGAGGTGCAATAACCTGAAATACGTCCTTGTTGTCGTCTGCGCCTTCTCCAGGTGGATAGAAGCATACCCCCTTAAGAACAACACTGCATTGTCAACTGCCAAAGCCCTTGTCAAGGAGTTTTTCCCCAGATTTGGCATGCCTAGGATTGTCTGGAGTGATAACGGAAGTGAATTTGTGGGACGGGTGATGAAGAGAGTATGTGAGTGTCTAGGCATCCGCCAGAAGTTCCACACTGCAAACCACCCCCAATCGGCAGGATTAGTAGAGTGCTATAATGGCACGTTGAAGTTGAAACTGGCCAAGATCCAAGCCAGCACAGGCCTCAAGTGGCCAGATGCCCTGCCTTTAGCACTCCTGTCTACCAGGATGATTGTCCATTCTAGACTGGGACTTAGCCCACACGAGATCGTGTTTGGGCGCCCAGCTAATATATGGGGAGTACCGAGGCCAAGAAAGCTCAATGAGATCGAGTACCCTGTACTGCTTGACTATTTGCATGAATTGACAACTAAACTGCATGCTTTACATCAACCGTCCACAGCTCCTCTCCACCTGCGTCTGATGATCCAGGCCACACTATCGAACCCGGCTCCTGGATCCTGATTCGGAATTTCAGACGTACCAAAAACGAGGAGCCTCGCTGGACCGGACCGTTCCAGGTCTTACTGTCCACCCGTTCTGCAGTACGTGTCCACGGAAAGAGACATTGGGTGCACGGCGCCCATTGCAAAAGGGTCCCGTTGCCCCTTCCATACGACCGATGGGTCCAGCAAGGAGTCGCTGACTCCGAGAACGAATCTGTACCACGTTTTGTCCCCTTCAGCGATGCACGATTAAAAGGAACTAATACCGACAAAGAGAGTGACTGTATTCTGCAAGGATCTGTGCCACCGTCGCTGCAGTTGAACACTACAAAACCTGAAACACTGTTTGAAGATCACACCGTGCCTGAAAAGGAACGATATAATCTAAGGTCAAGACCAAAGAACTGACATACTCGAACTAGTGCGATCTTCCCTTTCTCCATGAACTATTTTTGATTCCACAGCTCTCTCTCCCAGGGAACTAGCTCATTTTTGATTTTCGAACCGCCATCCGGTTCTGCTGCTAAGGCCGCGGTTGAAGTCTGAGGAGTGCAGCCGGGGACGCCTAGGTCAATGGTTCTGGTCAGTCTGAGGGAATCACCCCGGACTGGACGGAGCGCACATCTTGGCAGAAGCAACCACACACCGTGGGCAGCAACCAGAGGATGGAGTTTCCAGGGGCTGAGAGACCTGCTAGACATATGACTTTTGAAAAGAAAATATGTACTATAATGGCAAAGCGACGTTTTCTAGTGTTAAGCATCCTAATGTTGTGTAGTATAATAATGTTTTTGACTAGCTTTGCTCTGTCCGTTTTTCGAATTCCATTCATATACAACACACAACTCGCACCTTCTCCCACTGATCCGACACACTCCTTCCATCCCCTACCTGAACACGAGTCTGCCAGAAGACTCGAATTTGTAAATAATTCATTTGTCTTACTCCTACACCAGCACCAATCTGTCATGAACAACACGAACTGTTGGATATGTGGACTCATGCCACACACAACCGATAAGGGTATCCCTTACTTCGTCCTGCCCTTCAGTTATTACGGTTCTTTGTGGGCCTTCCAGACCATGTTCCTGTTTTCCCTAGAACCATATGTTCGGGGAGAGAACTCAAACAACAAGGCATTGATAGCAGGAATAAAGAACATGAGTAGAGATATTGACACGATCAGAGCAACTCCCAAAGATGAGTTTACCCCATACAGTAGGTGGAACATCACCCAGTATGGGATTTCATTAAGTGGGTGCCAGAAATTAAAGAAATCATCCTCAGTCTGGGTGGTACCCCACCGTGGTCACTTATGTCTGCAAGGCATTGGCAGGGATCCCGTAGCACAATTGGGGAAGAGCATGTGCACTGAAACATACGTGTTTGCCTCCCGAACTTCCCCTCCATTCTTGGCGGCTAAGGGTACATACTTCATCTGCCACGACAAGGCATACACTTGGTTGCCTGCCGACTTCTCGGGCACATGCTTCATCTCGTTTCTGCTGCCACCCACCTACACGGCCGGGGCAGATTACCATCAGACAAGGACAGTTAGGGGTGTCGTGAGTCAAGACGACACTGCAGGTCAAGAATTTGGAGACTTCGCAAAGGGTTTTCTGCCATTTTGGGGCCTATGGTGAACAGCAGGAACATTAGACAACTGACAAGAATAGTTGAATCCGCCATGACCGAAACGGCCGGTGTCCTTAGCAACCTGACAGCTGAGCTTCAGTCGGATCGACTTATGACCCTTCAAAACAGGGTTGCCCTAGATGTCGTACTTGCAGACCGTGGTGGTGTATGTAGAGTGATCCAATCTAGTTGTTGCATTTTCATCCCCGATAATGCTCCGACAGTGTACCAGGCCATCTCCAAATTACACAAAATCTCCGATTCCCTTCACACAGAGAAAGGGGATTGGTCTCTGCTAGGGTGGTTCTGGGAACTGATCTCTGCCTGGGGATGGAAAACTCTGATCTTCATTGGGATGATCTTAGCCGTTCTGTTTATGTTCTGCCTGTTTGCACAGTGCGCTCCTGCAATATGTGGCCTCTGCGCCACTTCATGTGTAAGGAAGCCTGTGCCAAGGGACGAACTGAGCAACAGAATGATGCTACAACAGCATCTCCGTGAATTTGTCAATACCGATTTGGACTCTGACTAGCGTGAGTCATTGCCTTATATAAGGGCAAAAGGAGGGTCTGTGGTACTGCAATTCTGGACCCCTCCGTTTCACTAGCCTCGGGGTCCATCACTCACGTTATAAAATACCGTCGTATCATGACGAATTTTGTATCTACGAACCGGTAATGATTGGGACATCATCCCCATGCATTTGCGTCATGATTAAGCGACGCTAATACCCTCAAATCTTGATTTGCGTCTCGAACCCGCAGACTCCATTTTGTAAACGGCATCCATCTTATGGCTTGCCCTCATATAAGTCAATTGATTAAAGCCGAGCTTGATCCAAAAGGACACGTCCTCTGTAGCTGACTCCCCCATGACCTGGCCGTGCTGACTCCACCGCCTCCAGCCAAGCCTGTTTGGGCAGCTCCTCGCCCAGTGGCCGAGCCCGATATCATCAAAGCACAACATGTCATAAACCCTTCACTTCATACAAACCCTGTTTTCCATACACATACACACCTGTTCATGACTCTTGTTTATGACCCGTTTTATGGTGGGAGGGGGCTCGACCTTATTGGCATTTCATCGATATCTGATGGGAGTTCTGGATCTGGCGAGGTAATCCATCACAAACTGGACATCTAGAATATGTGCTGACCAGCATGACTTCGCTCTTTGTATTATTGTGGAAATATTTGTATTGCCATATCGTAAACTTAAGAATTCTTGCCTGCAGCTGTTATTTACGTATATAAGGAGAAGTCTGGTTCTGTAAAAACGAACAGTCTCCTGAGAACTTACGGCCCGTGTTGTCGTACTTCTAGGACGCATGTTACTTGGTTGCAGCCAATAAACTCGATCTTTGACTTCATCTAGAAGACTGTGTTTCTGTGAGTCCAGAACAGGGAGAACCTAGAGGTCTTCGGGTGTGATCCCTTGGCACCACCGGGTCTCTAAAAACCCGGCACCTCATCTGTCCCTGGTCCAGGGCATCATGGGAACAGGGCAGACCAAACTACCAAGCCAATTCTTTTACTGGAAAGGAAACAAGCTTCCGGGGACCGGTTTCTGGCATTACAGCCGTCTTTGGCCTGGCTTGCTTGAATCCTGATGGTGCAGTGAGCAAGGGACTCATGTCTGAGCATACCCTACCACGCTTGTGGTGGACAAAATGATTCTGAAAAGGGGGTGGTGATGGACAGAGTATCTGAATTAAACAGAACACTCGTACCCAGTCAACAGATCAGGGCTTGATCCATTACCGTTTTTTAGCTCACTGCACCATCCCAGCTCAGAACCTGGCTACATTCAAATTAGTCTGTCCCTGGCCCAGTGCATCATGGGAACAGGGCAGACCAAACTACCAAGCCAATTCTTTAACTGGAAAGGAAACAAGCTTCCGGGGACCGGTTTCTGGCATTACAGCCGTCTTCGGCCCGGCTTGCTTGAATCCTGATGGCTCTGTGTCTTGTCTTCTCATGTCAGATCCCTTCTGACAGTGATGAGTTTTTGGATACCGAGGTAGTCACCTCATTACTCCACATTCATTTAGAATTTTTTAGTCGCTGTTTCGGTTGTCTTATCGAAGTGTGACTCTTTGTCACAGTTGAGGTTTTATCACATGGTCAGCTCAGTGATGGGCCGCGGGTAGCGGTCAATGTAGTTTACAGAATTGTCAGCATGTTTCCTCAGAGTGTCGTCTTTGTCTATCTATTGCCTTCTGATATTGTCGAGTTTTGGGTGCCTGCCGCGGCGATTATGCCAGCTGGCAGCGTGAGTTTTTGGATGCTTGCCGAGGCGATTATGCCATCTGGCAGCGGTGAGTTTTTGTTTGCTTGCCGAGGCGATTATGCCATCAGGGCAGCGATGAGTTTTGTACCTGCCGGCGTTTGCCTTCAAGCAGTGATGAGTTTTTTGGATGCTGCGTTGCTGTTTCAGTTTCGCAAGGTTAGCGCTTCAATGGGACGCAGGTAGCGGTCAAACGGGTTTGTAGAGATAGCCGCAAGTTTCCGGATCAGTGGGTTTTCTTTTTGATCCAGTCCTTTGTCCTTTGTAGAATGTCCTGTTGAGTTTGAGGAGATGGTCGTCCAACATCTCGACGCCTAGGTCTCTGTGGAGGTCTGCTATTCGTGCGAACATGGGAGCACCTGCTGCAATCCGTAAGGCCTTGCTCTGTAGTATTTGTAGGTCCTTCCGAAGCTGTGGACGGCAGCCACTCCAAACTGGTGAAGCGTATGTCATAGTTGGTCGAATTATTGCGGTGATTACTCGCACCTTGCTCTGCATAGGCATCGACTTAGACTTCAGGAGTGGGTATAATGCAGTCAGTTTGGATGCTGCTTTCTGGCAGGTCTTCTCTATGTGGTTTCTCCAGCTGAGTTTAGAGTCCACCGTTTTTTAGCTCACTGCACCATCCCAGCTCAGAACCTGGCTACATGCAAATTAGTCTGTCCCTGGCCCAGTGCATCATGGGAACAGGGCAGACCAAACTACCAAGCCAATTCTTTTACTGGAAAGGAAACCAGCTTCCGGGGACAGGTTTCTGGCATTAGTCGTCTTCGGCCCGGCTTGCTTGAATCCTGATGGTGCAGTGAGCAAGGAACTCATGTCTGAGCATACCCTACCACGCTTGTGGTGGACAAAACGATTCTGAAAGTCTGCCCTGATCCCATGATGCACTGGGCCAGGGACAGACTTATTTGCATATAGCCAGGTTCTGAGCTGGGATGGTGCAGTGAGCTAAAAAACGGTGATGGATCAAGCCCTGATCTTTGGACTGGGTAGGAGTGGTCTGCTTAATTCAGATACTCTGTCCATCACCACCCCCTTTTCTGAATCTTTTTATGAAAATGGCAAAGGTTTACAATGGCCTGGATCGAGTGTGGCAGTGTTGTGGTTGGGTGGTAGTCGGAATACACATTACCCCAAGCAATAAGTAATTTATCAAGTCTGTAGAATAACCCCCAACTGGAGCAGATGTAACCTCTTAGCCCTGTTCTCACTGAGTTAACCATTGTGCTTAAAAGACCCACACATTGGCACTCCATTGCCTCCCTTTATGCACCCTGATCCCCCTGAGCCATCTGCCTTAGAGCCCCCACATCCTGTCATAAAATATGAAAGGCACTTTTGGATATCGTTAGAGCTTTGACTGTTGTGTATAAGCAGTGACTCCCACTTAATATTGAATCTTACTTCAAACACAGGTCTTAAGTGATGTTCATCCTTTGTTCCTGTAGCTGTCATTGCTTTTTTAATATTAAGATGATTTGTGTGTTACAGGTGCAACAAATTGAGGATTCAATGCCCAGAGGTGGTGAAGAGCTATAAAGGTAAAAATCATTGTGTTGATTATTTGTGTTTGTTGGGGTTCATGAAAATGATATGGTATGTGTTACTCGAATGTGAGTGTACCTTTTAATAAAATGAAAGATAAGAGGCGTTTGGCACAACAAGCACAGTTGTTTAATTAAACGCAGCGGCCGAGAGATCAAGCAACAGAGTCGGGGTCTGAAAACTGTTTCAAAGCACATTGGTTTCGTCAGTCTTTTTATACTTTACATTAAGCATCATAAAATGATTTATGCATTTCTTTTGCAACCATAATTTAGGCCTAGTTATGGGGCCCTGAAGCCGAGGGTTTGATAAAAAGCGCAGGTCGGCCTTGTCCTTGTGTGAACATACTGGTGCGCCAGTGGGTACGTGTCCAGATGCTCGGCATGAAGAGCGCATGATCACTGCGTGGTATGTACGTGCTGTGCTCTGATAGGCTGTGTGTTTCAAACTTAGTGTAGGATCTGACTTTATGGTGTTCTTGAGAATGCCCGCCCCTCTGGCCAAACGTGTTTTATTGGGGCCAATCTCCTGAAACTATTGTGGTGTTGCTGCCTACCTGTGGGATCAATCTTGGCTTTCCTATGCATGCATTCTGTCTATAGGTTATGTGCCCTCCCTCCACCTTAGATCTGTCAATCATTTGCTTTAGGGCTAGGAGGTAGGGCCTGCCTAACAACGTATTTCTGACTCTAGTTTGAAGGGTGAGGGGGCTCACATTGGTTACATTAAACCATGGAATGCAAGTTTGTTTTTATAGGTACATATATCATAGTGTACATCGACATCGTAATATCCAATATTAACATAGGGTTTTATGCTTGCCACTATAACAAAACATCAGCATATGATCACAGACAAGACAAACTGTTAATCAGTTAAACTGAGTCACAAGAAAAAAGGTTAAAAATGAAGAAAATGGTGCAGGGTAGAAACACCCTTACCCCTTAGAACTGCTCAGGGTGTCCCACAGGGACTCCAGGGCCCAGGGTGGAGGAGTGTGGCTCAATGCTTAGAGCGGCAGACCTTGATGCAGAACGCTGGCCAGGGACCAGGGTTCAATTCCCGCCTCGGCGGGTTTCGGGCTTAAATTCCTCTGACCGGATATTCTCGCCTCAGTGCCGATTCTAAGCTTGGGTCCCACGCTGCAACTCTGGGCAATAGCTTGCTTAGTCTCCACAAAGGCCCCTGATGCACAAGGGATGCCTGGTTTCACCATGAGATGCCCAGGAGTGGACACCCCACAAGGAAAAGCCAGGAGGGGTTCCCTTGTGGTAGGAGTACAAGCGCTGGGATGCCTCTGGGTCACTGTTCGCGCTATACAAATACGCCACATTTACATTTACATTACATTTACAAATGGCATTTTTTTCCCCAAAAATCGTCTGGATTCTGCTGAGTTTGCGAATCCCGCCAAAAAACTAATTGTGGGCTCCAGCGCTTCGTTTTCTAGAAGCCCTCGGGTGGGCCAGGTCCAGGGGGCAATGCACAATTATCGTGCGGGGACCACCACAGCCCCGGGGACCGTCACCTCCCCGGGGTATGATTAATATTGTGGGGGGGCATGTGGCCCCCTCGCAGCCCCGGCGACCGCCACCTCACCGGGGCGATCCTTTATTATGGGTGGGGGGCCTCACGGGGACCACCACCTCTCCGGGGCTTTAAACACTAAGGGAGGGGGGTCGGTCGGCCCCAATCCTTGGGCCCTCCTTGGCCCTGGGGACTGCCACCCCCCAGGGCCAACTCAAGCAACGTCCTGCAGTGCCCACTCCTAGGACATTGCAGTTTAGAATAGCAGGGCGGGAGCACTGCTCCCGCCCGATCATTGCAAACTTCTGTTCTCGCTTCCTGGAAGCGAAGCAGAATTGCTTTTGGACAAGGGGAGCTGCATGTTTACAGCTCCCCTTGTCCAAAATCAGTGCCGGCTCCCGCAGGAGGCGAGGAGCCGGCAGGGACCGCGGGCCCCCCTCTGTTTTGTCATTAGTTAAAAAAAATAAAGCCGGGCCCCTGAGATGGGGAACCTTGCAGCCAAAAATTGGACTCAGGAGGGATACGGCCCCCCTCCAAAAATTTTAAGAGAACGGCTAGCCAGGCCAGGGGGATAGGGTCCCTGGGGCCAAGAGGCCCAGGGAAGAGGGGCCACGCAGCCCCCCTTCCAAAAAGACATTTTTGTCGGGCCCGGGGATGGGGTCCTTGTGCCGTAATCGGCCTCAGGATGGGGGCCTCACACTCCCTCCTTTAAAAAAAAAAAAAAAAAAAAACGAAATGGCTCAGGTCCTGGGGGATGGGCCAAAAAGGCACAAGAGAAGGGGGGCTCCCAGCACCCCCTATTAAAGTAAAAATACATTTAAAAAATGGTAATGCGCCGGAGGCCCCGCCCCCTCCCTTCATCACTCTGCAAAGGCACCTCCTGGCATGCTCTGCTTTGGGGGGTTAAGCTCCCGTTGCTACTGAGGGTCCCTGGGGACTAACTAGGACACCAGGGACCTTCAGTAAGACTCACACAGTGGGATTGCTGAGAGGTGGTATGAAGCTACGCCCATTTTTACACCACTCTGCAAAAGCGCCTCTTGGCGCACTGCTGGAGGGGTGATGAGGTACCCTTGTGTCCTGAGGACCTCAGGACTAAAGTGGACTATAACCCCCAAGCAGCTCTGCGCCAGGAGGTGTGTTTGCAGAGTGGTGTAAAAATGGGGCGTGGCCTCTCACCAATCCAGAGGTGTGGGGCTTACTAGAGCTAACGAGTGCTAGTTGGCCCTCAGGGACCCTCGGGAGGCATGGGAACTTCATCCCCCAACCAAGAGTACGCCAAGAGTACGCTAGGAGGCGCTTTTGCAGAGTGGTGGAGAAAAGGGGCATGGCCCTTGTCCAACTCACAGCAATCCCACTGTGTGGGGCTTACTGGAGGTAACTGGTAGGTTAGTTGGCCCCTAAGGACCCCCACAAGTGAAGGGGACTTTAATCCTCATCCAAGAGTGCGCCAGGGAGCACGTTTGCAGAGTGGTGTGTAAAGGGGCGTGGCCTGCTATGAGAACTTCCCAATCCTGCTGTGTGGGACTTACTGGAGATAATGGCAGGGGTTCTTGGCCCCCAAGGATGTTCTTGGGGCCAACTACCTCCCCTGGTACCTCCAGTAAGTCCCATACAGTGCGATTGCTAAGACTTCTTTGGAGGCCTCACGCCCCTTTCTCCACCACTCTACAAACACGCCTCTTGACAAACTACTGGTTGGGGGGTGGAAGTCCACTTTACTCCCGAGGGACTTTGGGGGCCAATAAGCCCTCCTGGTACCTCTTGTAAGTCCAATGCAGCGGAATTCCTGAGCACTGATCGGAGGCCCAGCCCCCTTTCTCCACCACTCTGCAAACGCAACTAGTAGTTAAAGAAGCATTTGCAACGTTAAGGGTCTCACATTTGGTACACTTAGAACTATTGGTGTTGCGAATGTAAGTTTTTTACAAATTAATTTTGGAGTGGAGTGGATGTACGCTGTGTGTATTGGAATTATGTGATGTGCTGTGCAGTGAAATTATGTCGCTAGAAAGTATGTGGTATTTAGTGGATGGGTATTATGTAGAGTGGGATCATGTGTTATGGAGAGTAATTATGTGATATGGTAATGTATAGGCATTTTTTGTAATGTATAGGCATTTATATAGCGCACTACTTACCCGTAGGGTCCCAAGGCGCTTCGACCGCTGCGAAACCCTTCCTGGCTTCCCTGAGAGATGGTCCCTTAGTGGGTATCTCCAGGGTGAGACCAGGCATCCCCGGCGGTCTGGTGGGGCCGTTAGTGAGGATGAGGCAAGCTAATGCCCAGAGTTGCCGAGTGTGATCGCTGATCAGAGTGGGCACCGAGGCGAGAGAATTATCGAGTCCGCTGACCCTGGTCCAGAAACCTGCCGCGCCGGGAATCGAACCCTGGTCCCGGGCCGTCATCTGCTCTCGGGTCTGCCGCCTCTAACCAGTGAGCCACTGGTCAGTGTTGTGGAGTGGTAACCCCCAGGTTTAGTCTTCCTCATGTCCATAGAAGCTAAAGTATAAACTCAATTAGACAAAAAAAGAAGGTACCACTGAGGAGCACTTCTGGACTTAGTCAGTGGTATGAGCAGGGCCACTGAAATTATGCGACTGGCTGCACCGACTTTCGCACAATTCTACATTTTCTGCATTTACCACATAATCCATCATCTGCTGCAAAATCTGCAGATTTGAAGAAAAAAAAAACTTGTTTGTAGCTCATACGGCTCAAACGTTACCAAAAATGCAGCGGCAAGTGTTATAGATTGGTGGAAGGTACTTTGCAAACATAAAATAGTCACCTGTTACTTATTGCTAAATGTGGGTGTTAAATTGGTACTAATGGTGTGCAAACCACTCTTGTTTGTTTCTGCGTCTCTCTTGCCTCTTTCTGCATTTTTCTTCTTTCGGCACCTTTCTTCCTTTTTGTGCACTTCTCCTGCCTCTTTCTGCACATCTTTTCCCCTTTCTGCACCTCCCTTATTTCTGCACCTCTCTTGTTTTTCTGTACCTCTTTTGCTTCTTCCTGTACTTATCTTCCCTCTTTCTGTACCCTATTCCCGCTTTCTGCACCTCTTGCCTCTTCCTGCTCCTCTCTTGCATCTGTGCACTTCTCTTGCCTCTCTCTGCACCCTTATTGCCTCTTGTTGCACCTCTCTTGCTTCTTTCTGCACCTCTCTTGCTTCTTTCTGCACTTCTCTTGCTTCTTTCTGCACACTTTTCTTGCTTCTTTCTGCACTTTTCTTGCTTCTTTCTGCACTTCTCTTGCTTCTTTCTGCACTTTTCTTGCTTCTTTCTGCACTTCTTTTGCCTCTTTCTGCACCTCTAGTTCTTATTTCTGCGCTCCTCTTGCCTCTTTCTGCACACCTCTTGACTTTCTGCAATTGTTAGTTCTTTCTGCACTGCTCTTGCCTGCTTATTTCTTGCACCCCTCTTGCCTCTTTCTGCACCTCCGTTGGTTCTTTCTGCACCTCTCTAGCCTCTGTCTGCACCACTGTTCCCTGTTTCTGCACTTTTCTTGCCTCTTTCTGCACCTCTTTTGCTTATTTCGGCACTTCTCTTGCCTCTTTCTGCACCTCTTTTGCTTATTTCGGCACTTCTCTTGCCTCTTTCTTCAATTCTCTTGCCTCTTTCTTCAATTCTCTTGCCTCTTTCTTCAATTCTCTTGCCTCTTTCTTCACTTTTCTTGCCTCTTTCTGCACCCCTCTTGCCTCTTTCTGCACCTCTGTTGGTTCTTTCTGCACTACTCTTGCTTCTGTCTGCTTATTTCTTATACATTTCCGTACACCTCTGTTGCTTATTTCTGCACCTCTGTTGCTTATTTCTGCACCTCTGTTGCTTATTTCTGCACTTCTCTTGCCTCTTTCTGCACTTCTCTTGCCTCTTTCTGCACTTCTCTTGCCTCTTTCTGCACTTCTCTTGCCTCGTTCTGCACTTCTCTTGCACCCTTCTTACCGCTTTCTGCACCCTTCTTACCGCTTTCTGCACCCTTCTTACCGCTTTCTGCACCCTTCTTACCGCTTTCTGCGCCCCTCTTGACTATTTCTGCACCACTGTTGGTTCTTTCTGCACCACTGTTGCTTCTGTCTGCTCATTTCTTACACATTTCTGTACCCCTCTTGCTTCTTTCTGCACCTCTGTTGGTTCTTTCTGCACCTCTGTTGGTTCTTTCTGCACCTCTGTTGGTTCTTTCTGCACCTCTGTTGGTTCTTCCTGCACCCCTGTTCCCCTTTTCTGCACCTCGTTGGCAATTTTCTTGTCTTTCTGTACCTCTTTTGCTTACTTCTGCACTTCTCTTGCTTCCTTCCTCCACTTCTCTTGCTTCTTTCTACACCTCTCTTGCTGCTTTCTGCTCCTCTCTTGCTCATTTCTGCACCCCTCTTGCCTCTTTCTGCACCTTTTTTAATTGGTTCTGTACTTCTTTTTCCTTTTTCTATACCCCTCATGCCTCCTTCTGCACCTATGTTTCTTTGTGCACTGCTCTTGCTGCTTTCTACACCTCTCTTGCCTCCTTCTGCACCCCTCTTGCCTCCTTCTGCACCTCTATTGGTTCTTTCTGTACTGCACTTGCTTCTTTCTGCACCTCTTTTGCCTTTTTCTGCAACTCTTTTGCCTCTTTCAGCGCCTCTGTTGCTTCTTTCTACACTTCTCTTGCCTCTTTCTGAACCCTTCTTCCCTCTTCTTGTACCTCAATTGCCTCTTTCTGCACCCCTGTTCCCCTTTTCTGCACCTCTCTTGTCCGTTTCTGCAACTCTTTCCTCTTTCTGTAGTTCTCTTGCCTCCCAGTGCACCTTTGTTGCTTCTTTCTGTACTACTCTTGCATCTTTCTCCACCCCTCTTGTCTGTTTCTGCACCTCTGTTGGTTCTTTTTGCACTGCTCTTGCTTTTGTCTGGACTTCTCTTGTACATTTCAGAACCCCTCTTGTCTCTTTTGGCACACCTCTTGTCTCTTTTGGCACACCTCTTGTCTCTTTTGGCACCCCTCTTGTCTCTTTGGGCACCCCTCTTGTCTCTTTGGGCGCCCCTCTTGTCTCTTTGGGCGCCCCTCTTGTCTCTTTGGGCACCCCTCTTGTCTCTTTGGGCGCCCCTCTTGTCTCTTTGGGCGCCCCTCTTGTCTCTTTGGGCGCCCCTCTTGTCTCTTTGGGCACACCTCTTGCCTCCTTCTGCACCTCTGTAGGTTCTTTCTGTACCTCTTTTGCCTGTTTCAGCAACTCTCTTGCCTCTTTCTGAACCTCTGTTGCTTCTGCTTTTTTCTGCCCCTCTCTTGCAAATTTTCACACCCCTCTTCCCTCTTACTGCACGTCTCTTGCCTCTTTCTTTACCTCTTTTGCTTCTTTCTGCACTTCTCTTGCCTCTTTCTGCACCTCTGTTGGTTCTTTCTCTACTGGTCTTGCTTCTTTCTGCACCCCTGTTCCCTCTATCTGCACCCCTGTTCCCTCTATCTGCACCCCTGTTCCCTCTATCTGCACCTCTCTTGCTTCTTTCTGCACCCATGTTCCCTCTTTCTGCACCTCTCTTGCTACTTTCTGAACTTCTCTTGCCTCTTTCTGTACTCATATGGGAAGTGCAAGCTGTTGAGTTTAAAGGTCTGCGTGCTCTCGTGACCGAGGTATATGTCTACTTGTACATGTATTTTTACATGTGGTATGCATCTGAAGATGGTAGTTTAAAAAGCAGGTAACTTCTCCTATAGGTGGTCAATCAATCAATCAAATAGGCTTTATTCGATTGAACATATAAATCATGAAAGCACAATGTTATCACACATGATTCTAAAAATCAAATCATACTGATATTACATAGTTCTAAAGAATGTGGAATCCGCAATTAAAAAACAGGTTCGTAACTCACTATTTTCTGAATTTAATCACATTTACAAATACCTTACTAGAAACTGCTAGAAATTTATAATATAAGAATTGCAATGAAATAAATCATGCGTTAAAATCCAGGTTCATATTCCATAGTGGTTTTCTAAATGTAATCACACATTTCAAATACATTGCTAGTGAACTAGTAAACACTTCATAATTTAAAAGTTGCAATGTAATGAAAGCTGGGTGACGTTCTCTAAGGCCCAAAGTCTTTAATATGGGAACAATCCATGTTTTTCTAGGAACTACATAAAATGTACAATGACTGTGCAATGTTGACTGCTGGGGCAAGTCGTTGCATGAGCATTGTCCAAGAGTTTTCGACCAGTCATTCATGACAGGGAAACTAATAAGTCTGTGGAAAATTCCCAGTTGAAAACGAGTCAGCAGCATCCTGTCATAACTCCCGCTTACATACACAAGATATGGTTGTGTGCCATAGCATGACATTAACAGATGGTTTTCCATGACAGAGGACTTAACAATTTCATTTGAGAGTCTAATTGACTACAGATGCGTTAAGCACTCAGCCTTTAGTGTTTTTCTCGGGATTAATGGGATGCTACCCGGGTCAGTGAAATATTCAGGGAAACCAATGTCTGCTATAAGCCTAATTTAATTTAACCAAGCAATACATGGGCCCCTATTGAGCTTTAAGCAGTCATTAATGATATCCCGGTTAAGACTTGTGTATGTTGTAGCCTAGATTTTATGCCATAATAAAATTGGCTCAATTTTGATTAGGTCGGAGATATACGATGGCCCAAGCTCTGCTTGGCAGATATAGGTAGCCGTACTGTTGGGGACTGCCAACAAATAACTGACAAAGGCATTCTCTACCAGCTGCAGGGGCTGGGAGTCAACATATCTCCAGATGTCCGCGCCATACATGGCAGTTGTAAGACACTTGGCCTTGTAAATTTGTATTAGTTCCACGACCGACCTTCTGCCTTGTTTGCTAGCAAAGTTGGTGAGGGCAGCGGTAGCTTTGGAAAATAACACTTTCCTAGCTTGAACTGCGTGTGACCATGTCCCTCTATAATCACAAAGAATGCCAAGGTATGGAAATCTATTGGTACACTCAACCTTAGCATTATTAATACAAATATCATGGCATTTAGTACTATTTGATCCACATTTCATTATGAACTTCACTTGCAACCCCAAATTTTGCATATATGAGGCAAAGCTGGTCACTAATCTTTGGAACCCAATTTGCGTACTCCCCATTAAGCCTGTGCTATCTGCGTACAGTAACGCCGGAATTGGCCGTTTATCAGTAAGTGGAAGATCCACGCATTGACTGATTAAAAATTGGCATAGGCTGTTAATATACAAAGTAAAAAGGTGGTCAAATCTTCTAAGTTCTGCTCTGTCATTTGTTTGCACAGGCAAACTTGTTTTATGTATATATGTGTTATAGAGCCCCTCAAATATACTATTGAATACACATGTGCCCTGTATTGTCAGCAGAAAGAAATGCATACACCGTTTTGTACACAAAATTACAGAGTATGCTGTTTGAAACACAGGTATTCAAGTACTTGTATTTTTATTTTCATTTAACATGTCACTAGGTAAAATCATAGACATGCATGCATACCTTCACAAAATTGGTGAGACTTACAACAGTGATGCTTAGGATTGCTGTTTTGTATTTGGTAGGCCTAACGTTCTGAGCAGTCGATTAATAATGAACCTTCAAGAGAATAAAGAGGGTTAGACATCTGGGGAGAAGCATTTGTGATTAGGCTACTTTGTATGAGTCTATTGTAAGGTGCAGTCAAAGTACGCCTGTTTCTGCACCCCTGTTGCCTCTTTCTGCATTTCTCTTGCTTCTTTCTGCACCTTTCTTCCTCTTTCTGCACATGTCCTACCTATGTAGGCATAGTTAGAAATTCACATTAAAAAAAATCCTTAGAAATTCACTGAAAAAAACAGAGGTTTGAGGGACTTTATAGTTGGGAATTAACATTTAAAAACCCTTAGATATTCACTGAAACACAGATTTCAGGGACGTTATAGTTAGTTGGACATTTCCAACATTGCTGAGTTAGTCGGTCATTAGAGTTAGCTGACCTAACTATAACTCGTGCCCCCGCAATGCACTGCTGATTACGTCGCATATTACATCACTCACGACATGGTCCGTAACAGCACTGATGACATCTCAAATGACATCACTGATGACATCTCAAATGACATCACTGATCTCATCATCCACCTCGTATCGGATGCACCTCCTCACATCCTAATATAACCTTTCATACACTCACTCTAAAATACAGACTACCATTCTTGAAACCTTAGACACACCAACACCGTTAGTACATACCCGCTCACTGATTGATACACTCAGTCCCTCATCAATACAGGCATGGTGGCATACAGACTCTCTCACACCACCACTGACCCATAGAGTTACTCACACATCGAGTCAGTCATGCAAAGAATCAATCACACTCCCATTTACTCACCTATACAGTTATACACACACTACCTCACTTCATACAGTCACTTATACACTACAACGCTCACATATACTGCCTTTCACACATGTAGTTACTCACACATGTACCACTGAGACATCCATTAACTCACCAACACAGCCATACACACACACTTGTCCACCCATACAGCCCCTCGTAGATGCATTCATGAATCCATACACCCTGTGAATCACCCACTCACACATCCATGCAGGGAGTCACACCCCCCACCCACACAGACACTCTGGCACCCATACAGGTACTCAGACAACCAATCATTAACCCATAAAGACCCTTGTGTAGCTACTCACCAACGCATGCATCCACTTACACCCCAACTGACCAACTGATACAGACATTCACACACATTAGTAATTCACCCAGGCATTCACTAAGACCTGTTTAATCACTCACTTGTACAGTCAGTCGGGCACCCACTAAATCATCCATTCAGACACTCCTACACCCAGTCATTCTTCAATACACTTTGGCATATAAATATATATTACATACTGTGATGGGTTGGGGACAGGAGACTCCTAGTCACTGAATAGGTCCACTCCAATTTGACTTAAATGGTGTTTTATTTTTATGTACACATGTCTTTTTACAGATGGAAGGGTAAACTGATAATGTCATCAATGGAGTCAAAAAGAAACAAAAGTACTGCTATCCGAGAAACCAGTATTATAGATGCTCTTCCTGGGTTCAGTCTGTGAATAGGTCGGGGTTTCCCTCTTGTCCTCCTGGCTTAGAGGTACTCTACAGGTTCCCCGTCTTCCCACTCTCCGGATTTATGGGCATCGTGTAGGGTGAAGAGCTAAAGGAAAGAGAAAAAACAAACTCGAGTCAGACTTCTGCAGCTTCAGGCGCGTTTGAAATCAGGGAAAGGGTGTGCAGACACAGTGGTGTGGTATTCGCCGTGCACACAGGGGGGGCTTGTGAGGTGGAGGGGTTCTAACTAGGAGGGTGTGCACCAGTGGAAGATCCCTAGGGCGCTCGGCACTCACACGTCCGCTCTACCTCTCTGCCTGACCACCCGCCACCCGACTGCGTACCTGTGAAAGCCACACTCCGGAAGTGTGGCTGGGCGAGAAGCGATATCGTTGGCCTACAGGCAATTCTTCCAGCTCAGTCTCTTTCCATCTCGGGTGCTCCCCAGCTTCCCGGCGTCCTTGTCCCTCCCTCGTCCTCTCGGTCTGTTCTCCTTCCTCCTGTCTCGTCACTAACATGGGTGTGCCTTCTTCCCCTTCCTTCCGGCTTTTCCCGTTTTTCCTCCGTTCCGATTAGTGGCGCCCATGTCGCGTCATCAAGGGGGGGCGTGGCTTTCTTCTGGCCTCATCTCCTTAAAGGAGTATGTCCTGGTATCCAGGGACTCCTCGTACCAGATTGCCTCAGTATCTGTATTCCACTTCTCGGGCTGAAACGAAACGAGGGCAGAATCTTCAGTAGGTGAAGACCACCACTCTCTATTTTCCTCGGTCTCTGAGTTAGTTTCCAATGGGGCGGGGAGTCTGCCCCGTTACACATACCTAAACTTTTTAGAAACAGTCACTGGATGATGTCATCAGTGATGTCATTTGAGATTTCATCAGTGATGTCACTGACCATGTCATGAGTGATGTATTATGAGACGTCATCAGCAGTGCATTGCAGTGGCGAGAGTTCTAGTTAGCTCAGCTAACTATACCAGCCGAATTTCTCTGGTTTTGTACGAGTGAAATGTCCGACTAACTATAACGTCCCTGAAACCTGTTTTTTTTCAGTAAAAAAAGAAATAGAATATATATATTCCTCCCAGCCCCCCTATCCCGCAGCGGTCTGACACGCCGCTTGTCAAAGATTCAGCATGGAGGACCCAGTGTCAGCTTGGAAGGAATTCTCCTCTGATTTGCAGGGGGGGGGAAAGTCTTATATATACTAGAGTGGTCACTCCAGGGTTTCTTCTAGAAATGATATGTTTTGAAAACAATAACTGTTTTTCCAAACAATGCGATCAGGATTGGCCAAGGATGAAAAAAAGCGGTGACCTTTATGCAGAAAAATTATGCAGTGCCTGAGGACCTGTTTATGTACGTCAGGTACAGGGATTATGATAGAATACTATGAGCCTGGTTTAGAAGAGACAAAGTGCAGGTAAAAGGTCACCTGTTCAGAACCGTTATTGTGGTGTGGATGGGACAATGTATGTAAAAAGGTGCATACATGGCAGGACTAGCCTAAAAGACATGACACTCGGTGAACAGAGTTTCCTGATCTTGGTGGCAACATTGATGCGTCTGGTCCGAAGATAAAGCGCAGAAGCAGTGAGGCGTCGGTCCGAGTGCGTTACACATATTTCCCCACCCAGTCGAAGGATGTGTAAATCTCTCCACACTGCTGCAGCAACAATGCACGGTTCAGAGTGTCTGTTTCTGTAGGCGATGCGTTGATTCCTCTGCAGCGGTACATACTTTGGATTTGATTTTTACAAATTCTGCATCTTTGACCTGTGACAGCCCTCAACAGCTTGTTTGGTCGGATTATGATTCCATTATCCATTTTCAGATTCCTCATCTAAATAAGTCTAGAATGGTCAGTAGCACAGACATCAGGACCTACAGACAGTGGGCGAAGATTTCACCTGTTTCTTTTACTGAGAATGTAGGAAGGTGTGATCCTTCTGCATGGTTACCCCCACTATTGTATCTGGTGCTGTGATGTTTTTTGACTAATATGACTGGGATCCTGCTTACCAGAACCCCAGTCTCAGTGCTTTCTTCCTTAAATTGACTATGGTGAGTACTTGGGTTTATCCCAGATTGGCTACTGGTGTACCATTATAAGTACCTAGTATATGTTCCTAAGGTACCCAGGGCATAGGTACACCAGGGGCCTCCCATGGGCTGCAACATGTATTATGCCACCCATGAGAGACCACTCCAGTTGTGACTATGGGCCTGCCATTGCAGCCTGTGTAGGCTGTGTACCTTACGGCAGATAAGGGTTTCCCTATAGGTGAGGTCACTGCACTTAAAACCTATTAGTCACCCCTAAGGCAGGCCTTTCAATCCTGAAGGTAGTGTGCTCGGCTCCAAGTGTGAGGGTGCCCCTACAACCTTCGGAGTCCATTATCCCGGGTTGTAAGAGCATCGGCCATTACGATACATAGAGTGGCCATGCGTCAATATGCGATGACCATCTCTAAACTGGCTGTAACGAACCATGTCATGTTTGGTATCAAACATGTGGGGGGTATAATTTCATGCACTGTAAAGCTCCTCCAGGAGGCCTTCACTACTCCCGGTACCAATCTTCCAGAACCGTACAGAAAGCTAGGGCTGCTACCGACCTGAGGCATGTTTCTGCCCTCCTGCTGCTGAGCCAAGCTCAAGCAGGGGAAGGTAGGACAATTGATATCCTGTGACAGAGAGGTGTGACCACCTCCCAGAGATGGTTTAGTGCATTGGGGCAGTGTGGGAGTGCTTGCCAGCACCAGTCAGTCTGTCAGACTTCGTCTTCGAACTGAGACAGCAACCGGGAAGACTCTCCTCTTGATCTCTTTATTCCGCAAGCCTGCTTCCCCGTCGGTGTCCGTGCTCCATACAAGCCCCTTCCAGGTCCTGTAGACATCAAGACACCCGAAGGAATCTCCCTTGGAGTGAAGGAGTCACTCCCCTGCATCTGCATGCACCGCGACACAGCTTACAGATTGCTGATCCTGGTCTTCCACTAGTTTGGGGTGACGGTCCTAAAGCTTCCTTGAAGCTTTCACGGTCTTTAGCCCGAGTCTGCAGCCAGTATCCCTCATCGACATGACTGGAACAGCCTCAGTATGCACCGCATCCGCTGGTTGGAGACCAGATTCACCCAGCTTTAGCAACAGAGTTCTTTGGGGCATGTCGAAGGGTCTTCAACTTCAGTGGGCTCTCCTGCTTGCTCGGGCCTACCCTAATTCACTTGAACTTAGCGAGTCTCCTGGAGCTTGCTGGTCCCAACACCGTGCCTGGTCTTGTTCTGCTATGCTTTGCCATGGCCTGTTGGTGCTCCTGCTGGACACTAGACCCATGAATATCGACATCCGATGTTGGACAGCTTGTTCATCGTTCCTCGTCGTCCTCTGTGTCGCCTGGTCCAAGCAGCTGCAGAAACAAGGGCACCGTCCACTTCCCTGCTACAGTCGACATTGGTGGGCACACAACTTCCTTGCCCCTGGCCACTCCTGAGTGACCTGGACTCTGTCCCCTCTGCTTGCAGGTTCTACACTTCCTGAATCCAGGCTTGGATTCTGTCGGACACTTTCCCCTTCTTCGCCAGCGGCATCTTCCTGAGGTCGGTTTCTGACGCTACTTCGCACCCATGCACATGGCATTCCCTAGTGTAGATATTCTGGTTCCTAGGATTTCCACGGGTGGGGTGGCTCTCCAACCTTCAGTCTTTCACGGGGTTCCTTCAGGGTCCAATGGAAAGGGTTTTCTTTAAAATTGCAACCTCGACATACCCATTGACTTGTATTGAACACACAGTCGTGTTCCCATTCTGCAAAAGGCCTCCAGGGGGGTTCCTTGTTACTTACTCGGGTCCCAAGCACTTCTCCAAAGAATTATTTAAAGTCTTAAACTCATTTGTTGACCCACAGGCTTGTACTCCAAGCATTCAGGCATCTCAAGCTCTGTGATTCTTTAGCCAATCATTTTGAGGGAAAAATCAAAAAGATCTACAAGAACTTTTCCAATTTAAGAAATTGAATAAGTGAAGAATCAGATGCAGACCCCTCTAGTGCCCACTGCACTCAGCCTGGCGCATTTTACTATCTTTACAACAGAAACGATCCAGACTGACTTGCATTGGTGAAATCTGGATCTCATTTGTATATCCGTCCACCTAAGATAGTAGCCTCTCTATCTAAAGTACTTACGCCTGTTGCCTGCAGTCTGTTTAATTTATCAATAACGAGTGGAAAAATCCCTTCAGCTTGGAAAGAGGCTCAGGGGATTCCTATCCCAAAAAAACCAAATTGGGTGCCAAATGACCTAACTAACTATTGTCCTATTTCGCTTCTCCCCGTATTAGGTAAGCTTTTGGAAGGTCTGATAAACCTGCAACTCATGGATTATTTAGAAGCAAACTAGCTTTTTGATTACTCATTACCAGGGTTTCGGCCATTCCATATTACTGAGACAACTTTAGTGGCCTTCTCTGACCAAATAAGGTGTTCCTTAGACACCAATTGCCCCATTATGTGAGTTTTACTTGTCTTGTTGGCAGCATTCAACACTATAGGGCCAGATGTAGGTAAGTATATTTTACCGATTCATAAATACCGAATTTTACCGATTCGGTATTTATGAATCGGTAAAATAGAAGCGGGGAGAATTAGGTAGAATCGGTAATTGAATTACCGATTCTGTAAGAATCGGTATTTACCGAATCAGTAAATACCAAATGTTGCAAGGGTGCAGGGGGTGTCACTTTGACACCCTCTAGCAACCCGAATTCAGGCATGTGTGCCATGTGGCACACAGACATGCCCTAAGGGCATGTCTGTCTGTCACATGGCATAGGTGTGCATGCACACATGTGCATGCACACCTTGATTCGGTATTTTACCACCCAATCGGATTGGGTGGTAAAATACCGATTCTGTAAGGCCTGTGGGACTCAGAAGAGTCCCACCTACATCTGCAAGTTACCGAATCTGTAAATTTACCGATTCGGTCAATTTACTGAATCAGTAAAATAGGGCCCCTACATCACAAATGACCATTTACCGGTCGGTAACGGCCGAAATCGGCCGTTACTGGTAGGTAAATGGCCACCTACATCTGGCCCTATATCTCTTGCTTGCTCCAAAGACTTGGGGAATGTGGTATTTGCAGCTCAGCCCTACAATGGTTTGAGGACTTCCTCATCAACAGAACAAACACCATTAACTTAGGCTCTTTCAGATTGTACTTGACAAAGGTTTGCCTAGGGCTCTCGTCTTAGCCCTACTTTATTTAATATCTCGTTGCACCCGGGGCAAAGATACTAAAATCCCATGGGTTGGACCTGTATCCTTATATGGATGACATGTGGCTACTGCTTTCCTTTGACTGCGAGTAAAGCACACTTTGGAACTGGCTTGAGAGCTGTCGCTGGCTGGACGACTAAGAACTGTCTCAATCTTAATGCTAGCAAAACAGAGCTTATGCTGTTTCAGGGGTCTCTATATATAGGCTCCATACTGGTGGCCATCTGATCTTGGTGAAGCCCCCACACAAAAATGAGTGTAAAAAACCTAGGAATGTACTTTGATCATGAAAGAACAGGTTTGCCATACCACAGGGTTGTGCTTTAAGTTGCTACGCTCGCTAAGGCGCGCTTTTCCTCTTTTTCCGCTTTCTACTTCGTTGTAAGTGCTCCCGGGAAAAGGGGCCTTGTTATCTATCTTCTAAGCTTATCTTTACCTATTTATTTCTTTATAAAGCGCAACATTTATCCCAGGGGATATCACTGCGCTAAGGATTACGGTGATAAGTGGGGTCCATGGAGTTTGGTGAATCAGGTATCATTCTTTGGGATTAAGGTGTGTTTTGAGTTTTCTCCTGAAGATTTTATAGTCTTTGGTCAGCCTGAGTTCGACTGGGAGCTCGTTCCAGTGTTGTGCAGCCAGATAGGAGAAAGTACGGCCTCTCGTTCTGGCTTTTTTTTTGTTTTGTTTCGGCAAGGGCGAGGTGTTGCGATCTTAGTGGTCTGGCGGGGGTATAGAACTGTATTTTGTTCTGAAGGATCATGGGGCCTGTGTCATGGAGTGTCCTGTGGACGTGTCCGAGGAGTTTGAAACAGGCTCTTTGATGCATGGGCAGCCAGTGGAGTTGTTTTAGGCACTCTTTTGCTGAGCTATATCTGCCTTTGTTGCATACTAGTTTAGCTGCAACATTCTGCACCACCTGCAGTTGTTTGGATAGGTAGTCTGGCATGCCCACAAAGAGGGCATTGCCATAGTCCAGCCTGCTAACTAGCAGGGCCTGTGTGACTGATTTCCTACTTACCATGGGGATCCATGGGAATAGCTTTTTTAGAAGTTTTAGGGTGGCGAAACCTTTACCACATAGAGTTCGTATGTGGGCCTGCATAGATAGTGTGTTGTCAATCGTAACGCCCAGGTTTTTGGCACAGTGCTTTGGTGCAAGGGCATCTCCCAAAGTGGAGAGGCACCAGGAAGTGTCCCAGATGTGTTTGGCTTCTCCGAAGAGCATGGTCTCGGTTTTGTCTGCATCTAGTTGTAGGCAGTGGTCTGACAGCCATTTCGGTAAGGCAGCTGTTGAGTTTAGTTTTGGTGTCTTCATGCCCCTTCCCTATAGTGATTGTGAGTTGTGTGTCATCCGCGTAGGAGCATACACCAAAACCCCATTTAGTTCAAATTTGTGCCAAAGGTAAAACATAGGCATTGAACAGTGTGGGGCTGAGGGATGCTCCCTGCGGGACACCGCATTTCAGTTGTTTAGGTTTGGATGAGAAAGCTCCTAGCTGTACCATTTCCATTCTGTTACGCAGAAAAGAGCTGAGCCATTCAAGGGCTTTTCTGTTTATCCCTTTTTCTTGTAAGTTTTCTAGTAGGAGATGAGACCGTGTCGAACGCTGCCGACAGATTTCCACAGGATCCGGGCCACAGCTTTGCCCTGGTCCAAATCATTTTTGATATTGTGCGTGACGGCCAACAGTGTAGCCTCTGTGCTGTTGGTGGCCCTGAATCCTGTTTGGGAGGGTTCCAACAGGTTGTTATCCTCTAGGTATTTCGACAGCTGTCTGTTAATCAACTTCTCCAGCACTTTAGAGAGATACAGAAGTTGAGCGCTGGGTCTATAGTTGACCGGGTTTGTTACTTTCGTGCCTGCTTTTTTTAGTAGTGGGGTTACCATGGCCTGTTTCCATGTCTCCGGGAAGACTGCTGCTTCTAGGGAGTTGTTAAAAAGCTTTGTGATAGCTGGGGTGAGGATGGGTATGAGCTGTCTAAAGATAAAATGTGGGCAGGGTTCAAGAGGGGATCCAGATTATATTTTGTTCATGGTTCTGGCAACTTCTGCTTCTGATATCGGGGCGAAGTTGTTCAAATTAACATGATTTTTAGGAGAAGAATATGATTCTCTCCTACTGGTGGGGATCATTGAGGTGTTTATGTTAAATGTAGATTAGATTTTCTCTACTTTATCTATGAAAGTTGCTGATCATTTCACAATTCTTTATTGAGGGGTGCAATGTTTGGGACATGGAAGTAGGTTTGCATAGTTCTTTTATGATTTTGTATAGTTCTTTGGCTGAGTTGCTGTTTTCATTTATTCTTTGTGCATAGTGTGTTTTTTAAAATGTTTAATGTCATGGTTGTAGGTTCTAAGCACAGCTTTGTAAGCTTGCTTGTCGGCGTTTAATTGGGACATTCTCCAAGTGTGTTCCCTGGTTTTGCAAATCTTTTTTAGTGCTTTGATTTCTGGAGTATACCATTTTTCAGAGATGGTTCTTTTTGTGGATTTAGATTTAATTTTGGGGGTGCATAGGTTCAGAGTGTGAATGATTTCTGTTTCTAGATTCAGGGCACCTTTGTTGTTGAGGGGAGTAACTAGGTGTTCTAGGTTGATGTATGCTGCCAATGGAGTTCAAATGCTTCCGGAGTAACAAGTTTCCAAGGTCTGTAGAATTCTGTCCAGGAAAAGTCCTAAGTTTGCATGATAAAATGTTGTTAACAGTTACTCAGATCAAAAAGTCTTGGTCTGGAGGCAGATCTTTCTCCTACCTGGCCCCCACCTGTTGGAATACTCTTCCTGTTCATATACGTCAGTGCTCTGATCATTTTATATTCAGGAACAGGAACCTACATAAAACAGAATTGTTTTTGTGGATTATTTGTGACTGCTGCCTAATTGTTGGCCCCTCCCCAAGTTACCCCTCTCTGGAGGAGTCCTGCACAATATAAATAACAGTAACAACATTACATCATACCTTCCAGGAGAATATTGATCTACCATCAAGTGAATGATTACTTATTTAATTTTAGTTTCTCAGCGAAGCACTGCTATATTGCAGTAAGTGTATTGTTCTAATCACACACAGGAGTGGGTGAAGATACAGAAACATATCAGCAACATGCCTGGGCGGTAAACTTTGCTCCGTTTGCAGAGTTTTCTGCACTCCGCGGAGCTCAGAGTGCAGAAAACTCCGCTTTGCGATGTGCAGCGGAGTTTTTTCCCCAACTGCGTTCACGAACGGTAAGTTCGCGATCGCTAACTGCTGTTCGGGTAGAATTTCTACCCAAGCTGCAGAAATACCAACACAAACTGCAGTTTGCACCGCACTCCGCCACCCGCGGAACTGCACTGTGTTTTAATTTTTTTGTAACTTCGCGGAGTTCGGCGTAGCAAAACTCTGCGAACTATGCCCTGGCCTAATCCGCAATATGTCATGTTGCACAGAAATTCTACTCTGAAACCTCTTCCTAGCCCTAAAGGATCTTCGCCACAACATGGTTGAACTCCTGCTTAAGAAGCCACCTGCCGACTCGACAAACCTCAAGAACTTCAGACCCATCTCCCTCCTCCCCTTACCAGTCAACGTCATTTAGAAGGCCATCCATGCCCAACTCCGAGTTCATCAAAGAGAACCATGTCCTGGCCATATCTCAATCTGGCTTCCGAAGTAACCACAGCACCAAGACTACATCCTTCGCCGCCACCAACGTATCCGCTCCCTCCTCCACCAAAGCGAACCGCAGCCCTTATCCTACTGGACCTCTGTCGCCTTCGATACAGTTTCCCACCGCACCCTTATCACGAGACTCCACAACGCCGGCATCCTCGACAAGGCCCTGGACTGAATTTCCACTTTCCTTACCGGCCAAACACAGTGAGTCAGTCTAATTCCATTCCTCTCAGAACCTATAGAGATTAGCTGAGGAGTGTAACAGGGCTCCTCCCTGAGCCCCACACTCTTCAACATCTACATGACCGACTTGCGGCCATCGTCCGAAACCACTGTCGCAACATAGTCTCCTATGCCGACAACACCCAGCTGATCACCAACGAACCCACAACTGCCAGAATCAACTTTCCCAGCGGGATGAATGCTGTTGTCACCTGGATGAAATATAGGTGCCTCAAGACCGAAATCCTCATCCTGGGCCGACTCCTAGTGGACTGCAGCAGTGAGAACCCATACCACCCCTACGGAACACGCACATAACCGCAGCATAATACTAGACTTCTCGCTCATTATGAACTGCCAAATCAAAGCTGTATCCTCATCCTGCTTCCACACGCTCTGCCTTCTTCTAAAGAAATTCAGATGGATTCCCACAGAATCCAGAAAGACTGCCACCCAAGGCACTCATAGCCGGTACACTCCACTATTGCAATGCACTCTACGTCTGCGACACCCAAAAACAATTCAGGAGACTACAGAACATTCAGAACGCCGCAGCCAGGCTGGTCCTCTGCATCCCTAACTGCAGCAACATAATAAAACACCTCCAACAACTTCACTGGCTCCCAGCAAACAAGAGAATCCTCTTCAAGCTCCACACACATGCCTACAAAGCTCTCCACGATGCAGGGTCAGCATATCTGAACCACCGTCTCAAATTCCACTTACCCGACAGACCACTTTGCTTCGCCCAACTTGCCCTTGACACTGTCCCACTGATTCACAAGACCAGAACCGGAGGAAGATCCTTCTCCTACCTCACCAAGACCTGGAACACTCTGCTCCTCCACATCAGGCAATCTATATCGCTGTCCTAATTCAGCAAAGATCTTAAGACCCGGCTGTTTGACTAAACCTCCACACCCAGACAGACCAAAGGCCCCCACACCCTCCCACTCCTCAGCGCCTTGAGACGCTCATGGGTGAGTAGCTGCGCTATACAAACTCCTGATTGATTGATTGATAGTTCTTCTGCTCTTCAAATAATCCCCTCTGTCTCATGCAGGTGTCATATTTCTATCATCAGCCTTATAATTCACAAGCAGTGGCCAATCATAAGCAGTAACAAATCATAAGCAGTAATATTAAAGATGCAAAATGTGAGTATGGGGTCCAAGTTGAATTTATTTTAGCACAGCTACAGCATCCACTCGAGGTGATGTCCTGATGCAACTGGCATTCACACTGAGCAGCAAGACGTGGCTACATTCCATAGGAACATAGAACTTAGTACAAACATAAACTGGGCGCATGCTGGAGGGCACAGGGAATATAATAGTAATGGAAATAGAAGAAAGGAAATGTGGAATGTAACAAGTAACAAATTACAAGTGCCAATAGCGAAAAAGTGCCCTCTTTCAGCATGGTTGCCCCCACTTTTTTCTGAATTGCTGATGTGCTTTGACTGAGTGTGCCCTGGGCTCCTGCCAATCAGATACCCAGGGCCTATGTTCTTTCCCTAAAACTTAATTGAAACCCAATTGGCATCCCTGGCCACATGTCAGCCCCTGGTAAATGGTACCTCAGGTACCCAGGGCACTGTGACCAGAAAATGCCTTGAAGGGCTGCAGCACTTAGGGGCCCTGTACATTTTCACTCACACACTGCCTTTGCAGGCTGTGTGTCTAGGTGCAGAACAAAGTGAAGAATTGACATGGCACACATTCCTGTGTGCCATGCCTACAATCCACTGCCCTGGCATAGTTCAGTCACCCCTCTAGCTGGGTGCACTATACCAGTGGTGAGGGTCCAGGTGCATGAGCCCTTTACCCCTACAGGGTCTAAGTCCATTCTTAGACATAAGTGCAGTGCTGCCATTAAGAGTATATGGTGCTGGAAGTTTGTCATTACGAACTCCGCAGCACCATAATGGCTACACTGACAACTGGGAAGTTTGGTATCCAACTTATCAGCACATTAAACCCACACTGATGCACCTTGGAGATGCCCCCTGAAAAACAACCAACCACTTGTGTCCCAACTGAGTGGCTGCTTTCAGCTGGCACCACCAAACATGTTTCTGGACCACTTGGTTGAGAGCCTGCTGCTCTCGGGGGCCTGAAAGAATGCACATCCTGGGTCGAGGTGCCAAGCCTCCTCCCCCCGGATGGGCAGGGTCCATGAAGGGGAAGTTTTCAAAGACCCCGCCGCCTTTGTGAGCTTACCCAGGCCACTTGCTGCTCCCAGCAAACTGGTCCCCACTGTTTCTGACCCCCACCTTGGGTGGTATAACCAGCGGGAAAATCAAGTGAGGAAGGGAGGTGTGCCCACATCTGCCAACTCCACCCCTCAGGTGGGGAAGACTAGGTGAAGTATAAATCTCAGTCCCCGCCATCTTGCAGATGGGGGGGACCCAGCCAACCAGAATGAGGCATATATGCCTCCTCTCACTGGAGGGTGGCATAATAGGGGATGTATGTACTCACCTCAAGGAAGGGAATCATTGGTCTCTACCTTTACCCTAAACACTAATGCCCCTAAATCTAGTATTTAGGGGGCACCCAAACCTTGCTTCCTGAGATCCAGACAAGACCAGAAGAAAAGAATGACCAAACAGCTGTGCAAAAGCTAACAAGAGGAAGACGCCTACTGACTTGACCCCAGCCCTTCCCGGCCTGTCTCCACGTCTGACCCGCTCCGACGGAACCTTGGTGTGTCCTGCAGCCAGCAACCTCGAAAGCCCCAGAGGACCTGTCTGCCTTCAACCGCAAAGACTGTGTCTCCTTTGAACACCGGATTTGTTCAACTGCAACCTCCTACCCCCGGCCGGAAACCACAGATCCAACCCACTCTGCACCTGTCGTCCACGTCACGAGCTCGAGTGGGCAATCACCACAAGAAGGTCTCCCCGGCGATCCTGACCCGATAACCGTCAATCTCTGACTAGCCTCAAGCCTCCTGACGACGCCTTCCAGCCTCAAACCAGAGGGTCCCCCCAAACACGACCAGGAGCTGGTAAGAATTTCTGACCTAAAAGGCACCCATGCAGCCGACACCCCATGGCCTTGGGTGGCCCAACGTACGGTGCCTAACCGATGCCCAGCATCCCAACTTACCTCTCAAAGTGGTGGTCGCACCCAAAAGTCAATCGTCCCCGAGCCTGCAGTGCTTTTGCAAACCGGAAGTTCCCCATTGCAAACAGGGCGCCCGACATCAAAACAGCACTCTGCACCCTGCTGCCCCAGTGCCGCAGAGGGTGCACCTTTTTGTGCTACTTTGTTTCCCTATTTGCTCTGAGCTAAAGTCCAGGAGCTTTGCTTCCACAGCCAAGTGGTCTGCTCATCAGCAGGCACAAACCGGAGGCCCCCTATCCCCCATTGGATAACATTGGGCCTCAGTACTCTGCACCCGGCCACCCTAGTGCCACTGAGGGTGTAACAAGAGTGCATCACTGACCCTGGGGCACCCCTGAGTCTACCTCAACTCCCACTACCAAATACTTACCTCAAAACCGATAACCATATTTTCCTCCATAGGATAACATTGACTGTTTTTCTTGTAAAAGTTTCAAGTGTGGAGTTTGAGAATTCTTTAAAATTGCACGATTTAACCAAAACGTTTTTACTCGCATGTTTACAGGAAATGTCCCGGTGTAGTATCCAGGTATACTACACTGTGTAAGAAAAGTAATCCAAAAGTAACTTACCTTGTATTTTACTGAAAATGTATTCAAGTCTATGGGCCAAATGTAGGTAATCCCAATTTACCTATTCTTAAATACCGAATTTTACCGATTCGGTATTTAAGAATAGGTAAATGGGATGTAGATACATTTTCGGTAAAAATTACCGAATTGGTAAGATTCGGTATTTACCGAATCGGTTTTTACCGATTAGGGGCCAGATGTAGGTATCCAAATACCGGTCGGAAACGGCCGAAAATACAGATTTTTCGGCCGTTTCCGACCGGTATTTGGATATTGAGATGTAGGGGCATGTTAAACTACAGAGTCGGTAATTTTACCGAATTTGTAATTTTTCCGATTCGGTAAAATACCGAAGTGGTAAAATTACCGATTCTGTAATTCAACATGTAGGTAGCACTATAATCAGTGCTACAAGGGTTTAAGAATTCGTTATTTACCACCAACTCGAAGTTGGTGGTAAATGAAAACCCTTCAAAAAGCATTTTTTTTGCTTTAAAAAACGTGCCATGTTGCAGTATGTCAGCAACATGTGCACCCATGCACAATTGAGGGGTGCAACAGGGTGTCAAAGTGACACCCTGTCCCCCTTGCAAATTTGGTAATTTTACCGAATCGGTATTTACCGATTGGGTAATTGGCATTGATTCCTATGGGCCTCAAGGCCCATAGGAATCAATGGCAATTACCGAATTGGTAAATACCGATTCGGTAATTTCAAAAGTGAAATTACCTACATCCCATTTACCTACTCTTAAATACCGAATCGGTATGATTCGGTTTTAAAGAGCAGGTAAATCGAGATTACCTACATCTGGCCCTAAGTAATTGACACTAATCCCTATGGGCCCGTAGGCCCATACGAATGAATGGCAATTACCGAATCGGTAAATATCGATTCGGTAAAATGGGGGAAACATTCAAGGGGGCCAGGGTGTCACTTTGACACCCTGTTGCACCCCTGAATCGTGCTTGTGTGCAGATGTGGCACACATATATGCCCTAAGGGCATGTATGTGTACTGGCCCTTAGTACTGTATTTACTAGTCATTGCATTTCTCTGAAACAATACTGTAAGTCAAACCAAAGTACATTTATAATTGTAATTCAGACTGTTACAATCTGTATTTTTACTGCAAAGTACTTATTGCTTAGCTGTGCCAGGCTTGCTTGGTTCTAGAAAATAAAAAAAAACTAAAAGAATATTTTTATACAAAAACAATTGGTCTGAAGTTCAGTCTTTGAGTGTGTGAATTCATTTGCTGACTGTGTGTACAACAAATGCTTAACACTGTCCTCTGATACTGCCTTATTGCTCGACCACACTACCACAAATAGAGTGTAAGGTACTGTCTAACTTTACCTCTGCCTACCTTTGGGGTTCTACTGGACTCTGTAAACATTATATTTCACTTTGGTATAGTATATACAGAGCCATCTTCCTACACCAATAAAACACAAAAGGTGATTAATCGTATGTAGCTGAGGGAGACCCCAGAGAAAGAAATTTGTAAACAAGAAGCTTGTATGACATATTCAAGGGGTGCACCTTTTATATGTAAAGTGTTCAGATTTCAAATGTGAAATTTGATTCCGAAATTGAGTTGTGAGCAATGACTACATAAGCTGATCAGAGTAAAAGTGTCTTTAAACTTTTATTCATCTTTTCAATACACAAGTTTACCTGTTTATTAATGGAATTCTAAAATATGAAACAAAATTAAAACATTAAAATAAGTTTCATATCATGTACAATTTCATTTATACATTACGATGTTTATTGGCTAACCTTAACATATCTCTAATACAAAGGTTCTCCTAGCCGATTCTAAAACATCCTGTAAATGCATTTCCCAAAATTCAAATTGTACATCCTAACATTACGGGCCAACGGCAAGGTCGTAACCGGTGTCAGATCCCTAATACCAGACTCCCCCCCCCCCCCCTTACTTGTGAGGGGCGGGTGCACAGAGGACTGTACCTCTGTGCCAAATTCCAATTTCCCTTGTCTTAACGGGGGCCCATACTTACTCGACGCCATCTTGGTGGTCGTCCGAGGACTCGTGTGAGGTGTCTAGAAGGTAGCGTAGACCCCCCTCCCACCCCACACTGCTTACCACATCCGCCGTCGCGGATGTCCTGGCCCCGGGAAATTCCAAGGAGGGGACCCGTAGCCCCTCCTCCCCAGGGAGGGGTCTTGACCGCCTTCCCTTTCGGCGGTCCCATCCTTAGAAGGGTACCGCCTCCCCGTGTGAGGGGCCAATGGCCGCCTCCCCCCGGGCGCTCCCATCCATAATGGGTGGCGCCCCACCTCTAGGGATCTTCCAATTACTGCTCACCGATCATGACCTTACCGCCCGACCAAAAAATAAATACGACGTTGTTTAAACTAAAGAGAACGAAATAAACAGTTATACTAGCATTTCGAGTATAAACTTTTATCTCTATAATACACTTCTTTCATCACAGCTGCGATACTCGCCTGAGTTCGTGCTAAAAAAGCAACCATTTAAAAACATCAAACTTTATTAGAAACAACCTGAAAAAGAGACATCGCACTTTATTAGAAAACAACCTGAAAAAGAGGTCATATCATCATCAATCGACTTTATTGCCATACAAAAACGCTGTCATCACGGGCTGGTGGGTGGGTCAAAATTGGCTCTTGTTCCGTCAAGGGCTCACGTGCAACGAGGAGGTGCAGCTTCCAAGCACAGGAACAAGAGGATGCTTCCTTGGATTGCTGCTCCATTTATTCTTCTCCGGGAGGGCGTGGACCCTCCTCCGACCGCCTACAGGGCGTGGCCAACGGTGTAGGTGTCTAGGACAGCCTCCTCTTGGGCGGGAAAAGGCGTGCCCCGGCTACGCCGCTTCGGGCATACCAGCCGTGACACGCCTCCCGCCCAAAATGGCTTCCCGGGGGGATCGAGGCATCCGACCATACGTTCGGGGGGACCGAGTGGTCGCCCCTTTCCATATGGCCTGGGTACCCGTCACCCCCTCCCAACACAATCTCCAAGAATGGGAAGACGGATACAGTTCTTGAGCTTTTGGAAGGCGGGAGGGAGTTACCCTCCCGGCCGTATTTATTAAAATATGAAACAAAATCAAAACATTAAAATAACAGTTTCATATCATGTACAATTTCATTTATACATTACGATGTTTATTGGCTAACCTTAACATATCTCGAATACAAAGGTTCTCCTAGCCGATTCTAAAACATCCTGTAAATGCATTTCTCAAAATTCAAATTGTACATCCTAACATTACGGGCCAACGGCAAGGTCGTAACCGGTGTCAGATCCCTAATACCAGACTCCCCCCCCCCCCCCTTACTTGTGAGGGGCGGGTGCACAGAGGACTGTACCTCTGTGCCAAATTCCAATTTCCCTTGTCTTAACGGGGGCCCATACTTACTCGACGCCATCTTGGTGGTCGTCCGAGGACTCGTGTGAGGTGTCTAGAAGGTAGCGTAGACCCCCCTCCGACCCCACACTGCTTACCACATCCGCCGTCGCGGATGTCCTGGCCCCGGGAAATTCCAAGGAGGGGACCCGTAGCCCCTCCTCCCCAGGGAGGGGTCTTGACCGTCTTCCCTTTCGGCGGTCCCATCCTTAGAAGGGTACCGCCTCCCCGTGTGAGGGGCCAATGGCCGCCTCCCCCGGGCGCTCCCATCCATAATGGGTGGCGCCCCACCTCTGGGGATCTTCCAATTACTGCTCACCGATCATGACCTTACCGCCACAGGCCGGATAGTTGACCGGCTATCCGGACCTCCCACACAAGCTCCTACGAAAGGTCATGGCTACGTACACTCTTTAACCAAGCTATGAAGTCTCCTATGAGTAAGACATTACCCTCCCGGGACAAATGGACCCCATCCTCCAAATACATATGGTCCCCCCGGATACATCCGTGTGGAATACAATGCAATTTACCTGTACGAAACAACCTACTCATTTTGTTATTAACCTTCTTTACCGACTGGTTCAGAGCCGACACTGAGAGGGCCCCCCGCCACACCTTCCTAGGAATCATGTGTGACCATGCAATTGTGGACCCCGGAACCCTTCTCGCCAACCAACTCACTGCGGACAAAATTGACTCGAGGAGTACTCGTCGACCAATGGTCACCAAATCATTGCCCCCAAGATGCACTATGATTACAAATGGCGGTGACCTCGTCCGCCCTAAAAGTCCCTCAATAAAATCTTGAAACTGGTCAATACAGAGCCCGCCCCTTCCGTGGAAGGTCACCCTGTACCCGTATTCCCCAGCCACGTGAATAATGTCACCTGCTTTGAATACATCCGCGGCACGCCTCACGTATGAGTGGCCAACGACCCACACCACTCTTTCCTCAGCCGGTGATCTTTGACCGCTGGTCCCCAGGTGTCGGTTCAACTGCACAGTCCGCCCCGCAAAGCCTGCTCGCGAAACTGTAAACCAAACAGAAAAACAAGAAGCGTGAGTTCATGACATAGGCTTCACAACATGTGCAACCGCACATACCTTTTATAACAGTTCGAGGACCAACGCCCCAACTGTTTCACCTTTTCAACACTCAGACCCCTGGCTGTAGCCTCTGTCGCAGCCCCTATCCGGAAGGAATGGGTCCCAAAATCGCTCGGGTTCAAGCTTGCTGCCGCGATTGCCATTGTTAACACCCGCTGAAATTGAAACCTAGTCAGTGGGGTGGCGTCGGTGTGCCTCAGCAAGCTTCCCCCCCATGATGCCGCCCTCTGCGCTAAATACTCCTCTACGCATTTTTCCGGGCACATGGGAGATCCCGGAATCCGCTGGACTACCACCCTGTCCCCGATCGCTCCCTGATCGGTCTTGGACCTGGCTATAGAGACTACCATTGTCTCCCCCTGTATCCGAATGTGTTCTCGACACAGACCTCCCCCCGTATCCTGCTTGTTCCTTGCTACCAGTTCGCTTACCCGCATAGCCCCATGGAATGCTAATGCAAAAGCGGCCCGGAATAGCACCGTCTCAGATTGAGATGAACATGTCGCAGGGAGTACGGACAGTAACAAGGACAACCTTTCTAAACCTATCGGGTGCCTCTCATCCACTCTGCGGCCCTCAATGCGTTGCCACCCACGCAGGGCCTTTTGCACCAGGAATGACGATGTGGGGTCCTGGATGCCATGAGCCCGTGCCATGAAAGAAATGGCGGCCCGGTGCCTATTGGCCGTAGCCACTGATTTGCCTGCCTGATGTAAAGATACCAGAAATTTCAGGACATACTCCTCCTGCCCCCATTGCTCTCCCCTAGCTGACCCCAAAAAGGACCAATAAGAACGGAACGCCCCTTCATATGCCTTCTTTGTCCTGGGTGCTAGACTCTCTCCCACGAGGTTTTGTAATCCGGGGCACCGAGAGACCAGAGAGCTTCGGGAAATGGTGCCGCCACCGAGTCCGCTATGGGCAGAAAACCCCGGAAGGCCTGCATATGGGAACGAGAGAGCGCATCAGCTGCCTGGTTTAGTACCCCTGGCACGTGTCTTGCCCTAAAGTGGACGTTTAGTCTCATACATAGCAGGACAATTTCCTTCAGCAATCTCAAAACCCATTTGCAGCGTGCTGCCTGACTATTGATACACTCAACAACGGTCATATTATCAGACCAGAACACCACAGAGCGATCCCGAAACCCCTCTGGCCAAGTTTCTAAGGCTACCAGAATAGGGAACAGCTCCAGAAACCCAATGTTAGCAGTGAGTCCATTATCGTGCCACCACTCAGGCCAGGTTCGTGCCGACCATTGATTGCCGAATATGGCGCCAAAACCTACACTCCCAGCCGAGTCAGTCCACAACCCCAGTTCTTCCGAAGAAACTGGGGAGTCGGTCCACATGACACGACCATTCAAATCCGCCAGAAATGCCAGCCATATGCGCATATCCTGGTGAACCTCTGCTGACAATCTTGTGCGGTGGTGCCCTTCCTTGAGGCCCACCATGGCTTGTGCGATAGAACGGGAAAATGGGCGAGCCATCGGTATTACTCTCAGGGCAAAGTTAAGCTGACCCACAGCCTGTTGTAACTGATGGAGAGTTACTTTTCTCTCGCCGAGACATATTTTGAGCGAGGCCCTGAATTTCATCACCTTCTCTTTAGGCAAGCGGAAGCATCCCTCTACAGAATCGACCTCAATTCTGAGAAACTCGAGTGTAGTAGATGGCCCTACCGTCTTACCTGGTGCCAGTGGCACACCAAATACCTTCATAAGATTACAGAATTCCCTCAAGGCCTGTGCACATTCCATCTCCCCGGCTGCCCCCAGAAACAGAAAATCATCAAGATAATGCATAACATGTGTAAAACCCGTGGCTCTTGTGAAAGCCCATTGCAAAAAGCTACTGAATTTCTCAAAATACGCACAAGAGATGGAGCAACCCATTGGCATACATTTATCCATGTAATATCGTCCTTGAAAGCTAAAACCTAGGAGACGCTGATCGTCTGGGTGTACCGGGAGCAACCGGAACGCTGACTCGATATCTGATTTAGCCATCAGCGCTCCGGGCCCCAGGCGATTCAAAATGGCGACGGCCTCATCAAAAGATGCGTACCGCACCGAACAAACTCCCGGGTCAATCGCATCGTTCACCGAAAGACCCCTAGGTGCCGACAAATTGTGTATTAACCTGAACTCCCCCGGGTCCTTTTTGGGGACCACTCCCAACGGTGAACAAACAAAATCGCCAACTGGTGGTGTATCATACGGTCCAGCAACCCGACCTCGGGCCACTTCCTTCCCAATCTTTGCCTGCACCACCGCCGTATTCTGCTGAACCGATAGTTGGTTCTTACATTGTGCTTCCCCCCCGAAAATCCCCCGCCGGGATGCGGAAACCATATGAGAAACCGTCTCGCAACACCCCGGCGGAGATATGGTCAGGGTATTCGTTCAGCCAAGCGATCAGTGCCATGATATCAACAGGGGTAGGTAATGGCGCCCCTCGGTCCATTTCAGACCTGTTTGGCGCCTCCCCTACCTCCCGTATCACCAGTCTTGGCTCTGCACGTACTCTCGGGGTGCGAAGACTGTCCACACCCTGCACACTCATGCCTGAACTTGCAGGCTCCCTGTGGCCTAGAACACTTCAGGGCTCGACAAATCCACTCGCCCGCTCGCATTTGCGAGGGAGAATGGATGAGGACGAGCTATTTTTAGGTCCTACTCGCCCTTTCTGGCGAGTAGGAAGTCAAACTAACTTTTGTCCTCTGTCTTTGAAAACAGAGCAAAAGTGACAAGATAACAAGGCATTTTTATTGCTCATTAAGGGAATGAGCAATAAAGATGCCTTTAAATCTTGTTAACTTGTCACTTTTGCTCCGTTTTCAGAGACGGAGGTCAAGTGGGTTGCAGTCAGGTCGAGGGGATTTTCCATGGTACTAGACCAGCAGGACTGGTACCATTTTTCGGATTTGTCGAGCCCTGCACTTGCCTCTGTTAAAGCTCCAGCAGACCCCTTTCTTACCCGGGTTGCCATTATTCTTTGTGTTTTGATCACTGTTTGTACCCGCCCGAAAGGGCGCCCCAAATGAAGGGCGGGAAGGCTCAACCCCGTTCCCGCCTAAAGATGGAGACTTCGCCGTGCTCGACCTCTCAATTTTCTGCCAGGAAATGGAGTCGAAACAATCCCACGTCAGAGATGAGTCGTGCTCCTTGGACTTACGAAATATGCTATCATAACAACACCATTGATTACCCCCGTACGTTTCATAAAATTCCATGATACGTGTCTGATAAACGTCAATTCCACCAATAATTCAGGCCTACGTTCCCCCATAATTGCAGTGAACATTCCAAACGCTCTGGCCCAATTGGCGATCGTTTCATCCACTCTGAAACCCGCCATCTTTGCGCACCATACACTAGGATGCAAAAACTCTTTCTGGTTTTTTACATGCTCAATCTCATAGTGATCGGTCAACAAGGAAAACATGTTCACATATTTATCCGCCCAAATCCTTTCTTTCACCTCAATCGGGATATGTTGAACGACTTTTTCCCTCCTCGAGGGGACCGATCCCTCCCCCGCCATCGGCAGTGGTTGCTTACCTGAACCGGTAGCTGTGACTGTTGTTGCTGCCGAACCCACGCCCGATACTGGTTGTTCCACGGGAGCCTGCGGGGGGACAAGAGGACACGGTGCTTTCGCGGCATCCTTCGATTGCCGCCACCGCTTCATTATCGACCTGGCTTCATCCGCCGTGGCCCCCTCATTCTCTCTGCCCAACCATGCCGCCAACTGGGCAGCCAGCTCAGGAGGCATATCTTCCCCATTCACAGGAGTGACTACCACAGGGATCGGTTGTCCCGCGTTCGGGACCGGAACTGGGGCCTCGGTCGGGGTGACCGGGTTAGCTGGAGGTGCCTCGGGAACCGGGGCCTCCCCACCAGATGACCCCTTCTTGGCTCTTCTACCTCTCCCGTTAGGGACTACTCCCGGCAATGCTGGTCCGATGACTCTCTTTGGTCCACCCGCACCATTCATTGCCGCCATCTGCTTCTTCATGTCCGCCATGTCCTTCATCAGCATACGAAGCATCTGGTCAGTTCTAACCCTCTTTCTGACCTTCCTGCCCGGCATCGTCTAGGTCCGAAAGCTTCGACTCGCTGAAAGAAGAAACACAAAAATTAAATTCTTCAAAATTGGCTCTTGTTCCGTCAAGGGCTCACGTGCAACGAGGAGGTGCAGCTTCCAAGCACAGGAACAAGAGGATGCTTCCTTGGATTGCTGCTCCATTTATTCTTCTCCGGGAGGGCGTGGACCCTCCTCCGACCGCCTACAGGGCGTGGCCAACGGTGTAGGTGTCTAGGACAGCCTCCTCTTGGGCGGGAAAAGGCGCGCCCCGGCTACGCCGCTTCGGGCATACCAGCCGTGACACGCCTCCCGCCCAAAATGGCTTCCCGGGGGGATCGAGGCACCCGACCATACGTTCGGGGGGACCGAGTGGTCGCCCCTTTCCATTCGCTGCTAAGCCTTCCCCCGATGCTAAGACTTTTTTTGGCTAGAAGGGGTAGGTTGCGCTTAGGCCCCTGTAATTTTTTGTCCACATAAGGTATTTCATGCCAAATTTGCGTCCTTTTCTTCCAACATCTAGAGGATTCTAAAGGTACCCAGTGTTTGTGGATTCCTCTGGAGGGGACCCAAAAATTAGCCCAAACACAGCTACATTTTCTTTCAGTGGTGAAAAAATGCTGCAGAAGAAAGAATATGTTTTTATTCCTGCAAATGGTATCCACAAAGGGTTTGTGCTGCTGAAATCCTCATCTTCCCAGCTTTCAGGGACAGGCAGACTTTTTTCAGAAAACCAACATTTTCTACACCGTTTTGGCATTTTACTGGGGCGTAGCCTATTTTTGCAATTTTTTGTGCTTTCAACCTCCTTCCAGTTAGTGTTAGCGATGGGTGTTGAAACCAATAATGGACTCCGGAACTATACATTTCTGAAAAGTAGACACAATTGTGAATTTAGCAAGGGGTCATTTGTGTAGATCCTTCAAGGTTTTTATATAGAAACTAACAGTTGAAATAAAACAATATTGAAATTGAGTTGGAAAAAGCCATTTGTGCCGTTTTCACCTGTAACTTCTAAGTATGACAGATTTTTTAAAGCGATATCCTGTTACAGCCACTGAACCCTTCTGGTTACGGGGATATATAGGACTTGTAGGTTCACCAAGAACCCGAGGAACTAAGAGCCAATAACTGAGCTGTGTCTTGCAATGGTTTTTCAT
The DNA here is from genome assembly GCF_964263255.1 of Lissotriton vulgaris. Taxonomy (NCBI): domain Eukaryota; kingdom Metazoa; phylum Chordata; class Amphibia; order Caudata; family Salamandridae; genus Lissotriton; species Lissotriton vulgaris. The sequence continues at coordinate 79,808,610 of NC_141693.1, forward strand.
TGTGTACCCGGTATATCTCAATTCATTTAGTAAAATATAAATAGTAAAAAATAGGTACCAAGGAAACCTATATATTTCCAAAATCAGAACAAAATATAGGGGTCCATTACGATGTCGGCGGATCGCCACCGCCATGGTGGCGGTGGCGATCTGCCCAACATTAGTGCCCGCCCGCCACCCATTTCCCCTCCGCCATATTACTATGGCGGGGGGGACCGCGGCGGATGTAAACACCGTGCGCCGCTTTTCCACCCCAGTCGCCTTTCGGCCGGGGCGTAAAATGTTTAATATGGTGGCGGTGTCTATTAGACACCGCCAACCATATTGGGTTGGGCTTGCAGACATGCCTTTCCGTGGCGGCAATGCCACCACGGAAAGGCATGCGGAGACTCCCTGAGGGTGCCCGTTGCGGGCCCCCTGGGACTCCGGGGGTGGGGGCTGCACATGGGGGGGGGGGGTACCTATGGTACCCCCCCGCATTTCAAAGTGCAACATGGCAGGCACCGCGCGGTGCCGGTCTTGTTGTGCTTTGTAATGCACAACAGGCATTTTTACCATTGCGGCGGGTGGCACTTTCAGCACCGCCCGCCACAATGGTAAAAATACAGGATGCGCCCGCCAGTGTGGCGGGCGCATCCTAATTGTGAAGGCGGGACCGCCGCTCCTATGGCCGGTGTTCTCATTTTGCACTGGGATGGCGCGCCATCCTAATGGGGGCCATAGTGTTTAGAAGCAGTGGTTATTTGCATATTTCCAAAATTGTATATACCCATAAAAGCATGTGAATTAGTGGTCCTTTTTCAAATTGACTTCTTTTTTACAAATTGTCTTACAATTGGAAGGTGAAATTGCAAAGAAAGTTCATTGGTCATAACACTTGTTCTACTATTCTGTGTTCCCGCTAAGTCTCCAGATAAAATTGGTACCTCACTTGTGTGGGTGGGCCTAGTGCCCGTGTCAGGAAACGGCCCAAAACACAACGTGAATACATCACATTTTTCTATTTAAAACTGACCCTTTTTTGCAATGTACCTACTTGTGGATTTTGAGCCTTAGCTCTGCCGGCACGTAGGGAATCCTAGCAAACCTATACATTTTTTTAAACTAGACACCTAGGGAATTCCAAGATTGGGTGACTTGTGTGGCTCTCACCAGGAACTGTTACCCAGAATCCCTTAAACATCAAACTTTGTAAAAAAAAGAAAAGCAAGAAAAAAAAAAGCATTTCCCTCACATTTCTGTAATGCAAAGTTCTGGAATCTGCGTAGGATCGTTAAAACATACATACACCAAGCCTTTCTCAGTCTCCCAATACAAATGTTACCTCACTTGTGTGGGTAGGCCTAGTACCCTTGACCAGAAACGACCCGAAATATATAACTGATCCTTTTTTTGCAATGTGCCTAGTTGTGGATTTTGGACCATAGCTCTGCCGGCTCCTAAGGAAATCTAGGGAACCTATACATGTTTGAAAACTAGACATCCAGAGAACTCCAGAATGGGGTGACTTGTGTGGCTATTTGCATAGGTTCTCTTACCCAGACTCACTTGCAAACCTCAAACGTTGTACAAAACAAATTTATTTTTCCTCACATTTCTGTGATGTAAAGTTCTGGAATCTGCAGGAGGCCACACATTTCTACCCAGCCAGTACGCCCCAAAGTCTCCCGATAAAAATGGGGTCTCACTTGTGTGGGTAGGCTTAGTACCTGCAACAGGAAACGGCCCAAAACGCAACGTGGACACATCACATTTTTCCATTTAAAACCGACCCTTTTTTCGCAATGTGCCTAGTTGTGGATTTTGGACCCTAGCTCTGCCGACACCCAAGGAAACCTAACACACCTATACATTTCTGAAAACTAGACATCAAGAGAAATCCAGGATTGGGTGACTTGTGTGACTCTCACCAAGTTCGGGTTCCCAGAATCCCTTGCAAACTTCAAACTTTGTAAAAAAAAAAAAAAAAAAAAAAAAAGAATTCCGTGATGGAAAGTTCTTTATTCTGCGTGGATCCTCAAACTTCCACCCACCCAGCATTCCCTAAGTTTCCTATAAAAAATGGTACCTCACTTGTGTGGGTCGGCCTAGTGCCTGCGACAGGAAACGGCCTAAAACATACTGTGGAGACTTCAAAATTATTGATTACAAAAAGACCTTGATTTGCGAGGAAGTCACCTCTGTTTTTGATCCCGGGTGCAGCAGCCATCAATTGAAACCTACCAATCCAAGACACTTCTGAAAAGTAGATACCCAGGGGAGTCCAGGGAGGTGTGATCCTCCAAAGTTTTCCTACCCAGAATCCCTGCAAACCTCCAAATTTAGCTGAATAAAAATCACATTTTCCTTACATTTGTGTGGGATCACCCTGCTGGCACAAATGTCCTACCACATAGCGTCTCCCGATAAAAATGGTACCTCACTTGTGTGGGCTCCAATGAAGAATCGCCTAAAAATGTATTTTCTTTAAAAATGTAGCGCCTAGAGCTCGCTTTGCTATCCCCTCAATCACTATGTTTTGGCTCTTCTCAGTTGCAGGCCTTTGGCACACCCACAGCAGTGCCTAGTGGGCTTTCTGCCTTCCTTGGGGGGGCAGATCCGGGGCTAGTGCCCCGATATGCCCCCTAGGGGGGCAGAAAGTCTTTAGCTATTTTTTGGAGGGGGTGGGGACATTGACATGCCCATTTTGGTCAGCCCCCACCCCTTACTTTGAAAACAAATCCGTGGGGCCTAGTGGCCTTTCTGCCCCCCCCTCCCCCCCCACCCCCGCCGCCAGATAAGGGTCTATTGCCCAATATGCCTCCCGGGGTGGGGGCAGAAAGATTGTGGCAATTCTTTATGGGGTGGGGCATTGGCAGGCCCATACTGGCCAGATCCCACCCCTACGTATAAAAAATAAAACAAATCCCTGGGGCCTTGTGCGCTTTGTGTTCCCCCCCCCCCACCACATTTTTTGGAGAGGGAAGTGTGAGGCATTGGCATGCCCATTCGAGGCAGCCCCCACCCCTGACCTAAAAATAATTATCTCTGGTGTCCAGGGTGCTTTCTGCCCCACCTCCCATTGGACCAGATAGGGGGCTACTGCCTCAGTCTGCTCCCTAGGTGGGGCAGAAAGACTAGGTATGCCAATTTGTTATGGTGGGGGACAAAGGCCCTTGCCCAAGGGGCCACTCCCCCCTCCCTCCTTTCAATGTAATGACTTCAGTGCGCCATGCGCGCAATCGTCATTATATTGAAAGAAAAAAAACTTGGGGAGGTTGGGGAATCTCTTTCCCACCTCCCGAGGCACAAATAAAAAAAAAAGCAGAGGGATTTTGTGTGCCTGTGCACATGACAAAATGGTTCCGTCATGAGCACAGGGGCACGGGTGCTCATGACTGACCCATTCCGTCATGAGCACTGAAGAGGCTATACTGTTGAAATTACATATTATGAACAGGTGAAATCAGTAATACTGTCCAGTCTATACTGTGCAGTGTACTGTCCCGTGTGGTGCTGTTTAGGGCAGTGTAGTTGAGAGGCCAGTATTAATATATGGTGTGGTTTTGCGACATCACCATATGATAATGGCACAGCCTCTTATCAGGTTCATTCAGGTTAGTTTGTAAAATCTTAGCTAAGCCCTGAGGGACTTTGGCGTGGAGCAGTTTGGTTTTATCAAAGGAACAGGTCTAAAGCATTAAGTAGTCCCAAAACACTAAATACAACACAATAAAAATCTGACAGGTTTTAAAATTAGGTTATGTTTTTATATTTAAATACTAAATCTCAAATAGGGAATGGATCACTTGACCCGAGTAACCAGGGTTTGCAACACATTGATTAATTGGCACAGCAACCAAAGTAAACAGCTTAAAGTTCACTCTTCATTTGAATGGTCTTGTATTACCTTAAAGCCCGTGGTTATGGGCTTCTACAGGGTTTACCGGCAGGCACAATGTACTATGTATTCTAAACACAATCAAGTTACATTTAACTTTACGCTTACGTGCACAGCTCAATGGGTGAAATTGACGGGGGTTCTAAAGGTCGATCCTTAGCACAAAAAAGACCTCATAGTTTTGATGAGTTGATAATTCAGGTGATATGTGATCATGTGCTTAAATGACTAAAATAACAGGTGTAGTCCAGGATAAATGGATTCTAAAGCCAGCATCCCCGCTTGATCAACAGTGTGATCCTCGGAAAAATGTTTGCCGTCCTGTGCTAAAAACAGTATAATATTGCGGAGCCAGGGTGCGCCTAGAGCTCAGACCTTTCGAAAAGTGCGCTGGCTCATCATGTGCTCTGTTTTTTGTGCCTTTACAACCTGCTCCCTCTCAAAACCGTGCACATGTTTACAATTCTGTAACATGGCTTCTTTCAAAGAAAATAAGGCACACCCAGAGACACTAGAGCCCTGCTCGATTCAGAGCACATCTCTCTCGCATGCTTTATTTTCCCATCAGCTACCCATCACAGCGCTTAGAAACTAGCGATCTGGCGGTCGGCACTATACTAGTACACCTGACACACGCAGTTGTGTTTTGCAGGGCTGGACAGTGAGCCGGGTTGAGAAGCACGTGTTCTACTATCTGCACCCCCTCTGTTTCTGCTGCTCTGATGTCATTTATTTCTTGCAATGTAAAACGTGGCTCGTAATAATACCCCGCCTGTGGGACCAGCTCACTGAAAGAGTGGTGAACACCGGGCTATTCAAAGTCACTATACAATCCGTGTACCTCTTCTGTAGTAATCTATACAACCCGTGTGCCTATAGTGATCCGAGAACCAAGGCATCCCTTAACCTCAACACCTTACTTCTGTGTTAACGTAGAAAAAGCACTTCTTAGATCTGCATGTATTGTAATACAACACTTACTAAAGTTTAGCACCTGGATCTGTTACGCCCCTCTCCTCTGTGACCACACACCACTTTCAAAGTGTTTTGTATATCTCAGACTTATGCTCTTTACCTGCACAGAAGGAGCCCTCCCCTCCTACTGCTGGTCGTGCCTCGGCACAGAGGCACTTGTCACTTAAGTTGCACTCCTTCGCTCTATCCCAGACTTGCCTTGCATGCGTGTGTGTGTGTGGGGGGGGGGGGGGGGGGGGCTCTGTGTGTGTGTGTGTGTGTGGGGCTCTGTGTGTGTGTGGGGGGCCAAGGGAGACAATGACCCTGTCCACCTGGACAATCTCACAGGTCCACAAAAAGTTGCTTGTGCTTGCTGTCCTGCCCCCCCTCGTTGATTGTGCTTGCTATCCTGCCCCCCGCTGCTTGTGCTCGCTGTCCTGCCCCCACCTTGCTGTCCCCCTCCGCGTTGCTTGTGCTTGCTCCCCTGCCCCCGTTGCTTGTGCTCGCTGTCCTGCCCCCCTTGCTGTCCTGCCGTTTCTTGTGCTTGCTCCCTGCTCCCTGTTGCTTGTGCTTGCTGTCCTCCCCCCTCAGTGCTTGTTCCCCTGTCCCCTGTTGCTTGTGCTCGCTGTCCTGCCCCCCTTGCTGTCCTGCCGTTGCTTGTGCTTGCTCCCCTGCCCCCGTTGCTCGTGCTTGCGCCCCCCCCCCCATCTCATTGCTTGTGCTTGCTGTCCTGCCCCCTCGTTGCTTGTGCTTGCTCTCCTGCCCTGCTATTGGCATTGTAAATGGCAATGCCATTTATTTATGTTTAAAAAAAAAAAATGTCATGAGCAAAGCCAATAGCTCTAACTTTTGCAAAGGCGAAACCATTGCATTGTAAATGCTTGTTAAAGAAGTGTCTGCCCGGTTCTTGAAATGTAAAAATTAAACTGTAGTTACGTATCCTTGAGTGCCTGTTTGCTCTACCATTATAAATAATGCAATCCTCTGAGAAGTATCCATGATCTTCGTTTCACATTACAGAAGTGCTGGTGCTATCCTTTGACTTTATAGAAGTGCTAGTGCTCTTCCTTTCACATTATAGAAACGCTAGTGCTCTTCCTTTCGCATTATAGAAACGCTGGTGCTCTTCCTTTCGCATGAAACAAGTGCTGGTGCTATTCCTTCCATACTAAAAAATGCCTGGCGCTCTTCCTTTCACAGGAAACAAGTGCTAGTGCTCTTCCTTTCACATTATAGAAACGCTGGTGCTCTTCCTTTCACAGGAAACAAGTGCTGGTGCTCTTTCTTTCACATTAAAGTAGTGCTGGTGCTCTTTCTTTCACATTAAAGTAGTGCTGGTGCTCTTCCTTTCACATTAAAGAAGTGCTGGTGCTCTTCCTTTCACATTACAGAAGTGCAGGTACACATTGCATGACAGTAACGGCCCATTTAAACCTCTGGTTCATTTGAATAATGTGTGTGTTCTAGTACAGTGTGTCAACTAGTATAGTGTGCAATCTAGTGCTGTTTAGTATTTAGTACAGTGTTCTTACAAGTGTAGTGTATACAGTACTATCTAATGCATTGTGCTATCTAGCTCCGTTTGGCCTAATACGGTAGGTGGTTTGTGCAGTGCACTGTCTCGTACAATGTGCAGTCTGTTACTATGTTGTGTCTGGTCTAATATGCTGTGTAGTGTGTGTTGTAGTAAAGTGGACTTTGTATTGCAGTGTGCTTTACAGTTTAGAATCCTCTTTAGTGTATTGTGCTGTTAAAGTAATGTGCTACCTACGGTTGTGTGCTCTATCGTGCAGTGTGCTGTCTAGTAGGCTGTGTAGGCTAGTATAGAGCTCTTTCTAGTACAGTGTACATCCCCGGACAGTAAACTGTCTAATCCGCTGTGAAAGTTAGGGCAGTGCGCTGCTTAGTACGGCCCACCATTCCTCTGGCTAGTACAGTGTGTTGTCTAATAGAATGGACCATATAGTGCAATGTAGTACAGTGTTTTGTCTACTGTTGTGTGCTGCCCAAATATGTGGAATAATGTCTAATACGTCATGTGGTGTAGTATGCTTCATGTTGGTAGTGTGGTATAGTGTCCTGCGTCATGTCTGTTACTGTGATGTAGGGCATCATGCGTCCTGTCTGGTAGTGTGTTATAGTGTAGTGTGTGTCATGTGTGGTTATGTGGAGTAATGTAGCATGCTTCATATGTGGTATTGTGGTGTAGTAGTATATCTTGTATGTGGTAGTGTGTTGTAATGTAGTATGTCCCATTTATGGTAGTGGTGTAGAGTACTTTGGTCCATGTATTATGTATTGCAGTAAAGTATGCATTGTGTTGTAGTGTGGAGTAGTGTAGTATGCTTCATGTATGGTACTCAGCTACAGTGTATCATGTGTTGTAACATGGTATAGTGTGGCGTGTGTCATGTGCGGTAGTTTGATGAAGTGTTGCATGCTTTGTGTGGTAGTGTGATGTAGAGTAGTATTTGTCAGTGATGCTAGTGCTGTGTAGTATTCATCATCTCTGATATTGTGGTGTGCCATGCTTCATATGTGATAGTGTGGTATAATGCAGTATACCACATGGTACATGGTAGTGTGCAGTAGAATGTCCTGTCTATGTAGTGCAGTGTGCTCTTTGGTTTAGTGTGTGCTCTAAATGAATGCACACATTAGTGTAGGGAGCAGTCTTGTGATGTGCACTCTCTAGCACAGTGTGCTCCTTCCAGGTGTGGTTTAGATTAATCCTATAAAAACAATGTAGTAATTACAGCCTGTATTTGTGTCATTAATTCTCTAATTATGAATTTCTTCTCTGCAGTGATGGTGACTCTGGATCCTGACACAGCTCATTCACAGCTCCTCCTGTCTGAAGGGGGGAGACGTGTGAGAGGCAAAGGCACAGCACAGACCCTGGTGGACACCCCCAAGAGATTCAAGTGCTGGCCCTGTGTGCTGGGGAGTGAGGGGTTCACCTCCGGCAGACATTACTGGGAGGTGCAGCTGCTGCAGGAGGAGGGCGCATGGATTTTGGGGGTTGCAGTAGAGTCTGTGAACAGGAACGGATTCGTCACATGGTCACCTGAGGGGGGAGTCTGGGCTGTACAGTGGTGGAAGGGTCACTACAAGGCTCTCACCTCCCCTCCGACCTCTCTCTCCCCTCGTGAGAAGCCCCAGAAGCTGGGGGTGTATCTGGACTATGAGGGGGGATGGATGTCCCTGTACAATGCTGACTCCTGGGAGCTTCTCTACACCTTCTCGCAGGCCCGCTTCACAGAGCGGCTTTTCCCATGCTTCTACCTCTGGGGAAGGGCCGAGGTGATGCTGGTGTGAGATGTAGTGTTCAAGATGCCCTCCCATCAACCCCCAACACCCAGGAGCAGAGCATAGGCAGAAGTAGGGGCTGCAGCCCCCGCCATTCTTCATACCCCACCCACAGTCTTCAGACGTGAGGCTGTTTCTGGCCATAAGTGTGGGTGAGGTTGGTGTAGGTGGTACAGTTGCCAATCTACCGCTCGCACAAAAATGAGCCAATTCTCCAAAGGCCCTTTTGAGAGCCTTAAAATATGAACATATCGCTGATGTCTTTCGCTGTAAAAGACTGCAACCCTACTCAGTGTTGCTGACCCTCTACCTTCACCCCCTCCTTTAATGAGTCCAAGTAAACAATAAACTTACTGTGAGATGGCGGGAGCTTCCCAGGCACAGACAAGAGCTCCAAGTCTGATTATAAGATCTAGACCGGAGACAACAAGCAGATGGGATGTTGGACACAGGTCAGAGCTGCAAGGCATAAATCACTGTCACTTTTTATTCCAGGTTTCTGATAAGTAAATGATGGTTTAGCCTGAGGCATCCTCGTGAGATGCCCAGGTGTATTCGATGTGGACAGAAGGGCTTTCTACAAAACCTATTCAGAAACAGATGTGCGTCGAGGATGTGACCTTGTGCAATCTTTGCCCCTCTCTTCCCGACACACAGGAAGGCTCTGGACAGAACTCATTCAGATATAGATGTGCATGGAGAGGTGTGATCTTGTATGTCCTCTTTACTGCCACAGGCCTCCAGCTTCACTACAGTGGATAGAGACTGGTAGACATCTTTCTATTAGCACCACAGCGAGGACCCATTCACCCTTCTTCTCCTTATAGCAAGAGTGCAAATTGTTGGGATCTGTGCACCATCATCACAGGAGTCCGTGATCGAATGTCGTAGTGTGGAGTGAGGCTTGTGCAAAAGCGTGCACCATCACAAGAGCCAACGATTGAATGTCAAACTGCAGTGCAAAGTGAGGCTTGTGAAGAGGGGCTCACCCTCCTCCTCATCATAACCAGAATACTGTGATTAAAGTGATGCTGCCATGCACAGGGAAGCTGAAAAGAAGTTTACATTCCCTTGTTACTCCCGATCTTCTCCTTTCTTTACTGCCATCGTTTTCCCATCACGTCCCTTCTCTCTCTCTCTCCCATTTCTTTCTCCTACCACTTTCTTCTCTCCCTCCTGTCGCTACCATTGAACCGCTCTGTCCGGTGACTGCCCTTCTCTATCATGTGATGACTTTCCTTTCTCTTCCTCTCTTTGCTCTGTGTTGACACATTTCCCGTCCTTTCTTCCTCATCAATCACTGGTGCGGTACCTCTGGTCTTGGCTCATTCTCTCTATATCTAGCCTTGTGTCTCATTCTCTTCCTCTCGCTGCCATTATCTTTCCTCCACTCCATCGCTCCTGTCCTTTATTCCAGCAGGGGGCTCTGGGTACCAGACTGAGTGCCTTATCCTCCCACCTCCCTGTTTTCTGCCTTTGCCTCAGAGCCAGTTAAGTCTTTGCCTCAGACACTGGCGAAGGTTCACTATTGTGGACATAGTCACCTGCTCCATTTTCCTTTTCCCTTTCCTCTTTCTTCACGGGATACTGGATAGTTGGTCTAAGCACCAAGATGATGTTTACACTTCTATCTACAGAGTCTATCTTGCGCACCCTTCTCTAAGGCAGTAGAGCATGTAACTAATAGATGTGTTCATTGTAGATTCTAATGGCAAATATATATTTTTTCCATTTTATTTCTGTCACTTTTTTGATTGTCTTCTAATCTGGTCATGTTCACAGTTTTGATATTTAATGTGTATTTATTGATCATTGTATCTGACTAAGTAGGTACAGTTAGAGGCCCTGATGATGCAACTTTATCATGAAAAATGTTTTCAGACATTTTACTTTGTTGATTAAGAATAAAGAATTCTTCTAAAAAAAGAACCCTTATGGAATATCCTGAGTTATTTGGTAGCCCTATTGATGGTTCCTCTCACACGCCCCCACCGCAACCCCCACTTCATCCCTGATTATCCCCGTGGTCAGTCTGAATTGATTTTCGGTTCCCTAGAGCCCTGGATAGTTATGGAGCGAGGTTGAGGGTAGGACTTGTCGTCTTGCGTCATGACCAGCCTAGCTCTGCCCTGGCCCTCCTCCCCCAGGCACATTGGTGGGTGAAGTGCAGGATGAGAGGACTGCTGGGGTGCTGGAATTCTTGAGTGTCTCCCTTCCTGCCCTCTCGGAGTTGAGTCAATGTTTGGGGGTTTTCCTGACCTCTCTGGTCTCCAGCTTTGAACTGGTCAGCTACTTATGCAACAACACCCTTCCAACTACACACTTTACATTGTGTAGCTTGCTACCCAGGAAGGCAAATGCATCAGTGCCCCACATAGAGGGAGTAAGCACTGTCTAAATGCTGCAGTACAATACAAGTTATACACCAGGTGTCTGCCGGGTCTTCATCCATGGCTCAGCTCTGGTGAGGGCAAGTGTGGACCTGGGTCTCAGGATCTCCTCTTCTTCTTACCTTTCTGTCGCTTTTACCCCGATGTCTCAGTAGCGTCCCCTGGACTCTGGCTCCCATCAGGCCTGGCACTAATCACTGGCCTCTCATGCGGAGGGTTGCAAATTATAGCACTCTACCTTCTCTCTGCGTACACTCCCAGCCCACTCCATGTAACTGGTGTCCCATCAGCCATATTACAAGTGCCATATGGTATAGGCGACTGAGTAATTCTGCTTGCTTGACTAGCTTCCGTGGTGCTACAAATGATCCTTCAAGCTCTGGAATGTATCCATCCTGCGCCATTCTTGCAACAATAATATTGCGACGAGCCAGCTCAGGAATGATAATCGCACAATCCAAATACCCGTCCATGATGGCCTCACGTATACTCCCATGTGATGTTTGAATTTTGCCCATTTATATCGCTGTGTAATTTCTGGCATAATCTATGCTGATTAATCGTCTAATTTATCAGTTGATATTTCATTCGCAGGAACCTACTCCCATTCTGATCATTCTGAGTCTTTTGTGTTACCAATCACAATAGACTTTCATTAACTAGATGTTCTGATTTTAAAGGTGGTGCCAATAGCATTGTTAATTCATCATCAGTCCCCTCATTGTTTATCGCTTGTTGATCTCTGCTTGGACCTGGTCCCCATTCTTCTTTTGGGGTTTCCGATAGGGACACATTCTGCAACCCCGTCAACAGTAGCAGTGGCTGCTGTACAGGATGGCCACATGATACAGCTTCAGGATATGAATGGACTCCAGTCTTGTTCTCTCTCTCCCCCAAGGCGGAGGTAAAATCACTGCTCTTGTTCCTTTTGTCGCCAGAACCAGCACAAGGCCTCAACTTTTGACACAATCTAAATTCCTCTCCCACGAGCTTCCAAACCTCAGTAACCAGCTGACCACATGCTAGGATCCAGGAACTGCAGTCTGCAGTAGACTGTCCTGACCTTGTAGAAGATCTGGGACATACATCCTGACACCAAACAGTATTTCCCAGGGAGTGTGATCCAACAAAAGCGTCTTAGCATGTTGTGAGGTTCATTGTGCACTATGCGTGCTCCTCAGCCTAGGTGAGCCATTACCTAAAACCCTCGCAGTGAAGGCGTGTTCTAAAATACTGTTCGGTCATTTGACTACCTCACTTGAACCCAGCGTAAAGGTGTCGAAGAACTGAAGACTCAGCAAGTGCCTCTGCTTATACTGAAGCAACGCTTATGAACTCCAGCCCTCGCTACTAAGTACAAGTATTTTATTGTTGCTCGAGTCGTGGGTCAGAGCTGTGGCCATACCACAAAGAACATGTGCATGAATCACTTGATACCAGTATATATTTATCTTTCGAATGAAATGGAATAACATGGGTCTGATATTCAATTCAGAAAGGATGCGCTGCTTTTTCTAACAGTTTGCAGCGGTCTTGCAGTTGTGAAGTACTTTCATTCTTGGCAAATCTTTCATTGTTGTTCCTTCCGTTTTATGTCTTTAGACATTAATGTGTCACCAATGATTCTCCTGCAGAGTATGTAGCCAACTCTCCAGTACCCGCAGGTGCTATCCATTTGTGAGTGTTTTAAAGTCCAATTAATGAGGCTCATCAGCTGTTGTCATCCCCAGTCAGGGAAATGCTAACTATAGGAAGCCCATTGTATACCCGGAAGTAATTCTGCTGCTCTGCGAGGCCAGGAGGCGGGCCTTTTAATGTGTGATGATTAGACTGCGGAATAAATGTCTGGGTCCATTTTAGTTTGGGACCAGGTCCGAGCTGCTGCCTGCATCTGGGTAGATCTCCCAGACTGATCAGCGACTGAAATGCCTTTGGAGTGAATTCCCTCACTCTGGTCTGCCAGTGCTTCTTGAACTCTCACCAATGGAGGTTGTCTGTTAAAGGCTGCAACCCAGCCCAAAGCTATTTATCTTTCATGTTGTTCCTTCATGCGCCTCCTTAACCACTGGTCCCTCTTGTAGCAGGCCTGCAAGTGCACTCTCTGTATTGCGGAAGAACTGTGGCATGTTGGCCACATGAGGAAGGACCCGTGGCGGGGGCTTGTTGGGCAGGTTGCTTGGTACCCGGAGGCTGCTGGGTCCTTGAGGCAAGTGGATCTTCTGGAAGGAGGTGTATGTGGATGCAGGGGGTAGTGTGTGCATGGAAAAGGGCCAGGAAATAGGCTTCTCAGTGGAGCATTAGTGCTGCATGTGTGCTGATGACAATTCATGACTGAGGAGGATGACCCTTTACCCCTCTTCCAATTGAAGCTCTGGTGGATCTTGAACTGAGTTAAAGCTCTTTGTAGCTGTGAGCGAGGAAGAGAAAATCTTCACGTAGTCTAACATCTTGCTTTGAAAGAAAGGGAAGCCTGTAGTGTTTAACGAAAACATGCCACTCTGAGGAATATATAGTCAAAAGAAAAAAATGTCATTGCATTGACAAAAGCACAACAAAGGCACATCTATCTCCAGGGTTAGCCTTGAGAAAAAAAGATAAAAGTGTCTACTTTGCTTCTAAAATGTGTAGTATATTTGCTGTGTTAAAAAGTATAATTAGAAAAATAGGACAGTTTTAGGCAGGTTGATCTTAAACATTATTATTGTATATATTGAGTAGTTAACTGATCTTTCTCACTGCTGGTATGGGGCAGAAGTTAAAAGTGGTGAAATGTGCATTAAGGGTCATTGATAATGTCCTTGATTGGCATGAGTTATTATGGAGGCACTAATGAGATGAGCGTCGGTGGGTCAAATTCTGAGCACGATCGTAGAGCAAATTAACATTCCAATAATTCTTTTGATGCTCATAACGATACATAGAAACGGTCACCCCACATTTCAAAATGTATGGACTAACAAGCCCCAAGTATCATAAATAACAAAGTCTTTATCCTGAGCCTATCCAATAAAGTTCAAGAGTCCGTAAATATATAGTGTTGAAACTTTTTCTTTTTATTCCAAGTGTCCAATCCCTTGTTTCGGTAGAGTTGCATCCAATAATACATTATTACACTTCAATGGGTACAGTCACAGCCAGATGAACAATCTAATCAACATGCGTTTCATCTAGGGTTCATCACGCACCGATGGAGAGTACTCCTGGAAAAAAGTATCAGTGTTCCTTTTTCCTGGTACACTCCCCATCTAACAAAAGGTTCTCAGCTATATTAACTATCGGGGAGGACCTAACTGGAGATCTAGGTATTGGAGGGCCAATCATAGACCCTACTGCTTATGAGAATACTGACATTCTCCTAATTTGTTTTTGCCCTGAGGAAGTCTGTGCGTGAAGACCCCTAGATGAAACACGTGTTGGTTGCATTGTTCACCTGGCTGTGACTGTACCCATTGAAGTGTAATGATGTATTATTGGATGCAACTCTACCAAAACAAGGGATTGGACACTTGGAATTAAAAGAAAAAGTTTCAACGACTATATATTTACAGACTCTTGAACTTTATTGGATAGGCTCAGGACAAAGACTTTGTTATCTAATATGGAGGCATCAGAAAGGAGTTGATGGGTGAATCCATAGGTCCAGGTAAGCCCCTCCCAGGGACGGATTTGATGGCACATTGGGATTCATCCTGTCCCTGCTGTCCGCCTCACTCTGCTCCTTGACATTGTAAACCCTCCTTCAAACACCGTCTTAGCAAGAGTGGTTTCTGAATGTTCTGATATTGGGCAACAGAACCTTCCCAGAAAATGTTTTGCTGTTTCCAATCGATTTATTAGCACAGCTTACCACCCGAGTGGGACACGGACATGATCTAAGACAGGATTTGTCTCCGCAGCTTCCAAACATGCCATGTGCTCCTACCTGGCATTCATCGCAGATAAAAGTCACCTACAAACGGATGAAGTGATCTGATGCTCAACTCTCCTCCGATGAGGTCTTCTTCGATTACTATCCTTTTATGTCAGTCAGATGGTTTGTGCTTCCCAGCATGCATCTGGGCCACAAATAATCTTCATAGATTGGTGGGGATTCAGAATCCTTGCACCGCCTCATTTTCTGGCATTTACATATATACGTAGATCAGCATTGATAGGACACCTTTATTCACAGTGTGGAGCGTTCTACACGTCCCTGGGGAAACCTGCCGACACAACATTCTCCTCAGTTGATTAGTGATGTTTGTTAATGTGCAGCTGCAGTCTACTTGTCAGTACCTGAGCACATTTTATCCCACAGCAAGCTATAATGTGAAACTGACATGATCATCACCACATTTTATACATATGCATGAAAAAACCAACAAGCGTCTAGCATGTAATGCAACCTAACTTTATAGCATACAAATAGCAGTTCCTTGCCTGTGTGACTGGTGTTTGATTTATACATTTCTCCTTTGGGCGATAGACAGATCAATTTATTGATGAGATGTCACACAACCGACACCTCAACATATATATGTGGAGAAAGCCACTTTAATGGCACATGTGCGCATCACAGCTTACACCCTGGCTGAGGCCCCACAGTCTAGAGAAAAACCACATTCTACAGTAACCAAATATATCCAAATGCCCCCTCCCTTAAACCATAAAAACCCTTTTCCAGTCTCCAAAGAGCTCCCTTTTCACCCGGCTGATCTAACACAAGCACACCACCTTATCTTGCCATAAACACCTCATCTTGCCATAAACACCTCAGGACCCTCCCCACCCCCCCTTACCTCTCCCAAAATACTTCATTTTGGGCATATCACTTAGAGCCTAATTTAGATCTCACTGATGGGTTACTTTGAAATATAAATTCTGTTGTATCCTATGGGGTTTATATTTCGAAAGACGGGATGTCTGTCCCCACTGTGACAGAGTGATTCCTCTGCCGAGATTTATATTGGGCCCTTAATCTCCCTGTATCTACAAAAATGAATGGGTCCTTGTGTAGAGGAACTGGTGCTCATGTAGAGCCCTCCAATATCTTCGGGTGGTGTTGGCGATATATAAAAATGCACAGAAAAAGAAACTGATTGTTGGACTTGGCCCTCTTGACAGGTTCACCCCTAAATTTTTGCTTTTAAATGTGACCTGGTGTTAGTTGAATTTGGCTTCTGCTCACTTTAGCACTGTGTCCCAGTGTAAAGTGTGTGCGGGTGGTGAGATTGGCCTCCCCTCCCATAGGAATGCATGGGGGATCTGAGTGTCCATGGTAGTTCCTGATGTGAGAGGAGTGCAGGGGCGAGTTTAGTATGTGCAAACTTGTGAGAAAGAATGCTGCGCAATGGTGTGATTTATTGGGACTAGTGGAGAAGTGCCACTTTTAGAAGTTGGCATTTCAGTGTGCTGTGAGATGTGAATTGCCTGTCTGGCATGTGAGTGACAGGGGCTGGCTGGTGTGCCTGGCTCCAGGAATCAGGATGGGTCTGCCTGGTGGTGAATAGGAAGATCTGCATGTAGATGGGAGGGAGGAGTTGCGCCTGGGACCTGAATAGGGCTGTGCCTTCCCTCCACAATGTTGGCTCCACATTCGGTGGTGTCTGATGTCCCTGGCCTGTGAATAGGGAGAGTGGCTGAGCAAAACAAAGGGCTCCAGAACCAGTTGTAACTGGTTCTCCCCTTGCCCTACAGTTTTAGGCAAAGGAAATCTGTGTAGAAAAAGGGGCTGTGACCCCATGAAAAAGGTTCTCTTGTTCCTGACTTGAGGGGGGCATGCTCCTGGGTGCCAGGAGGAACCGCCACTGGGGACTTCCTCCCTGCTGGAGGGCCCTGTGAGCCGGCCCCTGGGCCCAGCCTTTGCCCCCCCCCCTTCTGAAAGACTTTACCTGGACTTTTGGGACTTGGTGCTAAAGCGCCTGGGAAGCGCTAAATCTTCATTTCTAAGGGGAGCTTTACTGGGGTGCCAAGAGGAGCAATGCTTCTGGTTTTCGTCTGCAGCACGAAGCTGCGATCATTCTTGAGGGGGAATCTCCGACGCGGAGATTCCCTGCAACTCTGCTTATTTACGCCGCTGGAGCCTACCCTGCATTGCCAGCAGCATTTGTGAGAAAAGGGGATTCCACCGCATATCTGCAGTTTTTTATCCCTAGCGGTGCCCACCCCGCCAGGGACTTTGTGCTGATTTTGACACCCCTAGTGGGTGCCCACCCCACCAGGGACTTTGCCGTGCTTTTGAAACCCCTAGCGGGTGCCCACCCGGCCAGGGACCTTGTTGCCGGTTTTATACCCCTAGCTAGTGCCCACCCCGCCAGGGACTTTGCACTTCTGAATGGGAGCCTACCCAGTATTGCCTCCAACCTCGAGGAAATCACTGCCGAGACCTGGATGTGGAGTGCGAGACCGTAAGTCAGGCAGCCCTCGTCGAGACTGAGGCGGGGCCTGACCAGGAAGCCGACGGGAGCCTACCCCGCACTCCTGTGCATGCCACAGCAACTGTAGCGGTCTGCCTGCAGAAGTGGAGGGGACCCGAGGCACATTGCCATGCCTGTCCCCACCGCAGAGGAAGACCTGGTACTACCGGAGCCTCCCCGAGAAAGGAAAAGCTCCACAGTACCGCCGCAAGACATGAGGAGTGTTGCAGTGGCTGGCAGGGCTCCTGTGTGGAGAGGAGAGCCCCGTGTGCAGCTACAGAGGACACCTGGGAGGCACTGGAGCAGAGTGCCGGTATCCCAGCCCCGGTGAGTAGGGCCAAGGCCGTCCTCTTTTTCTTGTCACTTGTGCCAGTCCGGGCACAGAATCACAGTCTCTGTACTGAGCGGCCTCTACCTCCTAGGGGGCTGCTCCAACGGGGGCAAAGTTTGAATTCTCCTTTTGAGTCCCAGAGCGGGACTCCAACATTAGGGGCAAGTGTTTCTAGGAGTCCCCAGAGTGGGGCTCCCACAGTGGTGCCTGCGCTGATTTGCTTGGGGGCATTTACTTGACAGAGTCCAAGAGGGGGGCTCACCAGGCACAAGGAGTGCCAGTATTCATTGGGCCAGTTCCATTTTTCACTAGCTCCCACCTGGCAGAGGGCAGTGGCTACATTGTGCAAACTAGTGACTAAGTCCTAGAGAGGGGCTGAGGAGGCACGCTGGTGCCAGGTCTCATTTTTCAGCTGCCCAGCAATTAGTGGGCAGCTGCCACATTTAGGCCCAAACTCTTGCGCACCTTTGCTTTCGCTGCCTAGACCGCACGCCCGGGCTATTGTTGGACAAAGGGCATTTGAGCCCCATGAAAGGCCAGTTGGCCTGGGGTCAGTACCTAATGTGATTCTTGCGCATGGTGATTTGTGATTTGTGATTATGATGGTAATTACATGATGCCTAATGCGATGTATGCGTAATTGTTATATTTATTTCCTATGTAGAGGCTCTTGTCTCGTGCTGGGCTCGTGGCACCTTGCTCTCGTACTTGCGAGCTGAGCGTTCTGCACACAGCCGTTGGCAGGAGAGATAGCCTAGCACTGCTGTTGGGTTTTCCCTACGCTCTTACTTGATTCAATAAATACACGTACTTCAATCAAACCTGCCTCCTGTGTCGAATATACTACATTTTCTGGCGACTTGGTCCACACGGCGCAATATCAGAAGTGACACTTGAAGGGGAGCAGTTCAAGGTAGTACAGGAGCCGAAAGAAGGAATAGAGGAATCCAGGAAAACCCGACCGCGTGCAACTCGCAAGGTACTGGTTGACCCTTGTGAGGAGAAGGTACGTCGTTGCGACTTTTAAAATGAAATATAAGGCTTTACCTCAGTGTTGACAGTAGCGGTGACTGTAGACTAGAAGTGCAGGCGCTGACAGCGTTATCAAGGGAAAGATCGGGTCTCTACTAACACTAAGCAACTGGAGACTATTCTTAAAGCGGCGATAATCTTTCAAAGAAATTAAAAGGGAAATATCTTGAAAAGCGGCGATATTGAAAGTTGCGGGCCACACCAATGCAAGTTTAAAGCAGCAAAAGTTGCATAGTGGACCCCACCAAGCGCAAAGAGCAGCAATACCAGTTAAAGCGGCGACATTGAGAATTGAAATGGTGAAAATTGCATAGTGGGCCCCACCAAGTGTGATTTAACAAGAGTGACAGTTTAAAGTGGCGAAAATCAACGCTAAAGCAGCGTAAATTACATAGTGGGCTCAACCAAGTGCAGTTCATCAGTGCCAGTGAGAGATAAAGAGAGAAAATTGCATAGCAGCAAGTTTTGTACATTTTATTGCATGTAAAGGGGAAAGACCGTTCAAACTGTTCAGTGCAAACAACTGTGCATAAATGCAGTGAGACTGTTTTGTTCATCGCGAAAAGGAACTGTGCATTTACAGTAGAACTGTGCAATTAGTGACATTACTGTGGAACAGTCAGTGTCTGTGATACACACACACAGTAAAAAACGTGTATCACCTGCATTCAGATTGTCTTGCTTCTGTGATACACACACACACACATTCATCAAATTGATTTCTTCAGTGATATACTTGTTTATTGCAATTGATTTACACCTGTTTTACCTTTACTTAAGATGAATGTTAATAATGCAATTCAGCCACCTGTACAATTTTTGGTTGTTCCTGGCGAGCCAACAATGGAGTGGGATGATTGGTGTGAAGCATTTGAAAATTATACTGTGGCGCTAGATGGTACAAAATTTTCAGCTGTCAGGAAAAAGGCATTGTTGTTAAGAGCTTTAGGTAAGGAGGGCCAGAGAATTTTTAAATACTTACCTACTCCACCATTTGAGATAGATGATGTTTATAAAGACGCATTGTTTAGATTGTATACTAGGTTTGTGAAACAGGAGAACATTGTCATGAGACGACATACATTTTATACTCAGCCACAGAAACAAAACAAATCTATTGATGAATTTGTCTCAAGGTTAAGGGAGTTATCTGTTAAATGTCAGTTTGGTAGCATGCAAGATGAAATGATCAGGGATCAATTAATCATACAATGTTACAGTAAGAAAACACAGGAAAAATTATGGGATGCAAAGAATCCTTACCTCACAGAGGCCATTACCATAGCAAAAGCAGCAGAGGAAAGCGATAGGTGCATGAAAGAGTTAAAAAACATTCAACAAACAAACCTTTCGAGGTCGCAGCAGTACAAGTTGAAGGTAGTGAGACCATAAACCCTATAACGACAAAACATGCTCATGCTTCACAAACTAGAGTAGGTTACAGAGATACTACTCCATTCATTAGATCTGCACTACCGAACAGACCAAGACAGAACACACGCTCATGCAATAGATGTGGGAGTCCATTTCATCTAGCAGATTCAAAAAATTGTAGTGCTTTGATGAAAGACTGTTTAAAATGTGGCAAGAAGAGGCAACAATAAGAATGTCGCAATGATAGAGGGTGACACAACTGATGACGAGGCAGAAGTGATGATGATTTGTGTCCAATGATGATCCAGTGGACACTAATTATATTGTTCTATCTCGTCCCAGAGCAGATTTTGATATTAATGGAAAGTGTTTGAATCTCATGGTAGATACGGGTTCATTATACACGATCATCCCCAAGAAATTATTTGACACTTCGTGTGCTATAGAGAAATTGATCACATCAGATGTCATCTTAAAAGGGTATCCAGGGGTGAGCATTGGAATGTAAGGATATTTTGAAGCATGTATCACATACAGTGGAAGACTTACTCATGGTAAGATTTTTTTCCCCTCATGGCCCTGCTATTCTAGGATGGTTACACCAGTATGAATTAAATATTAGAGTATATCCTAGAGCTGATCCACCAGTAATGTGTGTTGATGATGGTGACATTAATGTACAAGCCATTTTGAGCAAATGTGAGAATGTTTTCAATACAGTGTTGGGGGAGACATTGGGTTACCAACATGTTATTAAAATAAAGAAGAATACTGTGCCAGTCAAGCATGTTGCACGTAAAATGTCCTTGTCTGCCAGGGACTAAGTAAGAAAGATTATTAAGCAGATGCTTGATGAGGTTATTATCGAGCCAGTGGAGGCAACACAATGGTTGTTATCACACAGAAACAAGATGGCTCCTTGCTTTTCTGTGTGGATATGAGAAGTTTGAACAAGGCTGTAGTGATGGATAATTTTCCTTTGCCCAACATCAATGAGATCGTTCTAGGCTTGGCTGGTGGCAAGGTATTCTCTAAGCTCGACCTACGCAGTGCTTATCACCAAATTAGACTCCACCAAGATTCGAAAGAGTACACTTCGTTCATCACCCCGGAGGGCACCTACCAGTTCAAGAGATTACCTTTTGGACTGTGTTCAGCTGCTAGTGCATTTTAAAGGATTATTACAGATATTCTCAAAGGTATTGAACGAGTTGTTTTTTTTCCAAGATGACATATTAATATATGGATTAGACACGAACGACCATAATTGCATTTTGGGAAAAGTGTTGTCCTGTTTAAGGAAAGCTGGACTAACATTACGTAAAGAGAAGTGTGTTTTTGCGGTCAGGGAAGTTGATTACCTAGGATACCATGTTACTGGAAATGGAATCCAGCCAAAAAAGACCTGGTTAGTGCAATACTCAATGTGGCAGAGCCAGATGACAAAGATAAACTAAGATCGTTTATGGGCATGGTCGAATATTATGCCAAATTCGTGAAGAATTTTGCAGAGAAGGTTGAACCCCCAAGGGATATTTTGAGAAAAGGGAAAGTGTTTGAATGAGGATCTACACAAAAAGACGCTTTTGAATTATTTAAGAATAATATTGTGAATGCCAATATACTATCGAACTTCGTACAATCTTTACCTATGTTTCTTACTGTGGACGCAAGCTCTGTGGGCATTGGGTCGGTTCTAACCCAGAAATGTGGTAGTCAGTTGAATACAGTTGCTTTTGCGTCTCGTTCATTGACCATAAGTGAGAGGAACTATTCGGTCATCGAGCGAGAGGCGTTAGCGGCTGCATGGGCAGCGAGGTATTTTAGAGTTTATTTGTGGGGAGTTCAATTTACACTCAAGACTGACCACAAACCTCTGTTGAAAGTTTTGACTCCTGGGGGCACAAAAAGTTGTTTGGGCAGACTGGCTAGATTGGCAGTCAGTGTCCAAGATTATAGAGTATGTACCTGGATGGAGCAATAGTGTAGCGGATTGTTTATCCAGGTTGCCAGACACCAAGGTTAGGCTAGAAGAGTTTGAGACTGAGAATGTTGTTGCCTATTTGGAGGATCTTGAAGGAGATCTTTCTAAGTCAGTTTCTAAAGATGAATGGATACAGGCCAGGAAGGAAGACCAGCTTATGGGAAGTTTGATTAAGATGTGTAGGGAAGGAGTTTCTAGGCAGAGCACAGTATCACCTGACCTTAGACCCTATGTACAACTGCAGGATGAAATATTGATGCATGGTTATTTCATTCTAGTTATAGGGGAAAGGTATATTCCTCCGGTTTCCTTGAGATCCCGTATCATTGGTCTAGCACATGAAGGTCACTAAGGCCAGACTCTCACGGCCAGGCGCCTCAAAGAAATTTTTTGGGGGCCAGCTATGGAATCACAGGTTAAAGCTTGGGTGGAACGCTGTGAACCATGTAGGGAGTCTGAAAAAAGACTTCAGGTAGGAGCAAAGGCTCGATTTGGTGGACAAGTAGTATCTGAGGATGGCGCTTGGAAGCAAGTTTGTATTGACTTCATAGGTCCATTCCATGAGCTTCAAGAGAGTGAGAAATTTGCAATGGTACTAGTTGATTCTGCTTCAAGGTGGGTTGAGGTAGCATTTTTGAAGAATATTAATGCACAATCCACTATTAAAGTGCTTAATGACATTTTTCGAAGGGAACGGATTCCAGCTATTGTTTTGTCAGATAATGGCACTCAGTTCACATCAAAAGAGATAGAAGAGTATTTTGCACACGTGGGTTTGAAACACTTGCGCACATCACTTTATAATCCCCAAAGTAATGGTCTGTGCGAGAGGGTGAATAGGTTGGTCAAGGGCACTATGCAGCTTGCTCTGGTTTCAAATCACTCTGTACAGAGCGAAATCAAGGATATGCTTTGGGCATATCTCACAACCGTACACCAGAAAATGGAGAAAACACCCTTTGAACTCATGAGGGGGAGATTAGCTGGTACAAAATTACTTCCCACATGGATGCAAAAATCACATTTAACAATGGACCAACACTCTGTCACGTCAGGTAGAACGAGTATTTCTGAAGGGGATTTGGTCACGGTCAAGCCTGGTGAGAATCTCAAAATGTTAAACCAGTTCAGGGGACCTTTTCAAGTGAAATCCGTGTCTGGTAACTATGTCGAATTACAGAATGGTCAGACATGGAATCTCCGGAGGGTGGCTTTGTATCAGAAGGGTGACAAGGTGTTAGGGGTCTCAACTTCTCTCATCATCCTCTCGCCGTCAAATTACTGACGTAAAAGGGGATAGACCTATTCGTGAGAAAAGACCACCGACCTATTTGAAGGATTTTATTTGATGTTTTAGGAAAGGAGTGGGTAATATGGCAATTGTTAGCATATTTTATGTTTTTATTTCAGTAACTACATAATATTCACTTTTGGAGTCTCATACTTGTCCAATTGATATTTAACCAATTCATCCTTATTTTATTATTTGCTTTTCTATGTCAAAGGAAAGGAGATGTGTAATATTTATTTCCTATGTAGAGGCTCGTGTCTCGTGCTGGGCTCGTGGCACCTTGCTCTCGTACTTGCGAGCTGAGCGTTCTGCACACAGCCGTTGGCAGGAGAGAGAGCCTAGCATTGCTATTGGGTTTTCCCTAGGCTCTTACTTGATTCAATAAATACACGTACTTCAATCAAACCTGCCGCCTGTGTCGAATATACTACAGTAATGTATTTATGCACCCTGTTTTATACCCCTATAGGTGTTTAATGATTAGGAGGTTGTTTTGCCTAGTATGGTTTATGCTAGTAAGTTTGTTTCACTGTGTGACCGATGTCTAAGGTGATTAGTATTGCGTCGTGTGTTGCTAACTTTTACCAGTGGTTACTGGTTGTGCTCTACAATTATTATTTTATGCTTCAGTTATTCTATGTGCTACATCTACTATTTCTACTAAGTGCTGATTCTGACACTGACCCAATTTGCCCTGTCGGGTGTATATAATCCCCTGTAGATACTGCCCAGTGCCAGTTGGCACAGTGTATATGTGTGATTATTATCTAATGTGTTTATGGTAATACAAAGGCTATTTTTATATAAACTTGTGTGGAGTTCCTTTTTATGGTGTGCCTAGTGTGTTGCTGCTGTGTGTGTATGTTGTGCAAACGCTTTACAAATTGCCTCCGGGATAAGCCTGACTGCTCATGCCAAGCTACCAAGGGGGTGAGCAGGGGTTATCTTGGCGTGTAACTCCTTTGTCCTGACTGGAGTGGTGGTCTCTGCCTGGCTTCGGCGCAAGCCTTAGCCAACCAGAGATCCCATTTCTAACACTGTTAATGAAAAGTGCTCCACTACCTTCAGGTGGTGCTGACACAATTACGAAGTGCACAAAAAAACAGACAGAATCGCAGTGTTCGGCTGGTTTAGAGTAGTGAACATGAGGAAATACATTGCATCAGGAATCTTATTATAAGGTCTACTTCTGCCATGGACACTCGGGGGCAGGCAGACCTTGATGACATCAAGACTCCTGTGAAGAGAATTCACGTTAAGCAACAATGGTGCATAGATACACTACACAGGTGAATGCATAAAAAGTAAAAGTGTCTTGATGGGAGAAATTTGAAGAAATCGAGCCCACCTTATGAAATGAGAAGCAACAAGGTGTGATACATGCAGTTCAATCATTGCGCACAGGAGAATCATGGCTCTGCAATTACAGTAGAATACAGGTACTTTAGACGCTCTAACATGCTCTGTAGTAATGCATACCTGATTCAGTTGGTCTGATTTTCCAGCTATAAACACCAATGCCGAATAACCACACATGGTGCAATTGCCCACACACCTATTACCCAAACGTGTGGAAAATAAACAGAGTCCACGTGTGCCAAGCAATAGCGTATATCTGAAGTGCTGATTGGGACATTTGTGCACAGCTGCTAACAGCACATTAAAAGGCAGAGCACCACCGCTCACTATAACGAAATAGACTACAATGGGGGTTTAAAGCAGTGACGTGGCCGGAGATGATTTGTGGATGGGGCCAGCACAGGTAGCTGCGATGGAGCAGGCAGCGAAGGACGGGAAGTGGTGGTGGAAATGAGAAGCAGCAACAAAGGGAAAAGCAGTGACTGGGAGGAGGTAATCTGTGGATGGGGCAGGCAGGTGGGCAAGAATAGATGGAGCTGGTAAAAGCATGAGTACTGTGTAGACGGCTGAATGAAAGAGAAGAGAGATTGGTTTTTTTTTGTGACTTGCAGACATTTTAAAATGGAGGGGATCCATCTACTCAGGAACGTGCTGTTAGAAGGAGACAGGTTAATGAAAATGTATCTGAAAAATGCTTATGTCACTGTTCCAGTGGCAGTGCATAGCCAAATGTTTACAATTCAGATGAAAAGGGCAATTCATTCTTGTTTTGTGCCTGCCGTTGGTTTAGCCTCTGTCCTGTGGTGTTTTACGAAAGTAATGAGGGCAGTTGTAGGTTACTTAAGATAAAGAGGAGTTTGTCTAATAATTTATCTAGATGATATTTTGATGATGAGTTAATATTTAGAGGTATTAATGTCCCAGTTGAACGTGGTAAAAAAGCTTTTAATTTCTTTTGTTTTGTAATAAATCAGGACAAGTCGACGTTTGAACAAAAAATAAGAAAACCTACAACAGGACATGCAAAGAGAGAGTCCAATAATTTTTACTATAAGTTCAGTTGTTGTGCTGCTGATTCACGTCGTACACATCACTACTTGCTTCTTCTCTTTTAAAGTAACAGAGGAGCTATAATGCGATACCCAAACTTAATTCTCTTTATTCTTTAAAAAACAATCTCAAACTTCACCCCAGCCAACGTGTTTGGCCTAAGCAAGTACTTCATCAGGGCTGTGAACAGATATTTGCAAACATTTAATACATATTAAGCAAACATGCAGGCATCCTCACAACATTCTGTATACATGTTCACATTAAATACATACAGTGGCTCCTAACATATAAAATACACAATTTAAAACAATGACACACCTAATACATCAATACCTAAACATTACTTGCTATCCCACCAAAAATTCACAAATATTTGTTATCCAAAACATTTTCTTACTGGTAAAACATCTGTTTTAGATAACATCATATCTGTTTTAGAACATCAAAAATACAAAGTAATAATTCAACATGAATGACCTGTGTCCCCTTGTTGTGATGTTATTTCACATCTGCTTTCTTTACTCCTTTCCTGCTGTTCAGCCTAGTTGTGTATGGAATGTTAGGACTTCTTAGAATGTTGGGTGCATGATCTTGGTCAGTTGGTGTCAGCAGGCTGAGCAGTAAGGATACTGCTCCTGGTGGGGCGTACTTTGTGCCCAGTTATCCTCTTGGCTCTATTTAAAGCTTCCTGTAACTGGAATTTAAATAAAGTTACAACTTGGAACTTACAACCTGGCTGCCAGTAAATACTCATTCTTCAACACCCCTCCGGTACATAATCGTCATGAATGTGCTGATCTAAGTTCTCAATACCTATTGAGCCATAGTGCCAAATTGATAATTATCATGCCTTGCTCACTTTTAATATTTCTTTGAGGATCCTTCACCGGGCAATACTTAGTATACAGGTAGAAAACAGTGCAGGGGACAAGATCACCCCAAGTTCCCTACTGCGGGAAAAAATATCTATAACCATTTATATTTAATCACTTCCATTAAATACGTACTATATATCATCCTATCATTTTGTAGCTCCACCTAATTAGCCCAAAACGAAAGGAGTATGTTTGCTTTTATTTGTCATGTACGAAATGCACTTCTTACTCACATTGAAGAATCCCTTATTCCTTTAATGCTTTGAACATGTAACAGGCCATACAAGTGGGAAGGCTTAATGTCCACACCCACATGGGTTCTGCAACTGAAATAAAATTGCAAAAACAAAATCTGTATAAGAATAAAATGTCCAGTAGTAATAAAAATCTATTTTAACTTATTTTTTTTTAAGTCAATCGAATATCATTCCCATACATAACACAATAAGAGCAGAGGACTTTAAATAGCCCCTGCTATTCAGCCCCTGTACTCTTCACACACAAATCTACAAGTTGGGACAAACCCAATATTGCACTCCTCCCATATATACAATATATTTATCTGGTCATCCCATAATTCCAGGTTTAAATAATGAGCCATATAGAATGATACAACAATACGTCGTATTCTAATATCCCGGCAGAGTTACCCGCCCCACCCGAAAAAAGACTGTGGCAATTAAACATAAACTAAAATATTAAACCAGGAAAAACCAAACCTCCCACTCTTTAAAAATCCAAAAGTATCTAATTTACTAATCCTCACTTGTGTCCCCAAAACAAACCCCACAAAGTAGCACAATGAACAGCAAAGTCTTCTTCTGCTCCAGCTGATGGGGGAGGTGGGGGGGGGGGGGCTGGGAGGCTTTATAGTATTAATAAACCAATCAATACTTGTACAAATTTAAAATGACCAATCCATCAATACCTTTCTAAAATAGCCCTACATTGCTTAACTTGAGCCTAAGCAGAAATGCAAGCGGGCAGGCCGGCGCTCCAATCCTGTGTTCCATGTACTAATAATACACAACACCGTGGGAGAGGTGTGGCACAGGGGCCAGAGTGGTTGACTCCTGATCGCGGGCTCGTGGTGCGATCCCGCAGCTCAGCTCAGCACCTTGTGACTCTGGGCAATAGCTCACTTAATCTTCCTAACGGCCTCCAGCGCCTTGAAACCTTAAGGGGTGATATGTTTGCGTTTTACAAATATATGGCTCATTAACCACCATATAGTTCATGATGTCATCCTCCCACTACATTGGTATAATAACAAGTACCAATCAGTAGGAAAGTAATGGCCAATGTTATAGTCCTGGACATAGGATGGCTTCTTCCAAGCTACGGGTCACTGAAGGAGTCGGGATCCGACTATTAGAACCCGCATTATGACTGTCTATATCTCGTTACTTGTGTCTGTGCATCCCTGCGGACCAGCTGTCGCATTTACCATTCGAGCAAAAATCACCCAATCACAGTAACTGGCTTATTCTTCCTTCATTGCCCTGTGTCCTCAAGTACTCATGAAATGTTTAGAGCGCGTATTTACCCAGAGGTGTCAGAGCGCTTTCAATTAGAACCAAGTACATTACATAAGGAATTCAGAGTAATGTGATAGTCTTTGACAATACGTATACCTACTACAGTTACTCGTGGTGAGAGTTACAGATAAACAATTCTCTCGATTACATTTTAAGAAAAGTTGGAGCAATTGGGGTTGAACAAATGCATATTTCATATTTCCAGAGCGTGGTCTTCTCGCCCTTCGTCGGGTAGGGGTTCTGACAAATACTCGTTCAGCCTGGCATAGTGGGCAGGCCACAGGGGGGGCCGCATTTCTAGCAATGCCATTGGATGAAAGGAAGGGCCCGCTATACAAGTATGAATCAGCATATTAATAAAGCGGTCTGTGTTGCGCTACAGGGTCCACACATCCCTGCGGACCAGAAAAGAACAAGTCCTGCGGCGTTTACAATTGGAGTAAAAATCAGCTAATCATAGGAAGTGGCTTATCCCATCACCGTCCTGTTTCCCCAAGCACTCTTGTAAAGCTTAATGTATCTTAAGCGGGTCAGAATAGGGGGGGGGGGGCGTGGCGTATTTCCAGCATTGTCATTTGATAAAAAATACAACACTTCAATCAAACTACATTTATTCCAATCCCGTCGGATACACTTTGTAAAAGACAAATGTTTTCACCCTTTCTATTGGACTATAAAATCCTCCAATCACAAACACGGGTTGCTTCTTGCACCAGCATCCGGTTTGACCGTGTATTCCGGAAAGACTTGCTGCACAGTGAGCTGAACCAAATCAGGTCCATATTTAAAAGTATTTAAAAGTAAAGCGCCGAAAGGCAGCGTTCATCTCAGTGTAACATCACTCCCATGCATCCCCCAAAGTGTTGCAATCACATACAGAACACATTTTTAAAGGACAAATGCTTGTATTGTTTTTACTGGGTAGCCAAATCACAACATGGATTGCTTGTACTACGAACATCCGGTTTGCTCTAGTACTCCGGAAAGGCTGCCTATATCTTTGGCGGACCAGAATGGGGCCTCCATTTCGATCAGTACCATTGGCCAATAAGGTATCCAATAATAGCACTGTTTATCATTTAAAATTATTTGGAGGCAGCTGCCGAAGTGTTTACACTCACGTTTAGTACAAACCGCTGTGCCCGAAATGTTACTCATATAATAAAAAATATTCATTATGCTGAAGCACGGTCGACACGATTCCTTTCACTGCATAAGGACAGCACCATACAGAAGGGAGTGACGTAGCCAGGGAAACAGCATACGCCCTCCTTTAAAGCACATCCAGATTGTGTGGGACGAGCGAGTAAGCAAGACTGAACTTCCTGTTGAAGATTCGGGTTGAGTGAGGGGGGTCTCTCCCCAATTAATTTTTTTAATTTAAATTTGGATTAGTTGGTTTATATACAGTATACATTTCAAACAATATGGCCAAAATGCTTCACTTGGGAGGGATCTCAGAAAATAACCTGAAAAATAAATACCGAGATCGGCCTTTCCTGTGGGGTTGTTAGCCTCAAGAAAAACATGGGGCCAAATAATATTTTAACGGTGGAATTTCTCTGACAGTCTGGCTAAAATAACATTGGTGTGCACTTTGATAGAGGCTGCAGTAGTGTTTCTCATTCTTATAGTATCCTCTTTTACATCTACTGTGCACAACAAGTTGTTCAAACTGGAGGAGACAAAACGGAGACAACAGCGCAGAAAACTTGGACAGTATATTTTTCCCTCCATCCAAGACCAACAAGGCTTTGTACACATGTTTTGGGAAAGGCTTTTATAAAGCAAAACTGTGGGGCATATTCTCAAGGACTTATCGCCGAGTTAGCAGCACTTTATCGCAGCCTAAGCGGCGATAAATTTATCGCCCTATTCACAAGCTGGTGCTAACAGCCGATATCGCCAGTTTTCCTGTGATAGCAGCCGCAAAAATCATTGCCACAGATGACACCGGCAACTAACGCTAATGATATGCAAAGTAGGCGTTCCTGTGGAAAAAGCCGAAACAACACTACTTTGCTACATTCTCAACGACCAGTCAGATCGGCAATAAGATCCTAAAACATACGATAAGGCTCGTTAGCAGCAGGAATTTAACACCTGCTCTTTCCTGGTGTTAAATCGGACGACAACCTGCACCATAAAAGGCAGACCAGCCCAGAGCCACACCTGAAGAACAGATGCCATGGAGCTACTGATCATGCAGCACGGACACACAAGAGGGCCACAACACCTACCACCACCACTCTAGGACCCCCCCCCCAACCACACCTTCCCCTCCCCAGGCACCCTCCCTCCCCCCGAACAAAGATATTTTACATCAACTTTACAAAATCAGGAACAAAACAATTCACCTGATGTCGCAAAATTACAACAATTAACATTCATGTGTGCCAGAAAAAAGGAGAATCATTCATTCATCTTTGAATTTTCAAACAGAATATTTAATTCAAATGTAACTTAAAACAACTATTTGGAAGAGTAATGGCGGGTCTTTTCTGGACAATCTGTAAGTCACAGCTCCCAAGACAAAATTCAAGATAAGAAGGTGTGTCATGCACTAATCAAAGGACAGAGAGAGAACGAGAGAGAGAGAGAGAAAGAGAGAGAGAGGGGAAGAAAAAGAACGAGAGGGTGGGAGAGCAAGAGAGAAAGAGAGAGAAAGAAAAAGACAGAAATTGTACAAGGAGTGCAAGGCCGCTCTGGCTCTTGGCTCATTCATGCCAACTGTTGTGTGTGTATCGCTATTGGTGCACCATAAGCTCAAGGCCTAGACTCAATTGCAGCGTGAAGGCCACATCGCATTTCCAGATTGCAAGCAGTAGTCAGACTAACATTAGGGATGAAAGCTCCTTTGTCTCAATACATAAGGCGGAAGGACATCTGCACCTCCGACCTTAGTCTTGCATGCGGCTTGCACCCCCTGAGAGTGATACCATAGTAGGTGATGGCGACTCCAACACTACGTACAATACGCTAATGAAAGACTAACATATCCACACCCACACACAGAAGTCCGTGCTTGAGGTACTCTTGCATAAAATGCCCTTGACACTTACGTAAAAAACAACCCATACCTCCAAACGTTGCATACACACACGACTCAGTGCTCGGAGCTGGGCCATATCATCCACATAACTGCCACAGGTCAGAAGAGTGCCAGTTCTACGAGAGCAACCAACGCAATGGCAGAACATGCCAGGAACATGCACAACCCCTGTCACATGGAACTGTACCGTGCACATATGCTGCATTTGTTAGGGGCACTGGCTGTTTTGCCCATCAGTTACCGTCTGTCTTGCGTACGTCACCTGGATCCAGCCCTGGTTCCATTGTCGATCATGCATATTTGAGTGGCCCATGGATATCTAACACAACTGTAGCTGAACTTGATTATTATGTGTGTGCACCCCCTGTTGGCCCACGACCAGGAGTGCAACCGTGATACCCGTTCATGGGATGCCTTGATATTTGGTGTATGTGCTGGCAGTTGGGCATGGGAGATTGCACAAGTCCTCTTGTGCAGTGACCACATCGAAGAGCTCTCCTATTGGGATGTGTTGCGGATTGGTGAAACGGCGCGGACAGAGCACATCTGTCCGGACCAGTTAATGGATTGGCTCACCCTCGTGTTCTTTGAAGTCCACAACGAAGTACTCTTGGAACTGATTGCCCACAAAGCTGCACTCACATTCATGGACGGGTAACTACGTTCCTGCAAACAAAACTGATTGTAAGGCAAAGCCAAAGGGGATGATGGACGGAATGTTGAACATTGCAAGCACTCACCCCCAGTCAACTGATCTGGGTTTCATCATTCTTTAGCTCACTCCGCCACCCCAGTTCAGACATGGCCATATGCAAATCAGTCTGACCCTGTGCCTCATGGGAACAGTCCAGCCCGAACTGCCAAGCCATGTCTTCCATGGACCGGAAACAAGCATTCTGGGACCAGTTTCTGGCTAATCAGCCATCATCAGTCAGGCTAGCTTGAATCCAGTGGCAAAGTGAGCAAGGCACCCACGTCTGGGCATACCATGACAACTTAGGGAGAACAAAGCAATGCCAAAAGGGATCCTGGCTGAAGCACTTGAGCAAATCAAACACTCACCCCCAGTCACAGATCTGGGTTTAATCCATTGTTACTTTGCTTACCACGCAACCCCCGTTCAAACATGGCCATATGTAAATCAGCCTCATGGGAACAGTCCAGCCCGAGCTGCCAAGCCATGTCTTCCCTGGACCGGAATCAAGCATCCTAGGACCGGTTTCGGGGTTTCACCCCTCTTCAGCCAGGATAGATTGACTCCAGTGGCGTAGTGAGCACGGGACCCACTTCTGGGCATACCCTTCCCACATGGGGTGAACAGCAAAACACACAAGATGATGGACGGAATGTTGCACATTGGCAAAACATTCACCCCAGTCACAGATCTGTGTTTAAACTATCGTTATTTTGCTCACCACACCACCCCATTTCAGACATGGCCATATGCAAATCAGTCTTGACCCTGTGCCTCATGGGAACAGTCCAGCCCAAACTGCCAAGCCATGTCTTCCCTGGACCGGAATCAAGCACCCTAGTGTAGGAAGGTGGAATCTGACTATATGGTTTCCACTTTTTTCCTGGTGTTTTGCTGATTTTTCGACTTAGTTGGGCTGGGACCCTGCTAATCAGGGCCCTAGCCTATCTTCTTTCTCTGTTAAATGAACTCCATGTACTTTAGGTACATACCAGATTGGGTATTGGGTCACCTTTGTGAGTCCCTGTATAGAGTACCATAGGTACCCAGGGCATAGGTGCATCCAAGGCCTACCAGGGGCTGCAGCATGTATTATGCGACCCCTGGCTGGCCCTCCAAACTGACACCACAGGTCTGTTCACACAGCCTAGGTAAGGTGGTGTAATCACCCCTTACTTAAATATAGTATCCCTATATCTACCTATATATATAAACACATATTCACCTATAAGCCACTCCTATGGTAGGCCTCGACAATCCTGGAGGCAGAGTGCTTGGTTTTATGTGAGAGGGTGCCCTAGCATGAGCTGAGCCCCTCTGCAGCTTTTGGAACCACCTCCTTATAGCTATTCTATGATATAG
The DNA here is from genome assembly GCF_964263255.1 of Lissotriton vulgaris. Classification (NCBI taxonomy): domain Eukaryota; kingdom Metazoa; phylum Chordata; class Amphibia; order Caudata; family Salamandridae; genus Lissotriton; species Lissotriton vulgaris. Next base: position 79,841,483 of record NC_141693.1, read on the forward strand.
CCATACCATATACTCTTAGGTGCATTATAATCCACGCGGTTAATGCTAATCTAGGTTTGGCTTTATCAAAATATGTCGGGTAAGGTGTCAAACACTTTGGAATACTACCCCCCGCCAGTTCTGGCGGCGGGGGTAGCATTCCACCCTTCTAGAGGGAGAAGACATGTTGTCACTGTGAAACCTGGTTAAAGTTAACCAGAACCCCAGCATCACAAAATGGATGCTGCTGCCACAGACACGAGTCTGACCTCCTGCTGCTGGACGAAACACCGGCAGGGGAGGCTTGGACAATAGGTTTCCTGTCCAGGGAGGTGCCAGCACCTCCCCAGACAGGCTTTAGTGTATTGGGGCAGGGAGGGCTGCATTGAGAAATGCTTTTCCAGAAACTGCCTGGGGCACACCAAGTGCCATGCATAGCCCGGTTCAAACCAGTTGTTGGGGCACTCCAGCCCTGCTCTGGCATGAAACTGGACAAAGGGAAAGGGGTGTAACCACCCCTTTCTCAGGTCCACCCATAGGTGGACCTAGCCAGGTAGTCCAGCCCCCAATCTTGGTATAAGTATAGGAGCTGTGTCCCTAGGACTTTAGTTTACCCTGGACGAATCTTTTGAAGATATATACCGGACCTTCGACGTTCCATTCTAACTGGAAGATGGAAGACATCTCCCTTGTGGTCAAGGAGTGACCACCCTGTGCAAACAGGCACCATCAGCAACTCTGCCGGTCTGCATTTTGAAGGCTCCCACTGGATCCCGAAGAATCTGTGACACAGGACATGGACTTCCAAACATCACGGACCTCGACCCACATCCACAGCAAAGCTGAGACACGTGATGGGCACAAGAGACATAGGACCGGAACTCCTGGACATCCTACATTTTGCTAACTGCTCGACTCCCGAGGCATCCTTGCAGTTGTGCATTGGGGTAAAAGAAGCCCCAGCCCCGAGCTCCCTTTGCACCGAAGCACAGCCCCTCCACTCCACGAGTGTCCCGTGGGCTCCGCTTTTGCATTTGAGCTTGACGTGTCTTTCCGGTTCCTTGCCCGTCGGCTCGTGAACCCCCTGAAGACTTTCTTTTGAACTTTACTTGCTGGCCTGATTGCTCCAGGCTCCCTCCGGCTTCCCTGCGAAGGAGAAGCACTACAGACCTTGCTGGTCTGCAACAGAGCCCATCTTGACATCCTGCGTGGGTTGTGGTTGCCAAGGTTTGTTGGGTTCAATCCGTATACTGACGCTGCAGTCAACTAGATCCATCGTGGGACAGCTCGAATCCAGCGCCTGGTCATCGTCGATGCCTATTGGACCTCGTGGCTGAAGAGACAAACTCACCTTCTTCACCTTCAAGCACCCGACATCGCCTGGTTCCTTCCTGGTACCTTCCTGGTCACTGGCTAGTGACCCAGGCTCTGTCCCTTCTGCTTTCAGGTTCTTCAGATCTCCGATCCACCCTTGGATCCACCCGGATACTTTTCCTCTGGTCGCCTGCAGCACTTCTTTGCAGCTCTCCATTGAAAATGACGACGTACTCCGACATCGAAAGGCACCTATGCACCCGGCTTCCCTGGGTGAGGTAACACGAGTACTCTGGTGCTCCCGTGGGTCTTGACTCTCGAAGTGTTCTAGTCTAAAGGGGTTTTGTCATAGTCCACCTGAAAGTGTCCCTACACTGTAACTTTGTAACTTCTTCATTCCCATAGAAAGTCAATGGTAACCCGCGGCTGTGTTTAGACACTGCACGCGTCCCCTGTGGGCCTCCTACTTCCTAACCTTTGGTTTGTTAGAGTAGCCCCAGCGATTCCACAGGCCCCAGGCCTGCTTTCTAACCCTCACATGGTTCTTTTACCACTATTTTAGTATATGGTTCATGAGGCCCCTAGGGCATTACAGTATATTGTGCAACCTATCGTATGCTAATTAAGTATCTTGTAATGTACTTTTACCTCTGACCTCATAAAGAGTGCAGAGGGGTTGTGTTTAGAATAAATACATATATATTTGATATATACCTTGTGTGGTGTCCTTTCATTTGGTATTCAAGGGATTATACATGGTAAAACAACTTGCTTCACATGCTCTCTGAAATCTTAGCCTATTGACTGCTGGTCCATGCTACCACTAGGATAGCTTTCTGTTAGGTTGACTTTTACAACCACCATCAATAAGGGTCGATTAGACTGGTGCAAGGTGCCCATTAGAACTAGTGGACATCATATGCCAGGCTAACTTCTCAACCCTAGGACTGGTTTCAGGGTTTCACCCCTCTTCAGCCAGGATAGCTTGACTCCAGTGGCGTAGTGAGCACGGGACCCATGTCTGGGCATACCCTTCCTACATAGGGCGAACAGCAAAACACACAAGGTAATGGACGGAATGTTGCACATTGGTAAAACATTCACCCCCCGTCACAGATCTGGGTTTAATCCATCATTATTTTGCTCACCACTCCACCCCAGTTCAGACATGGCCATATGCAAATCAGTCTTGACCCTGTGCCTCATGGGAACAGTCCAGCCCGAACTGCCAAGCCAGTGGTGCCCGCGCTGATTTGCTTGGGGGCCATTTGCTTGACAGACTCCCAGAGGGGGGCTCACCAGGCACGAGGAGTACCAGTATTCATTGGGCCAGTTCCATTTTTCACTAGCTGCCCCACCTGGCAGAGGGCAGCGGCTACATTGAGCAAACTAGTGACTAAGTCCTAGAGAGGGGCTGAGGAGGCACGCTGGTGCCAGGCCTCATTTTTCAGCTGCCAGCAATTAGTGGGCAGCTGCCACATTTAGGCCCAAACTCTTGCCCACCTTTGTTTTCGCTGCCTAGACAGTGCGCCCTGACTATTGTAGGACAAAGGGCATTTGAGCCCCATGGAAGGCCAGTTGGCCTGAGGTCAGTACCTAATGTGAATCTTGTACAAGGTGATAGGTGATTTGTGATTATGATGGTAATTACATGATGCCTAATGCGATGTATGCGTAATGTATTTATGCACCCTGTTTTATACCCCTATAGGTGTTTTATGATTGGGTGGTTGTTTTACCTACTATGGTTTATGCTAGTAAGTTTATGTTTCACTGTGTGACCTATGCCTAAGGTGATTAGTATTGCGTAGTGTGTTCCTAACTTTTACCAGTGGTTACTGGTTGTGCTCTAAAATTATTGTTTTATGTTTCAGTTATTCTATGTGCTACATCTACTATTTCTACTAAGTGCTGATTCTGACAGTGGCCCAATTGGCCCAGCCAGGTGTATATAATCCCCTGTAGATACTGCCCAGTGCCAGCTGGTACAGTGTTTATGTGTGATTACGATCTAATCTTCAGCCCAGCCAACGTGTTTGGTCCTAAGCAAGGACTTCATCAGGGCTGTGAACATATATTTGCAAACATTTAATACATATTAAGGAAACATGCAGGCATCCTCACAACATTCTGTATACATGTTCACATTAAATACATACAGTGTCTCCTAACATATTAGATACACAATTTAAAACAATGACACACCCGATACATCAATACCTAAACATGACTTGCTATCCCACCCAAAATTCACAAATATATGTTATCCAAAACATTTTATTACTGGTAAAACATCTGTTTTAGATAACATCATATCTGTTTTTGAACATCAAAAATACAAAGCAATAATTCAACAAGAATTACCTGTGTCCCCTTGTTGTAATGTTATTTCACATATTTCTTTACTCCTTTCCTGCTGTTCAGCCTAGTTGTGTATGGAATGTTATGACTTCATAGAATGTTGGGTGCATGATCTTGGTCAGTTGGTGTCAGCAGGCTGAGCAGTAAGGATACTGGTCCTGGTGGGGCGTACTTTGTGCCTAGTTATCATCTTGGCTCTATTTAAAGCTTCGTGTAACTGGAATTTAAATAAAGTTACAACTTGGAACTTACAACCTGGCTTCCTGTAAATACTCATTCTTCAACACCCCTCTTGTACATAATCGTCATGAATGTGCTGATCTAAGTGTGATCAATACCTATTGAGCCATAGTGCCAAATTGATAAATATCATGCCTTGCTCACTTATAATATTTGTTTGAGGATCCTTCACAGGGCAATACTTAGTATACAGGTAGAAAACATTGCAGGGGAAGAGATCGCCCAAGTTCCCTACTGCAGGAAAAAATATCTATACCATTTATATTTAATCAATTCCATTAAATACGTACTATATATCATCCTATCATTTTGTATCTCCACCCGATTACCCCAAAACGAAAGGAGAATGTTAGCTTTTATTTGTCATGTACGAAATGCACTTCTTACTCACATTGAAGAATCCCTTATTCCTTTAATGCTTTGAACATGTAACAGGCCATACAAGTGGGAAGGCTTAATGTCCACACCCACATGGGTTCTGTAACTGAAATAAAATTGCAAAAACAAAATCTGTATAAGAATAAAATGTCTAGTAGTAATAAAAATTTATTTTAACTTGTTTTTTTTAAGTCAATCTAATATCATTCCCATACATAGCACAATAAGAGCGGAGGACTTTAAGTAGCCCCTGCTATTCAGCCCCTGTACTCTTCAAACACAAATCCATAGTCTTACAAGTTGGGTCAAACCTAATATTGCACTCCTCCCATATATACAATATATTTATCTGGTCATTCCACAATTCCAGGTTTAAATAATGAGCCATATAGAATCATACAACAATACGTCGTATTCTAATATCCAGGCAGAGTTATCCACCACCCCCCAAAAAAAGACTATAATCAATTAAACATAAACTAAAATATTAAACCAGGAAAAACCAAACCTCCCACTCTTTAAAAATCCAAAAGTATCTAATTTACTAATCCTCACTTGTGTCCCCAAAACAAACCCCACAAAGTAGCACAATGAACAGCAAAGTCTTCTTCTGCTGATGGCGGGGGGGGGGGGGGGGGGGAGGGAGGGGGCTGGGAGGCTTTATAGTATTAATCAACCAATCAATACTTGTACAAATTTTAAATGACCAATCCATCAATACCTTTCTAAAATAGCCCTACATTGCTTAACTTGAGCCTAAGCAGAAATGCCAGCGGGCAGGCCGGCGCTCCAATGCTGTGTTCCATGTACTAATAATACACAACACCGTGGGAGAGGTGTGGCACAGGGGCCAGAGTGGTTGACTCCTGATCGCGGGCTCGTGGTGCGATCCCGCAGCTCAGCACCATGCGACTCTGGGCAATAGATCACTTAATCTTCCTAACGGCCTCCAGCGCCTTGAAACCTTAAGGGGTGGTATGTTTGCCCTTTACAAACATGTGGCTCATTAACCACCATATAGTTCATGGTGTCATCCTCCCACTACATTGGTATAATAACAAGTACCAATCAGTAGGAAAGTAATGGTCAATGTTATAGTCCTGGACATAGGATGTCATATTTCAAGCTACGGGTCACTGAAGGAGTCGGGATCCGACTATTAGAAACCGCATTATGACTGTCTGTATCTCGTTACATGTGTCTGTGCATCCCTGCGGACCAGCTGTCGCATTTACCATTCGAGCAAAAATCACCCAATCACAGTAACTGGCGTATTTGCAGCTTTGCCATTGGATAAAAAATACAACACTTCAATCAAACTACATTTTTTCCAATCCCGTCGGATACACTTTGTAAAAGACAAATGTTTTCACCCTTTCTATTGGATCATAAAATCCTCCAACCACAAACACGGGTTGCTTCTTGCACCAGCATCCGGTTTGACCGTGTATTCCGGAAAGACTTGCTGCACAGTGAGCTGAACCAAATCAGGTCCATATTTAACAGTATTTAAAAAGTAAAGAGCGGAACATCAGCGCTCCAGTCCTCTCAGTGTAAAATCACTCCCAGGCATCCGCCAAAGTGTCGCAATCACATACAGAACACATTTTTAAAGGACAAATGCTTGTATTGTTTTTACTGGGTAGCCCAATCACAACACGGGTTGCTTGTACTACAAACATCCGGTTTGCTCTAGTACTCCGGAAATGCTGCCTACATCTTGGGCGGACCAGAATGGGGCCTTTATTTCGATTTATTTATTTATTTATTTGTGCTATTTTATATAGCGCGAACTTTACCCGAAGGTGTCAGAGCGCTTTACATAGGACCCAGATTCAAACATAAGGACTGAAGGTTACAAGCGGACAAAAGAATTTGAAAATTCTTGACTTACATAAGAACTAGTTGAAAACATACGGACTTAGGATTACATACGTTATTAAAAGGTACAAACAGAAAAAATTGCAAATGTACAAGAGATAAAGTCACACAAGGAGGAGATACAAATGGATAAATTCTAGGCATATACTAGTGATATCTCTATCTACTTAGGGAGGGGATACACATGGATATACTCTTAAGAGTCACATAGGAAAGATAGCACAACGGACTCCTGCATAAACTAGTGATTAGAGTTATCTCTATATACATAGGGAAGGGGTAAGACTGGATATACTCTAAAAGTCACATAGGAATGGAAGAGAGCAATGCGGACTACGGCATGTTCTAGTGATTAGAGTTATCTCTATATACAAGGGGAAGGGATACACAAGGATATACTCTAACAGTCACATAGGCGACTAGTCATTAGAGTTATCTCTATATACATAGGAAGGGATATGACTGGATATACTCTAAGGGTCACATAGGAATGGTAGAGAGTACAAAGGTCTACTGCATACACTAGTGATTAGAGTTATCTCTATATACATAGGGAGGGGATATGACTGGGTATACTCTAAGAGTCGCATAGGAATGGTATATGGTGCAAGGACTAAAGCAAATACCAATGATTAGAGTTATTACAATAAGTCAAAGAGCAGAGTTCCATAAGTGTGGATGCAGTCACAGCACAAAGGGAGGGTGGGTGGGATGCAAGGGTATGGAGGGAAGGGGAAGCAGAAAAGGGAGGAAACATTTGAGGATCATCCACGGGGAAAAGATTTAAAGGACGAGGGAGTGGGAGGAGGGCTAGAGTCCAGAGAAAACTGTCCGAAAACAGCAGCAAAGTGTCGGTCAGGACAGTACAAAAGTCAAGAAGTCCAGGAGAGAAGGTGGGAGCCCAGGTGGGAGATGGAGTTGGAGGCCAGCCGCAGGCGCGTCGCCATCTTGGAGAGCTTGCGTCATCCGGCTCGGTGGGCGTGAGAGTGCGCAAGGTGGTGAAGGTGTTGGTGCGGTCATGTGTTGGCCGTGGGGCGCTGCCACGGCAGCCGGGACATAACAAGTTCCAGTGAAAACCAAAACAATCCAGAGGCACTGTCCTCACAGTGTATCGGTGACCGGACACAACCACGGGCAGCAGCCGCCAGACAATTAGCCAATGAGGTATCCAATCATAGCACTGTTTATAATTTAAAATTATTTGGAGGCACCTGCCGAAGTGTTTACACTCACGTTTTATACAAACCGCTGTGCCCGAAATGTTACTCATATAATAAAAAATATTCATTATGCTGAAGCACGGTCAACACTACTTTCACTGCATAACGCACAGCAACATACACAAGGGAGTGACGTAGCGAGGGAAACAGCATACGCCCTCCTTTAAAGCGCATCCAGATTGTGTAGAACGAGCGAGTAAGCAAGACTGAACTTCCTGTTGAAGATTCAGGGTTGAGTGAGGGGGTCTCTCCCCAATTAATTTTTTTATTTACATTTGGATTAGTTGGCTTATATACAGTATACATTTCAAACAATATGTCCAAAATGCTTCACTTGGGAGGGATCTCAGAAAATAACCTGAAAAATAAATACTGAGATCGGCCTTTCCTGTGGGGTTGTTACTCTCAAGAAAAACATGGGGCCAAATAATATTTTAACTGTGGAATTTCTCTGACAGTCTGGCTAAAATAACATTGGTGTGCACTTTGATAGGAGCTGCAGCAGTGTTTCTCATTCTTATAGTATCCTCTTTTACTTCTACTGTGCACAACAAGTTGTTCAAACTGGAGGAGTCAAAACGGAGACAACAGCGCAGAAAACTTGGACAGTATATTTTTCCCTCCATCCAAGACCAACAAGGCTTTGTACACGTTTTGGGAAAGGCTTTTATAAAGCAAAACTGTGGGGCATATCCTCAAGGACTTATCGCCGAGTTAGCGGCACTTTATTGCAGCCAAAGTGGCGATAAATTTATCGCCCTATTCACAAGCTGGTGCTAACAGCCGATATCACCAGTTTTCCTGCGATAGCAGCCGCAAAAAACATTGCCACAGATGACATCGGTAACTAACGCTAATGATATGCAAAGTTGGCGTTCACGTGCAAAAAGCCGAAACAACACTACTTCGCAACATTCTCATCGACCAGCCAGATCAGCAATAAGATCCAAAACATGCGATAAGGCTCGTTAGCAGCAGGAATTTAACACCTGCTTTTACCTGGTGCTAGATCGGACGACAACCTGTACCATAAAAGGGAGCCCAGCCCAAAGCCACACTTGAAGAACAACAGATGCCATGGAGCTACGGATCATGCAGCTCGGACACACAAGAGGGCCACAAAACCTACCACGAACACTCTAGGACCCCCCACCATAACTTCCCCTCCCTGGTCTCTACCCCGTGCACCCTCCCTCCCCCCGAACAAAGATATTTTACATCAACTTTACAAAATCATGAACAAAACAATTCACCTGATGTCGCAAAATTACAACAACTAACATTCATGTGTGTCACAAAAAAGGAGAATCTTTCATTCATATTTGAATTTCCAAACAAAATATTTAATTCAAATGTAACTTAAAACAACTATTTGGAAGAGTAATGGCGGGTCTTTTCTGGACAATCTTTAAGTCACAGCCAGCAAGACAAAATTCAAGATAAGAAGGTGTGTCATGCGCTCATCAAAGGACAGAGAGAGTGAAAGAAAGAGAAAGAGCGAGAGGGAGGGAGAGAATGAGAAAAAGAGAGAGAGAGGGAGAGAAAGAGAAAGAGAGAGAAAGAGGGAGAGAGTGAGCAAGAGAGAGAGAAAGAGATTCTACAAGGAGTGCAAAGCCTCTCAGGCTCTTGGCTCATTCATGCCAACTGTTGTGGGTGTGTCACTATTGGTGCACCATAAGCCCAAGGCCTATCCTCAATTGTAGCGCGAAGGCCACATCACATTTTCAGAATGCAAGCAGTAGTCAGACTAACATTAGGGATGAAAGCTCCTTTGTCTCAATACATAAGGCGGAAGGACATCTGCACCTCCGACCTTAGTCTTACATGCGGCTTGCACTCCCTGAGAGAGATACCATAGTAGGTGATGGCGACTCCCACACTACGCACATCGCTAATGAAAGACCAACATATCCACACCCACACACAGAAGTCCGTGCTTGAGGTACTCTTGCATGGAATGCCCTTGACACTTACGTAAAAAACAACCCATACGTCCAAATGTTGCACACACATACGACTCATTTCTCGGATCTGTGGCATATCATCCACATAACTGCCACAGGTCAGAAGAGTGCCAGTTCTACGAGAGCCACCAACACAATGGCAGAACATTCCAGGCACATGCACTACCCCGTCACATGGAACTGTACCGTGCACGTATGCTGCATTTGTTGGGGGCACTGCCACTGGCTGTTTTGCCCATCAGTTACCGTCTGAGCTTCCGTCTTGCGTACGTCACCTGGATCCAGCCCTGGTTCCATTGTCGATCATGCATATTTGAGTGGCCCATGGATGTCTGCCTATCTAGCACAACAGTAGCTGAACTGGATTATGATGTGTGTGCACCCACGACCGGGAATGTAACCGTGATACCCGTTAATGGGATGCCTTGATATTTGGCGTATGTGCTGGCAGTTGGGCATGGGAGATCGCACAAGCCCTCGTGTACAGTGACCACATCGAAACGCTCCCCTATTGAGATGTGTTTCGGATTAGTGAAACGGCGTGGACGGAGCACATCTGTCCGGACCAGTTAATGGATTGGCTCACCCTCGTGTTCTTTGAAGTCGACAACGAAGTACTCTTGGAACTGTTTGCCTTGAAGCTGCACTCACATTCATGGACGAGTAACTACGTTTCTGCAGACACAACTGATTGTAAGGCAAAACCAAAGAGCATGATGGATGGAGTGTTGAACATTAGAAACACTCACCCCCAGTCAACTGATCTGGGTTTAATCCATCATCATTCTTTAGCTCACTCCGCCACCGCAGTTCAGACATGGCCATATGCAAATCAGTCTGACCCAGTGCCTTATTGGAACAGTCCAGCCCGAACTGCCAAGCCATGTCTTCCCTGGAACGGAAACAAGCATGCTGGGACCGGTTTCTGGCTAATCAGCCGTCATCAGCCAGGCTAGCTTGAATCCAGTGGCAAAGTGAGCAAGGGACCCACGTCTGGGCATACTCTGCCAACTTAGGGCGAACAAAGCAAAACCAAAGGGGTTGATGGACAGAGTGTTGAACATTGTAAGCACGCACCCCCAGTCAACTGATCAGGGTTTAATCCATCATCTTACATTAGCTCACTACGCCACCCCAGTTCAGACATGGCCATAAGCAAATCAGTCTGACTCTGTGCCTCATGGGAACAGTCTAGCCCGAACTGCCAAGCCATGTTTTCCCTGGACCGGAAACAAGCATCTTGGGACTGGTTTCTGGCTAATCAGCCGTCATCAGCCAGGCTAGCTTGAATCCAGTGGCAAAGTGAGCAAGGGACCCACGTTTGGTCATACCCTGCCAACTAAACCAAAGGGGATGACGGACGGAGTGTTGAACATTGCAAGCACCCACCCGCAGTCAACTGATATGGGTTTAATACATTATCATTCTTTAGCTCACTCCCCCACCCCAGTTCAGACATGGCCATATGCAAATTAGTCTGACCCTGTGCCTCATGGGAACAGTCCAGCCCGAACTGCCAAGCCATGTCTTCCCTGGACCAGAAACAAGCATCCTGGGACCGGTTTCTGGCTAATCAGCCGTCATCAGCCAGGCTAGCTTGAATCCAGTGGCAAAGTGAGCAAGGGACCCACGTCTGGGCATACCCTGCCAACTTAGGGCAAACATAACAAAACCAAAAGGGGTGATGGACGGAGTGTTGAACATTGCAAGCACTCACCTCCAGTCAACTGATCTGGGTTTAATCCATCATCAATCTTTAGCTCACTCCGCCACCCCAGTTCAGACATGACCATATGCAAATCAGTATGACCCTGTGCCTCATGGGAACAGTCCAGCCCGAACTGCCAAGCCATGTCTTCCCTGGACTGGAATCAAGCATCCTAGGACCGGTTATGGATCACAAAAGCTTTTTTTTTTTAACCATTACTTTATTCGACAATTCGACAATTAAATCATAAAAGCATCACAACACAGACATTTATCACAATATAAAATCCTTTAAAAAAAATACATTTGCATAAATATTTCAAATATTAAGAAAAGATTAAACTCCACAAGACTAATGTCGAATGTTCCTTACAATAAGGGAGTGGAAAGATAAATTTACATTAAGTATAAACATCAAGTTAGTCCTTTCAGCTCAGTTGATCATAAAAGTGCGCCCATTTCAAAAACTTTGCCATTGCTATGGCGATTGGGAGGCTGGGATCAGTACATAATAATCTTATCGCCTCATCATGTTTTTGGGAACCAATTAATCGACATATTGGTTTTATCCATTTATCCCGTGGGGCTGTATATAAGGGACAAAAAAACAGAAAGTGACTAATGGATTTATTTTTGTCCCTACACTTAGGGCATTTATCATAATTTATCCCAGCCCACCTTGCGGTAATTGACCTTATGGGGAGGGTACCTGCCCTAAATTGAAAATAGAGCTTGCGATCTAGGGGTTTCTCGATAGCGTCCCAATATGGTTCCAATGTTGGGTACGCCTTGAACTCAAGAAATCTCTCTGTGAGATGGGATGAGATCCCCTTAGCACATTTCTCTGTGATAACCATCTCCCAGTATATCCTCTTCATATCTCTTTTAGATGGGAATATTGCATTTACTGGGTCATCTCACAGTTTGCTCAAACTCATTCTAACTGGCAAAGATCTAATTGATTTCAGCCAGCTAATTTTGTGAAAGCAATCCTTCTCAAAAATTTCCTTAAGTCCCCGAGCATAATGATATACACCCTGATTCATGAAGCTGCGAAAATGCTATCACGGGCGCAATTCCCAAAATCGGAATTCACCATCAAAAATGCGAATTCGCAAACTTAGATTTGCGAAATCGCAAAAATATTCACAGAATGCCGGCAGGATACCAATTGCGATTCGGAAATAGCGAGAAAGCACGGAATCTGCGAAAATAATAGCGAAATCGCACATTACTCGCAATCGGTATTCATGAAAAATCGCTATTAGCGAAAAAGCCAAAAATCGCATTTTGCGAGGCGCAATTTAAGGAGAACCCAAAGCAGGTGGTAACCATCAAACCCATTGGAATTTTTTTTTAAAAACCGTTGGCCAATCAGTAACTGGTGCAGGCCTGACCAAACACACTTAAGGGGAAGCAGCAACAGCAGAAGGAGTCTCACAATGCCAGGAATGTACATGGTGGTCAGGCGGCTAAGGCTACAGCGAGCAGCAAGGAGGAGACGCAGAATCCAGGAGAGGATATTCCGCCAGAGGGTCACCCTGCTGGGCCAGACCAGAGAGCAAATATACGCAAAGTACCGGCTGAATGGGGCTATGATCATCAAGCTTATACAGGACCTTGACCCCCTGATGCAGCACCCAACAAGGCGGACCAATGCCGTCCCAACACATGTCCAGGTATTGTGTAGCCTGCACCTCCTGGCCTCTGGGAGCTTCCAGGGGATAGTTGCGGTAGCTGGGGGGATATCCCAGCCCACCATGTCCCGCTGCCTACGTAGTTTCCTTGACGCAATGCTGACCCAGCTACACCAGCACATCAAATTTCCCACCAGCCAACAGGAATTGGATGAGACCAAGCTACAATTCTACAATGTTGCCCATTTCCCACACGTGATAGGATGCATTGACTGTACCCACGTCCACATTTGCACACCTGCTGGAACGGAGTACATGTACCGCAATCGCAAGTCCTACCACTCCCTCAACATCCAGATGGTCTGCAATGCAAAGACATACATCACGGACATAGTGGCACAGTACCCGGGGAGTACACATGACTCATTCACATTCCGCCACAGCGGCCTCCACACACGACTGGTCAGGGGAGACTTCGGGGAAGGACACCTACTTGGTAAGTACACTTTGCCCACAATGTCACATTGCGAATGACTAGCTGCGCTTCACAGGCACTCACCCTCTGCTCCTCTCATTCAGGTGACAGTGGGTACGCCCTGCGCGAATACCTCCTCACCCCATACCTCAACCCTGCTACACCACAGCAACGGCGTTACAACGTATCACACATACGCACAAGGAATTGCATAGAGAGAACATTTGGCCTACTGAAGAGCAGATTCCGCATACTTCACAAGACAGGTGGGGCCATGTACTACAGTCCTGAAGTGTGCTGCCGCATTGTGGCTGTGTGTGCTATCCTACACAACATTGCTACCAAGCGCCGGATACCTGTCGACATCTCTGGCAGTGAATCGGAAGGGGACGACCGGCCACCTGCACATGCGCACCATGCACGTGGGGAGAACCCAGCTGAAGGCCACAGACGCCGCAACCACATCACAATGAACAGTTTCTAGTGCACCCTCTACCCTCACCCCACAAATCACAAATGCATGCGAAATGTAATAATGACACAACGCCAATGTGTGCTGCAAAATTTAATATTATTGTTTCATTCACAATAATGGTACCACTTTAAATGTTGTCATTGCTAACAGTATTTCAGCATACTGCTGTGTGAAAGGACAGGGCAGGCTTATACTCAGCCTGTGCCTGAAATAGTCATATGAAGTCAAGTGCGCCTCCTGCGCGTACCACCCAAGCGCCTCTGCGGCTCATCCTCATCCAAGGCACGTGCACCTGCCGTGGGCCTGGTGCTGCGCCTGAGTGCCCCTACTTGTGAGGCAGAGTGGCTGCTCACGCTCGATGTCCCCTCACTGACTTCATCACCCCCAACAATGGCAGGTAGAGCAGGAGGGTTTAGTGCTGTCACGGCAGTGGTCAGGTGCTCAAGGACCCTGGCCACATCCTCGCAGCACTGGATGAGCTGCTGCTGCTGCGCAAGGGACCGCCGCGATAACTGTGATGTGGCATTGCCTATCACATAATTGGACCTGGTGTAGGCCATCAGCCGGGTCAATAGCTGACGGTGGTGCCGGCGTGCTGCGTTGCGCTGAGATGTAATTGCTGCAGTGATGGCCTCCATGGCTGCAGTCATGCGGGCCATTCCCTCCCCCACACCTGCCATGGCCGCCGTCATGCGGTCCCTCCGGTCCCCCACTCCGGCCACATTGCGCCCAATGTTGTACAGCTGTAGCTGTATGGCACCTTGCCGGCGTGCCTGCAGCTGATGTATACGCAGCATGCGTCTTTCCACGCTCATTCGCGCCAGCCGCTGTCCATTCCCCCTCCTGCTGATAGACCTGCCACGCCTGCTCTGCTGGCCTGACACAGTGGCTGGCTGCTGTGTTGCCGCTGTCGCGGGCCCTGATATAGAAGCACCAGCTTCTGGTGGTGTCACAGCAGGCGTTGCTGGTGCGGCAGGGCCTGGAGGCACACTGGTAGTGGGCCTGGCTGCGGCAGTAGTAGTTGCGGCTGAGGCTGGGGGCACACTAGTTGTGGGCCTGGCTGCGGCTGTAGTTGTTGCGGCTGAGGCTGGGGGCACACTAGTTGTGGGCCTGGCTGCGGCAGTGGTTGCTGCGCCAGACGCAGGAGGCACACTGCTGGTGGACCTGGCTGCTGGTGTTGTTGCTGCGGCAGGGGCTGGTGGCTGTGTATGTGGCGGCACCTCCTCCTCATCCTGGGCCTCCTCATCTATTTGCAGCCTCTCGCTGTCGCTGCTGTCTGCGCCACCTGTGAGGGTAAGTGGACGTTCATTAGTTGCATGTATCTATCACACGTGCAGTTGCTACATGCATGCTGGGTGACATTCCCTGACTGGCTATGGCTTTGCGTACTTTGGAACCTGTCTGGCTGCATTGTGGTACTTCTACATTGTGGCCACACTACATGTCCCACAATGCTTCAGGGCATTACCTGATGTGCAACAATGGCATGACCATGGAACATTATGGGAGGCTATATGGTCATGGACATTCATAGGGGACAGGGTCGCAGTCGCATGCCACTTACCTTGGATGTCTTGGGTGGGGCGGGATGAGTCCAGACGAGTCACTCCAATGCACGCCTCCCTCTCCAGCGTGTCTTCTACTTGGTCCTCCAAGGCTGTGTTTGGAGGGACTGTAGGTCCTCCCCCTCCAGTGCCCGATGCCTCTCCAAGCCGCTCAGCCACCTTCTCTTTGGCACAAGCGTTTTTTTAGTTCATCCAGTGACCTATCAGCCACACCCACAGAGTTCACCGTGGACACTATTCCCTGCCAGATCCTCTGTTTTTCCTGCTCCGGCACCCTCCTAGAGCCCTTGCCAAACAGTTTGGAGTGGTTGGCCACCACCCCTTCTATCAAATGCTCCAGCTCCTGCTCGGAAAATTTTAACTTTCTCTTCCGCCCTGTGGTGTTGCTGAGCCCAGGAACTTCATCCTCAGACATTGCAGCACTGTAGTTTCAGAGTTGGAATCCAAACAGAATAGCAGGAGCTCTCCCAGTTGCTGACTCGAGGTCTGCCTCACTGTGGTGAATGGGGGTGGGAACTGGCTGCTTCCTGGTTGTGATGTCATCACTGTGCTCGAAATGCGACTTCCCGTTTTCCCGATCTCGCAATTAGCGATATCGCTATTTGCGATATCGCAATCCCGACACGGATGTAGCTGGAAATAACGATTTTTCTGCGATTATCGATAATCGCAAACGGCTTTTGCGGCCGCATGCGATTCGCTTTTTTTTATCGCTAAACATCATGAATTCCGATCTGCGATTTCTCAATAGCGATTCGCAATTTTTCGCTATTTGAGAATCGCAGATTCCGGTTTTCATGAATCAGGCTGATAATTCCTCTGTTGTCCATATTCTGCGCCAATATAATACTGGTCGCAGGGTGGCCAGATCTTGCACTGTTCGTTTACCAAGATCCCAAAACAGAGGAATTAGAGGGGTACTTTGGGGGACATAAGTAGCTTTTCTCAAGAATTCATTTTCTACTGATGTTAAGTTCTTTAGATTTGCGAACCCCCATAGTTCGGAGCCATAGAGGACAGAACTTAAGACTTTCATCCCATAGATCTCAAGGAGTGGTCTTACAGGTTTAGTAAGAGATGTTTTAAATCTTTTAAGGAGGATACCTGCCTGTTGCTGGTGCCTTAATACAGTCATATCTAACTGGTTATCCCAGCACATATCACTCTGTAGATTGACCCCTAAATACGTAAAGGCGTTGTTGGAACTGGGGTCACCAGTCCCCTAGGGTAGCATGGCACGAGCGGGTAGGCATCCGAAAGCACATGTGTTAAGCGATCATGCAGCACACACTCACACTGCGACCGAAACCTGGGCACACAATAAATGACTCCACTCCAGAGCTTGTATAAAAACAAGTGATTTGTATTAAGATAAATAATCAGATAGATAGAGCAGGATCAGGGAAATCATAAATTCATTTAAAACACATGTGTCTCAAGACTTGCAATCAATATTGGATGAATAAATATCCGTTCTGCAATAAATATTAAATATTGGATCAATAAATAGTTAAATACATTTTTAGTGGGACACAGGCCCGACCTACGCCTTGCTTCTTGGTCAGTACCTGAAAGGAATACATCTCAAAGTCATAAGAACAACACTGCATTAAGCATCAATATCCATTTCCTCAGGTAAACAAAGGGACAGTTCCATAACAGAAACATCTCCCCGCTGTAGGAATAAACAATCCGTTAAGTGTAGTTCAAACATTTCCTTAAATATGAAACATTTCATTTGCCACAAAAGTATGTGGACGTAACTCTCCTCCTGTAATAGGAATTAAACATTTCATTAAGAATAATTATTCCATATAACAAGGTTGGGCATCCCTTTGGGAGAACTTCTCATTGGGCCCAGCTAACCATTGCATTAGCCAGCACTAACTAGGAGAAAACATTGCAATCTAGGTAACCATCCCCTTGTGCAGGTTTAACTGTATCAGGGCTACACCAACATTCCATCAGGGAAGTAGAAATCCCTACATTGAGCAGGTGTAAGTAGATCTCTGTTATAGCAGGGGTATGAGACCCTTCCCTGGGCAGGAGTAAACATTGCCTCAAATGAGGACAACACCTTTCATTAGGCATAAAGTATTTCTTTAGGCATCACACACCATCCCATTACCTGATGCCTGAACAGGCAAGGCCTTCCCCCTATTAATCAGGAGCTTAGAGGTAAAACATTTCCTGCAATAGAGATAATCAGTTTAGCAGAAGTAAAACACTTCACTGAGGGTAAAACATTTCATTAACCATTTCCTTAGGCAGGAATGAAACTCCTATGGCAGGAATAAAAACACGCCACTGCGGATAAAACATCTCATTAGGCAGTGTAACTATATCCTTATAGCATTAACGTTCCCCTACTCAGCAATCAACAGTTAACAACTCTTCAAGGCAGAGATAACCATTTTTAACAGGCAAGCCTGAGCTTAGAAGACTTGGTTTATGCATGTAAAGCCTTTTAGTAAATGTAAACATTTCTTTAAAGCAAGGAGCACCTCACTCCATAACTGTGGGCATGTGCTCCACCTTTCAAACAACATGAATAAATGTTTCATTAGTCAGCAGACACAGTTCATTATGCAGCTGTTGGCTTTTCCACCCCCAGGCCAGAATCAACATTCTAATTCCTACATTAAGCAGGCATAAACCTTTCAGCACCCAAGAGTAATCCTGTAAATAAGTAGAGATTATAACACTGGGGCAGGGGTGTAATAAAACTTCTATAGTTCAGAATAATCCTGGTTCCAAGCAGGAATAACCACTTCAAAACTCTTCCCCAATCATCGGTAACATCCCCCTAATCAGGTGTAAACATTATAGGGAAGGAATCAGGCATAGGCATTTCATTAAGTAATTTTTATAAATAGAACATTACTCATTGCTAGAGAGCAACATCTCATTAAGCAAGCACAGGCCTTGCTTTAGACTAGGAAAACATTTCTGTTAATTAAGGAGAACATTTCAATAAGCAATTCAGTAAAGCATTCTCAATGAGCATTTTACTATGCCTTGGACTCCCCTATGCAGGGCTAAGCCATCGCAGGTGAACTCAGTATGTCTTTAGGCCTACGCCGGAACCAGGGCCCAAACAGTTAATGAATGGCAAGCCTGTCCTCAGGCATAAACAGTAACTTGATGGCCTCCACGTCACTAGAGGCACATAGGGGCCAACAGGTGAGCACTTAAGGTCAAAAATACAGCGTTTCTCTGGGGCCTACAAGAGAGCGCTTGGAGGCACAATTACAGCGCTTCTATGGGACATTCAAGAAAGCGCTTGGAGTGAAATTACAGCGCTTCCCTGGGCACTACCTCAGTTCCTCACATGGCAGCGCTTGGCCACAGACAATGCTGAGGACAGCGCTTCAGGCAGGAATCAGGTTTAGATAATAGCACCCTGCAGGTACAGCACTTCACAAGGCAGCAACCCCCTTCAGTACCTCAGCACTCTTCACAGGGACAGCAAAGGAGCGTTGGGGGAGCAGGGAGTCAGCGCTTCAGAAGGCAGCACGTCTAGAGCCACAGAAGTTCTTGGTGACACAGCGCTTCAGGGGGATAGCGCTTTTCAGGATTCACAGCGCTACGATATAGCAGGCAATTCACAGCAGAGGTAGCGCTCGGCAGACAGTTCATTCCAGGTAGCGCTGCTGAAGGGCACCACAGAATATAGCGCTTCAGGCAGGAATCACGCCCAGGATTCTAGCGCTTCACAGACAGCAGGGTACAGGGCTATAGCGCTTTGGCCCACACGAGGTGGGGGCAAGACCAGCAGGCCTAATAACATTCAGTTCAGGGTGCTGCAGTTCAGGCAAATATAGCGCTTCAGAAGGCAGCAACCCCCTCCATTACTTCAGAGCTCTTCACAGGGTCAGCAAGGGCAGCGCTAGATATACAGGACAGGTGACACCCCAGTAGCAGGTTAGCAAGGGAGACCCCAGGTGACATCAGGAAACGCAGGGTCAGTACCGCGCCAATACCTGTTTGCTTCTTCAAAAGTCCTGTGATGATTTAATTTCTTCTTAGCGCTTTAGGTTTCTTGCGCCCTTGTAAATAGAGGCTTAGTTTCTTCTTGGCGTGATGTTTCTTGCGCCCTTGTAAATAGAAGCTTAGTTTCTTGTTGGCATGATCTTTCTTGCGCCCTTGTAAATAGAAGCTTAGTTTCTTGTTGGCGTGATGTTTCTTGCGCCCTTTGGTTTCTTGTTTCCTTGAAGGGGGTTAAGTTGGTGGCTGGTGTTAGATCTCCTCAGCCAATCCCCTCAAGTGGTCCCTGGGGGTTCCCTGCCACGGGGCTAGGTCAGAGGGGGGGGTACAGGATACCTCAACACTTGAAAGGCAGCTCCTAGGCCCTGTCTCTTCCAGTATCATAAGTCCCTTTCCTGACCCTCACTGCCTATCCTCCTGCGTAGGTTCTTCCCCAGGTCTTCTCCTCAGTCACTCTGACAGGAAAGTTTACCTTCCTTTCCTTATACAGTGCCAGTTGACAGTTGGCAGTGGCAGTTGGTGTCACCTCACCTGTTCCAGAAGGTTCCAGGGGGTTCTAGGAGGTTCCACCATTCTACCTGTGGGCAGGCTGGCAGGCTAAGTTGATACATTGTTTGGAGGGTTCCAGCCAGGCCCTAGCCACTAGAATGCGCCCACGAAACCCCGCTGCAGCAGCAGTGGTCAGTGGCAGCCATGTTAGGGGTATAAGACACCTGCATCTTAACATCAGTTTCACAATACACAGGGCTTTCCTCCCTACACAAGGCCTATACATTGTTGTTACCATGAGGGCATTCTGATTTAAAAGGGAAATAAAAGGTGAAAAATTTTGGGGAAAGGGCCAAGTCTCACACATCTCCCCCCCAGCCAAAAGCCAGGGTAGACCGATCATTCCCTTGATGGGCTTCCCTGCTTGGGGCGGAAAAAGGTGGACGCAGGCCCATTACCACCATCAGCTTCTCGCTAATCCAACCACCCCACTGGTGTTCCCCAGTGAGATGCAGCCAGGACGGACCTCTGAACAATTCAGATGTCTCTGGCCCTTGCTCTCTCTCAGAGTGAGGGGCAGTAGCTCCAGGCCTGTGGTACCCTTTCCACTCTCCTCTCAACCTAGGGTCTAAACCCTTAAGTTGAATTGGTGACAGAGGCGAGACCTCCCTCTCCCTGCACCCCCTCCCAGGGTTCCGCACCCTCCCACCTGGAGTAGTACCCCTGAGAGTCACAACCGGGGGAACTCTGAATACAGAGATTCCTCCCGCCAGGTCAGGCAACCCCTGAACCTGGCCACCCAACCCAGGATCTGAACCCTGTGGCTGGACCGGTGCCAGAGGAGAGTCCTTCCTCCCTCTGCACCCCCTCCCAGGGTTCCGCACCCTCCTACCCAGATAGGTACCCCTGGAAGTCACAACAACTGGGGGGACTCTGAATACAGAGGTTCCTCCCGCCAGGTCAGGCAACCCCTGAACCTGGCCACCCAACCCAGGATCTGCGCCCTGTGGCTGGCTCGGTGCCAGAGGAGAGTCCTTCCTCCCTCTGCACCCCCTTCCAGGGTTCCGCACCCTCCTCCCCGGATAGGTACCCCTGGAAATCACACTGGTAGGGTCCTTAGTTACTGGTACCCCACCCTCCAGGTCAGGCAATCCCTGCACCTGAAACCCCAGTCCAGGTTCTATACCCCGTGACTGGTCCAAACCCCGAACCTCGGGTACGCTGCCACCATGGAAGTACCTGGCACACATGATTTCAAGGTCTTCAGCTCTGTCTCCGTTAGCTGAAGCCTGTGCACCAGCTTCCCTTCCTTCATTGCAAGGCTCACACACTCCCTTTTCTGCTCTAACCTCTTTGACGACACACACCCCCTTCCAAGGTTCTCTGGTGTGCCCGCCTCCCTGGGTGTTAAGCATGGGCGAATTTTGCGAATCTCACGTTCGCGAATTTTGCGGATTTACGAACTCGCAATCCGCAAAATCCGCGAATTCTCGCGAATTTGTGGATTTGTTTTTGTGTTTGCCACTCTCTGTCACCACTGCCACTCTCTGACTACTCATGCCACCCTCTGGCCCACCCATGCCACCCTCTGTTTCATCACAGCACCCTCTGGTTGTCCAGTCAGTGTACATTATTGTGGCAAAGCAAAGCACACCTTCCCTGCCTCAAGTGACCTGAATTAATTTGGGGCTGATTAATGTGTCACAGAACATTTTTTTTAGCTGGCACCTGCTTCCTTAGTGCTTCCTGATTAGTGATCTTTTGCACTTGCTAAGTGCTTTCATTGTTGCAAAATTAGTTACAACACCTGCCCTGCCCCAACTGACAATAATGAATTAGGGGCTGATTAATGGATTTGAACTTCCAGCCTGGCTCCTGCTTGTCTCCCTTAGCTGTAATTCAGGACCTTTGTGGCATATGTGTAACTATTCTGAGGTTCAGAGCAGGGTCACATAATAGTTGCAACTGGCAACTGAACTCTGGAGGGGCCCCTCAGGAAGCACTACAGGAAATGGCTACTAATGATGAGCCTGAACTTTTGAACCTGGTAAGTAGTTTCAGTTTTGCTAAGATCGTATTTCTGCAATTTAGCACTTATTCGCGGGGCGCGAAGTTGTACTGGGAAGCCGCGAACTCACGCGAACAGTGCGAGCAAGCCATAAAATCCGCTGCTCGCGGATTTGCGGATTTTGCGGGAGATTCGCGAATCTCGCGGATTGCGAATTTACCGAAAATCCGCAAAATCCGCAAGCGAAACGGATTTTCCGCCCATGCTTACTGGGTGTGACCTGCCCCTCCTGTCCCCATCCCCTCTCCCATCTGGGTGGGCTCCTACCCGTGCCCCCAAAGTGGTACGGAGTTCCTTCTTCCCTCCGCCCAACAGGCACCCCCATCCCCTGACACAACACTCCAGTGCCAGGTGAGGACTCAGATAATTCAGGAAAAGGTTCTAGGATGTGGCGACAGAATGATGTCCAACAGGCCCTGATACACTCACAGGCTAGACAGTGGAGGAGTCAATCACTAAGGCTTGCACACACAATAATTGTGCAACCCAATTGCTGTGCACCCTGTCCCAATGGAGGGTGCTGCATGGTCACAGGTCCTGGATCCCACCGCTCGACACCAATATGTTGGAACTGGGGTCACCAGTCCCCTAGGGTAGCATGGCACGAGCGGGTAGGCATCCGAAAGCACATGTGTTAAGCGATCATGCAGCACACACTCACACTGAGACAGAAACCTGGGCACGCAATAAATGACTCCACTGCAGAGCTTGTATAAAAACAAGTGATTTGTATTAAGATAAATAATCAGATAGATAGAGCAGGATCAGGGAAATCATAAATTCATTTAAAAGACATGTGTCTCAAGCCTTGCAATCAATATTGGATGAATAAATATCCGTTCTGCAATAAATATTAAATATTGGATCAATAAATAATTAAATACATTTTTAGTGGGACACAGGCCCGACCTACGCCTTGCTTCTTGGTCAGTACCTGAAAGGAATACATCTCAAAGTCATAAGAACAACACTGCATTAAGCATCAATATCCATTTCCTCAGGTAAACAAAGGGACAGTTCCATAACAGAAACATCTCCCCGCTGTAGGAATAAACAATTCGTTAAGTGTAGTTCAAACATTTCCTTAAATATGAAACATTTCATTTGCCACAAAAGTATGTGGACGTAACTCTCCTCCTGTAATAGGAATTAAACATTTCATTAAGAATAATTATTCCATATAACAAGGTTGGGCATCCCTTTGGGAGAACTTCTCATTGGGCCCAGCTAACCATTGCATTAGCCAGCACTAACTAGGAGAAAACATTGCAATCTAGGTAACCATCCCCTTGTGCAGGTTTAACTGTATCAGGGCTACACCAACATTCCATCAGGGAAGTAGAAATCCCTACATTGAGCAGGTGTAAGTAGATCTCTGTTATAGCAGGGGTATGAGACCCTTCCCTGGGCAGGAGTAAACATTGCCTCAAATGAGGACAACACCTTTCATTAGGCATAAAGTATTTCTTTAGGCATCACACACCATCCCATTACCTGATGCCTGAACAGGCAAGGCCTTCCCCCTATTAATCAGGAGCTTAGAGGTAAAACATTTCCTGCAATAGAGATAATCAGTTTAGCAGAAGTAAAACACTTCACTGAGGGTAAAACATTTCATTAACCATTTCCTTAGGCAGGAATGAAACTCCTATGGCAGGAATAAAAACACGCCACTGCGGATAAAACATCTCATTAGGCAGTGTAACTATATCCTTATAGCATTAACGTTCCCCTACTCAGCAATCAACAGTTAACAACTCTTCAAGGCAGAGATAACCATTTTTAACAGGCAAGCCTGAGCTTAGAAGACTTGGTTTATGCATGTAAAGCCTTTTAGTAAATGTAAACATTTCTTTAAAGCAAGGAGCACCTCACTCCATAACTGTGGGCATGTGCTCCACCTTTCAAACAACATGAATAAATGTTTCATTAGTCAGCAGACACAGTTCATTATGCAGCTGTTGGCTTTTCCACCCCCAGGCCAGAATCAACATTCTAATTCCTACATTAAGCAGGCATAAACCTTTCAGCACCCAATAGTAATCCTGTAAATAAGTAGAGATTATAACACTGGGGCAGGGGTGTAATAAAACTTCTATAGTTCAGAATAATCCTGGTTCCAAGCAGGAATAACCACTTCAAAACTCTTTCCCAATCATAGGTAACATCCCCCTAATCAGGAGTAAACATTACAGGGAAGGAATCAGGCATAGGCATTTCATTAAGTAATTTTTATAAATAGAACATTACTCATTGCTAGAGAGCAACATCTCATTAAGCAAGCACAGTCCTTGCTTTAGACTAGGAAAACATTTCTGTTAATTAAGGAGAACATTTCAATAAGCAATTCAGTAAAGCATTCTCAATGAGCATTTTACTATGCCTTGGACTCCCCTATGCAGGGCTAAGCCATCGCAGGTGAACTCAGTATGTCTTTAGGCCTACGCCGGAACCAGGGCCCAAACAGTTAATGAATGGCAAGCCTGTCCTCAGGCATAAACAGTAACTTGATGGCCTCCACGTCACTAGAGGCACATAGGGGCCAACAGGTGAGCACTTAAGGTCAAAAATACAGCGTTTCTCTGGGGCCTACAAGAGAGCGCTTGGAGGCACAATTACAGCGCTTCTATGGGACATTCAAGAAAGCGATTGGAGTGAAATTACAGCGCTTCCCTGGGCACTACCTCAGTTCCTCACAGGACAGCGTTTGGCCACAGACAATGCTGGGGACAGCGCTTCAGGCAGGAATCAGGTTTAGATAATAGCACCCTGCAGGTACAGCACTTCACAAGGCAGCAACCCCCTTCAGTACCTCAGCACTCTTCACAGGGACAGCAAAGGAGCGTTGGGGGAGCAGGGAGTCAGCGCTTCAGAAGGCAGCAACTTCTAGAGCCACAGAAGTTCTTGGTGACACAGCGCTTCAGGGGGATAGCGCTTTTCAGGATTCACAGCGCTACGATATAGCAGGCAATTCACAGCAGAGGTAGCGCTCGGCAGACAGTTCATTCCAGGTAGCGCTGCTGAAGGGCTCCACAGAATATAGCGCTTCAGGCAGGAATCACGCCCAGGATTCTAGCGCTTCACAGACAGCAGGGTGCAGGGCTATAGCGCTTTGGCCCACACGAGGTGGGGGCAAGACCAGCAGGTCTAATAACATTCAGTTCAGGGTGCTGCAGTTCAGGCAAATATAGCGCTTCAGAAGGCAGCAACCCCCTCCATTACTTCAGCGCTCTTCACAGGGTCAGCAAGGGCAGTGCTAGATATACAGGACAGGTGACACCCCAGCAGCAGGTTAGCAAGGGAGACCCCAGGTGACATCAGGAAACGCAGGGTCAGTACAGCGCCAATACCTGTTTGCTTCTTCAAAAGTCCTGTGATGATTTAATTTCTTCTTAGCGCTTTAGGTTTCTTGCGCCCTTGTAAATAGAGGCTTAGTTTCTTCTTGGCGTGATGTTTCTTGCGCCCTTGTAAATAGAAGCTTAGTTTCTTGTTGGCATGATCTTTCTTGCGCCCTTGTAAATAGAAGCTTAGTTTCTTGTTGGCGTGATGTTTCTTGCGCCCTTTGGTTTCTTGTTTCCTTGAAGGGGGTTAAGTTGGTGGCTGGTGTTAGATCTCCTCAGCCAATCCCCTCAAGTGGTCCCTGGGGGTTCCCTGCCGCGGGGCTAGGTCAGAGGGGGGGGTACAGGATACCTCAACACTTGAAAGACAGCTCCTAGGCCCTGTCTCTTCCAGTATCATAAGTCCCTGTCCTGACCCTCACTGCCTATCCTCCTGCGTAGGTTCTTCCCCAGGTCTTCCCCTCAGTCACTCTGACAGGAAAGTTTACCTTCCTTTCCTTATACAGTGCCAGTTGACAGTTGGCAGTGGCAGTTGGTGTCACCTCACCTGTTCCAGAAGGTTCCAGGGGGTTCTAGGAGGTTCCACCATTCTACCTGTGGGCAGGCTGGCAGGCTAAGTTGATACATTGTTTGGAGGGTTCCAGCCAGGCCCTAGCCACTAGAATGCGCCCACGAAACCCCGCTGCAGCAGCAGTGGTCAGTGGCAGCCATGTTAGGGGTATAAGACACATGCATCTTAACATCAGTTTCACAGTACACAAGGCTTTCCTCACTACACAAGGCCTATACATTGTTGTTACCATGAGGGCATTCTGATTTAAAAGGGAAATAAAAGGCGAAAAATTTTGGGGAAAGGGCCAAGTCTCACAGGCGTCAACCTGCTCTAATGGGCAGTTATTCATATATATACTTCCCTTGAATCGTTTATCTGCCTTGGGGCGTTTATGTTCAATAAGGACCATAAATTTTATTTTTGCTGTGTTTATTTCGAGCCCACGTTGCCGGCAAAAATCTGTGAAGCGCTGGAGTGCCCGTTGGAGACCACTCGGTGTTTTTGAAATTATCAGAATGTCTGTCGTCCGCGAACATAAGGATCGGGACGCACTCTACAGCCATCACAGGGGCGTCAGTAGGGACCAGGGAGAGGTAGTCTGCAGCCCCGTTCACGAAGAGTGAGAACAGGGTAGGCATCTGTAACCTCGCCCTGCTTACCCCACCTGACCCTAGCATAGGTGTCCTCGTGTAAACGGACAACCAAAGTCAGCAGTTCCGGGGCCTATCCTAGTTCCTCTAAGACTTGCCAAAGCTTTCCTCGGGGGACAAGGTCGAACGCTGCCCTCAGGTCGACGAACACAGCATATAATGCCCCTTTTTCCAGGACAACTGTCCGCCAATATAAGATAATGAGTCGAAAAACCTGGTCTATCGTACTGGTCCTGGGGCAGAAGCCAGCCTGCAATGGGCTCAGGATGTCCCCTTCGTCCATCCAATCCTGAATTTTTCCCAGAACCAGGCGACCCATTATTTTTTGTATGGAGTCAATCAGGCTAATAGGCCTGTAGTTGCCTTCTAGGGATTTGTCCCCTTTTTTGTAAACAGGCACAATTTCCGCTCCCTTCCATGAATGCGGAACAGCCTTCCCCTGAGCAATAGCATTAGATAGATGGGCGATATATATTCGCCATTTCTCCTTATCATTTAAATATAGGTCGGCGGGTATACAGTCCATCCCTGGGGCCCGCCCCTCGGTTACTAAGTTCAGGGCTCTATCCACATCCCCTAGACTAAAAACAACACCTTCATAATATTTAAAAACGGAAGCCGCCTCACTTTGGTTATCTTCTATGTTCTCGTACTGGACTTTAAAATATTCAGTCCAGGAGTTTTTGGGGACGTTATTTTGCGGGCTATTCGCCCGCCCACCTCCATCCTATTTATAAGTATCCCAGAATATCTTCGGGTTTTTAGACAGACATGCGCCTTTAAGGTCCTGCCACATTTGGTCTTCCCATACTCTTTTTGCCCCGCTAGTCACTTTTCTATAGTTACATCGGGCCGCTTTTATCATTATTGGATTTCTGACTTTTTAATGCTAGGCCCAACTCAGCCCGAGCTTCCCTACATAGTTTGTTGTCCCACCTCTCCGTTTTTTTCCTTGCTTTTACCTTGGCAGTACAGGGTTTACAAAAATGGGCTTTGAGATTGGAAAAAAGATCAGCATGGTCTTCCCCAAATGGGTTATACCTCATCCCATCAACTACACCTAACCCTATTTTACAAAGCACCTTATCTACACTGTCTTTGATAGCATTTAATGTTTCAGGTTGGTTAATCGCTTTACACCACTTAAGATGACGCTCATCATTTGCTAGGATGGTTTCAGGGGCTAATAGGTCTTCCAACATATCTGCCATTCCCTCAAGGCCTAATTTAAATAATGCTGTCAAAGGATTATGATCACTCTCAATACGAGTCTTCACTTCCATATCAACAAGGGAGTGCCAAAGCTTCAAATGGACAAGCAGATAATCTATTTTACTTGACCTTATACCATTATCATATGTTTTTCTCCCCACCCTGTCAGACGTTGTTTGGCCATTTGCGGCCCTTAGTTGATTACCTAAGCAAAACCCATTCAAGTGCAATGCAGCCTCAGTCCATTTGGCTATAGGGTTAGTCTCCAATTGGGGTACTCCTCATCTAGAGTCTTCTTCTTCTGACATATTTAAATCTTCCAGTCCCAGGGGTTCAAAAGTTGTGTTAAAATCGCCCGCAATTAGTGGCATTATCCCTTCTGGCAAAGATTCTATCAATGATTCTAATAGAACTAACACCTCAGATGTTTTCCCACCGGGTATACCTCTGGCATAAACGTTAATATACATTTTTATGCTACCCGGGAGGCTGAGCCTGACTGCAATTATATCACAATGCCTAACTGGGGGTAATTGGATGCTACAGCTTAAGTGTTGTTTAACCCAAATCACCATTCCTCCCATTGGACGTCCCTTTAGCCCTCTCACAGCAGAAACATAAAAATTCAAGTAGCCTGGTCTAAATACTGGTTCAACAGACCAGGTCTCTTGAAAAAGACAAATATCAAATTCGTCAATAAAACTTAACCAACATGGTGACGCTAACTTTGGCCCCATACCCGCCAGGTTCCACGATATTAACGAAGTCAAGGAAGCTGTAGACCTAAGCCCTTCGTCTACATCATTCCCTGCTACAGTGGAGCTAGCTTGCGGCAACGTGTTACAATCAGTGGGGGGTGCGGGACTTACCCTACATGCAGTTAACTGAAAAGAGAATTGCCACCATTCTGTAGGGTAGCAATTCCATTATTTACCTTAGGTCTCTGCCCACCTACATCTGATCTAACATTTACATTCACCTGTCCCTTACTTCTAACTACATATTCATTGGGCGTTCTTATTACACTCTTACTGTAATGCCCTTCCTGTACTTGTTGTCAGTCGCAATCCTCCAGTCCTGATAAGACCGAAAATCTATTATATAATTTTAAGCTCCGTGCAATAGGATGACCTACTACCTCGTTCCATGAGAAGGTTTCTCTATATGGGTCCTGTACTGGTACATGAAAATAAATCAATGGAAGTGACTGAATCTGGGACTTAAGATCTACTTGAGGCCAATTACAAATGTGCTCCACACATCTCCTATCCCTAAAGTTAATAATAACACAATCGCCCCCAATTGTCTTTGTGCTTCTGCCCACCCAGTTAACCCTTCTGGCAAATAGTATCTCTGCACATATATGGGTTGGCAAAGGCCGTTTAGCATTAAGCCAGAAAATGCATTTTTTTTTGTAATTCCATATACGTCTCCCTCTTTCCCTGTCCTAGTGATGGAACCCCCGCTAGTACTACTACATAAGGGGCTGACCCAGGGGGGAGTTCTATAGTAGGCAAATTAGATACTACATGGTCTGGAGGGCCACTGGAAGGTGGGCGTAATTGCACAACTGGTATGTTAGTCTCCACTTTTTTATCCTTGGCTATCTGAGCAAATTGAGTAGCTCCTTCATTGTTGGTTAGAGAATTAGCAGTACAGGGGGCTTCAGGTATATTTGCTGTGGTACTAATACTACCTTTTGGCAAAACATTAGAAACTGCACCCACAGTGATTTGTCCTGTTGTCTTTGGCTGTGTACAGTGTAAGCCACTGTCCCCGTTCCCCAACCGCTTCTGGGCCGAAGCCAACGAAAGTTCCAAGCTTAACAGTCTATTCTCAATGCAGTCCAGTCTCTCATGTATCGGGTGGATTGTTTTCTTGTGGATAAGGTCCAGCTTTTTCCAGAACAAAACACCTGGCTCGCCCGATGAATCACCCTCCACACTTGGCAATGAATTAGTCTCTTTGTTAGCTGGGGGTCAATGAACCTGAATCTTGAGAGTCTACAATGCTAGATGTGGCATTCTCCTTGCCCTCCTTTTCTTTTCCTTTTTTCCCTTTTTATGTAAAAGCTTGTACTTGAGCTTGTACCCTTGGGCCTTTACTCATTGGTGCCGGACACTTTGATTGTAATGCTCGGTCCATTTTGGCCCCACTTGCTGACCTGGTCTTGATACTCAATGAGGTCAGCCTTTTCGAGGGGAAACCTTGGTTGGTCTCCGCTAGTAAATCTGTAGGCCGTTGTTCCGGGGATGTAGTATATCCATCTGGCAGAGAATTACAACTACTGAAATCATCCTCCAAAGAGCATAGTGTGTCCTCAGGATCAGCCTCATTGGGGACAGGTGACCTAGCCCTAGCCAACCTTCCCATTGACGACCCCTTATCAAAGAGAGGGTCTAAAGAGAATCTTTTTTTGGTCAGTTCAATGTCTTTTGCCAGAGCTGACGACACTCGTATAAGAAAATTATCTAAAGTACCCATTAATGCCCCACCAGTATTTTTCCCGCTGTGTTCTCTTACAGTAGAAGAGGTGGCCATGGTAAATCAAGCGGAGTTGGCAAACTTTGCTTTTCTTTCCAATCGCTTTAGCAGTTCCGGCCCTACAAAACAGTCTCTGACTAATCGGAAATTCACTGACCTGATTTCTGCGTGGGTGTTGGAGGGGTAGCCGGTCCCGTCCTTGCTCATACTTGAACGGGCTTAAACGGACCCGCCCTTGGCCCTGGCTTCGCCCGGCGCACCTCCGCGCGCGTCCACATAGCAGAGGTGATGATGCGCTATGTAGGCGCCAGAGAGCTTCTGATGAGTACCAGGTGTGGGCTTTCACAGCATGCCCCCTGGGAGTTGTAGTCTGGTCTCCTTCCTCCTTTCTGGACAACAAACAGCCCAAATCAGCGATGCGGCTCACAAAAGCATTAACATTTAAGTTAGAAAGGAGACACAAATAGAAACCCATTTAGTGGCTTAATTGTACAAAGTGAAACCAGAAAACCTGGATTAATCGTGACTTAACCAAATGTTATGATCCTAGGTAAATAGTGTACTTCACTGATCCTCCATTTTCTTCACTATTACATATGAAAGCACTTTCAATCTTGTGAGTTTAGAATACCAGCGCTATAAAAACCTATTGCGTTTGATTTAATAGACTATACTGTTGTTGTATCTATAAGAGTCTGGGCAGGGCCAGATTTAGAGCCAGAGTCAACTCATGTGACAATCTATTCTGACGCCCCTACCCCCATGACTGCCTTCTGCAAAGATTCCCACTCCCACCTTCCAACTATGTCCCTCTTCTCTACACAGTCCCTGTCTCACACGCATGTCTTGCTTTATAGCACTACTCATACTAACCTTAGGGTGTTCAAGTGCTGTACATCGCACACACTTTATACAGAGGCAATTCGTCTCATGTTTGTTAATCAGTCTATAGGAAATGTTACACAAACCAGTGAGGATTACTGTTCTGTGATCTGCATGTACACATTATTTACAGCTTTAGCCTAGTGCTGCTTTATGATGAGTCAAAACTGCAACTGGCCAAAACGTCCATCTCTCTCCAGCAGAAACATTAATCACTTGTGTATTCGTGGCATTTTTTTTTGCGTTAAAACGTGCTGGGCACACAAGGAAACAGCAGGTGCTTTTAAAACCCAAAGGTATTTCTGAACACTGCACCTGCCCAGGTCAGCGTAGGTGCGACTGCACCGGTCGCACTGTCCTAAAGCCACCCTGAATCTGGGTTGCATACAGGGTTCACATGACAACTGTCTTGCCTCTTAATTCACTAATAATTGCACTGTCGCCGAGGCGGGGGCAGGAATGGTTGCTAAGGTCATGTTTAAAAACAATCACTTTTAATAAGTGCTCCTCAGCGCATTGCTATAATGTGATATATTAATGTCAAAGCTCCGCATGCGAAAGAAATGCACATTTTTCAATTCTACATAGACTTTAATATGTCTTCCATGATGTTTGGTATATGATGCACATAGCAAACATTTTCTGGGATTATTTTTTAATTGTATAAGGAATCAATCAATCAATCAATCAGTGACACTTATAAAGCGCGCTACATACCCGTAGGGTCTCAAGGCGCTGGGGGGGGGGGGGGGGGGGGGGGGGGGGGAGGGAGCCGCTACTGCTCGAACAGCCAGGTCTTCAGCTTCTTCCTGAAGGAGAGGTGGTCTTGGGTCAGGCGCAGGTCGGGAGGGAGGGAGTTCCAGGTCTTGGCGGCCAGGTAGGAGAAGGACCTTCCTCCTGTAGTCGCTCTTCGGATGCGGGGGACGGCGGCGAGGGCGTGGTTGGCTGATCGGAGGTGGCGTTTGGGAGCGTAGAAGTTGACTCGGCTGTTGAGGTAGCTCGGGCCTTGGTCGTGTAGGGCTTTGTGTGCGTGGGTGAGGAGGCGGAAGGTGATTCTTTTGTTGACGGGGAGCCAGTGAAGGTCTCTCAGATGTCCGGAGATGTGGCTGGTTCGTGGGATGTCGAGGATGAGTCTGGCTGAGGCGTTCTGGATCCGCTGGAGTCTCTTCTGGAGCTTGGCGGTGGTACCGGCGTAGAGGGCGTTGCCGTAGTCCAGTCGGCTGGTGACGAGGGCCTGGGTGACGGTCTTCCTGGTCTCGGTGGGGATCCACCAGAAGATCTTCCGTAGCATGCGTAGGATGTTGAAGCATGCCGAGGAGACGTTGTTGACTTGCCTGGTCATGGAGAGGGAGGAGTCCAGGGTGAAGCCCAGGTTTCGTGCATGGTCTGTCGGTTTGGGTGCGGTGCCCAGGGCGGGAGGCCACCAGGAGTCGTCCCAGGCGGAGGGAGAGGAGCCCAGGATGAGGACCTCCGTCTTGTCCGAGTTCAGTTTCAGGCGGCTGGTCGTCATCCACTCGGCTACCTCTTTCATCCCTTCGTGTAGGTTGGCTCTGGCGGCGGCGGGGTCGTTGGTCAGGGAGAGGATCAGCTGGGTGTCGTCGGCGTAGGAGATTATGCTGAGGTTGTGTTTGCGTACGATGGCCGCGAGGGGGCTCATGTAGACGTTGAAGAGGGTGGGGCTCAGAGATGATCCTTGGGGGACGCCGCAGATGACTTCGGTGGCCTCTGATTTGTACGGTGGTAGGCGGACTCTCTGTGTTCTTCCGTCGAGGAAGGAGATGATCCATTCCAGCGCCTTGTCCTGGATTCCGACGTTGCTGAGGCGCCATACTAGGGTGCGGTGGCAGACCGTGTCGAATGCCGCGGAGAGGTCTAGGAGGATGAGGGCCGCTGTTTCTCCGTTGTCCATCAGGGCTCGGATGTCATCGGTGGCGGCGATGAGGGCGGTCTCGGTGCTGTGGTTGGCTCGGAAGCCGGACTGTGAGGGGTCGAGGGATCCGTTCGTCTCGAGGAAGGCGGCCATCTGCTTGTTGATGGTTTTCTCGATGACTTTGGCTGGAAACGGGAGGAGCGAGATGGGGCGGTAATTCTTGAGGTCGGTGGGGTCCGCTGTTGGTTTCTTGAGTAGAGCGCTGAGTTCGGCGTGTTTCCAGCTCTCAGGGAAGGTGGCGGTGTCGAAGGATGTGTTGATGATGTCTCGCAGGTGGGGTGCGATGATAGCGTCGGCCTTGTTGAAGACGTGGTGAGGGCAGGGGTCGGTTGGTGATCCGGAGTGGATGGAGTTCATCGTGCGGATGGTGTCTTCGGTGCTGATCGGGGTCCAGGCGTGGAGGGTGGTGGTGGGGGGTGGTTGTTCGGTCATGGTGTGCGTTGGTTGGTTGTTGAAGCTGTTGTGTATGTCCGCGATCTTGTTGTGGAAGTATGAAGCGAGGGAGTTGCAGAGGTCTTGCGATGGGGTGATGTCGTTGTTTCCTGCGCTGGGGTTGGAAAGCTCTTTCACGATGTTGAAGAGTTCCTTGCAGTTGTGTGCGTTGTTGTCCAACCGGTCCTTGAATGCTGTTTTCTTGGCGGCGCGGATCAGCTGGTGGTGTTTCCGGGTGGCAAGTTTGAAGGAGGTCCTGTTGTCCGGTGGTGGTTCCCTTCTCCAGACTTTCTCGAGGGCTCTTGAGTTCGTCGGTGAACCATGGGGCTTTCTTGCTGCCGGGTCTGCTGGGCGGGGTCTTCAGTGGGGCGAGTTCGTCCGCGCAGTTGCTGATCCACTTCGTGAGGTTGTCGGCGGCCTGGCTGGGGTTCGCTGAGCTGGCAGGAGGGTGGTGGCTCAGGGAGGTGGCGAGCTGGTCTGCTGTGATCTTGTTCCAGCTTCTGCGGGCGGCCTGTTGCTGGTGGTGGTGGGTCGTTGTTTTCTTGAAGGTGAAGTGGACGCAGCTGTGGTCCGTCCATTGAAGCTCTGTGGCGTGGCTGAAGTCGATATCCTTGCTGGATGAGAAGACAGCGTCGAGTGTGTGTCCGGCGAGGTGGGTGGGGGTGGACACCAGTTGCTTGAGTCCCAGGTTGGCGAGGTTGTCGAGCAGGGTGCTGGTGTTGCGGTCGTTGTTGTTCTCCAGATGGAAGTTGAGGTCTCCCAGGAGGATGTAGTCAGCGGAGGGGAGGGCATGTGGGCTGACGAGGTCGGCGATGTCCTCGCTGAATTGTGTGCGTGGTCCAGGGGGTCAGTAGATCAGGGTGCCTCTGAGGGTGGTGTTCGGGTTGGTGTGGATCTGGAAATGCAGGTGTTCGGCGGTGGTCAGGGAGTCGTCGGTGCTGGTCGTGAGACGGATGGTGCTCCTGTGGATGATGGCGATGCCTCCTCCCATCTGGTTGGCGTTGCGGTCCCTCCGGACGATCTTGTAGCCCTCTGGGATGGCGATGGCGATGTCGGGAGCTGAAGAGGCGTTCATCCAGGTCTCCGTGAGGAAGGCAACGTCTGGAGCTGTGGTGTCGAGGAGGTTCCAGAGTTCGATGGCATGTCTGTGGACGGAGCGGGTGTTGAGCAGGATGCACTTGAGGTGGGTGCTGCTGGTGTTTGGCTTGGTGGGTGCTGGTGCGAGGCAGGTCCGGATGCAGGTGAACTTGCAGGCGTGGCAGCTGAAGGGTCCGTGGGAGTGACGTGGTGTGGCTTGGTGGCACTCTGGACGTCGGCCGGTGTTGAGTGCGTTGACGGTGGCGGCTGAGTACGTCAGGCGGGTCGGTCGGGGTCCCCGTGGGCCAGGGGTCCTGGCACTGGGCGCGATCCGGTCGCGGACGGGCACAGACGGGCTTACCTTTGGCGCGCCTTCGGCGCACAATCGGCGCGCCCGCTGCGCGTGACCGCTGCGCGTTCGCACGGTCGCCATTTAAGGCGAAGTGCGCGGGTGGGCGGAGCAGCTGGGAGGCGGGAGCGGGGAGGGTACAGAATGCAAATAGGGGCGGGGAAAAGCGGCGGGAAGGGAGGGCGGAGGGCGGCGAGGTAGGCGGACAACAAGGAAGGAAACCACAACACGGGGGAAATAAAAATTATCCGGCATATAGGTATACGGAGGCCCACCAGGTTCCGAAGTTCCGAAGTATCTGCGTCACGAGTCGAGTCCGAATCCAGTCCGAATCCAGTCCAGGGTTTCCGAGGCCTTCTGTTTCCGTGCTTCCCGGTGAGTACCGTTGCTGGGGACGCATCTAGACGTGCGCATTAGTTTGTGCCGGTCAAGACAGGTGTGGGTACACAGACCTGGTCTGCACTGTTTTAGACAGTGTATCTGTACTGTTTAGCAGTATATCCAGTCTGCACTGTTGAGCAGTGTATCTAGTATTATGCAGTTAGCAAGTTACCTTCTAATTGTTATCATTCATGTCAAAATGTTTTAATATGTCTCAAAATGTCGTGGTATGAGTGATTGTTCGATCGTCATTATTGTGATTAATGTGTTCAGTGTGTTCATATCTGAGTAAGAACCAAGTAGCCAGATTTCAGGATGCCGTTGTTCTCCAAATTAAGACAAATAAAAACTAGAAAAGGGGTACTAGAAGAAGCTGTTCCCATTCCACCTAGGGACACTCCAGGGTACTTTATGTACCACAAACATGGCCTAGATGCCGTTTTATTCCTCGACTTATGGGTGGACTACACTAAAGAACTATCCGAGAATCAGAGATGGCCCGCTGCTGGGACATGGGATGCAGATTGCATCATAAGAGTAGAAGAAGCATTACGAAAAAAGAAAGCCAGACAGTCACAGAAAGATGCCATCGAATTATGGCGTAAAGAGTCGCATAGGCGTACAGAAAAAGCACTTAGAAAAGAAGAGAAAAGGAAAGAGGATCCAGACAAGGTCCAAGAAAACGCATTAGTTGAGGAAGGTATCCGAGTAAAAATAGAACAAGTAGACAGACAACTAACCACCCTTAGGAATGGTATGTATCCTCTCCTGGCCGAGGGTTTACCTAAGGCCACTCCAGAAGTACCGAAAGATCTACCACCTCCCATGCTCCCGACCAAAATGTATCCCAAAACAGCGAAGGACATTTTCCTTTCTTCCTATCTAGATGATGTAGCCCCCGCATATGTAAATACCGCACCGCCACGCACACCTCCTCCTGGCGGCCAAGATGGTCAGCTCCTTCCTCCCCGACAAGCTACTCCTCCTCCCGTTCCTCCTGGTCTTCCTCCTGGTCTTCCAGCTATCCTTCCACCTCTTCCTGGGCCTGCCCCCCCCGTTTTACACCCAACGAACCCCTTCGGAGGCAGTGTCTCAGGAGGCGCGTCCGGAGGAGCGACCGGTTTCCAGACTCCGCCATCCGCCCATCGGCTGACCTATAGAGACCTAGCACAGCAACGTACACCTAGAACAGGCGATATCACACTATATGGAGATCGTCTTGCAGACTGTAGATATGATCCAGTACCTGGTAAAAAGAATGACGAAAGAATGTTGCTCGCATCAGTACGTTTGCGACGAGTCACGAACTTCTTATTAACACTACCTGGAATGGTAGATCATCTAGATCGAATATATCAGTTTGTACAGACAGGAGTAGGGCCTGAAAGTATTAAGGAGGCCATGGCCTATCAGAAAGTGGATACTAAAGCCAAGATATTACGGTTTCTTATAAACTGTTTGATAAGGGAAGTGGATAGGCCGGGTATGAACCCGGAAGACGTAAAAGCACTCCACAGGTGGGGCCAGAATATAGCAGATGGGAATCACGATAAAGAGACCTGTGTAGATAATATGTACCGAAGAATCAGAAATGCAATAAATAAGATGCATGAAAAAAGACAGCCACCACCGGAAATAGATTCAGACAAACTTGAATCCTCAGAGGAGGAGAACGAGCAAGAAGAGACACCAGAGCAGACACAATTACCAGTTAGAGAAACGATAGCATATGTAGGTAAGGGAAGACCCTTCAATAATTCAATGCGCCCAGTGCGTCCAGAAAGTAAAAGAATGTTCCAAGAAGCCATGTGTAATCCAAGAACTCCTGAACACTTATTCCAAGCTACTGATAACAGACTTCGAGAACAACTGGGGTACCATGTATTAGGTTCTATGGATGAACAAGAATTAGCGAGGTCAGCAGTACAATGGGCTGACAGTCCCGAGAAATATAGTGATGATGCATTAGCACACACATTTTTAAATATGACACCAAGTGAGCAGCGTCTAGCTGGTACATACATGATACAACACCTACTTATATTGTACAGGAGCCAACATCCCGACCCAGGCCCCCTGCCTGATATATTAGCAGAACTACTCATGAATAAATGGAGAGGTCTGGGTACCGATCTAATTAAAGTAATTCTAGAACAGAGGCACAGATATAGTGCCTTCCTATGTCCACAATCTGATTCAGTACACTCCATGGAAAGAAAAATGTATTACCTGGATAGACAGAATCCGTTGCGAGAAGTGCACCCGGTTCAGAATGCCAACAATTCACTTAGACGCGTGTTTGTGTACACACCCATAACTAAAATAGAATTATTAGAGATGAAAAAATGAGTACCTAGCCATGACAAAGATCCCGCAGGTTTTCACCGTGAAATAAAAGATATGATACTCATGGGTGACTATACTTATCCCGACATTATGAAAATATTGAAAGTATTACTGCCCCCCGGTATATACGAGAAACTCAAAGAAAAAGAGTGGGAGGTGGGAGAAACAAAGATTGACTGGGCTGCATTAGAAAACGAAGAAAATACTAGAATTCCGGGCCAAGGGCTCGGGGATAAAGTTAAAGCATTACCGGGTTTGTTAGTACAAGTGTTGCCACGTTTACTAAGTACTAAAAAGGAAGATTGGGGTGCAATTTCAGCTTGTAAACAGAAACCCGATGAAGACACCAGTGATTTCTATACCCGATTTGAAAAATGTTTTGGCATTAATAGCGGTCTGAAAGCAAGTAGCGAGTCATATCCACATCTTTTTGTAACAAAATTAGTTGAGAATTCACTGCCCCAGGTTAAGAACAGAGTACTGAAAGTCGAAAGCACTTGGCAAGCTAACACCCCTTCACAAATGTTACAAATGTTACAGTACCACCAGAATAGAATTAGAGAAGAACAAGAACACGAACAAAGACGTATGAAAGACACGAAAATGAAAATGTTAGTTGCCCAGTCAGTTCCTGCTGATGGTCACAAAAAGGGTGTGACCCAGCCTAATAATTCAACGACTCCTGTTAAAGGGACATGTAACTATTGTAAACAGCCAGGTCATTATGTAAACGATTGTGCCGTTCTGAAACACAATATCTCCACGGGTAAGACCAAGGAGAGACCGCGCGTACCTAGACAGGATCAGGCCCAGCAACAAGTACCACAGAATATACAACATATTCCGCCTATGCCAGCTTCATCACAAACTGTAGCAGTACCACCGCAACAGCCTATTACTGCAACACAGAACACAACACAACAGATGTACCAGTACGCACAAAATGATTACCCCGATTATCAACGATACACATGAAACAGCCTAGAGAGGGAGTTTGGCTTGCCCCTTATTGAAGTTCCTGTAGATCAAGAGGGTCCTTATGTACACAGTCAAGTGTTAGGAAAAGACAGAAAGTTTTTAATTGACACAGGGGCAAGCAGGACCACAATCAGTCACAATGAGGTTCCAGGGGCACCCCTCTCAGGCTCACAGAATGTTTCCCTTGGATTTTCAGGAAAGCCTATTATTAATGAATTATCACAGCCACTTCCCCTTGCAGTAGGTCCTTTGACACGGACTACAGATTTATTGCTCACAAAAGCATGTCCAGAAAACTTATTAGGAATAAAGACACTGAAAGCTCTGGGAGCTATAATATGCTGTTCTCCGGAAGGAGTACGCTTATTTTTGCAAGATTTTAAAGGCCATTAAGAGACATGGATCCCCGGTTACAGAGTGTACCTGCACACTTGTGGGCGAAAGGCCCCACTGATGTAGGTTGTATGCACATTACACCATATCGAGTCACACTCAAAGCAGGAGTGGTATTACCACGAATTCGACAATACAAGTTACCTCCAGATGCTGTAGTGGCTTTACTGAGAATTATTGACGAGCTCATTGCACAAGGAGTAGTTGTGGAAACCGACTCCAATGTATGTAATTCTCCTATCATCCCAGTTCTTAAACGTACTGACCCAAATGCACCACCTGTTTATCGATTAGTTATTGATCTGCGCGAATTGAATAAATGCATTGTACCACAGTATCCCGTGGTCCCAGATATCTCTTCATTACTGACAGCTATTGATTCAGAAGCGACGTTCTTTACTGTAATTGACCTCAAGAACGCCTTCTTCAGTGTCCCAATTGATCCAGAAAGCCAATACTTGTTCGGATTCAGTTTAAATGGACGATCTTTCAAATTTGCACGCGCACCTCAAGGATTCACAGAAAGCCCCAGCATCTATAGCCAAGCACTGAAAAGACAACTCGACAGTATTCATATGCCTGTTAACACCGCCCTACTCCAGTATGTCGATGATCTGCTAATCACCGCACGGAGCGAACCCGAATGTGAAAATGCATCACTGACAGTTCTGAATTTCCTGGCCGACAAGGGGCACAAGGTGTCCCCTTCGAAGCTGCAATTCTGTGTTCAGCAAGTTGTGTACCTGGGTCACTTGCTGTCCAAAGTGGGGAGACAGCTCACTCCTGACCGCATTCAGTTAATTGTAAACATGTCACCACCAAAAACACAAAAGGAGGTGCGGGCTTTCATAGGCCTCACCTCGTACTGCAGACAATGGATTCCCCAATATGCATTTCTAGCAAAGCCACTCATCCAGTTAACAACTCAGGAGGCAGCGACATCGACTGTCCTCCCATGGACTCAGGAACATACACAAGCTTTTGCAGACTTAAAGAAAGCCTTATGCCAAGCACCAGTTTTAGCAACACCATGTTACAGTAAACCTTTTACACTTTTTGTCACAGAACGTGAAGGCACTGCCTTGTCAGTCCTCACTCAGGAACAAGCAGGTTCACACAAACCGTGTGCTTACTTTTCTAGCACATTAGATCCAGTAGCCCAAGCTTTACCTGCATGTTTGAAATCAGTTGCAGCGACAGCTTTAGCAATCAGACAGAGCGATGCCATAGTATTAGGGCATCAATTGACAGTACAAGTTCCACATTCCGTGGAAGTCCTTTTAAACCGTACCCAGACCCAACACTTGACCATAGCAAGACTGACAGGTTATGAATTGACATTGTTTCAACCACACATAGAAATCAGACGCTGCAGCACATTAAATCCTGCCACACTGTTGCCATTAAATGGAGTAGATCCATTGGCACATGATTGTATTGAAGTCATTACTATTACAACAAAACCCAGACAAGACTTGACAGATGTTCCATTATCAGATCCAGACCTGACACTTTATGTGGATGGTTCATGTATGAGAACAGGTACAGGAGAATTAGTGGCAGCTTACGCAGTCACAACAGACACCGAAGTTATAGAAACAAATTGTATTGACACCCTGTCAGCTCAAGCAGCAGAGCTCATCGCTCTGACACAAGCCTGTATTCAAGCCAAAAATAAGAGAGTTAACATATACACTGATTCACGTTATGCATTCGGAGTCGTTCACGACTTTGGAGTCCTCTGGCGAGAGAGAGGTTACTTAACTTCTCACGGTGCCAACATCCAACACGGTCCCCTCATTCAAGCCTTGTTAGATGCAATACATCTACCTACTGCAATCTATATCATGAAGTGTAAGGCACATACAAAGGTTACCGACACGATCTCCCAGGGTAACGACCTGGCAGACCGAACAGCTAAACAAACTGCTCAGAATCGAATGCATGCAACCGACTTGACAAAGACAATAGTTCCGACACCATCACACTGCATGACAGTCAGGGATCCCGCGCATGATGTAATCGACATACAGACACATGCCACACCAGATGAAATAAAGAAGTGGACTGAACTAGGAGGGATCCAAACAGATCAGGGATGGATGACGAAGGGAAAATGTACATGGTTTCTCCCCGACTCTATGGTTCAAGTAATAATCAACACAGTACATAGTCCAGCACACCTAGGAGAAAAAGCAATGCTAGACAGTATCCAGCACATATGGTGCAATAAGAACTTACGAGCAGCAGCCAAACAAAAAGTTCGTACTTGCATGATTTGTTGTCAGTTTAATCCAGGTAAAAGCATCCCTGTAGAGCAAGGTGGATTTCAGCCTCCCGATCACCCTTTTGAAGTCCTCCAGATGGATTATATCCAGATGGACCGCTGCCGAGGATTCAAGTATGTCCTCGTAGTCGTATGTGCACTTTCCCGATGGACAGAAGCATACCCAGTCCCAGATTATACTGCTCCGACCACAGCCAAGCAACTGGTTCGCGAGTTCTTCCCACGATATGGTTTGCCCCGTATCGTGTACTCAGATAACGGTCAGCCATTCTCATCCGAGCTTGTGAAACACATTACACTCCTGTTAGGCTATCAGTGGAAGTTCCACTGTGTCCGGCATCCCGAGGCAGCAGGTCTCGTGGAGCGCCATAATCAGACCCTAAAAATCCGACTTTCCAAAATCTGTAGAGAGAAGGGCGTTGACTGGATAGTTGCTTTACCGGTAGCCCTCTTCTATATGAGGATGGTTGCACATTCTCGAACCGGGCTATCCCCGTATGAGGTGGTCTTTGGTAGGCCTCCGAATATGTGGGGGACGCCTATTCCTCGTAAAATTACAGATGTTGACTGTATTATGCTGACAGATTACCTTGCCTCCTTGATGTCTGCACTACAATCTTGTCGTTCACAGGTAGCTGCAGCCTTTCCCGACAACGCCGATGTGAAGCCCCACGAGGTGATCCCGGGGGATTTCGTCTTCGTGCGCAACTTCGATCGGAGAAGCCCGTTGGAACCCCGCTGGCAAACGCCGAAATTGGTTCTTCTAACAACGAGGACAGCTGTAAAGGTTGAGGGCAGGAAAGGGTGGCTGCATTCCAGCCACGTCAAGAAATTCCACGGACTCCCTTCGGACTTGGACTCTAAGCCCTGCCCTCCTACACAAACTGATTCAAAACTCCCTTTGGTTGAGAAAACCGCCTCTGAAGAATATAGACTAAAATTACGATCTAGCAAGTCAGACAGTTTAATTGTTTAAGTCCTCCCCTAGGTGAATCGGTTAAATTAGTTTCTGACATGTATCCCCTAGATCGAGATAGAGAGAGAGATAGACAGAGACAACTTAAGAAACGTGTATATCGTAAATCACTCCGTAGTCACTGTATAGTGACATTATTAATTATGTTTTTTCTAAGTCTTCTGATTATTGCTGCTAGTATCTTGCTGCACCTCTACTACCCTATTTTCAAGCATGTACAATCTGTTTATAACGTCACTGCCGAACATTCCTTTAGCGAGTTACCTCCACATGAACTTTCTTACAGACTTGCGCTGCGCAACAACACATTCATTAGTATGTTACATCACTCCCATCAGACCAACAATGCTACAAACTGTTGGATATGTGGCCGACTCCCTCCCTACCAGAAATACAAGGGAGTTCTGCCCCTTTTTCCGTACCCGTTCACTCACAATGGCTCCTGTGGGGCATGGTTTAGATTGATTAATTCCTTAGATTCTGACATTGCTGTTTACGATGGGAATTGGGTTTGGGTAAACCTGAACTCAGTTCTACTTAAAGTCTGTTACCCTGACAAGAAGGGACTTCCCACTAGAACAGGAACTGATCTAGAAAATGAAGTATATGGATTAGGTAATTACACAATTAACCTCATGATTCTTACTGTTGAATCCGAAACTGCACCAGTATTGCCTGCTATGTCAGTGTTACCAGTCAAAGGTGAATTATGTATCAGAAAGAATGGTTCCATACACTTAGGTCATAGTAAATGTACTACTGTGATCGAATTCAGTGATCAAGGCAAATCCACGTTTAGAGCTACACGTCATTCCTACTTTGTTTGTGGTCATATTGCATACATACATTTGCCTCCAGGTTGGGATGGTACCTGTTACATTGCATTCCTTCTACCACCTGTTTTCCTAGC
Organism: Lissotriton vulgaris; assembly: GCF_964263255.1. Classification (NCBI taxonomy): domain Eukaryota; kingdom Metazoa; phylum Chordata; class Amphibia; order Caudata; family Salamandridae; genus Lissotriton; species Lissotriton vulgaris. The sequence goes on from NC_141693.1 coordinate 79,884,401, forward strand.
TCCTCCTGATTATCACAGAAATACCAATCTAGTAAACAATAGACTCCGAAGAGACCTCCCGATTGTCGACTACACTGAAACGGCATGGGAGCAATACACAGACTTCAATAAAGGTTTCTTCCCCTACTTAGGTGCTGTTTTCAATAGTAAACTGATACGCAAATTAACTAGAACCCTTGAAGCAGTAGTGAACGAAACTACCTCCGCTTTAGGTAACTTAACAGAGGAGCAGTCCGCCATGCGGGTTGTTGTCCTTCAAAATCGTCTCGTCATTGACGTCATCCTAGCTGATAGGGGTGGAGCTTGTAAGGTCATCGGGTCAAGTTGCTGTGTTTTCATTCCAGAAAACGTGCCAACGGTATATAAAGCTATAACACGTCTCCATAAAATTGCAAGTCTGATACATCAGAATCCAGGCACCTGGACTTGGTCCGGTTGGTTCTGGACAACGTTGACCGCTTGGGGATGGAAGATCCTATCCTTCCTAGGCATTGGCCTTCTCATAGTATTCAGTTGCTGCCTGTGTTTACAATGTGGGCCGGCGATTTGCGGCTTGTGCGCCACATCATGTATTCCGCATCCAAATTCAAAACGTCAAAAGAAGAAAGAGGAGCAAATGATGTTACATGAACAGGTTGATCGATTCATGCAGATCGATATATCATGAAGGGTCCGTAGGGGACAAGGAGGGAATGAGGTAATATAAATTTTATGATCGATTGTGTCCCCTATCTTAGACCCCACCGACTCCATGTACTAGCTTGAAGTGCATGTAACTTCCCTCCCGTGCCAGCTATGGAGACGCAAATACATTTGCGTCCAACGTTAACATGTTCTCTTTCAGATCCGCCATGAACGGATTGAATATTCAGTTTCTAAATATGCTATGCCAACGTCTTTATGTAATGTACTTCACACGTTTTTCAGCTCTGGCGAAGTAGGCCTGAATTCTGCCATCGAGCCTCTTTTTCCTGCCTTCTGACTCTGAAAACCTCAGCCCAGGCTGCCTCTGTACCAGTGACCCCTGCCTTACTTCTTGCGCGGCTAACGGTGCTCGGCTCAGTCTACTGCCTGCCAAGACTGTATTCAACCTTCGAATTATCTGCTCCACTCCTCGAAAATACATTCCTGTCTAGTAGATTCATGTCAACATCCTTCCAGCTGCAGAGCAAAGGGTTTGGCCTCACTGTCTCTATGCAAGTAATTCATGACTCTGTTTCCATGGTAGGCCCATGCCCTCCCTCGCACCCCTCGCGTCTCATGCAGACACGTAGACGCTCATACACGCACTCACAGCCAGTATAGAATAGCCTCTTGTCCGAGAGACCTTTTCCCTCCAGATAATACAGTTCTTTAAACATGAGATATTAGATACGATTTGGGATTAGGTTGATCTGACATCCAGACATCCGTCTACACTTGTAGGGCTAAATGTCAAGTCCCCCTTCACCCCTCAAGTTACACGTACATTACCCGTCATACTGCTGCGCGAGCATCTCTGCCATGTATTTTTGCTGACACTGCCGGATTCACTCATGGATCCGCCTATCTGTGACATCATGTTAAATGACGTTCTTGTTCACGCCTTCATGCACGCCTATTGTAACGCCTTTTGTATTACGTACATGCACTCTTATCTCTCTTCTCAGCTGTTACGCCTCCTGTATATGCCTTTACTGTAATGCATTGACTATATATATGAATGCCTGTCAATAATGTATTGTCGCATACTTGCATATCCGCATATTACCATTGACTCTGTCTGCCAGTCCCTTCCTGAACCTATGTGGTGACGGAACGGTATGCCACCTTGGCTCGAGCCAATATGCTAATCACCCAGTTCCTTTTATAGGAATAAAACCCTTTTGAGAAACCTCAAATATCACGGATTTTGCCTCTTATTTATTATGAGTTATTCTTATTGATTTTACCGCATAGAAATTAAGCATCGGTAATTAGAATTTACCACAAGGGAGTCGTCGGTGCTGGTCGTGAGACGGATGGTGCTCCTGTGGATGATGGCGATGCCTCCTCCCATCTGGTTGGCGTTGCGGTCCCTCCGGACGATCTTGTAGCCCTCTGGGATGGCGATGGCGATGTCGGGAGCTGAAGAGGCGTTCATCCAGGTCTCCGTGAGGTAGGCAACGTCTGGAGCTGTGGTGTCGAGGAGGTTCCAGAGTTCGATGGCATGTCTGTGGACGGAGCGGGTGTTGAGCAGGATGCACTTGAGGTGGGTGCTGCTGGTGTTCGGCTTGGTGGGTGCTGGTGCGAGGCAGGTCCGGATGCAGGTGAACTTGCAGGCGTGGCAGCTGAAGGGTCCGTGGGAGTGACGTGGTGTGGCTTGGTGGCACTCTGGACGTCGGCCGGTGTTGAGTGCGTTGAGGGTGGCGGCTGAGTACGTCAGGCGGGTCGGTCGGGGTCCCCGTGGGCCAGGGGTCCTGGCACTGGGCGCGATCCGGTCGCGGACGGGCGCAGACGGGCTTACCTTTGGCGCGCCTTCGGCGCACAATCGGCGCGCCCGCTGCGCGTGACCGCTGCGCGTGACCGCTGCGCGTTCGCACGGTCGCCATTTAAGGCGAAGTGCGCGGGTGGGCGGAGCAGCTGGGAGGCGGGAGCGTGGAGGGTACAGAATGCAAAAAGGGGCGGGGAAAAGCGGCGGTGGCGGGAAGGGAGGGCGGCGAGGTAGGCGGACAACAAGGAAGGAAACCACAACACGGGGGAAATAAAAATTAAACACAACGGGCACAAATTCCTGACAAAACAAGGAAAAAATCAAGGTTATACAACACAAGCACAAATTTTACACAAAACAAGGGCAAAAACAACCGCAGCGGCGCCAGCCGGCAACCGGCAAAATGAGGCAGCAGCGAGGCAGAGGGCAGGCAGGGGGCACACGCAGCAGCTGGTGGCCGTGCGGCGCGGGGGTGTCCCACAAGTGGGTCACACTCACCTGCGTCGCACGGTCGCCATTTAAGGCCAAGTGCGCGGGTGGGCGGAGCAGCTGGGAGGCGGGAGCGGGGAGGGTACAGAATGCAAAAAGGGGCGGGGAAAAGCGGCGGGAAGGGAGGGCGGAGGGCGGCGAGGTAGGCGGACAACAAGGAAGGAAACCACAACACGGGGGAAATAAAAATTAAACACAACGGGCAAAGAAATATGTAGTGGTCACTTTCACCGAAGGCTTCTGGTTGTCATGGCAACATGTAAGAGGGTCATTGTGAAGAAGATTCTTTGGCAAGGTGGTGTTTAAACTTGGGATGGACAGGTGAGGTGTGGGCTCTTCACATCGGGGTTGGCTGACGTCTATACATTAAGTAATCTACATGAAAGAAACCTTCTTTTCAAATCACTGGAATTACTACACCCTCCCATGATACTTATTCCCTAAAATGACAGTGCTATTCCAAGGTACACTGTACCACTCAGTGCACTGTATTAGATGGTAGAGAGTGCCAGAGCTACTCCAAGGTATACTGTACTAGTCAGTACACTGTATTACACGGTACAGAATGACACAGCTAATAGAAGGTAAACCATACTAGTTAGTACACTGTATTAGAAGTTACAGAGTTGCATAGCTACTAGAAGATATACTGTACTGGTCAGTACATTGTATTAGATGGTGCAGAGTAACAGAGCTACTCCAAGATATACTGTACTCGCCAGTATACTGTATTAGATGGCCCGGAAAAACTGTTCTACTCCAAGGAATACGGTATTATTCAGTATACTGTATAAGATGGTACAGAATGACAGAGCTACTCCAAACTATACTGTTCTAGTCAGCACACTGTGTTAGATGTTACAGAATATCAGAGCTACACCAATGTACTTTACTAGTCAGTACACTGTATTGGATGGTGCACAGTAGCAACACTACTAAAAGCAACACTGTACTGCTTAATACACCACATTCGATGGTAGGATGTAACTGACAGCTACTCCAAGGCATACTGTAGTAGTCAGTTTACTATATTAGATGGTACAGAGGAACAGAGTAATTAGAAGATAGACTGCACTAGTCAGTACACTGTATTACAAGGTTTAGGGTAACAGGGCTACTAGAAGGTTTACTGTATTAGTCAGTACACTGTATTACAAAGTACAGAGTAACCGATTGCTACTCCAAGGTCAGTTTACTGTATTATATTGTACAGAGTGACAGAGCAACTAGTAGGTGTACTGTACTAGTTAGTATCTGCATTAGAGTGTACATAGTGACAGAGCTACTAGAAAGTATACTGTACTGGTCAGTACACTAAATAAGATGGTCCATAGTGACTGAGCTTTTCCACGGTATACTGTACTACTCAGTACACTGTATTAGATGGTACTGAGCAAATGAGTAACTCCAAGTTATATTGTACAAGTCAGTACACTGTATTAGATATTACAGAGTGACAGTTACTTCAAAGCATACTGTACTAGTCAGTAAACTGCTTTAAATATTACAGAGTGACCGAGGTACTCTAAGTAAGTATGGGCGGAAAATCCGTTCCGCTCGCGGATTTTGCGAATTTTCGGTAAATTCGCGATCCGCGAACTCCCGCGAATTTACCGAGAATTCGCAAATCCGCGAGCGGCGGATTTTTCCGGGGGCAAAAGTTGAAGCCTGGCCTGTTGTAACTATTTAAGGATGGCGCCGGCAAGCTGCCAGCGCCATCCTACAATAGTTACTAAGTTAGCTTCAACAGGAAGCTCTAATAGATAAAATAAAGCAGGTGCTCGATTTTATCTATTAGAGCTTCCTGTTGAAGCTAATTTAATAAGTATTTTAGGATGGCGCTGGCAGCTTGCCGGCGCCATCCTAAAATATTTACCATGCCCTTCCTGTGACTTCTTCACAATCTACCGTGGAAAATCAGCTGTGATGCTGGATAAAGGCTTTTGCAACCGTGACTTTCACGAGCGCAATACCCGTGCTGTTTCTGTGACCAGGAGCTTATTTCTCTTCATCTGCTGAACTGATCTTTCTCTGACCTTTTATGCACACAAGAGGCATGTGAACTCGCATGGAAGCCCCGCACGTTTGGCCCCGCTCACACACTCGCGGTTTGCACCGTCTTCCCGCCATTCACCCACTATGATGGACAGCTCACTCAAGGGACCCCTGCGCCCTTCGGGGCGATTGCATAGTAACACACACATGGTCGCTCGAACTAGTTGATGCTCAAATTCAGTGACTCATTCATTAGCCCAAAAAAAATCATGAGCGTCTTCGAGGCTGGACAGGTGTGCCTCTTCCCAAATCTACCGTGGAAAATCAGCTGTGATGCTGGGTAGAGGGCGGCCTTTGCATGGTCGCTCGAACTAGTTGATGCTCAAAATCAGTGACTCATTCATTAGCCCAAAAACAATCATGAGCGTCTTCGAGGCGGGACAGGTGTGCCTCTTCCCAAATCTACTGTGGAAAATCAGCTGTGATGCTGGGTAGAGGCCTTTGCATCCTTGACTTTCATGAGCGCAATCCCCGTGCTGTTCCTGTGACCAGGAGCTTCTTTCTCTTCATATAATTGTGTTTGCACGGGTTGCTGCAAGTTCGCACGCGTTTCGTACAATTTCGCAATTTGCAAAATTGTACAAAACCCTCGCAAACTTGCAGAAACCCGTGCGAACATAAAAAAAAAATCCACAAATTCGCGGATTTTGCGGATTGCGAGTTCGCAAATCCGCAAAATCCGCGAACGCGAGATCTGCAAAATTCGCCCATGCTTAACTCTAAGGTATACTGTACCAGTCAGTAGACTGTGTTAGATGGTACAGAGTAACCAATAGCTATTCCAAGGTATACAGTACTAGTCCGTACACTGTATTACATGGTACATAGTGACAGAGCTACTGGGAGGCATACTGTACTAGTCAGTACACTGCATTAGATGGTCCAGAGCGACATGATCTAGGCAAGCATAATAATGTCATTATCAGTAAATATAACATTGATGTACACTATGACAACTGTATGCACAATACTGAGGATGTCGGTAAAAATGATATCAATGACTGCCACCATATTTGTAGAAATTCTAATGAATTATATCATTGCTGTCGGATTCTCCCAAGTTGACCACCCTCAACCCCAAGTCAGAACGCAACCCATGCCTATCAATTAAAAGTTCACAGGTGGGGTCTCACTTAGCCCAAAGACTAACACACATCCAGAGAAAACCCAGATCGATCGGACAGGTCTGACAGTTACACCACAAACAGGTCTTAGGATATTGGCCCCAATAAAACACTTTTGGGCAGAGGCGACGTTTCTTGGAAATACCACAAAGCCAGATGCCACATGTAGTTAGGAACAATCAGCCAATCAGAACACACCACACATAGTGATCAAGCACTCACCACCCTGGACACCTGGACACATACACACTGGCCCACACTACCTCCTCCTGAGGTCAAAAGCCTCAACGCAGCTGGCAACTAAAGTATGATACCGCCACTAAGGCTACTTATAGAGCTGCCCTAAAAAAAATTACCAAACTTAAACGTGCCACTATGAGGGAATATTTTGTCGGCAAAATTAGTGCTGCTGAAAACTCCTAAAAAATTCTGTTTAAAATTGTGAAGGAATTTGCTAAACCATCAGCCCTGGCCTGTCCGATCCCCCCCTAGTCAAATCCTCTGTGACGGTCTCTCGAATTTCTTTCATGATAAAATTGCTGCTATCTCTGCTTCTTTCAATCAGGTCTCTGTAGCTCCCCCATCAGACCCTAAGGTCCCTCAAGAGGAGGCATTCAAGGCCTTATCTGTGGAAACTGCTCTGACAATGTTGCGGCGCCATACATCGGGGTCACCATTAGACCCTGCTCCTGCACAGGTGCTTAGCACTCTCGCCCCCCTCGTGGTGGGCCCTCTAATTTCTATATGGAATACATTGTTACTCTCAGGACAGTTCCCCACCTTATGGAAGCAGGATATGCTGATCCCCATTTTGAAGAAGGCTGACGCCGACCCCTCAGTGTTCAGCAATTATCGTCCTATCTCGCTCCCTCCTAAGCCAGCTAACATACTTGAGAAAGTTATGCAAGAGCAATTAGCCAGCTATCTGGAGTCTAGACAACTACTCCGTGACTCACAGTCCGGTTTTAGATCCGGATTCAGTACGGAGACCGCACTACTGGAGGTATTGGAGACCATTCGTGAATGCGTGGATGCAAGCAAGGAGGCCATGTTGGTGCTCCTCGACCTGTCCGCGGCTTTTGATACCATCTCTCATGCCATTCTGTTAGATAGACTGTCCAGTCTTGGGATACAGAATACCCCTTTGGCATGGATTAGTTCTTTTCTGATGGGGAGAACGCAGCAGGCCTTCCTCCTGCCTTTTGTTTCAGAGAAAAAAGCCTCTCTTATGCAGTGTACCACAGGGCTCTGCATTGAGCCCTCTCTTTTTTAATGTTTATCTCTCTCCACTGGCTGAGGCTGTTGAATCCTGGGGGGTCAGAGTGATCTCTTATGCTGATGACACTCAGCTTGTGTTTTCATTTAGAGATCACTCTGACGGCAGCTTTGCCAACTTTAGACGTTGCCTTACCAACATCTCCTCTTGGTTGACTCTCAACACCCTCAAGCTTAATACTGATAAAAAATGAGGTGCTATTCTTCAATCAAAGTGCCCCACTTCCCTCTCCACTGTGGTGGCCATCGGAGCTCAACCCTCCCCGGTACCTGTTAAATCATCATTAATTCTTTATTTCGGCAATTTGCCATAAAAGATTGCACAAATACATACATAAAAATGCATTAAAAAAAGGAGAACATGCCAATTTTACTAATGTACAATCATTTAAAATTTGACACAATGAGTAGGATTAATAACAACACATGCCTGCATGGTTGGAAATGCTACCGTTGGATCATGCAAGTAAATGGTAATGCAGTATTAGTTACAGTTTTAGACCTATTTTGCTCCTGGCAATATAAACAGAATGAAGGAATCTGCTGACACTAAAAACAATGGTCTGAGAAGTATCGGACTTAATTATTCTATATGCCAAATTACATGACCTAATTCCCAAAATGTTACACAAAAGTTTAATCCATTTTTTCCTGGCTTTGGAATATGCTTGGCAGAAAAACAATATGTGAACCTCATCCTCCTTGTAATTTCCTTCACACATTAAGCAATTTCCACTTGCTACATAAGTTTTGTCTTTAATTTTCCTAGACCAGTATTCCTTTATATAGTTGGTCATAAGGTTTCCATACCTAAACTTCATAAATAGGGTCTTTGCAAGGGGGGCTCAACTTCATCAAGGAACACCTCAAAAAGGGGTTCGTCCTTAAAAGTTACAAAGTTATTCACTAGAGTCCCACATCTGTTCCCATTGACTAATTGATTATTTATAAAGGACCAAAAGACATTTTTCACCATAATTTTTGTGTTGTGTGGTAGTCTTTCGGGATGCTCCCATAACTGTGGGAGACCTAAGATGGAAAACCATGTTTTAATATGTTTGAGCCAAAGAATAGAGTTCAGTGAGTCTAAGCCCATTATTTCTTGTAACCCTTTCCTATAATCGTCCAATTCTGATGTCAGCCGCAATCGTACCCAGAACATTAAAGGCCTGAGAGTGGTGTAATGATCTGTCCTCTTAAAGTTCAGATCCAATTGAAGAGGCACTAAAGGGGTACTTGTAGGAACCCTTACAATACTTCGCATGAATTTATTATCCATGGTGGAAAAGATATCCTTCGCCGACGGCCCCCAGATCTCAGCCCCGCAAAAAGCTGCAGGTTGGACTTTGAATTTAAAAAGTTCCATAACAGGTGTCACTGCCTTACTTGTACTTGCGTTGAGCTTGCTAATGATTGGTGTAATGTTCTGGGCATAAATCACCTTACTTTTCTGAATTTGGGGTTTCCAAGTAAATTTCTAGTCTATCTCAACGCCCAAATAAGAAAAGTGGTCAACTATTTCCAAATCATGACCATCTAAAGTTAAGCACCTTTTATCCGGCCTACATGGATTTAGGGCCATGCACTTTGTTTTATTTACATTAATTTCCTGCCCTTTCTTGTCGCAATATTCACTAAAGGAGTTAAGTAGCGCCTGGAGACCTTTCTTGGTTTGCGAAATCAAGATGGTATCATCCGCGAAAAGTAACGCAGGCACCCTTTCTCCATTAAGTTGGGGCGAATCATTCATGCAGCCCTCCAGATGAGCAGGAATATCATTCACAAAAAGTGAAAATAAAGTTGGAGCCAGGACGCATCCTTGACGAACGCCACGCTCTATTGGTATATTTTGGGTCAGTTCACCATTAGGACCCCATCTCACTTTAGCGAAATTCCTGGCGTGCAGCTCAATTATTTGAGCCAGAAGGCATCCTGGCATCCCAGCCTCATCAAGGGACCTCCAAAGGAGATCCCGTGGCACTAAATCAAATGCCGCTCTCAAATCTACGAAAGCGACATATAAATGCCCTTTCCTGATTAAAACGTATTTTCAATAAAGGCAGCAAAACCTAAAAACCTGGTCGATGGTATTGACCTTACTCCTGAACTCAGCTTGCAATTTTGTGAGTACCCTTTTCTCCTCTAGCCAATAATTTATACGGGTTAATATGTGCCTTGAATATAATTTCTGCAGGATGTCCAATAAGCTAATCGGTCTATAATTAGAAGGTTCAGACCGATTGCCCTTTTCAAAAATTAAAACAATCTCGGCACCCCGACAGCTGTCTGGGAAGTTACAATTACTAGATAAAACATTAAATAAGTAGTTTACATAGGGTGCCCAGACCTTTGTCATGTTTATACAAGTCCCCAGGTATTCTGTCAAGACCCAGGGCTTTGCCATTTTTCAATGCACTGATTGCCATTTCTGTTTCGTCAATAGAGAAGTCTAGGCACTCAATCTGGGGAGGGGCCCATGATGCTATCTTGCTACACTTATCTATACCACTATCAAATTTTTGATATAGAGTCGTGAAGTGATTCACCCATGTGGATTCATTGAGATATACATCTTTCACTGTTCTCCCTACATGGCTCACATTGGCGACTAGCCTCCAAAACCCTACAGTGTCCTTCGCTTTGGAGGCTAACAGTAACCTCGGCTTTCAATTTGACAATGAACTGTCATATAAGTCTCAAATTAATAAGGTCACCTCGGCTTGCTTTGGTAAAATCCGTATGATTAGGAAAATTCTTTCTTTTCTCCCCCTCGACTCGCGCAGGACCGTCATTCATGCTATAATCACTTCTCAACTGGATTATTCTAATAGCATGTATGCGGGAGCCCCAGCATATTTGATTAAACGGCTACAGATTTTGCAGAATGCTGCAGCTAGGCAGATATGCAACCTCCCTTATCGCCATTCAATCACCCCTTATCTGACGAAACTGCACTGGCTGCCAGTTACCTATCGCATCCAATATAAATCCCTGGTCCTGGCCTTCAGGGCTCTTAACAGCTTTGGCCAGGCCTATCTCAGATGCAGGTTAAAGCCTGTTCAGTATGCCCGAGCTCTTAGATCTAATCAGCTTCGCCTCCTCCACTCTCCCCGCTTTCGTCGCTCCAGAACCGGGGGAAGAGCATTTGCTGTTGTGACTGCTAAACTGTGGAACAGCCTGCCACTGTGTCTTCGGCTGACCACATCTGAACCATTGTTCCGACGCAATCTGAAAACCTGGTTGTTCTCCAACCTCTAGCCACGCCTGACTTTTTTGCTGCCCAAGTCCGTAGCACCGAGACACCCCCATTGGGGGTAGCCGCGCGCTTTATAAGCTTCTAAATAAAATTTAAAAAAAATAAATGAAAGCCATGTGTGTCCCCTTATCAGATGACTATGCTTGTCATTTACAAGTGAGATGCTTTTGTAAGTATCCAGAATTGTTTTATTGTATCTCAGGAGATTTATATGATATAGGGCCTAAACACTTGTACAGCAAGAGCCTTTCTGCATATGCAACTGTGTTGATTCTCTCCTGGCAGCTGTATTTATGTAAAGTAACTTGTTCCTGTTTTGCCAAACGCCTCTTGTCTTTTCATTCCTTTGAAGTAAATTCATATCCGAGCAATAGTACAGGGTGACAAGGCTACTCCAAGGTACACCGTACTATTCAGCACACTATATTCCATGGTAATGCGTAACTAATCTACTCTGTGGTATACTGTGGTGCTCGGTATACTAGTCTGTTCACTGTTTTATATGGTACTGACTGACAGAGCTACTCCAAAGTATACTGTAAAAATCAGTATCCTATATTAGTTTGTACATAATGCCAGAGCGATTAGGAGGTATACTATACTAGCCTGTACACTTTATTAGATGGACTGGAGCTCCAGAGCTTCACGAAGGTAAGGCTGGGCTGTGATTGTGGAGTTCAGAGAACTTCGCTGCGCTGCACGGAGTTCCAAAAGCAGTGGAGTACGTTACTTTGCGCTGTTTGCATTGAGTTTTGGCAGTGGGTGTTTGTTCCGCGCTGGAAAACAGCACGAGCAGCACCATGTGCAGCAGAAACGGGTGCTGTTTCTTTCTTCCATGAGAGGAGATGTTCTACTCGAGTGACAAGTTCCTCAACCCAAACGGATGGTTTCTCAGAATGAGCGGTCGCGACTGCCCGCATTGAGAAATCTAGCTGGGAGGTGGTCTAGTGTTGGGTTTTTCTCACTAGTGCTCGCTAACTTAATATTGGCAAGCAAGGAAAAAACTTCACTCCGCTGGCTGTACACTGCATGAGATGGCATGGAGTGCCAAAGCTACTAAAAGGGATACTGTACTAGTCAGCACACTGTATTAGATGTAACTGAGTCATAGAGTTACTAGAAAGTATACTGTACTTGTCATGAGATAGTACAAAGTAATTGATAGCTACTCCAAGGTATGCCATACTAGTCAGTACACTGTATTAGATGGTACAGAGTGACAGATCTACACCAAGGTATGCTGTACTTGCAGATACACTGTATTAGATGCAGCACAGGGGCAGCACAACTTCAGGGTGTGCTGTACAAGACTGTACAATGATTTAGACAGTACAGAGTGACAGAGCTATTAGAAGGTATAGTGTACTTATCAGTACACTGTATTAGAAGGAATAGATTGCCAGAGCTACCAGAAAGTATAGTTTAATAGTCAGTACACTTCATTAGATGTTACCAAGCGACAGAGCTACTAGAAGGTATATTGCACTAGTCTGTTCACTGTATGAGATGGTACAGAGTAACTGACAGATACTCCAAGGCATACTGTACTAGCCAGTACACTGTATTAGATGACACACTGCATGAGATGTAACCAAGTGACAGAGCTACTAGAAGGTATTCTGTACCAGTCAGTACACTGTATTAGATTATATAGAGTGACAGAACTACTAGAGGGTATACTGTACTATTCAGTACACTACATTAGATGGTACAGAGTGACGGTGCTTCTAGAAGGTATAATGTACCATGCAGTACACTGCATTAGATGGTACAAAGCGACAGAGCTACCCCAAGGTGTGATGTACTAGTCAGTAAATTCTATTAGATGGTACAGAGTGGCAGGGCTGCTTCAAGGTATACCATACTTGTTAGTACACTGTATTGGATGGTACAGAATGACAGCTATTAGAAGGTGTACTGTACTAGTTAGTTCACTGCATTAGATATAACCAAATGACAGACCTACTAGGAGGTATACTGTACTAATTTGTACACTGTATTGGATGGTAAAGAGTGTCAGAGCTATCCAAGGAACAGAGTAACTGCACTTTTCCAAGGTATGCTGTACTAGTCAATACACTGCATTGTGTGATACAGAGTGGCAAATGTACTCCAAGGTATACTGTACTAGTCAGTGAACTGCATTACATGGTACAGAGTGCCAGAGCTACTCCAAGGTATGTTGTATAAGTTAGTGCACTCTATTAGATGGCACAGAGTAACAAACAGCTACTGCAAGGTATAGAGTACTAGTAGGTACACTGTATTAGAAGGTTCAGAGTTACAGAGCCACTCCACATTACTGCATTAGATGGTACAAAGTGAAATAACTTCTAGAAGGTACACTGTACTAGTCAGTATCTGCCTGTTAGCTCCCTAGGCTGTACGTTGGCCCTAAAGTGTTGAAAATAATAATAATTAAAGAAATATCAGCCTTCCTAATCTATACTCCCGTCCCGGCCCGTGAGGTTCTCGGGCCGTGGGCTAAAATGGCGGCTGCCGATCGACCCGAGCCTTGGATCTGGTGAGGAAAGCGCTCCCGGGACTTGGGATTCTCCTCGCCGACTCTCGCACGCAAGGAGAGGCGGTTTACAGCGTGGGTGTAGAGAAGAGCCCCCTGCTCATTGGCGAGAGGCTTACCTGGCAGGCACACCATGCGGTCCATCACCTGACCCAAAGATGGCGGCGCACATGCGACATTGGACTGCTGACTCCCGCTGTTCGCCTTGCGAACTCCTGGAATCTGGGGGTGTATGGTTGGATCCGGGGGCACCAGCGCGAGTAACAACACGTACCTCTGTTCTCCTCTGCGGAACTCACCATATGGCGCTAACTCGTGGCCTGCCTGGTTCCAAGATGGCGGCGACTGCAGACCACCGGTACCACTGTCTCTGCCAGATCGATCTGCGCACTGCTGAACCTTTGCATCAACTGGTGGGCCCTGCATTGCAGCGTTCTCCCTTCTACTACTTTCACTTCCAGCCGTCTCGTCCTCAGCATAGGGATGCCAAATAACCAAGAGGCGATATGAGGACGCTTCATCTTACAGCCACTCCAATGCTGTTGCCTTTCCGTATTGCCAGGTACAGGGGTGCAGTTTCAGGGAGAATCTCGACACTACAGCGTGACGCCCCTGGGCTTTTCTTTGCTGTCTTAACCTGGGGTTACACGCCTTCCTGGACTGCGTCTCTGGCACCCTCGCGGACTTCCACAGACATTTGGCGTGCTGCGTGCAGCCTGAGAGGCACTGCTGCCCTTGCGACCCAGAGACTGTGCCTATGAACATTCTCTGCGACTCTGCTGCCCAGTGGCCCCTGAGCGTTTGCCCATCTAATTGACTCGTTTTGGCTTCGGTGGTCCCCCAATCCATTTCCCTCCTTGCTCCTGTGGCTGCCCCCCTCTGCTCTGCTCCTCTATGGCCGCCATTTTGCTGCTGCTCTCAGCCGCTTCTTTCTCGTGACCCTGGCCCACCATCTTGTTTGTCCCTTCTGCCTTTACCCTTCTCCCTCATTTCCCCCTTGACGATCCTCAAATGTTTCTGATTTACCTTTTTTCCATACCCCAGTATCACTCCCACCCTCCGACCCCACTTAATGGGACTCTGCTTTTCTGTATATAGAGATAACTCTAATCACTAGTATATGCAGTAGACCTTTGTACTCTCTACCATTCCTATGTGACCTGTAGAGTTAATCCATTCGTATCCCTTCCCTTTGTATATAGAGATAACTCTAATCACTAGTATATGCAGTAGACCTTTGTACTATCTACCATTCCGATGTGACTCTTAGAGTATATCCATTCAGATCCCTTCCCTATGTATAAAGAGATAACTCTAATCACTAGTATATGCAGTAGACCTTTGTACTCTCTACCATTCCTACGTGACTCTTAGAGTTCATCCATTCGTATCCCTTCCCTATGTATATAGAGATAACTCTAATCACTAGTATATGCAGTAGACCTTTGTACTCTCTACCATTCCTATGTGACTCTTAGAGTATATCCATTTCTATCCCTTCCCTATGTATATAGAGATAACTCTAATCACTTGTATATGCAGTAGACCTTTGTACTCTCTACCATTCTTTTGTGACTCTTAGAGTATATCCATTCGTATCACTTCCCTATTTATAAAGAGATAACTCTAATCACTAGTATATGCAGTAGACCTTTGTACTCTCTACCATTCCTATGTGACTCTTAGAGTATATCCATTCGTATCTCTTCCTTGAGTGACTTTACTATTTGTACATTTGCAATTTTTCTTCCTGTTTATATCTCTTCTTTGTGTAACTTTATATGTTGTACATTTGCAATTTGTTCTGTTTGTATCTATTATGTAACGCATGTAATCCTTAGTCCTTATGTTTTGCACCTTGTTCTTATGTAAAGTGCTCTGACACCTTTGGGTAAACTTTGCGCTATATAAAATCACATTAAATAAAAAGAGTGACAAGGCTACTCCAAGGTATACAGTACTAATTAGTACAATGTCTTAGATTGTACAGAGTAACTGAGCTACTTCAAGGTATACTGTATTCATCAGTACACTTCATTATATGGTACAGAATTACACTAATACTCCAATGTATATTGATGTGTACTAGTCCGTAGATTGTATTAGATGGTCCAGAGTGACAGGGCTACTCCAAGATATATCATACTAATCAGTACACTGCTTTGTATGGTGCAGAGTGACAAAGCTACTTCAAGGTATACTGTACTAGTAAGAACACTGTACCATCTCATACTGTATACAGACTACTACAGTTTTACTTGGAGTTGCTCTGTTACTCTGTACCATCTAATACAGTGTACTGACTAGCACAGTGTATCTCATAGTAGCACTATTACTCTATACCATCTAATGCCGTGTACTGACTAGGTAAGTATAACTCCTAGCAGCTCTGTCACTCTGTTCCATATAAAACAGTGTACTGACTACTATTATATACTTGGAGTAGCTGCCGATTACTCTGTACCATCTAAGACAGTGTACTGACTACTTGAGTATACCTAGGAGCAGCTCCATGGGTGCGGAGTGAGGAAAACTCTGCAAACAGAGCGGAGTTCCCCACCCAGGCCTACTAGAATGTATACTGTACTAGTCAGTACAATGCATTAGATGGCATGGAATGACAGAGCTACTAAGAGTGTACTAATCAGTACACTGTATTAGATGGTACAGAGCGATTGAGCTACTAGAAGGTATATAGTCAGTACAGTGTATAAAATGGTACAAAGTAATTGACAGCTGTGCAAAGTATAGCATATTAGTCAGTACAGTGTATAGGATGGCACCGGTTAACATAGCTATTAAAAGGTATACTGTACTAGTAAGTACACTGCATTAATGGGCATGAAGTGACAGAGCTACTAGAAGGTATACTATACTAGTCAGTACACTGTATTTGATGTAACCGAGCAACAGAGCTACTAGAAGGTGAACTGTATTTGTCTATACACTTTATTAGATTGTACATACTAAATGGCAGCTACTCCAAGGTATACTGTACTAGTCAGTACACTGTAATACATGGCACAGAGTGACAGAGCTACTCCAAGGTATGCTGTGCTAGTCAGTACACTGCTTTATGGAACAATTTTCTTTATAAAGATCTGTTATGCTTTAACAAAGCTCACACCTACAACCATGGGCCAACACAAGGTGATAATGGATGGAGCACTGTAACTTTTCAGACATTCATCCTCAGTCAAAGATCTGGGTTGAATCCATCATCATTCTTTAGCTCACTGTATTTGCCACCTCAGTTGAGACCCAGCTATATGCAAATCAGTCTTGGCCCTGTGCCTCATGGGAACAGTCCAGCCCGAACTGTCGAGCCAGGTCTTATCTGAACCGGAAACAAGCATCTTGAAATCGTTTTCTGGGTAACACCCGGCATCAGCCAGGATAGCTTGAATCCAGTGGCAAAGTGCGCAAGGGACCAACATCTGGGCATACCCTGCCAATTTAGGGCGAACAAAGCAAACACAAGCTGATGATGGAGGGAGCACTGTAACTTTTCAGACATTCATCCTCAGTCAAAGATCTGGGTTGAATCCATCATCATTCTTTAGCTCACTGTCTTTGCCACCTCAGTTCAGACACCGCTATATGCAAATCAGTCTTGACCCTGTGCCTCATGGGTACAGTCCAGCCCGAACTGCCAAGCCAGGTCTTCCCTGAACTGAAAACAAGCATCCAGTGACCAGTTTCTGCTGGGTAACAGCCTTCATCAGCCAGGCTAGCTTGAATCCAGTGGCAAAGTGAGCAAAAGATCCACGTCATGAGCAAACCATGGGCCGCACGTGGTAAACGCAGCGAAAAGTCAAGGACGTCGGCAACCCACCCCGGTCCTACCTGCTCCGCAAAGATGTTTGAGGTGGAGTGGCCTGACGAGGAAGCCCCGGAGAACCCGCACGCTAGCCGGGTGAGTGCTCTATTGATAGTGAAGTTGCTGGAAGAAAAACCTCGTGAGACACGAGAGTTCTACTTTGGCGGCCATCATGGGGTCAGGCAAACCCCTTCATTCCCCTCTCCAGGACATAGAGCGGCCATTTTAAGGTCAGGCGACCAACTTCTTAGCAACAAGCATTGGCACATACAAGAGTATTCAAACAACAAGCACGAGCAAAAGCAAGAGACAGGCACAAGCACACCCAGCAGTGACAAACACAAAAGGAAATCGTGCAACAAACACAAGCAAAGGCAACAGTGAACAGAGACCGACAGACAAGCAAGAGGCCGAACACGCCCAGAAGAGAACAAAATGGCGACGTGCCCGCCCAGGCAAGCAGCGGACCCAGCTGTGCAAACCCAAACTGGCACAACTGGCGTCTCATACTTCCATGCCCCAGAGCCACTGACACTCACATCAGGAGGAGGAATGGGCCTCAGATGGCAGGATTGGCTCGAGGATTTTGAGGATTTTATGCAGGGATCTAACGTCACTGAGGATAAACAAAAACGAATTGCTCTGCGAAACCTAGTTGGAAAAGAAATCAGCAAAATAATCAAAGAACTGGCCACAGATGATGCCGGCACTTTTGTCAAAGTACGAGACGCTCTAAACAAGAAGTTCTTACATAAGAAAATGTAGACTATGAAAGATACACGTCCAACTTGGCCTGTCAGGAAAAGGAAGAATCAATGAGGGTGTTCATAATGAAGCTTCGACTGCTCTCTCGATACTGTGACTTTAAAACTTCTCAACAGAAGATGCAATCAGACTGCGCATCATTGAGGGTTGCCTGTCAGAGACCCTCAGAAGAGGTCTGCTGAGGAAGAGTCATACTCTAGATGAGATCGATGAAATGACTAGAGTCCATGATCAGGCAGAAGAGCACGCAAAGAAAATGGAAGCAGGTAGCACTGACAAGCGGGAACAAGCTTACGTCTACAAACCAGTACCACTCGCAGACGCTCTCAAGACAGACGGAGGACCTCTAGACACAACTCCCGTCAGAAATATACAGGACATAAGTGCCATGAGTCCAGCTGAGGAAACAAGATACGGGAACGTCCACTCAGATGCTATCGGTGCGGGTATGACTTCCCACATACGGATGCCTACCCAGCACTTGGACAGCAGTGTAGGAAATGCGGACGAGGCAACCACTTCAAGAATGTCTGTAGTGACTATCGTAAAGACAGATCGAAGGAATAGTCAAGATCCTCTCGTCCCACTACAAAAAGACATTATGCCAAAGCTGTCCAGGATCGTCAAGGATCCTCCTCCGGGTCCTCCCAGTCGAGTAGGGAATCTCGAAAATCACAATGGACAAGAAGATCACTGTCCCGAGAATGAAGGTCAGCGTCTCCGGAGGTGGTATACAGTGACGAATATATCAGCATGGTAGCTGATCCAGACCAACTAAAGAAATATCCCAGATTGGACATTTGCATAGGAAAACACGCAACTAAGTTCGTACTGGACAGTGGTGCATCACTAAATTACATCCCAGTGACAAAACAACCTCTTCCATGTTTGGGAAAATTCGCAACTACTCTCACACACAAAGACACGTCTTTGCCGGCACATATCCATGTCATCGAAGGACCGGAAGCCGATTGCCTCCTGAGTTTGCTCACAGCTGAGCGTCTCCGCCTGGTTGAGATCTTGTACAGAGTAAGCGACGACCCAGACATCATCCACAAATTCCCTAAACTGTTCACCGGACTCGGGAAGAAGGCGAAACGGCAGATTCGCCTACACATTAACGAACGAGTACGACCTGTTGCACAGCATCATAGGCGAGTCCCATTCCACCTCCAGCAGGCTGTAGAAGATGAAATTCAAGAATTGCTGCGAACAGACATCAATGAGCGGACTGAAGGCCCAACTCCGTGGGTTTTACCCGTGGTGATTGTGCCAAAAAGGGGAACACCTGGAAAGGTGCATCTGTGCGTAGACATGAGGGTCCCAAACATCGCGATCGAGCGGGAGCATCATCCAGGACCCCATCTAAGCGACATGATTTCAGCTCTCAACGGTGCGCGAGTCTTCTCCAAACTCGATTTAAACAAGGGATACCATCAGCTGGAACTGCATGAGAAGTCGCGATAAATAACCATGTTTGCCACACATCTGGGACTTTTCAGATATAAGTGGCTCAGTTTTGGAGTCTCATCTGCTGCGGAGATCTTTCAAGAAGCCATCCGCCAGACCATACATCACATACCAAAAGCACTGAATTACAGTGATGATATACTGATGTACGGCGCAAATACCCACGAACATGACAAGGCTTTAGATAGGGTGTGCCATGCCCTCCTGGAAGCTAATCTAACGCTCAACAGAGAAAAATGTGAATTCCACAAGTCCACATTAAAGTTCTTCGGACACATATTCTCCGGAGAGGGAATGAAGCCTGATCCTGACAAGGTAATAGCTCTCAAGGACACGAAAAGCCCACAAGATGTAAGTGACATCAGATCTTTTCTAGGAATGGCAAGTTACTATGCCAGATATATTAAGGACTATGCCACCATCAGTCACCCGCTGCGGAATCTAACCAAGCAAGGGCAGCCGTTTACCTGGACCCCGCAATGCGAACATGCATTCCAGGAAATTAAAAGAGCTGTGGAGTCCGCCGACAACCTAGCCTATTTCAACCCTAAGAGATCACTGTCGATGCCAGCCCGGTCGGGTTGGGTGCAATCCTCGCACAGTTTTACCACGAGTCAGATCAGAGACACATTGTGGCATACGCCAGCAGGAGCTTAACGGACACTGAGAAGGGCTACTCTCAACCAGAGAAGGAGAGTCTTGCCGTTGTGTGGGCCTGTGAACACTTTCACATTTTTGTATATGAAAAGCATTTTACACTAGTGACTGATCATTAAGCTCTAGTTACCATATTCGGAAATCCCAGGGCCAAAATGCCACCTCGAATAGAACTGTGGGGTTTAAGATTGCAGGAACACACCTATACTATCGTGCACAAACCCGGGAAATCCGCTAATCCTGCCGACTACATGTCGAGGCACCCTCTGTGCCAATATCGTCCCTAGCAGAGGAATATATTCACTTTGTTGTGGATCAAGCCAGACCACCGGCCGTTCCCTTGGAAGCCATACTTGAAGCCACAGCCCAAGATGCCGTCCTGCAACAAGTGAAGCCACGACTACTGACGAACCGGTGGCGGCAGTCCAGTGAAGATGAAAGCGAGGATCCAAACATCCGACAAGAGGTAGAAGCATTTAGGCACGTAAGTGATGAACTATCGGCCACAGAAGAAGGACTCATATTGAGAGATCAACGGATAGTCATCCCCATGCAACTCCACCAGGGCGTCATCAATCTTGCACATGAGGGCCACCGTGGGGTCGTGGCTACCAAGCGGGCGCTTCGAGAAAGGGTATGGTTTCCTCTACTAGACCAGATGGTCAAACTCACTCTAAAAGACTGTCCCCAGTGCCAGCTGGTGAATCAAGGAGATCCTCCGGCTCCTCTGCAAATGTCAAGACTCCCAAGTGGGGTATGGCAAGAACTGGCTCTAGACTTTTATGGACCTCTTCAGTCTGGAAAATATGTGTTAGTTCTAGTAGACGAATACTCCAGATTTCCCATCGCACAGTTTGTGCCGTCCACCAATGCCACCAGCACCATTGCGGTCCTGGACGAAGTCTTCGCTGCGTGGGGCATTCCGAAGGAAGTAAAGACAGATAATGGGCTGCCATTCAACGGACATGAGTTTGAGGAATTTGCGAAACATCTCAACTTTCGACATCTCAAAATCACCCCGTTATGGCCCCAAGCTAACGGAATGGCAGAAAGATTTATGGCCACTTTAAAAAAGACATTCACACAAGCCACACTTGATAAGAAAGATCTGCAAGTGGCTCTAAATGAAGTCTTGCGAGCTTATCGCATGACTCCTCATGCTACAACAGGGAAATGTCCCGCCACCCTCATGCTGGGACGACCAATCTGGACACGGATACCCATGTGGGAGGTCGTGCTGCGCCCAGTGTCTGTGCATGATGCGCATGAAGAACTATTGGTCACCGATCGCAAGAACAAGGACAAGATGAAGGCCTACGCTGATGCCCGGCGAAGAGCCAGATCCCGCTCCATCCGAGAAGGGGATTGGGTGCTGGTCAAGCAGGAGCAGCACAAGAAAACAGACAGGAAATTCTGAGCTGAACTGTTGGTGGTGACACAGCAGAAGGGAACCATGGTAACGGCAGAGTCGGAAAACAAAAGAATCACACAAAATGTCTCACATTTTCAGCAATGCAATCCGGCGGTCAAAGACGCCCTCACCAAAGCGGTAGAAGGACCAAGGCAAGAGACTACTGAAACGGACTCTGTAACGCTGATGCCGGAAGACCAGACCAGAGCAGAATCGGGGAATGAGGAGGCATCTCTGCAACCAAAACGGACCATCCACAGGCCAGTCTGGCTAATTGAAGAACTCTGACCAAGTTAGACGTTTATTTTCATTTGTTAAGAAAGGGGGAGATGTGATACTGTGAACTGCAGTCTAGTGGTTGGGGGGTGGAGTCAAGGGTGTAACAGGAAGAGGGGGAGCCAGAACGGGAAAAGGGAAGATAGAGTAGGGACACGATAGGAGATAGTAGGGCATAATAAAGCTCCTTAAATATATTGACTGTGTCCGAGTCTTGTGTACCAGAGGGACACGACACTGGGCTGCTACTCTCTGAATGAAAAGAAACGGGGGAAACGCATATGCTGGGAACACTGACCAATCCTGCAGGAAAGCATCCACCGCTTCCGCGCCTGGATCCGGCTTCCAGCTGAAGAACCGCGGAAGCTGGACATTCCACCTGGATGCAAACTGGTCCACCACAGGATGGCCCCAAAGATCTGAGATCTGTTGAAACACAGACTGATCTAGTCTCCAATCGCTGGCATCCCGAAAATTCCTGGAGTGCCAGTCCGCCACGTGTTCTGATCGCCGGGGAGATATTCCGCCGTAACAGAGATCTGACGTAGAAGGCAATAATTCCAAAAATCCTTTGCAAAATCCGCTAGGACTTTGGAATGAGTGCCTCCCAGTCGATTGATATACCTGACCGCTGTTGTATTGTCCATCTGGAGAAGAACACAACAAGAGACCTTGGTCAAGGTGAACGAGCGGATGGCAAAAGAACCCGCCAGGAGTTCCAAGCAGTTGATGTGGAGGTGCAATTCCTCCTCCGTCCATCTGCCCCCCACCGAGAGGGATCTGCAACAGGCTCCCCATCCTTGGCGACTGGCATCCGATTAGATCACAAGATCTGGACGGGAGCCGAAAATCACCTTCCCGTTCCAGGCATCCATGTGATCCAGCCACCAGAGGAGTTCCGACTTGGCCTCCGTGGACAGTGAGATGAGTTCCGAATAAGTGAGACCTTTGCGGAGATGAAACGCCTTTAGTCTCTGGAGAGCCCTGTAATGAAGGGGTCCCCGAAAAATGGCCTGGATCGATGACGACAGCAAGCCCACAATCCTGGCCAACTAGCGGAAGGAAATTCGGTCCCGACGTAGGACATTGCGAAATCTTCTGCGAAGGGGGATGCAACGTTGCGTCCCTCGTCTTGATAAGAAAGCCGAGGAAGGTCATGTCCTGCTGCTGAGGGACTAAGTCCGATTTCTGAGCATTGATAATAAACCCTAGAGACTAGAGAAGAGAGATGGTGGTCTGCAGATGTAGAAGGAGGAGATCCCTGGATTGATTCATGATGAGAATATCGTCCAGGTAGATAATTAGTCGGATCCCCATGGTTCGGAGATGTTCGACTACTAGACGTAGGAGCTTGGTAAAGCACAAAGGAGCTGAGGCAAGCCCAAAGGGAGAGTGCGAAACTCGTAAACACGATCTTACCAAAGAAACTGGAGGAACCGGCAATGTGGAGGGTAGATTGGGATCGAAAGATAAGCATCCTTGAGATCCAAACGAACCAGCCAGTCGTTCTGAAGAAGTAAATCTCTCAGAAGATGGATGCCCCCCATCTTGAAGTGGCGGTAAACTAACCATTTGTTGAAGGAACGGAGGTTGATTACGGGTCTGAACACTTTGTCCTTCTTTTGGACCAGAAAGATATTGCTGAGAAAACCCCTTGGATGAAGAGAAGATGGAATGATGGTGCCTTTTAGGAGCATATCTCGAACCTCTAAGTCTATGAGTGCTTGATCTGCGGCGGAAAAAACCAAGGGACGAGGACGAGATAGCTGAACGGGGGAACCATAAAATTCTATGGGAAACCCCTGAATAGTCTCTAGAACCCACGAATCCGAAGTTAGATCTGACCAGGCATCTAGAAACAGAGCAATCCTGCCCCCCAGGCGCACTGGAGAGAGGATAGAAATGCTTACCGTTGAATACTTTGGAGTTGGATTGATTTCCTCCGCGTCCTCTGCCCTGGCCTCTGCCTCCACGCGATGGGTAGAAAGCCTTGTCTCCCGTCGTTCCAACCGTTGTTTTGTCTGCCTTGACCCTTATTGGAGCCTTGCTGAAATTGGCGGCCGGCAGAGCGACCCCTGCCTCTGCCGGCCCCACCAAAAACCCTCTTCGGGAACATCTTTTTCATGGAGGCCTGCACCTTATCTAGAGCAGAGAAAGTAGCCACAAACTTGCCTAATTCCTTTACAAAAGGATCACCAAACAGGGCACCCTGAGCCAAAGAGCCTGCCTCCGACGAGGACAACTCCCCAAGTTTAAGGTCTATTTTGAGGAGGAGAGAACGGCGACGCTCAGCAGAAAGGGCACAGTTGGCGTTACCCAAAAGGCACATAGCCCTCTGTGCCCAACCCGCTACGTCATCAATGAAAAGAGGCTGGCCAGACTCTTTGGAGCATTGAGCAAGCTCAATAAGTTTTGTAAGAGGGCCTACAACGTCTCAGAGTTTATCCTGACATGCTTTCCAAGATCTGTCAATTCTCTTTTTGGGTCCTTGACATATTTTGCAAAGAACGTGCACAATTTGGGGTCTATCTCAGGAGTCACAGCCACTCTATTAGGAAGAGAAGGTGGAGGGCACTCCGACCGTAGTCGTAACCGTACGTCCTGAGAGAATGGTTGGCGAATTTTAGCGGCTACATAGTCCGCAGTTGTTTTATCAGGGAGTCACTCGGTGGAACGAGGCCTAAAAATAGTGTTAGGATCAAACATATCAGAATGAACCTGTTCATCAACACCAAAATCCGAGCCACTGGACGTGGGGCGCCAAGACCTGCCAGTATCCGTCATGTCCTCAGAGGACTCATCATCGTCATCATTCATATAATTGTCATCGTCATCATCTCCCTCTAGAGGAAACCCCACCTCCGGGTCAAGGTCCTGGGTGGCCTCGCCACCAGTAATTCTGGGTGAGTCGTCCCCCCGGTAGGGTGCGCTTCTATGCGTGCGCGCACTCTTATGGAATACCTCAGCAAGCCTGCTGAAGCCTTCCAGGTGCCCCGCGTCACGCTACTTGGCCGTGCGTGGTGGCACACAGTGAACACCACTAGGCCCCGCCCCACTGTCCCCCAAAACATCAGAGTCCGATTTAAAAACGTGGGCAGACAGTTTATGGATGCTGTCCTGCAGAGGTGCCAGCGCCCGGGCAATAGCCGAAGAGAGGAGTCTGTCCACCTCTGCAGGAGGACGCAAAAGGGGAGGTTGCACTTGCTCATTAGTATTAGCCACATAATCATGGTCTTGACAAGACTGCGTTTCCGTAGAGGAATGGGCACCCATAAACATACACACCCCAAACTAATTAAAAGGGGGTTCCCCAACACAGGTACCCAAAAGGCAACAGTAATTAATTACAAAATGCCAATAATGTGTGACAGAAATGGAAAAAAAATACACCAGAAGAATAATAAAGTCAGTCACCAATAAACATACCACAGTAATGTGGTGTCAGTGAAGGGGGAACGAGGCACTATGAATTATAAAGAAGCACAAAAGCCTCTGCGCGTGTTCTCCACAGACGCGCAAAGGCGCTGTGGAGAAGCCGGCAAGAGTCTGAGGAGAACGATGCCACACACCGCACACGCGTGCCACAATGACGCTCGGGCTGAAAGCCTACCGCGTCGCTCTCCAAAATAGAAACAGCCTGCGAAAAGCAAGAAATAACAATAAATGCCAAAACCAAGCTGTCATTCAATATAACCAAACTGCCACGCGACAAGTTGAAGCGGAAAGAAAACGGGTACTTAACTTTGATGCAGCAGCAATGGAGAAAGAGGAAGGACTAAGGCGTGGGATTCCTATATATTCTTGCATGGACTGTTATTGGCTGTTTGGTTACCATGACTACCGCTCAGCATGTTGGGATTGGTAGTTCATGGTTGTATGTTTTTTCTTGTGCTTTTAACTTGCTGTCCAATGAAATGGAGAAAGGACTAGCATATTCCTCGCCTCCGCTTCCTGACATAGAATTCTATCACCGTTCTTGATAATATGCCCCTGCATTAGATGGTAAGGAGTAACTGAGCTAATCCAAGGTTTTCGGTACTAGTCAGTACATTGCATTAGATGGTGCATAATGACAAGGCTACTCCAAGATACACCATACTAATCAGTACAATGTATAAGATGAAACAGAGTAACAGACCAACTCCAAGGTATACTGTACTAGTCAGGAAACTTCATTAGATGGCACAGAGTGATAGAGCTACTACAAGGTATGCTGTTCTAGTCAGTACATTGTATTAGTTGGTACAGAGTAATCAACAGCTACTCCGAGGTATACAGTACTAGTCTGAACACTGTAATATATGGTACAGAGTGAGAAAAATACTAGGAGGTGTACTGCACTAGTCAGTATACTTCATTAGATGGTACATAGCAACAGAGCTACTCCAAAGTATAATCTACTAGTCTCTACACTGTATCAGGTGATACAGAGTGGCAGAGCTATTTGAAGGCATACTGTAATTGTCAGTGCACTGTATTAGATGGTACAGAGAGGCAGAACTACTCCATGGTATGCTGTACACTGAATTAGATGGCACAGAATGACAAAGCAATTTAAAGGTATACTGTACTAGTCAGTACATTGAATTAGATGGAATAGAGTGGCAGAACTACTAGAAGGTATATTTCACTAGTCAGAGCACTATATTAGATGTAACCAATCGTCAGAGCTACTCCAAGCTATAATGTACTAGTCAGTACACTGTATTAGGTGATACCGAGTGATAGAGCTAATTCAAGGAATACTGTTCTAGTCAGTGCACTACATTAAATGGTACAGAATCACAGAGCTATTGCAGGTATGGTGTGCTAGTCAGTACATTGCATTTGATGTAGCAGAGCAACAGAGCTATTTCAAAGTATACTGTACTAGTCAGTACACTGTATTAGATGTAATTGAGTGCCAGAGCTACTACAAGGCATATTGTACTAATCAGTACACTATTTTAGATGGTACAGAGTATTAGAGCAACTCTAAAGTAGACTATACTAGTCAATACACTATATCAGATGGTACAGAGTGATAGAGCTATTAGAAGGTATACCGTACTAATCAATACACTGTATTAGATGGTACAGAGTAACAAAGCTACTCCAATGTGTACTGTACGAGTCAGTACACTGTATTAGATTGCACAGGGTTACTCCAAGTTCTACTGTACTAATCAGTACAATGTATCAGATGGTACAGAATACACTACATTGGATGGTACAGAGTGACTGAGCTACTCCAAGGTATACTGTATTAGTCAGTGTCCCATATTAGATTGTCCAGAGTAATAAACAGCTATTCCAAGATATACAGTACCAATATTATATGGTACAGAGTAACCTGTGCTAGGTGGTACACTGAATCAGATGGTACAGAGTAATATAGCTTCTAGAAGGTATACTCTTCTAGGCAGTACACTGCATTAGGTGGTACGGAGTAACACAGCTATTAGAAGACATACTGTACTAGTAAGTGCACTGTATGAGATTTTGCAGAGTAACTGACTGATACTCCAAGCTGTACTGCACTAGTCAGTACACTGTAATAGATGGTACAGAATGACAGAGCTGTTAGCACTTATACTGTGCTAGTAAATACACTGCATTAGATGTAACCGAGCGACAAAGCTACTAGAAGGTATACTGTACCAGTCAGTACACTGTATTAGATAGTAATAAGTGACCAAGCTACTTCAAGGTATATTGTACCAATCAGTACACAGAATTAGATGGTGCAGAATGACAGAGCTATTAGAAGGTATACCGTACTAGTCAGTACACTGTATTAGATGTAACCGAGCGACAAAGGTACTAAAAGGTATAATGTTCTAGTCAGTACATTGTATGAGATGGAACAGAGTAGCTGACAGCTACTCCAATGTATACTGGACTAGGTAGTATACTGTGTTTGATGGCACAGAGTAACAGAGCTATTCCAAGGTATACTCTGCTAGTCTATGTACTGTATCAAATGGTACAGAGTGACAGAGCTATTAGCAGGTATACTTTACTAGTCAGTACACTGCATTCGATTGTACAGAGTGACAGAGCTACTCCATAGTATGCTGTACTAGTCTGTACACTGTATTAGATGGTACGGCATGACAGATTTAATAGAAGGTAAATTGTACAAGTCAGTTCACAGTATTAGATGTAACTGAGATACAGAACTACTGCAATGTATGCTGTACTAGTCAATCTACTGAATGAGATGGTACAGAGTAAATGTAAATGTAAATGTGCTGGACTTGTAAAGCGCACAGCTGCCCGTAAGCGTCCCGGCGCTTGCTTAGGGAACCCGTCCTGGTATTCCCCTGTGAGAAACCCCGGCAGGGTGTCCACAAGGTGAAAGCCAGTCAACTGACAGCGACTCCAAAGCATACTGTACTAGTCGGTACACTGCTTTAGACGATGCAGACTGACATACCAGACATACCTCTGCTCAGGGACCAGCTCTCTCCCCCCACAGCTCTGTCATTGTGCCTCTGCCATTGAGAGGTGGCTGTTAGGTGTTCAAGCCTTGCATCTGCTCTATGCGCTGTTACCCGTCTGTCTCGTTCTGCCTGTTATCCTTGCGACTGGGCAGTCTTCTGATAATATTTAGTAAATTGTGTTTGCTCAGCCTTGTTGTGCCTCGTAACTTTGGCTGTCTTTTTGGTAATTATCTATACATTATAATTGTTAATGTGCCTCGTAGTGCCCATTATATCCTTTTTCCTTGTGATTATCCTTGTGTCTTGGCTGCCTCTATTGTTATTTATTGTAATGCTAACTGCTGTGCCTGTTATCTGCGCCCTTGTCTGCTTTTTGTGCCCATTCTCTTACTGCCCTTTTCCCGCCACTGCTCCCTTTTCGGCCCCTCCCCTCTGCCGTCCCCACTCCCACCTCCCAGCGGAGCTTCCCTCCCCTCTTTCCTCTTAATGGCGCCAGCTGCGCCTGTCCCCGACCAGCGCCAGGGACCCTGGATCTCTGAGCATATACCGCTGTGACCAAGCTGCCCTCCTCGCACTCAACCCCAGAAGAAACTACAACTGCGAGCTGTCCACGCTGAACACCACCTACGGCCAGTTCTCCTGCCTTCATTGCCGCCAGACCTTCACCACCCTCCGCACTCCCTCGGACACCAGCCCCACGCCAGGCGTCAACATCACTGAAGCCCTGAGATGCATCCTCCTCAATGTGCGCTACCGGCATAGACATGCAGTAGAGATCTGGGACCTCCTTGACACCATCTTGCCAGATGTCCCTTCACAGAAACGTGGACCAACGCCTCCTCCGCCCCAGAAAATACCATCCCCGATGGATACAATATCCAGAGGAAAGACCACCTGACCACCCAGGAGGAGGACTAACCACCTCAACGAGCAACAGCCCGTCCAACACCGAGCAGCTCCATTTCCAGATACAGACTAGCCTCAGATCCACACTACATGGCACACTCACCTACACGCCCCCTGGACCGCAAACCGCATTCACCAACACCATCACAGAACCTTGTCGCAACCCACGCCATCGCCTCCATGGACTACCTACTCATCGGAGACCTCAACTTCCACCTCGACAACCTCAACAACCCCAACTCCTCCACCCTCGTAGACAACCTTGCAAACCTCTGACTGAATCAGCTCATCACCATCCCACTCACAATGCAGGACACACCCTCGACCCCATCTTCATAGGAGATAACAACATCCACTTCAGCCACACCACACAATCCCCCTGGATGGACCACCATTCTATACACTTCCATGTCAACAAACCCACCGCCCTCAGACCTGGACCCCGCCCACCATGAAGGAGGAGCACCTCAACTTCACCATCAACCACGGCGCCCCCTCCTCTTCGACTGACGCCAGCCTCGTTGTCAAAAAACTACACAGATGGATCTCAAACTACGCAGATGAACTAGCAACCCCGACAGGCCACCTGGTTCACCGCTGATCTCCAACAAACCAGGCGCGCATACAGACGTCTCAAAAAGACTTGGTGTGACAACAAAACACCGGAAAACCGCACCACATACAAGAACGCCATGACAGAATACCACTGTCTCATCAGATCAACCAAACAAACCTTCATCTAGAACAAGATCTCCACCAATGCCGGCAACTCGAAGGAACTCTGCAGCATCATCCAAGAATTCACCAAACCCCCCAGTGAGGCCACAGACGTCACCCCTTCCCTGGACCTCTGCAACAAGCTCAGCTCAAGCTCCTATTTCCATCTGAAAATCAAGGCCATCTACAACAACTTTAACGAACAAGAAGCCCTCGGCAAATCCTTCGGACCTCAAGAACTACCCACCCATCTCTACACTGTCAACACCCGACTAATGACATTCATTGAAGAGAACTCAATCCTCGACCCCTCCCAATCCATATTCCGAAGCAACCACAGCACAGAGACCGCCCTACTCGTCGCCACAGATGACATCCGCACCCTCCTTGACCATGGCCACACCGCAGCCTTGATCCTACTCGACCTCTCTGCATCTTTCAACACCGTCTCCCACCACATACTCGCCAACAGACTCCATGACGCTGCATACGGGGAACTGTACTTGAATGGTTCAGCTCCTTCCTCACCAAAGAATCAGACAGCCACCCTTACTCTCCGAATCCACAGAGATCAACTGCGGAGTGCCTCAGGGATCTTCACTCAGCCCTACGCTCTACAACATCTACATGGCCCCCCTTGCAGCCATCATCACACAGCACAGACTCTACATAGTCTCCTATGCCGACGACACCCAGCTCATCCTCTCCCTCACCAAGGACTCTGTCACCACCAGGCTCAGCTTTCAGGAAGGAATGAAGGACGACGCAACCTGGATGAGCAGCAGCTGCCTGTAGCTCAACTCAAAGAAGACAGAGGTCCTCATCCTCAGATCCTCCCCCACTGCATGGGACACCACCTGGGGGCCCACAGCCCTCAGCAGCCCGCCCACCCCTACCACCATGCCCGTAACCTCTGTATCGTACTCAACTCCTACCTCACCATGACCCGACAGGTTAACACCGTCGCCTCCACCTGCTTCAAAACCCTCTGCAGCCTTCGCAAGACCTTCAAATGGATCCCCCGAATCAAGAAAAACTGTCACCCATGCACTCATAACCAGCAGACTAGACTATGGAAACATCCTCATTGCCGGAATCAACAAATCTCTGCCCCTCAAACTTCAGACAATACAGAACGCAGCAGCCAGACTCGTCCTCTGCATCCCTCGACTGCAACACATCACCCAACACCTATGAGACCTCCACTGGGACCCCGTTGAGAAGAGAGTAACCTTCAAGATACCCACGCCTTCAAATGCCTCCACAACACCTGACCCCAATACCTCAACAAGAGAATCTCCTTCCAGGCACCCAAGAGAAGCCTCCTATCCGCCAACCTCACCCTCGATGAAACCCACGCATCCGTAGTGCCAAAACAGGCGGAAGGGCCTTCTCCTACATTGCAGCCAAGACCTGTCGCAAGGAGTTACAGATACGTCAGTATTTCTGACGTATCTGTAAGCGCTAAAGTGACGCATTGCTGGAGTGTGTCACAAAAGTGACGCAACTCCAGCAATGCATCCTTTCACATGGGGCAAGCCCCTTGTGAAAGGGTCTGCGTCAGTCTTACGCCTGCTGTGAGGCAGGCGCAAGATTTTGACGCAACAGCGCCCTAGAAGTGACGCAGTGAAATTTCATAGATTTCACTGCGTCACTTCTACGAGACTTTTTGCGGGGGAACGCCTCCCCTGCATACATTATACCTGACACAGGTATAATGTAGCGCAGGGGTTTACAAAGTGATGCATCTGCTTAGATGCGTCACTTTGCAAATAGTGCGCAACAGGAGGCATGTTTTACGTCGCCGATGCGTCACAAATAGTGACGCATCGGAAGCGCAAAACTGACGCAAGGCCTCATAAATGAGGCCCCATAAAGTCAGATGTTGCATGTAGTTAGGGACATTCAGCCAATCATGTCACAACACACACAGTACATGGAGCGATCACACGCCATTCATGCTGGACATTTGGACCCTTAACCCACTGCTCCTCATTGTGTCCACACAAAGTTGCCGCCACCTGCATTTGTTATCAGGGACCTTATTTATAACTCTTAGACAACTGACCAGATTCTTTTACCTAAAAAGGAATGCTGAGATTAGTTTATGATGCTTTATGATGACCTGTAAAATGTATAAAACTGCGTTCAGAACAATTGTACTTTGAAACAGACAGAGGACCTGTTTCTGAAGTTGTCTACCAGCCAGTCTTGGATGTAATCAACTGTTCCTGTTTTGCCAAGCACCTCTTGTCTTTTATTTTTTCAAGGTAAGTTCACATTTGAGCAACATTCTGGTGAGCCAGATAACAGCTGCTTGGTACCTCTTACCCAACTGCAGCAAAAGTAAAGGGACCCTGCCCCAGGCATTCACATATGTGCAGGAAGGAATGTGAGCAGACGCCACAGTTAACTCAAAGTTCTGCTGAATCCCTGTGGCGGAGGACCATCCTGAAGCTGTCAACAGAGGGTAAGAGACTACATCAAAACCTTAGACCGAAAATTTGGCACATGGAAAACTAGGGAGAAGCATAAAAATGTAACCCGAGTTCCCTGCCACAAATCTGACATAACACCCACGCCAGGCGTCCAAACTGAGTAGTCATAGGACGGCCTCGGAGGTCACCTTTCTTCAATAGTTAGCACTGCTAGGAAAGGTAAAAGTATTGTTTGCTTGGACAGCTGCGTGTCATTCAGATGGTATGCTTGTCCCCTTGGTGTGATACAGGGTTGAGGTTATTTGCTTGGACCGCTGGGCATCATACAGATGGGACACGTGTCTCGTGAGTATGATACAGGGTTGAGGTTGTTCGCTTGGACCGCTGGGCCTCATACAGATGGTATGCTGGCCTCTTGGGTGTGTTACAGGTAAGATGTCTTTCGTTTGGACGTCTGGGCATCATACAGATGGCATGCTTATCCCTGGGTGTGATACGGGGTTGAGGCCTAACCACTTGGACCAAGTCATACAGATGGTACGCATTGGCCCAGGTTGTGATATACGGCTGGCACTTCAATCTTATTTTGTAGTGTTAAAAGGTTTTCTCAGTGCTACTGGTTTCTTAACACTGTTGATATCTTAAAGAAGTGAGAGGTGTTGCTTGCTTGAACAGCTTGACATTATACAGATGGTACTCATGACCCACTATCCTTGTGTGAATTTAATGACTGGGAGTGTTAATGACTACATTACAATGGCAATCAATGTCCAACGTTGGTGATTATCCTGTCGGTTCAGACATCTGAAGAATTAAATATTTGTTGGACTTTCTATGCATTTCTTATTTCAATGAGTTGATATGTGCAATAACTTAGCAGAGTCTATGGCCCAGGCTCCCTTGGTGGAGGATCACTGTTCCTAATTGGAAATACCCATCTTAATCCTTCAATGCAGCTTCTATGTGATTGTTAAACTAAAGGTAGAGAACTCTTTAGAGCAGATATGTATTTGTTTAGCCTGGTTATGAAAGGTTTTAGCATTTAAATAAACACCTCCAAAGGTGGAAGTTTGTTAAGGAAAAATCACTGACTATAAGGCACATGGAGGTTTGTCCCTATGGACTGAGTCATTTATGGATTTATACATTGTGCACTGTGATGTGAGAAGGTACATTTAGTGACAGCAGCTATCCTCTAAATATGGCGAGGCATCGATAACTATGACCTAGTGGCCCAGTGGCAGGCAGGTCGCCAGGCCAAGGTTTTCAACCGGGTCTGGTGGCTCAGTGGACAAATGCATCCACAGCAGGGGCCTGTGTTTGACCTCATGGTCACAGGTTCTAATCCTGGCGGGTCCACTCAGCCTTTCATCCATTTAAGGCCGATAAAATGAGTACCATTCTGTTGGGTAACAATATACATCTGTTATTCAGCGCCTTGAGACCTTCGGGTGATACGTGCGCTATACAAAAGTACATGTTATGTTATGGTTTAAATTTTTTTTAAACAAGCATTGGCAATGCCAATTGGTCTCTGCATACTAATGTAATGATATACTCTTAAACATGAGTGTCTTATTTATACATCTAGAACCAAAGAGTTTATCCATTCAAAAATGTGTTGAAAACGTAATAAGTCATCATTTAATAAAGCCATGTGATGGAGAGCACAGGGCAAATGCTTGTGATCAGCCAAGAAGCACACATTCTTTGTTTGCAGCAAGCATATAATATGTATTTTTCTATTTTAATGTTATGAACTGAAAAATTGCAAATTTGAGTTTTTAGATGAGCCCTATTCGTATTTATAGTCTACTGATCAATGGTAAGGTAATTCCTGCGTAAAAGTTTAGCTCTCTGTAAAGAAGCAATGCTACAGCAACTGCAATAAGGTATGGCACCTTTTTCTCACAGTGATATTAAGACCTCTTCTTGAGATTCTATTAGCCTGAATGTGTGGGATTAAAACGGTTTTACTTTTCAGGTCTGTCTTGACAGCGTCGCTATCTACATACCTAGAGGCAGATTTACAAGTCACATGCGCCACTTTTGCGACACTTTTAACAAAGCAAAAGTGACGTAAAAGTGGCTCAATGGGCTTGTAAATCTGCCCCCTGTTGTTTTGGCAGGACTCAAAATGCAAGCCAGGCCTATTGGCTTTTCCAGTGCTTGTTTTTTTATATAGTCTTACAATTAAATGTAACTCATGTTAAACATATGAAGTCAGTCGGAAGGATAGGAGACACGAATAGAACATGTAACTGTCCATTTTCTTGTCGCAATACATGCATGTAAAAGCAACAAAAAATCGCCAGTTATGGTAAATCGGCCTCTATAAGGACAGTTTGTGTGCTTCATAACTAATCGTTCCTTTTCTTTCTTTTAACTTGCAGAGGCCTAATTAATTGCATCAATTGCATACATTTATTGTAAAACAACATTCTAAACATTTATGCAAAACCACCGTATGAAGCCGGAGTAGTGTTTGATATTCGAATCTGTTTAACAAAAGAATAGGAAAGACTAATGATTAAAGGACATTTGAAAATGGACTCCCTGGGATGACAAGATGTTGAACCACCCTCATGAAAACCTGTGGTAGCGTTCTAGTGTTCCGCCTAACGGAACAGGAAGGGGAGTAGCGGAAGCGGAAGGCGGCCATTTTCCATACTGGCGCCGACCGCTGCATAGTAAGGTGGCACGTCCCGGCGCTCCGTGAATAAAAAGAGTTTAACAACTTCTACTCGGTGTCTGTCCACAATAAATAATATGTTTACAATGGCGACGAGGCTCACGGCATAAAGCCCGAACCCAGACACAGCGTGCAGCACCGGAAGTGCCCGACCGGCGGAGCGCTGCCCCAGCCGGTACACGGAGCGTGGCAGAGGACCCCTGGAGGGCGCAAAACGGCGTGAACCACGAGTTGCCTGTAGGTGCAGGAGCACTACTCCGGGAGGTAGGCCTGCGTGCTCCCCGTCCTTTGGCCCTGATACCACAGTGCAGAGTCTCCCAAGCCAGAGCAGCAGCCAGGGTCCCTGCAAGGGAGGGCCCGCATCACGGGGACTCTTCACCCCATCTGCAACCCCCATCTTGAGCAGGGGGCACAGGTCGCGGAGGGAGACCCACGCAAAGAGGTGCTCGAGGCAGCCTGGGGAGAGCATTGAACCCATAGGGTGGAGGAACCAGGCAAACTGGCGGAGCAGCGTGCAGGCGCAGGAGGGCCAAGTGCTGATAACCCTGCTGTGGAGGAGGACCCACTGGCACAACCTGATCCCGCGCACGAATCGCAAGGGGAAGACAGCGACAGCAATCTTGGTGTGATTGGCTCGGCCGCACAGACCACGCCAGGAAGCCCCCCGGGGAGAGTAGTCCCCGTCCAGGCCGCCCGAAGGAGAGCCAATAACATGGCGGTCCAGTCTTCTTCCCTCACACAGCTGGTGCCTTTCCTAACCAAGAATGGTGAACCGCAGATGCAGTGGGAGGACTGGAAAAGGTATTTCCTCAACTACCTCGACGCGTTGGAGGAAGAGGTGGGTGCGCCATTCTCCAGCAAGAGAAGAAAAAAAATCCTGTTACATAACCTAGGCCCCAAAGGGATAAGGGTCTTTGACACCATTGTTAAAGCAGAGAGGGATGCCACGGATACCGACGTATTTAGCCACACCATCGCTGATCTATATGCGCACTACAGGCCTGTCGTGTGCGTCGCGATAGACAGATACAACTTCTTCCAGAGGAAACAGAAGAGCAATGAGACAGTGGATGAGTATGTTGTGGCCCTGCAGAAATTGGCACTCACATGCAAGTTTGGAGTGCTGCACGACGACTTAATCAGAGACCAGATCATCATGCACACGTCCAGCACCCATGTCCAAGAGAAACTATGGGTAAATGGAGATGCCCCCCTCAAAGAAATTTGGGCGATGGTAAAGAAGGTAGAATTGTCCAAACGCTGTGCACAGGCTGCCAAGAAGGAAACAGGAGGGGCGCAAACAGTGTGCAAGATAATGACGCAAGGTAGGAGTGAGCGTCCTAAGCAAAGAGATCAGCAGAGGAACCAGGAAGGCAGACGTACTACCCAAGCCAATCAAACGGACCAGAGGGCGAACAAAGGAGGACGTCTAAGCTGTTACAGGTGTGGAAGGACGACACACTTAGGGAACGACAAGGTGTGCCCGGCGTTCCGGGCGAAGTGTTCATTTTGTGGAGTGTTTGGACACTACGAAAAGGTATGCCGCCGGAAACCCAAGGGAACAATGGTCAGGTATGTGGACCAAGAGCAGCAAGATGAACCTGCTGACCCAGAGGAAACAGAAGACGTAGAAGAAATCCTATACATTGACGTCCAGGTGCTGGCAATGGAAGGGTCGGGAACCGACAAACCCAGACTTGACATGCACATAGGAGGGATACCTTTGGAAATGATAGCAGACAGTGGTGCTCCCATCTCCATTATACAAAGAAAAGTATGGGAAGAAAGATTCACATCACAGCACGGAGAGAAGCTGCACCCTATGGACTTACGACCTGTTACATATACAGGGCAGAGGATCCCAATGTTGGGGTATTGCCCCCTCTCGTTTGAGTTCAGGGGCCGCCAGGCCATGTGCAAATTATATGTTGCGGAGAAAGGCCCCTCTGTTTTGAGTTGGAGAGACCAAGGAGCTTTAGGGATACAACTCAACCCCGGAGGCATTGAGAAAATCCTACTTATGGACGTGGACAAGAGAGATGAAGCGGACTCATGGAAACGGACATACCCCAAAGTCTTCAACGGCC
The DNA here is from genome assembly GCF_964263255.1 of Lissotriton vulgaris. Lineage (NCBI taxonomy): Eukaryota > Metazoa > Chordata > Amphibia > Caudata > Salamandridae > Lissotriton > Lissotriton vulgaris. Next base: position 79,921,237 of record NC_141693.1, read on the forward strand.
AGATAGGGGAACTGGCAAGATATAAACACCTCATAAAGTTGAAGGAGGGAGCGATTCCGGTGGTGCACAAGGTGAGGAACATCCCGTTCCGATGCAGAGAGGCGGTACAACAGGAATTGGACAGACTGGAAAGGGAAGGGGTGATCAGAGCCATTGAAAGTGCGGAATGGCTTTCTCCCCTTGTGGTAGCCCAGAAGCCGAATGGGAAAGTCCAGCTGTGTGTGGACCTTAGGGAACTAAATAAAAACATTGTCATTGACAAGTTTCCCCTCGCTCGCATAAACGAGATGTTGGCGAAAACGAAGAACATCAAGTGGTTCTCCACAGTGGACCTATCGTCAGCCTACCACCAAGTAAGACTACATCCATCGTGCAGCCATCTCACGAAGTTCATCACACCATTCGGCTGCTATGAATTTGTGAGGATGCCGTTTGGCCTGGCCTCGGCGGCCGCGGTTTTCCAGAAGATGATGCACAGGCTACTGAAGAACGTGGAAGATGTACAGTTCTTCCAAGACGACATCTTGGTGATGGGAAAGACCATGCATGACCACAATCAGAAACCTCACAAAGTGCTACGAACATTGCAGGACAATGGCCTAACAGCGGAATGGTCTAAGTGTAAATTTGGAGTACAGTCTGTCACGTACTTAGGTCACGAGGTGAGCGAAAAAGGGATTGAGCCGAAAAGGTCCAACATGAAGGCGATTCTGGACGCCCCCACCCCGAGCAAGAAAGAGGACGTCCGGTCATTCTTGGGAATGGCCGAATATTACAGCAAATGTATTCCCCACTTCGCCACTAAAACGCATCACCTACGGCAGCTACTCAAGGAAAAGAACAAGTTCCTATGGGGCCAGGAGGAGCAGACTGAATTAGAATCTTTGAAAAGGGAGATGAGTGCTGCCATTCCACTGAAAGGATTTGACCCCAGTGCAGAATCAATTCTCACGACAGACGCCAGCGACCGTGGTCTAGGGGCTGTACTGATGCAACGGTCAGAGAGTGGCGAGACATCAACGGTCAGCTTCGCATCAAGGTCTCTAGCCCCAAACGAGGAAAAGTTTAGCGTGATTGAGAAGGAGATGCTGGCAGTGGTGTGGGCCATGGAGAGGTTCCGCCAATACCTGTGGGGAGCAAAATTCTTGGTGAAAACGGACCACAAGCCCTTGGTCCGGGTGCTAACCTCCAGTGGCCACGCTCATGCGACAACCAGAATTGCAAAAATGACACTACGACTGTTGGACTTTGTATATGAGGTGGAACACATTCCGGGACCGCAGAACAAAGTGGCGGACTTCCTTAGCAGGGCGGCTGCCATGGAAGACGCAAGTGGCCAGGAGAAGCAAAGTTGGGAAGGATATGTGGTCGCCACCATTCAGGACGCAGAAAAGGTAATAAGTGCACAAGAGTGGGAAGAGGCATACAAAGAAGACGTCGACTTAGAAGCCATCAAAGGATACGTCATCCATGGGTGGCCGGAGAAGAGACACCTCAAAGAAGAACACCGGAGGTATTGGGAAGTGAGGGATGAACTGTCGCTGGCTGAGAATCCCACATTTCTGTTGAGAGGGGACAAAGTAGTACCACCTCAAGGCATACTGGAACATTTAATGGTTCTATTACATGAAGGGCACCAAGGCATCACCAAGACCAAAGCCCTTGCCAGGCAAGCATACTGGTGGCCGGCAATTGATGCGCAAGTCGAGCGACATGTACGGCAGTGTGAGTCGTGTGCCAAGGCAGACAAATCCCAAAGTATGATAAGACCCCCACTAGGAAAATTCCCGATACCAGATGGACCCTGGGAAATGTTGTCGGTGGACATAATGGGCCCCGTCCTAAATAAAACAGGGACACAGAAATATGTGGTGGCTCTTATCGACAAATACTCTAAATGGCCGGAAGTAGAGGTGATGGAGAACGTAGACACGGAGGCAGTAGTGAATTTCTTGCGCGCCACCTTTGTCAGAGAAGGAATCCCGAAAGTCATCATCAGCGACAATGGGCCGCAGTTCACCTCGGCGAAATGGATTGCCTTCACGGACAGAAATGGAATAGAAGTGAAACACACGCCCATCTATCATCCCTCAGGAAACGGTCAGGTGGAGTGGTACAATCGTGTAATCATGGGTACCATCCAGGCAGCCATCAACGATGGACTTGATTGGGAGAAGGAACTGGAAAAGATGGTCTGGGCCTATCGGATCACCCCGGGGAGCACAGGATACAGCCCCTTTAAGGTGTTGAGAGGAAGAGAGGCTTTCACCAAGGATAACATGGCATGGAGGAAATTAGTGATACAAAGCAAATACTCTCCAGCGGTGGTCAGAAGGAACCTGGAGAGAGCACAAGAGGTCTACACGACATATTTCAACAAAAGTCACAATGTGAAAGGAGTTGAACTGGAAAAGGGTGACTGGGTAAGAGTTAAGCTGGCCATCCTCAAGAGGAAGGGAGAAAGCAAATTCTCACCACCTTTACAAGTGCTAGAGCCCTACGCCCGATCAGCCCTACTCAGTGACGGGAAGGTGTGGTCGCAGGACAGAATGGCCAAATGCAGCAAGATCATAAAGTGGGAACGTGAGATGGAGGAAGGAGCAGAGAATGTTGTAGAAGATGAAGAAGAAGGAAGTAGTAGAAGGTGAAGCGAGAATGTAGAAGAAGGAATGCAGCAAGTGGAAGAGGGCGATGGAGAAGAAGGTACGAGTGAAGGGCTGAGGAGCGGGTGCAAAGAAGGGAGTGAGGACGTGATGGATAAAGAAGGAGAAAGTGCAGGGAGGCCCATGGGAATGAAGGAACAGAACAGAGTAGAAGGCGTGGCGATGGTGAAGACTAGAGTTGGAAGGGAAGTGAAGGTGCCGGAGAAGTATAAGGACTTTAACATGGACTGGAAGTAAGGACTAAGCTTATTGGGTTGTTTGCATAAAGGGGGGAGATATGTGGTAGTGTTCTAGTGTTCCGCCTAAGGGAACAGGAAGGGGAGTAGCGAAAGCGGAAGGCGGCCATTTTGCATACTGGCGCCGACCTCTGCATAGTAAGGTGGCACGTCCCGGCGCTCCGTGAATAAAAAGAGTTTAACAACTTCTACTCGGTGTCTGTCCACAATAAATAACATGTTTACAAAACCCTTAGTTTTTAACAACGGAAGAAATGTTTGCAGTAAAAGAAGCATCCAGCCTTAAAGCGGCTCGAGCCATCCTGGTGAGCCGTATTATATGTAATCTCAACGCAAGACTGCCAGGCTGCCCCGGGCCACCGCAGGGGGCCACCTAAGAGGGCGGCCACCCTTAGTGCCACAGGATGGCACAGACCCCCAATGAGCGGTCTAGTGTGCGAGACCCTGGGGGTCCCCAGTGATGTCACTTCCGGAGGGGGGGGGGGGGCGTAGGCAAATAGCCTGGGGTCGCGGGCCTGGCACCCTCTTTGACCCTGATCAGCCTCGTGGACTGTCCCTTTCCCCCCTTGCCCCGGACGAGCTATGCTGCCCGGACTCTGTTTTTGGATTCAAGGTGAGTGTTCCCTTTTGGTCTCCCCCCCTCTCCCTGTTCCTAGGTCCCCCCCTGGGTCCTCCGTTGCCGAGTGCTGCTTAACGGTTGTGGGTGGTGAGTTGCGGGTCCGGGGCAGGACTTTGCTCTGTATCTTGCGGTGGCGGGATGGGCCTGGTCATGTGGGCAGTGGGGGGGAGCGGGTGGGTCTGTCTTTTCCTGCGGGGCCGGTGCTCCGGCGGGGTCCCTCTTGTCTCGGGGTTTTGTGGTGGGGGGTAGGGGGAGTGGGCTTGGTCATGCCGCTTGAGGGAGCCGGTGGTCCCTTTTGGGAGTGCAGGGCAGGGGGTCTGGTCGGATCCTCCTGCTGCGCGGCCTTGCCCCTCGTTGCGGGCAGCTAGGTATAGTTGGGGCTCCGGGGGAGGGGGGATGCGTTCCCCATGCTGGTGCCACGCAGGAAGGGTAAGCCTCAGTTCGGCTGTGCTGCCTGGGCCCGGAGCGGCCGTCCTCTGCTTGCAGGTGGGTGGGGGGTTGGTGCTTTTGCGTGGCCCTGCTCTCCGGGGCCTAAACCCCGCCTCCCTGGAGCCCTGCCCCCTTGCCTCAGTTGCCCCCCTTCCTTCGTTGGAGGGTCCCGTGGCCCGGCACTTACCTTGTGGGCCTGAGCTCCACCAGCCTCGGGGGGTCGGGCAGGCTCGCGGGGATGGAGGCCCCCTCATGCTCTCCTCCGGTTCTTGAGCACCGCACGGCCATTCGTTGCTCTCGCTGCTCGCCTCGGTGCGCCTTCTCATAGTCCCCTGTGCCGTCGGTGACCTTTGCTCCGGTCACCCTGTGCGCTCTTTTTAGGCTTGTTATGGGAGAGGGGCGAGCTTCCTGCATCTCCAGCCTGCGGGTCTAGAGTCGTGGAGGGCAGGCAGGCCTTTTCTCCCTCCGGCGTGTGTCCCTGGATGCCCCGACTCGTGCGGCTGTATTCCCCTCCCCCGCCTGCGTCGAGCTGTTGGGTCGGGTCGCGGTGATCAGGCAGGACTTTGACTCATTGGGTTACTTGGCAGAGAAAAAGAAAAACTCGGGCACCGCAGAAGGACGACAGGTCCGAGGAGGATCCAGACCGGCAATTCCGGTCTTTTTCTCTGCCAAGTGACTCAAGGAGGCTTTTACTAGCCTGTCAAAAGCAAGAGGGAATCCCCCTCTAACATATAGACGCACTTTAGGGAGTGCGACACATTTAAAAAAAAAAAACAACACAACACTATAATCTAGTATTTTATTTGACTGCACCATTCACATACTCATTGGTCCTGAGGAAAGCCAGTTTTTAAGGCCTGGCTGAAACATGTAGACCACCCTGGACGTAGGAGGTCATAAACACTCCAGCACGTCCTACTGCCTTTTTATTTGCTAACAGGGGCCCAGTGAATAAAGTCTATCTATCTTACCCTCGGGTACTGGGACCCACTGTATAGCTTTTAACTTTCACTTTCTCACTCAATTCACTACACACTCAGTAATCATACCAGCTCTGCAGTAATTCTGGCGTGGAAGGACACCCGGGACACGCTAGCTGTCACTGTGGTGGGCCCGATGATGAACATGCCACCAACTAGGTTGGTGGGTGAGGGCATTATGAATAAACCTAATGGTTTACCTGTGAACGGACACAACTGAGTCTCATACTTTAAGCTAGTCCTTATTGATAAACCTGGGGATCCGGACTAGCTTATCTAGTCCTCACTCTCTCCTTTGATTTGGCATCCCTGATGAGTGCCAGGCTCGCGTGGGGTCTCCGTAGCTGGGTCTCGCTTGCATGTGGGTGGGGGGGCGGGCGGAGGCATTGCCGGGGATTATGGTTTTATTGTTGGTAGGCAGCGCGATTACTCCCGCAGGTGTAGGAGCCTCCACAAATGTAACATTGCTAGTATGTGGCATGTACTGCTTCTCCCACGCCGTGGGCAGGGGCAGTGTTGAAGTATTAGTGGGCAGTTGGAATAGCGTGAACATGACACGTAGGGTCAGAGTGATGTGTAGCCCCAGTGGCCTGACGGATTAGTCTCTGCTCCCCGGGGCCAAGGATTGTGGGTGCGTGTCCAATCTAGGTTGGCTATTGAAATGATTGATCTTTAATTAGAATCCGGTTGTGATTAGAAACTAATTCTTATTATTCACCTGCACTGTTAGCATGGTTAGTGTAACCCAGTTAGTAAACTGGTATCAAGACTGTAGGGGAATTTTCCAATTTGTGCAGCTAGCGCATGATGTGCATCGAAGACCCCTGCCAGCAGGTACCCTGCACCTATCAATGTCAGCTTAGCATAGCAGAAAAAATTACAAATGTACAAGATGTAAAAATCTCACAAGGAAGAGATACAAACAAAGAAATATTGCAAATGTACAAGTAGTAATCCCTAAATACCTAAGGAAGGGATACGAATGGCTATACTCAGAGTCACATAGGAATAGGAGAGAGTACAAAGGTCTACTGCATATATTAGTGATTAGAGTTATCTCTATATACATAGGGAAGTAATATGAATGGATATAATCTAAGAGTCACATAGCAATGGTAGAGAGTACAAAGGTCTACTGATTATACTAGTTATTAGAGTTATCGTTATATACATAGGAATGGTAGAGAGTACACAGGTTTACTGCATATACTAGTGATTAGCGCGCAATTTATTTAAGCCATGTACTGTTTCCCTCACGCCGTCGGCGGGAGCTGGGCCTAGGTGATTTGTTTATGAGCTTATTAGTGTGAACATTACCTGAAGTTGTCAGAGCGCTTTACATAGAATCAGTTTTGCATAGGGTTTGGGGTTTAATTTAAAAAAAAAATTGGAGGAACAGTGGCAAGTTGAAGCGTTTCTTGGTACACATGCAAGGTTAAAAAGAGCCAGGTTTAGGCCTTCTTGCTCTCTTCTTGTAGGTTAGATGTCACATGGCAATGATACGGATGCGATGGCAGACATGACACTAAACCATGATATTATGTGGCCCAAACCATGTGATCAGTTAGCGTGCATTTCACCTAGCCCGTCCAGCCCCCCCAGGGCCTTGGGTTATGTCTATGTTGGGCGGGGTTGGGACTAATATCACGTTTTGTTATATGTCCATGCAGGCTACCATTCTGAAACGGATGCTGGGGCACGCCTCGTTGAAAGTCACGGGAGTGACCATGGGTAAACATGTGTCTGCTCACTGGGGTCAGTGGGCCCGATGTAACGGACAACAGGTGTGGTTTGAGGCTAACATGTTTTTCTAGCTACAGATTGTCTGTTGCTTAGGATTAGACGACAAGGAGGACATGGGATTTTATTTGGAGCAGGTATGGTTGGACACGCGACGTGGAATGTAGTTGGTTGGTAGTGGGAGGGGCCCAGCCCAGCACTCTACAACCACCCTGTTTTCTGGCGGCGAGGGAGGCGTTGCTAACCTTGCTTTAATCGTTACTCAGACTTGTCAGAATTGTTTACAGTCGCTGCACCTTTTTAACTTTTAGTTGTTACTGCAGCAGGAAAGCATTTAAGGGATGATAATATTTAATTCACATGCAATTAACAACGTGGTGGGTCTAGTAATGAATTCAGTGTGATGGGTAATCGTGGGAGTGCACGAGGGTCCACAAATGTTAAGATAATAACTTCAGTAATGTATGGCAAACTCACTGCTTCCTTTTGGCTAAAATTTAATGTCTGGGGAAGTTTTACATAATTGTCAGAGTGTGCACTTAAATTCAATAGCTTTCATTAATGGATGGTTCCGTCACCGGTCCAGATTTATTGTGGATTAATGCATCCACTAATGGAGGCCCATGTTTGACCTCTTGTCACGGAGTCAACACCCAGCAGGGTCACAACTTTTTGAGTCCCTGTGGTTCTAGTGGTGTAGGTGTCAAAGCTACCCCCAGGAATATGCAATAATTTAAACCACAGCACGGGGAGAGAGCTTGGTGTGGGGTTTATTTTCCAATTAACGGTGACTGTACAGAGCTTTTCCTTCATTTGGTGGTTTGTAGAGTTATTTGTTCGCCCATGGATGGGCCCCTTGGACAATTTGACTCGGACCAAACAGTACAAGAGTTAGCAAACTGTGCATTACAGGAGGAAAGGTGACGTGTGCAAGTTACAAAAGCATACAATGTACAAGTAGAGGTATAATACTACAATAAATGGAGGACACTCAAACACAGGCAATGATGGCACTTGTGCAAGTAACGGAACCAAACACAATGTAAGAGGTAGCAATCAGTGTGTTACAAGAGAAAGTGGCGTGTGCATGTTACAAGATAGTTCCAAACACAGGTAGAAGGATATTACTTCATAATGGCAGACTCCTAGCCACAAGAACACACTAGGAGGACACTTCCATAGTCAAGGAGAATAGAATTTTAGATATTAAAAGGTCTTCCGTCAGATAAGAGGGGGCATGAATTAAATTGGGAGGTGTCTTTGAAGGAGGAGAACTTTGAGGTCAGTTTTGAAGGCCTGGGAGGAGGAGGTGTTTCTGAGAAGAATAGTAAGGGGGCGAGTTAAGAAGTGACTCTAATTCACACACTCCAAAGTGCAATGGTCATTATCAGACTTCGCATGTGAATAATTGACTTAGTTTCAAGACTCTACACTTCTGCATCAGGCGCTAGAGGTACACAAGTATGTGCATCACCCAAGTCCTTACGAGTATGTATTGTCGGCAAACTAGTTCTCTTAACTGACAAACAAGCTCGGCCTCTGAGGCGTGGGGGGCATTGAGGGCCCTGTCTCGTTGCAGAGAATCCATATTGATATACGGAGGGGGCAGAGCTTCTAATGGATGTTTTATGTCTCAAATGCAGGAACCACGCTGGAGAACCGCCCGACTCACATGGGGGTCCACCTGAACTATCAACAGGTAGAAGAGCCATAGCACGCTGGGGGCAGTGTGCTAGGGTCTAGGACAACCAGGTCCTCCCTAGGTGTCAGGACTGTCCCTGTTGTGGGACACACAGGTTACACCCCAGAGAAGTATGACATTCATAGTCAACTGGGGAATCAGAACTTAGCAGGTAGCTCCTGTACAATAATTGGATGTTTCTCTTGTGAAACATGGAATGAACCTGGGCAATTGGTTGATTTACTGGGCATTAATTGGGGTGTTCTGTCGGTAAGCAGTGGGAGACTGTGGGGAAACCATGCATGCCCTGTGAAAAAATTGAAATGCGTTTTTAGTTTACACATGTGAGGTGTCTGGGCATATCTTGCAGCCCATGTGCAATAAGGGAATGTGTTCTTTTGTACAGCTACTGGTGCGCAAGTAAGGGGCTCGGAGCCTGGCGATCGAGTTAGCAAACTATTTCTCATAACCAACAAACAGGCTTGGCGTTGGTAGCATGGGGTCATGGATGGCCCCTGTCTCATTGCAGAGAATCCATTGGGTATGAGAGGGGGGCATGGCTTTTAATGTATGTTTTATGTCTCAAATGCAGGAACCGCGCAGAAGAGCCGCCCTACTCACATGGGGGGGGGGGGAGAGGGGGCACCTGTACTATCAACAGGTTGAAGGGTCTTAACACATTGGGGGCAGTGTGCTAGGGTCTGGGATTCCCAGATTCTCCAAGCAAAAATCAAAATAGGGAGTGAAGAGGCAGTGCTTAAAAAGCGCTGGGGTGGATACACCCTCCTCCAGTCAATGGCATATTTAAACAACAAGATCCACCTCTAAAAAGGTTTTCCTGTGAGCCATGATATGACAGGCATACACAGTATTTGTTAAAATACCCCTCACACACCAAAAGGTCCCTTGGTGTCATGCTTCATCATCGGGGTCTTCCCGCCCGCTGCGGGACGGGGCGTGCTACGACTAGCGACTACGCTGGAGCACTCAGATATTGTAAGTGCTATGTGATGTGTATTGTTGTGAGTGTAAGTAGGGTCAAAAAGTGATAGGAAAAGTGAGGTTAAAAGAATACCTGGCCTTTTGAAAACAAAAATTCTTTATAACTCAGAGGCTGGTATTGTTAAAAATTGGTGTGGCGGAGAAAAACACAGCTTGTCAATATGCTTGTGTACTTGTGTCACACTATAAGGTTTGCACACAGCAGGGGAGAGGGCCTGTCCAGGTGGTCAGGGGCAACGGTATTGTCAAATCTAGACTTCCGTAAGCGCGGCTAGGGCCCGCCAAGATCATGAGTGACAATTGCTGTTGGCCCAGGGCATCCTTTTAGACATAAGGGGGCCTGGTTCGCTACATTTGACACACTGCTGTGGAATATAAATGGGTCAGTTCTGTGGGACATATGCTTCGTTGGGTAGAGCTCCTTAGAGTAAGGCGTGTGCAGCATGTACCTAGGGTGGCCAACTCTGGTTTGCTCCTAGGTTTAAAATATTGATGTGATGGGCCAAGGGGTGCTGCACCAGGCGGAAATTATATAGTACAGCATCTAGTTTACCAGTTCTGTATGGGATCATCATTTGCAACAGTAGCTGCTTATATGGATAGCAGTATTGCCTTGTTTACTTCGCCCAGGGTTGGGGCGGGCAAGGTCAGCAGCTTGACAGCCAGAAACAGAGGAGAGAAAAAATCATATCCGGGTCTGAGCCAAGTGAGTCAAGCAAACTATGTTTCGACAGAACCCTGACACACTATCGGGAATAAATGCAAGGTTATGGGCAACGCATAAATAGGCCTTCCTGTGTGCAGGGGGCACGAGTGAGCCATTCCCTGGAGGGTGCGATTGGCCTTGACAGTGCTGAGATGGGGGGATGGAGCACTAATAGGGACATCTCCAGAGCACAGTTTGCAGGTGTTAGTTGATAGGTCAGGGACATTACTATTCAGTTCACAGTCCTGTGGAGCGGCAGAACTGATAGGGGATTTGGTTTCTGGGCAGCACAGCTGTCCAGAGGAGGAAAGGACATATCCTTGCTTGAGCCGAGGGAGGCCTCTGAAGGACAGGCTGTAGGTAACTTGGTCTATGGCGGTGGGGTGCCCTGGGGGGACGGCGGCCACACCTAGGGCTGTGGCTTGAATGACATGGCGATCCAAAGGCTGTAAGGTACAGTATGGGTACCCTCTACAGGAGAACAGTAAGGGTGCGAAAGCCGAATATCCACAGGGAGGTCCTCACGTTGGACCCTGGAGGAGTAATGGGGCTTTGAGGTTGATGGGATTCACCTGCCCAAAGTAGGAAAAGGCCTATGTCTGCTAGAATAAGGCCAAACATTGGCAGCAGCAGGTTGGAAGTGAAGGGTCAGTGGCCGGGAACTCCCGACATGCACTGGAATCGCCAGAAGCAGAAAATTCTTTAGAGACTGGGCGGGGTGGGACTCACCACCCGATTTATTGGTAATCCTAGGAGTTGATGAGTTGGTTCACCTGGGGCGCAGGGGCCTGCTGCACATGATAAGGAGCCTTTGGGCGAACTGAGCAACTTGCTGGGGACCTGTGAGATATGGTGGACCTCTTCCTGCTAGATTTAGCGGAGGCATTGGTAGCGGCAGGTTGTGAATAAAAGAGCAATAGAAGGTGGGGGGGCTCTGGGGCGGCGGCGGCCACACCCAGAGCCATGACGGAGTTAAAGGGCAATCCAACGCTGGAAGGTACAGAAGGGTACCCTCTACAGGAGCACAGTAAGGGTGCGAGAGCCAATTATCCCCAAGGAGATCCTCGGTGGGATCCTGTAGGAGCGACGGCGCCCCGTTAGTCCTTCGGGCGGTTGTGGACCTGAGCAACCGGGGGTTGCCTGCAATGCTCAGCCGCCCCGTAGGGGGAGGGGGCGTGAGTAAGGGGTGGACTGGAGGTCCGCCGGGGGGGACATGGGGGTTAGCTCTCCCCCATCATTATTGACAACGCCACCGCTGTTAACACCACAGGGGGTTCATGGCTCATCAGGTGGGCAGGTCGCGAAGGGCGGCCTGACCCTGGATCGCCCGTAAGGTAACCCAACATGATGGCATAATGTTTATGCAAATAAAGCTGCAACAACTTTCTCCAACAAAACATTGTGTGGTGTCTGTTATTATGAGAAATTGTTGTGAGCGGTTTGGGGTATGGGCCGATATTGGCACTATGCCAGGCTGCCCCGGGCCACCGCAGGGGGCCACCTAATAGGGCGACCACCCTTAGGGCCACAGGATGGTACAGACCCTCAATGAGCGGTCTAGCGTGGGGGACCCTGGGGGTCCCCAGTGATGTCACTTCCAGCGGGGGGAGGGGGCGTAGGCATATAGCCTGGGGTCGCGGGCCTTGCGTCCTCTTTGAGCCCGATCAGCCTCGTGAACGGTCCCTCTCCCCCTTGCCCCGGATGAGCTATGCTGTCCAAACGCTGTTTTCCTTCCCTACCGCTAACCCGGCTGTCGGGCAGCAGGGGGGGATGAGTTACCTAATACCATTTTGCTTTGTGTTGCAGGCGGAGTTACAGGGCGATCTAATGCTGGAAGGTACAGAAGGGTACCCTCTACAGGAGCACAGTAAGGGTGCGAGAGCCAATTATCCCCAGGGAGATCCTCGTGGGATCCTGGAGGAGCGACGGCGCCCAGTTAGTCCTCTGGGCGGTTGTGGACCCGAGCAACCGGGGGTTGCCTGCAACGCTCAGCCTCCCTGTAGGGGGAGGGGGCGTAAGTAAGGGGTGGACTGGAGGTCCACGGGGAGGAGGGGGGTTAGCTCTCCCCCCCATTATTTACAACGCCCCGCGGTTAACACCACAGGGTGTTCATGGCTCATCAGGGGCAGCCTGACCCTGGATCGCCCGTAAGGTAACCCAACATGTTGGCATAATGTTTATGCAAATAAAGCTGCAACAACTTTCTTCAACAAAACATTGTGTGGTGTCTGTTATTATGAGAAATTGTTGTGAGCGGTTTGGTGTATGGGCCGATATTGGCACTATGATTTTCTTTAATAGAGCTCTCTTCGCAGCGCTGATCTTTGGCCCGTCTGAATCTCCTTCCCGGCTCTTTATTATATATGTCCTCAGTGAGCATTGCTGTTCGCAGGACCTGTCATTTCTCAGCAGAATGAGAAAGGCTAAAGAGATAATATTTCAATACCATACTGGCCTGATCATAAAATAACTCAATGGAAATGTGTAACCGCCTGGGGCAGCGCAGCAGGATAGTCAGCAGTCAGACCATTTCGTTCCGGTTCCCTGTCTATCAGACATCCCCTCCGGTCTTAGTTATGCTTTTATTCTAAGACGAGAGCCACGGCACAAAGACCCACGGAACTTGTTATGATAGGTTACCACAGGGGAGATAAAAAGTAGGTGCCACAGCAGCAATATTGAGGAGGACATGCTCTACACATCCATCGACCTTTTGCCATCTCCTCGCGCGCGTTCGGGTTGCTTGGCAACCGGGTTACCACTCTGAGGACTTAAATGCGGAACCTAAAAAATCGATGATGGGTGATATCATGAAGTAAAGCAGATGTTTGACAGTAGAAAATATTTATTAATAATCCACATAACTATTAGGCACCGGCGTTACCTTTATTTCTTTGCATTGTGTTCCTGGGCGGCCGCGGGAATACTCAATAACTACTCAGTGATGTGAGGTTCGGCTGTAACTAAATTAGGCGCTGCACCGGTCGCATTAGATTTTTGATTTTCACATGGCAGCCCGGGCCCGTGCGAGAAGTAGGCGGAGGCAGCACTGCGACTGCTCAGCGCCATGATTAAAGAGCCACCCACTTTCTGATTCTATGGCAGGACCGGAGGCTTCTGATTATGCTTTCTCATTTCTTTACTACACAAACAGCAGCCAATGAAAGTACAACTACAGTAATGAAAAACAACATTTCCCATGAGGCTTTGAACCACGCCTCCAGTAACATTAGCCAATCACAGCAGTTACAAGCATATAAGGAATAGAGACACTAATCTGGCCTCCTCTTTCTTTGCTGCTCCGCAGCCCAGATAAGTGCTCCCTATACTTATATGCTTTGACTGAAAGTGTTTTTCGCCTCTGGCGTATGCTTACTTTGCCTACTCAAGATTGTTTTCATAACGTTGTATGTAATTGCAGTTGCTTGCATTTGAATGCTTTGTCGCGCAGTGGCCCCCCCCCTCCTCGCCGAGGGCTCAGGCCGCTGTCAGCCTCTCTTTGTTGAATCCCCGGTGCGGCGCTACCTGCCCGCTCTCCCCCCCCCCCTCCCTTCCTCCCCGGTGTGTTCCGAGCGGTGCTCCGTGTCCCGCTAGCTCCCCCCTCCCCTCCGATCTCTGAGCCTCGCTCCGTATCCAGTTGGTTAGTTTTGCAAGAGCGCGTGTTGCGCTGCTAGGCTTACCCCTTCTCTCGCTGCCCACAGCGCCTGCCGCTGCTTCACCGCGGTCGCGGTTTGTGAGGGATTTTGCCCCCCCTTGGGGAGAGGACGCACGCGGGAGCCCGGCCGAGGCCCGGCGTGCGCCTGCAGTGGCTCGCGCACGCAGTGTGCGCGCGCAGCCTCGTGTAGTGCCGTGCATGACGCTCTAGCCCCGGCTGAAAGGGGAATACACGCAGTTTCTGGCCAGGAGCCGAGGGCCATTATTTTGACCGTAAAGGCAGCGTTTTCACCTCTTTCAACGATCGAAGGTCTGGTGCATTAACCCCTAGCTTCCCTGTGACAGAGGAAGCAGGGTAATTTTTGTAAACCCCTCTTTCAATTGATTTGGGGTTGTTTCTCCCTCCATTAGTCCTAGATTGGGACTTCTCTCGTTCTGACATTGGTATTTCCGGCTCCTGCGCCTGGCACTTCCCCTGCTTGACGCCCTTGCTTGGGCTGACGCTTTTGGCTTCCCTCTGGGGATTTAGAGTGGGATTTCCTATAATCCTTTATGATGATGGCAGATACTGAGTACTGCGAAGAGGAGGGTGCGGCGTGCGACTACCAGGGCAATGATGAATATTACGGGGAAGAATCTATGGAGGATATCATTGACAAAAAGCTGGACGCCAAGCTTGATAAGTCTCTCTCCTCCGCCCTGCTTCCACTAGCCAAAAAGTTGGAGATGTTGGTCCCTGGTAAGACACTTCCTATTCCTGGACAGGATCCCTCTCGACCCCCCCCTCTTAAGAAAGTGGCCCTTGACCCCTCCTGGCCCCACGCCCGCTCCTATGAGAAGATTTACAAATCCAAGGAATCCTCCTCTGGTGACACTGCCTTGACGTCCCGGCCCCCACCCTCCCCCCCTCTGAAAGACACCACCACTGACACTGATACGGGCACTGATTCTTCTGATGCCGCTCCACGCAAGCGCTCCAAGAAACGCAAGCATGCCTCTCCAGCTGGTACCCCTTCGCCTTTTTCCTTTGACCCTTCGGACATTGTGCATCCCAGATCCTCTGACTGGCTCCCTCCCCCGGCTGTGGCCGAGTATCTGGAAACTCACCTCCGGAAAGGTTTCGATAAGGAGGTGAGAGCCCGACTTAGATCTGAGTGCCCCCGCCCCGACCTGGCCCACAAAGTGGCCCTTACCCCCGACATTGACCCTTCTATGACAACGTTCCTCAAAAAGTATAAAAAAGACCCCAAGAAAGGGATTGATCGCGCGCTCAGAGCGTGCCAAGATACGGTCCTTGACCTTTGAGGGCCATTAGCCAAGATCCTAGAGCTTGCCCTTCAGGCTCAAGAGACTGGTGATGCTATCCATCCGGAAGTCTTGGCGGGCTGGGCACAACGCGCCATCTGTATTTTGGGGAACGCCAACTGTGCGTTAGCATCGGAAAGGCGGAAGTCAGTCCTGCTCTGGATTGACCCTCAGCTGGTGGAACTGGCCTCTTCTGAACCAGGTCCTTTGGCGGAAGGACAGTTGTTTGGGGACAACTTTGTAAAGGACATTGCCAAGTTCGTTAATACTTTTGCATCCCTTGATAAGTCACAGGCCTCTTTGAAGAGAGTGTTGCACCAGGTCTCTAACAGGGCCGGGCGTGGTAGAGGACGCTCGACCGGCCGCTACTCGAATACCAGTCCTCAGAGAGGTTATGCCCCTAGACGGGGCAGAGGCTACACACAAGAACCGGACCAGGCTGGTTTCTACCCATCAAGATCACGCGGCTTCCGAGGCCGATATAATCGAGGAGTCAACAGGGGTTACAAAAACTTCCATAATCAGTCCTCTGGTAAGTCAAATGTGTCCTTTGTTTCCTCTGGGAGGAAAGCTGCGTCATTTTGCAATGAACTGGTCGAATCTTACTGCAGATGGTTGGGTCCTACGGACCGTCAAGGGCTACGAGATAGAGTTAGTGGAATGTCCCCTACAACCATTCCCTCCCAGGTCTCTCCTTTTTTCCCTTCTCGAACAGAGTTTTATCGACTCAGAACTGGAAGAGCTTTTGTCGAAAGACGCGATTGCAGTAGGTCCCTTCATTCCAGAGGGCTTCTGCAGCAACGTCTTTCTTGTCCAAAAGAAGGGTGGCGGTCAACGCCTTGTGTTAAATCTGAGAGACTTCAACCCCTTTGTAACATACCGCCACTTCAAGATGGAGGGCATCCATCTTTTGCGAGACCTTCTGTTGGAAAACGACTGGATGGTCAGATTAGACTTAAAAGATGCATACCTGACAGTCCCCATCTGCCCCTCTCATCAGAAGTAATTGCAGTTCCCTTGGAAAGGGTGTTGGTATCGCTACAAAGTTCTTCCCTTCGGACAGTCTTCAGCCCCTTGGGTGTTCACCAAGCTTCTCAAACCGGCGATCTCTCGCCTTCGAGAGATGGGAGTGTGTCTCATCATTTATTTGGACGACATGCTCATCCTAGCCCAAGACCAGTCCCTTCTCCTCTCCCACTTAGAGTGGACGACGTCCTTACTAGAGAATCTGGGATTCGTGATCAATTCCAAGAAATCGGTGATGATACCGAATCAACAGATGGAGTTCCTGGGCTTCATGATAGACTCTGTCTCGGCCCAATTGCTTCTTCCCCTTCCCAAGATCAGGTCAATCAAGAGGGAAATAACTTCCACCTTGGCCAAGGACAAGATATCCTTACGGGTGCTGGCGAGGATCGTGGGCCTTTTGGCCTCGTCGATCCAAGCTATTTTTCCCGGCCCTTTGCATTACAGGGCCCTGCAGAGGCTAAAATTCTTTTACTTGCAGAGGAAGTTTCATTACGATCACCTTATCCCTCTTTCCCCCGAGGCTCGAGAGGAACTCCAGTGGTGGCTGGAGCACAAGTCGGCCTGGAATGGTCGAGCCTTCTTCGGGGCGGCCCCAGATGTAATCATCGAGTCGGACGCCAGTCAATGGGGCTGGGGCGCTCGCTGTGGAGATTATTCCACAGGAGGACGATGATCAGCAGACAAACTGTCCTTACACATAAATTGTCTGGAGTTGTTGGCAGGGTCTTTTGCCATCAGGTCTATCTCACAGCTGTAGAGCAATTGCTGTATACTCCTTCGGATGGACAATGTCTCAGCGGTAAGATACATCAACAGACTAGGGGGGACGAAGTCCCGAATGCTAGTCCTCATGGCGAAGGAATTCTGGCACTTCTGCCTGGATCGCAAGATCTCTGTGGTGGCGGAGTACCTCCCGGGCAAGTTCAATCAGGTGGCAGATTGGAAATCCCGTTTTCTCCAGGATTTCAGCGACTGGAGACTTCACCCATCGCTGTTCTCGCAGATCATGACTATGCGAGGCCCCTGTCAGATGGACCTTTTTGCCTCTCAACTCAACACCCATCTTCCTCTTTTCTACAGCTGGCGTTGGGGACGGACGCATAAGGAACGCGTTGGGGGCATCGGAGGAATTATGCGTTTCCGCCGTTTGCGATGATTCCGAGAGTAGCGGCGCTGGTGCGCCGGCAGAGGGCGACAGTAGTGTTGGTGACTCCGTTCTGGTCAACTCAGTCGTGGTTTCCCGCACTGCTGGAGTTATCTGTGGATCTCCCCTTCCCGCTCCCAGTCTTCCCGACGCTTCTGCAGGACCCAGTGGGTGCGTGCCATCCCTTGGTCCTGCAGAACCAGTTGACCTTAATGGTGTGGACGCTCTCAGGTGACATGAACGCCTTGCGGGCCTTTCACGAGAGGCTTCCAGCTTTATGCAGCAGGCGTGGGCTCCTTCCACCCGGAAACGATACTCTGCATCTTGGAAGAAGTGGGTGGGTTGGTGCCTTTCAAAACAGGTGGATCCCGTGGGATCAAATGTAACTGAGGTTCTGAATTTTTTATCCGAGCGTGCGACCTCTGGCCTGGCTTACAGGTCGGTTAATAACTTCAGGTCTGCAATATCTGCTGGTCACGACCACATCGATGGTAAGCCTGTGGGGATGCATCCCCTGGTTTGTACGTTGCTTAAAGGTGTGCGGGTGGCCAACCCTCCTCGGCCCAGATATTCCACAATGTGGGATGTTACTAAGGTGCTTAACTTGTTGGAAACCTGGCCCGATAATGGTGATTTGTCGTTGAAGCAGCTCTCTGCCAAGCTCACTATGTTATTGTGCCTCATCTCATGCCGCAGGGTTTCAGATGTTAGGGCATTGGATTTAGCTGGTAGGATGTTTTCTCCTCAGGGTGTTTTTATTTGTTATCACACGAAGGACTAAGACCATGTCTCGTTCAGTTGAGTACCCTGCTTTTCCACATAACCGCAGATTGTGTGTGTTGCAATGCCTCAAATGTTATGAAGAACGTACTATTGCTCACAGGCTTGATCCTTTAGGTCAACTGTTGATCAGTGTTCAAAAACCCTTCAAGCCGGTCGCGGCTGCTACTTTAGCCAGGTGGGTTCGCTGGATCATGTCTGAGGCAGGCATTGATGTATCTGCTTATGGGGCTCACTCAGCGAGAGGTGCAATGGCTTCAAAAGCCTCTTTATTGGGTTCCCGATTGGAGGATATCCTTAAAGCAGCTGATTGGTCTTCAGATTCAATGTTTAAAGTGTTTTACTATAAACCTATTCCTCATGTTTCTGATGCTGTGATTGATGAGCTTACTTGATGAGCTTTGAACCAGCATAATCAGAAGCCTCCGGTCCTGCCATAGAATACAACATTTTCTAGCTATTGCAACAAGAATTTTAGATTCTATTGAGGACACGGAGGCGAGGATTATCCCACCCGTTGGAACAGTTTGATCACTGTAAAGTTGTTTTGATATAATGTTGTTTAACAACTTTGTACCCACCCTGTGAGAAATGCAGTTGGTGAGTTTTTTTTCTCAGACTTCTTTTTTCTGTTTCAGGAAATGACTCTAACAAGAGTTGATTGCCTCCTTTGGATGGTGCTGCCTTGCCTTCCTGTTGGAAGAAGATACCTCATGGTTATGGATCTTCTCTGTTGAGAATCCCCTTTGGAACTGTTCTCTCCGTTGAGAGTTAAGACTGTGTTTCAATTTATACAGACTGTTTGCGCAAAGAAAGAGGAGGCCAGATTAGTGTCTCTATTCCTTATATGCTTGTGACTGCTGTGATTGGCTAATGTTACTGGAGGCATGGTTCAAAGCCTCATGGGAAATGTTGTTTTTTATTACTGTAGTTGTACTTTCATTGGCTGCTGTTTGTGCAGTAAAGAAATGAGAAAGCATAATCCTCGCCTCCGTGTCCTTAATAGAATCTAAAATTCTTGTCGCAATAGCTAGAAAATTTTGTATTCTCCCATAACAAACTCCCCGACTTCACCAGCAGGACGTGACGTCTTTCCCCACACGCATGCAAAACATTTTAAGATAACAACTTAACTGGTCCCGCCCCCGCTGTGACGATAGTATCCATTGGGCCTGACAATGAAGTCAGGCGGTCTGCGAGCTGCACCACGTGAAATAATGAGTTACAATGCAGCAGTGAGCTGCATGCCATCACCAGCCTTAGCTCAGCTGCAAGCACCAAAACACACTTCCGGAGCAACTGGGGGTTCTTTTTCGGTACCGGGGCCTGCCTCTAAATTTTTGCGCACTACTTTCAAACAAGCATTTGCAATGCAATATGACTCGCAATTACGCGAGACGTATTGCATTACATACAAATAGGAGTGCAGTACTTTAAAAAGGCACGATGCGAGTGGGGGGTTGAGGGTGAGGCGAAAAGTGATGAATTTTGCGAGGGTGCAGTGAGGAGGACAAAGGACAGAAAATAGTGTTGTGTAAAGGGGCCAATAGCCTCGGAAGGAGCGAAATGACGAAGTAGGAGTCAGGAGGCGGGACTTAAAAGCCAACCACCAATCAGAGTGCAGATTTTATGAATAAAGCCAATCAAAAAGATGGGCAGAAAGTGGGTGGGGCTTCCCCCATGTGAGAAGTTGGCATGGTATATAATGCTCACTAGTTCTAGTGATCACTTTGTACCATGCCAAGCAACCCTTATGATGATGGTTGTAATTCAACCTTGTAGACCAGTTATCCTAGTGGTAACGTGGACAAAGCAGTCTTAGGCTAAACTCTGAAAGGCATGTGAAGCCAGCTGTTATACCATACACAACCCCCTTGAATACCAAATGAAAGGGACACCACACAGATATATATTGAAAATATATATTGATTTATTAACTATAAAATCCCCTGGACTCTTTATGAGCACAGAAGCACAAGCGTTAAATCACAAGACAGTTTAAAATACACAAAAGTTGCACAATATGCATGAGCCCTAGGGGCCACCTAAACCATATACTAAGAAAGTGGTATAAGAGATACCAATAGGAAAGTGAAGAGGCCTAGGGCCTTGGGAATCGCTGGAGCTATTCGAGACTGGAATTAACTAAGTCGGGAAAGGCCCACGGGACTCGGGTGCAGTGTTCAAAGTGCACGCACTTTTCAATACAAAGTCTATGGTGCGTAAAAAGCACAAAGTTAGAAAGTTAGGAACCTTCCGAGTGACCTACGGAGCTGAAACTTAAAACACAGGCCCTTGGGATGTGTACCAGTGCAGGAGCACCGGCGGAGCTGAGTTACCTCACCCACAGGAAGCGGGTGCACAGGGTCGAAGTAGTGTCGGGTTTCGTCACGCTGGTCGATGGTGCTTGGAGCTGAAGATGCTGCAGGCGGCTCGATGAGAAGAGTTCCGGTGGATCCAAGGGTGGATCTGAAGATGTGAAGACCTGAAAGCAGAGGGGACAATGTTCAAAGTCACTAGCCAGTGACTACCGTGGAACCAGATCGGAACCAGGCGATGTCGGGTGCAAACAGGCGTTGTCGGGTAGCTTCTTTCTGCAGCCACGTGGATACCCGGGGTCGAGGACGTCCAGGAGTCGGTCACGAGCTGTCCCACGCAGGCTTCTCGCTGTTGGCGGTGTCGGCACCTCGATCGGAGCGAACAGGCCTTGGCAAAGGCAAGCCAGGCAGAAGGTGAAAGATGCTTAACACTCGGACCAGCAAGGTCAGAGCGGGTGCTCCTTTTCACAGGAGCTTGGGTAGGTCTGGAGCAACCAGACCTGCTGTGTAAATCTTCGGGTTCGTCGCCAAGATGGCCGCTGACCACGTGGCTAGTGGCCGGGATGGCGCGTCGAGTGGCACAATGCAAAAGGGCCCCACGCAGATCGTGGAGATGCTGGAGGGCTGATCTTCGGTGCAAGGGCTGCTCGGTGGTGGGGGTTCTCAATCCCCAAAGCACAACGTCGAGGATGCCTCGGAAGCTGTGCAGTCAGCTTTTCGGGTGTCTTCCAAGAGGTCCGGTCCCACGTCACTCGGTGCCTCCACGGGTCCCTTCTTTGCAGGGACTGTGGATCGGGCTCTGAGAGGTCTGGGAGTCTGGTTCTTGTCGGGCTCTGGGCTCGGTCTCCGGCGGGAGGCGGCGGCAAAGCAGACGTCGAGTTGCTGGTTGGTACCTGTGTTCACAGGGTGGCCACTCCTAGGCCACAAGGGAGATTCTCTTCAGTCTTCTGTGCAGCAGAATGTCGAAGTCCAGTCTTCTTCTTTGTTTAAAGTTGATTTCAGGATGATCTGCTGTGCAATGGCACTGCTCCCGCTCTTATTCCCAATCTGAGGGGTGGATCACCTACTAGGTCCCTCCTCTGGGAGGAACCAGGAAGGGGGGCGGTTACACCACCTTTCCTTTGTCCAGCTCCTCGCCAGGACTGGGGCTGGAAGGCCCCAGAACCGGTTTGGACTGGCCTATGCACGGGGACACCTTGTGTGCCCCGGGCATGTCTGATTCTATTCAGCCCTGTCCTACCCAATACACAAAATCCTGTCTGGGGTGGTGCTCGCACCTCCCAAGGCAGGAAACCCTTTGTCCAGGCCACCATCTGCCGAGTTTCGGTCAGCAGCAGGAGGCCAGACTTGTGTCTGTGGTGGCAGCGTCCATTTTGTGATGCTGAGGCTCTGTTTAACTTTAACCGGGGTTAAGGCTACACACATGTCGTGTCCCTCTAGAAGGGTGGAATGCTATCCCCGTCGCCAGAATTGGCGAGGGGATAGTATTCCAATTCGTATGACACCTTACTCGACATGTTTTGATAAAGCCAAACCAAAGATAGCATTTAACCGCGAGGATTATAATGCACTTAAGAGTATATGGTATGGCAATATCCCGGAACAGCTTAGGGAGTGGTTCCCGACAGCTGCAGACAGGCTCAGCTCATGCCAGAGCACCATCTCACATATTTCCAAGCACTCTGCCTCCAGGATTGATGAG
This sequence comes from Lissotriton vulgaris, assembly GCF_964263255.1. Taxonomy (NCBI): domain Eukaryota; kingdom Metazoa; phylum Chordata; class Amphibia; order Caudata; family Salamandridae; genus Lissotriton; species Lissotriton vulgaris. Next base: position 79,943,225 of record NC_141693.1, read on the forward strand.
GCCTTCCATAGGAGTGGCTGATAGGAACATATGTGTCCAGTTTAGGGTTAGGCACAGACATACTGTACCTAAGTAAGAGGTGGTTACACCGACTTACCCCAGCTGAGTGATCAGCCAGTTGTGTCAAATATGGAGGCCAGGCCAGGGGTGGCACAATACATGCTGCAGCCCCTGGTAGGCCTTGGATACACCTATGCCCTGGGCACCTAGGGTGCACTTATACAGGGGTTCATAAGGTGAACCAGTTCCAATTCGTAATGCACCTAGAGTGCATTGGCAGTAATTTAGAGAGAGAACAGCAGGCTGTGGGTCTGATTAGCAGGCCCACAGCCACATTAAGTCAGAAACCAGTGAAGCAAAAAGCAAAAATTTGGGGTGACCATAGGATAGCAGACCCTACTCTCCTACATAACCCCCCCCCAAACGCAGGGACATTAGACTAACCTTGACCAGTTGTGTCTTCATGTTCTAAGTGGAAGTACCTGGAGAGACCATCTGCGTTGCCATGGTCAGTCCCTGGGCGGTGCTCCACTGTAAAGTCCATCCCCTGTAGGGAAATGGACCACCTGAGTAGTTTGGGGTTTTCACCCTTCATCTGATTAAGCCATAGGAGGGGCTTATGGTCGGTCTGAATCTTGAAGTGAGTACCAAACAAGTATGGCCTCAACTTCTTCAGGGCCCACACCACAGCAAAGGCCTCCCTCTCTATAGCTGACCAACGTTTCTCTCTGGGGGTCAGCCTTCTGCTAATGTAAGCAATGGGCTGGTCCTGGCCATCTACATTAAGCTGTGAAAGCACTGCTCCCACTCCCAACTCAGAAGCATCTGTTTGGACAATGAACTCTCTTGAGTAGTCAGGACTCTTCAGGATAGGTGCAGAGCACATGGCCTTCTTCAGGTCATCAAATGCCTTTTGACAGATTTCTGTCCACTGAACCTTTTTGGGCATCTTCTTAGATGTCAGATCATTAAGAGGAGTCACAATGGACCCATAGTTCTTAACAAACTTCCTGTAGTACCCAGTCAGGCCCAAGAAAGCTCTGACCTGAGTCTGGGTAGTTGGAGGGGACCAGTCCTTGATGGTCTGGATCTTACTCTCCAGTGGTTGAACTTGGCCTCCACCTACAAGGTGGCCCAGGTACACAACCTTGCTCTGCCCTATCTGGCACTTTGTTGCCTTGATAGTGAGGCCTGCCTTCTGCAGAGCCTCAAGCACTTCCTTCAGGTGGACCAGGTGATCCTCCCATGTGGAGCTAAAGACAGCAATATCGTCCAGATAAGCTGCACAAAAGTCATCCAACCCAGTGAGGACTTGATTCACCAACCTTTGGAAGGTGGCAGGTGCATTTTTCAAACCAAAGGGCATCACCACAAACTGATAATGCCCACTAGGGGTAGAAAATGCTGTCTTGGCTTTAGACTCCTCAGCTAACCTGATTTGCCAGTAGCCAGCTGTCAAGTCAAATGTGCTCAAATATTTGGCAGAAGCCAACTTGTCAATGAGCTCATCTGCCCTTGGAATAGGGTGTGCATCTGTCCTGGTGACAGCATTGAGTCCTCTGTAATCCACACAGAACCTCATCTCTCTCTTGCCATCTTTGGTGTGAGGTTTGGGGACCAGAACCACTGGGCTAGCCCAGGGGCTCTCTGAAGGCTCAATGACACCTAATTCCAGCATCTTTTGCACCTCAGTCTTTATACAGTCCCTGACGTGGTCAGGTTGCCTGTAAATCTTGCTCTTTACAGGAAGACTGTCACCAGTGTCCACCACATGTGTACACCAGTTAGTCTGACTGGGTGTCAATGAGAACATATGCCTGTATGCCTGTAGAACTTGTCTGCAGTCATGTTGCTGATGTTCAGTGAGGCTGCCACCTAAGGCCACACCATCAACTGAGCCATCCTCAGGGTTCTGAGTGAGCAGGTCTGGGAGAGGGTCTCTCTCTTCCTCCTGTCCCTCATCTGTAGCCATGAGCAAGCCCATGTCTGCCCTGCTGACATATGCTTTCAATCTGTGGGGGCTCCTGGGAGTTCCTAGGTCCACCAAGTAGGTAACCTCTCCCTTCTTCTCCAGAATTGTATGGGGTCCAGACCATTTGTCTTGGAGTGCTGCTGGGGCCACTGGCTCCAACACCCATACCCATACCTTCTGTCCAGGCTGAAATTCAACAAGGACAGCCTTTTGGTCATGCCAAGCTTTTTGTAATTCTTGGCTAGCCTCAAGGTTTTTAGATGCCTTTTCCATGTACTCTGCCATCCTGGAGCGGAGACCAAGTACATAGTCCACTATGTCCTGTTTAGGCTTTTTGAGAGGTAACTCCCATCCTTCCTTCACTAGACACAGGGGTCCTCTTACAGGGTGCCCAAACAACAATTCAAAGGGGCTGAAGCCAACCCCCTTTTGAGGGACCTCTCTGTAAGCGAACAAAAGGCAGGGCAGAAGGATGTCCCATCTTCGCCTGAGCTTTTCAGGTAATCCTTTAATCATGCCCTTTAGGGTCTTGTTAAATCTCTCAACAAGCCCATTGCATTGTGGGTGATAAGGAGTGGTGAACTTGTAGTTGACACCACATTCCTTCCACATAGCTGTCAAATATCCAGACATGAAGTTGGTATCTCTATCTGATATTACCTCCTTAGGAAACCCCACTCTGGAGAAAACTCCAAGTAAGGCCCTGGCCACAACAGGAGCTGTTGTGGTCCTAAGTGGAATTGCCTCTGGGTACCTGGTGGCATGATCCACTACCACCAGTATGAATCTGTGCCCAGATGCTGTAGGGGGATCCATTGGGCCAACAATATCAATCCCCACTCTTTCAAAGGGAACCCCCACCACAGGTAGTGGTATCAGGGGGGCCTTTGTTGTTCCACCTGCTTTACCACTGGCTTGGCAGGTTTCACAGGAGCGACAAAACTCCTTGGTGTCTTCAGACATGTGAGGCCAGTGAAAGTGAGGGACAAGCCTGTACCAAGTCTTGTTCTGGCCTAGGTGTCCTGCTAAAGGAATATCATGGGCCAAGGTGAGTAGGAAGCCCCTAAATTGCAGAGGTATAACCAACCTCCTGGTAGCACCAGGCTTGGGGTCTCTAGCCTCTGAATAAAGGAGTCCATCGTCCCAATATACTTTATGGGCACCTTGAGCATTCCCAGCAGCCTCAGCAGCAGCCTGCTGTCTGAGGGGTTCAAGAGAAGGACAGGTTAACTGAGCCTGCCCCAAGTCTGCCCTAGAAGGTCCCCCTGTCCCCAGAAACTCAACCTGATCAGGTTCAAGTTCTTCAGGGACAGTTCCTTCAGGGGTCTCAAGATCAGTTTCCTGTGAAGCCTGATCCTCACTTGTAGGCAGTTGGGAAGGCGCAGCCTTAACCCTCCTGTTCTTCTTCTTGGGAGGTACTTGGTCCATTGTTCCAGGATCCAAGACCTGAGGTTCAGAGAGGCACTTTTTGGCCTGTGACCTGGTCACAGCAAGGACATGTGATGATATCCCTAACATCTCTGCATGAGTCCTGTACTCAACTTCTGACCATAGAGAGTTCTCCAGGTCATTGCCCAACAAACATTCTACTGGGAGATCAGCACTAACCACAACTTTCTTTAGGCCAGTTACCCCTCCCCAGGAAAAGTTAACAAGTGCCACACTATGTGTAGTAGTGACATTGCTGGCATTGGTCACCAGGTAATCATCGCCTGGCATGTATTGTCCAGGGTCCACAAAGTTAGGTGTCACCATAGTGACACTGGCACATGTGTCCATGTAAGCTTGAGCCACTTTGTTGTTGATCAAAGGTGTCTGTCTGTATTTGCCCAGGTTACTGGGACTTATGTCAGGGGTCAAATCTATGTCCCCTTCACAAACCAGAACAGCCTGTGTAAGGGTTCTGACTAGGTCAGAATCTCCTTCAGTTCCCAAAGTGATACCCACTAAACCCTTGGCTTGAGGACCAGCACTGCTAACTGTACTAGTGGGTGCAGGTGCCTTAGGGGCTGCAGTGCTGGGGGCTCCACCCTTTTTACACTCACTTGTCCAGTGAGAGGTGTTCTTACAAGTTTTACACCAGGGTTTCTTCTGACCTTCTTTCTTCTTCTTCTTGGAAGTTTGGGACCCACCCTCTGTCTCAGTTTGGGGCCCTGTTGAAGACTTCTGGTCTTTAGCTTTCTGCTCCCCACCCTTCTGGTCTGTTTTCTTCTGGTCACCACCCTGGTTCTGGTTCTGGTTCTTTTGCTTAACTCTGGTTCTTACCCATTTATCTGCCCTCTTTCCCAATTCTTGGGGAGAGGTCAAATCTGAGTCAACCAAATGTTGATGCAACTGCTGGTTCTGACAATTATTTAAAATTTGTTCTCTCATCAGCAAATTATACAATCCTTCATAGTCTGTAACCTTGCTTCCCAGCAACCATCCCTCCAGAGCCTTAGTGGCACACTCAACAAATTCAGACCAGTCCTGAGTCTGTGTCTTCTGGGTATCTCTGAACATTAACCTGTACTGTTCAGTGGTTAAGCCTAACCCATCAATCAGAGCACTCTTCAGGACCAGGTAGTTTCTAGAATCCCCATCACTAACTGTGAGGAGTCTGTCTCGGCCTCTACCTTCAAAGGAGAGCCACAGGATTGCTGCCCACTGCTCCTGAGGGATCTGCTGTACTCTGCAGGCTCTCTCCATTGCAGTAATCCATTTATGGATATCATCCCCAGCTTTGTAGGGGGGCACAATCTTACTCAGGTTTCTATTATCAAAAGACCTGTCTTTATCCTTGTGGATATTGCTGCCACCAGTGGGTTCTATTACCCCACTCTCTCTAGGCTGCCTTGCTCTAGCAAGTTTCTCTTGGGCCAGGGCAATCTCTAACTCTTGTCTCTGGACTCTCAATTCAGCCTCTCTAATTTGAGATTCTCTCACTTTGGTCTCATGTTCCCTTCTCTGAGGGCTAGTCATCCTTCTTCTGGAGTGACCATGAGAACCTCTAGAAGCATGGGAGTTGTCAGAGTCACCTGAGTGAGTCCTTCTCCTCCTAGGCTCCTGGTTAAGTCCACCTGGGGGTCTGAATGGGTTGTTACCTGATTCATTCCCAAGTAAGCTTAAGTTAGCCTGGTTCAGTCTACTGACCAGCACCTGACTATTTCTGTCATCATCTGACTCACTGCTTTCCACCTCCTCCTCTTCCTCTTCCTCTTCCTCCTCATCTACCTGAGGAGCTCCAGTGGTGGAGGCTTCCTCATCTACCAGGATGATAGGGGCAGGGGTGTCTACAGTGTCATCCTCTGAAGGATGGCCTCCTTCAGCATTCCCTGTGGGGTTTGCCTTAGAGGGCTTTAGAGTCTCAGACTGGTCTAAGAGCTCTCTTAGGTGGTCTGTAGTAGGGGAAGGCCCTGTCTTCAGACCCCTTAAGACACAAAGCTGTCTAAATTCCTTAAAGGAAAAAATAGCAAATTTGGATGGTGCCCTTGGAGGGTCACTCTCAACAGGAGTAAGTCCACTGGAACCCTCTGCTCCAGACATTGCTCTAGTGTGGGTGGATGTGTTGCAATCTACCTACACTGGTGTTTACCTACTAAACCTATCTAGTAGTTGTAGCTAGGGTGTGCTACTCCCTTTGCTCTACAACAACTAAGTTCAGTAGAACTTAAGTATACTAGTCCTGTTTTATATGTACCTAGCAGGTACCTGTATGATCTTTCAAATGATAATCTCAAAGATTGTAATGGTAAAACAACAGCAAGCTCAGATCCCACCGCTGCCACCAATGTGAGAAGTTGGCCTGGTATATAATGCTCACTAGTTCTAGTGATCACTTTGTACCATGCCAAGCAACCCTTATGATGATGGTTGTAATTCAACCTTGTAGACCAGTTATCCTAGTGGTAACGTGGACAAAGCAGTCTTAGGCTAAACTCTGAAAGGCATGTGAAGCCAGCTGTTATACCATACACAACCCCCTTGAATACCAAATGAAAGATATATATTGAAAATATATATTGACTTATTAACTATAAAATCCCCTGGACTCTTTATGAGCACAGAAGCACAAGCGTTAAATCACAAGACAGTTTAAAATACACAAAAGTTGCACAATATGGATGAGCCCTAGGGGCCACCTAAACCATATACTAAGAAAGTGGTATAAGAGATACCAATAGGAAAGTGAAGAGGCCTAGGGCCTTGGGAATCGCTGGAGCTATTCGAGACTGGAATTAACTAAGTCGGGAAAGGCCCACGGGACTCGGGTGCAGTGTTCAAAGTGCACGCACTTTTCAATACAAAGTCTATGGTGCGTAAAAAGCACAAAGTTAGAAAGTTAGGAACCTTCCGAGTGACCTACGGAGCTGAAACTTAAAACACAGGCCCTTGGGATGTGTACCAGTGCAGGAGCACCGGCGGAGCTGAGTTACCTCACCCACAGGAAGCGGGTGCACAGGGTCGAAGTAGTGTCGGGTTTCGTCACGCTGGTCGATGGTGCTTGGAGCTGAAGATGCTGCAGGCGGCTCGATGAGAAGAGTTCCGGTGGATCCAAGGGTGGATCTGAAGATGTGAAGACCTGAAAGCAGAGGGGACAATGTTCAAAGTCACTAGCCAGTGACTACCGTGGAACCAGATCGGAACCAGGCGATGTCGGGTGCAAACAGGCGTTGTCGGGTAGCTTCTTTCTGCAGCCACGTGGATACCCGGGGTCGAGGACGTCCAGGAGTCGGTCACGAGCTGTCCCACGCAGGCTTCTCGCTGTTGGCGGTGTCGGCACCTCAATCGGAGCGAACAGGCCTTGGCAAAGGCAAGCCAGGCAGAAGGTGAAAGATGCTTAACACTCGGACCAGCAAGGTCAGAGCGGGTGCTCCTTTTCACAGGAGCTTGGGTAGGTCTGGAGCAACCAGACCTGCTGTGTAAATCTTCGGGTTCGTCGCCAAGATGGCCGCTGACCACGTGGCTAGTGGCCGGGATGGCGCGTCGAGTGGCACAATGCAAAAGGGCCCCACGCAGATCGTGGAGATGCTGGAGGGCTGATCTTCGGTGCAAGGGCTGCTCGATGGTGGGGGTTCTCAATCCCCAAAGCACAACGTCGAGGATGCCTCGGAAGCTGCGCAGTCAGCTTTTCGGGTGTCTTCCAAGAGATCCGGTCCCACGTCACTTGGTGCTTCCACGGGTCCCTTCTTTGCAGGGACTGTGGATCGGGCTCTGAGAGGTCTGGGAGTCTGGTTCTTGTCGGGCTCTGGGCTCGGTCTCCGGCGGGAGGCGGCGGCAAAGCAGACGTCGAGTTGCTGGTTGGTACCTGTGTTCACAGGGTGGCCACTCCTAGGCCACAAGGGAGATTCTCTTCAGTCTTCTGTGCAGCAGAATGTCGAAGTCCAGTCTTCTTCTTTGTTTAAAGTTGATTTCAGGATGATCTGCTGTGCAATGGCACTGCTCCCGCTCTTATTCCCAATCTGAGGGGTGGATCACCTACTAGGTCCCTCCTCTGGGAGGAACCAGAAAGGGGGGCGGTTACACCCCCTTTCCTTTGTCCAGCTCCTCGCCAGGACTGGGGCTGGAAGGCCCCAGAACCGGTTTGGACTGGCCTATGCACGGGGACACCTTGTGTGCCCCGGGCATGTCTGATTCTATTCAGCCCTGTCCTACCCAATACACAAAATCCTGTCTGGGGTGGTGCTCGCACCTCCCAAGGCAGGAAACCCTTTGTCCAGGCCACCATCTGCCGAGTTTCGGTCATCAGCAGGAGGCCAGACTTGTGTCTGTGGTGGCAGCGTCCATTTTGTGATGCTGAGGCTCTGTTTAACTTTAACCGGGGTTAAGGCTACACACATGTCGTGTCCCTCTAGAAGGGTGGAATGCTATCCCCGTCGCCAGAATTGGCGAGGGGATAGTATTCCAATTCGTATGACACCTTACTCGACATGTTTTGATAAAGCCAAACCAAAGATAGCATTTAACCGCGAGGATTATAATGCACTTAAGAGTATATGGTATGGCAATATCCCGGAACAGCTTAGGGAGTGGTTCCCGACAGCTGCAGACAGGCTCAGCTCATGCCAGAGCACCATCTCACATATTTCCAAGCACTCTGCCTCCAGGATTGATGAGGCCTTCCATAGGAGTGGCTGATAGGAACATATGTGTCCAGTTTAGGGTTAGGCACAGACATACTGTACCTAAGTAAGAGGTGGTTACACCGACTTACCCCAGCTGAGTGATCAGCCAGTTGTGTCAAATATGGAGGCCAGGCCAGGGGTGGCACAATACATGCTGCAGCCCCTGGTAGGCCTTGGATACACCTATGCCCTGGGCACCTAGGGTGCACTTATACAGGGGCTCATAAGGTGAACCAGTTCCAATTCGTAATGCACCTAGAGTGCATTGGCAGTAATTTAGAGAGAGAACAGCAGGCTGTGGGTCTGATTAGCAGGCCCACAGCCACATTAAGTCAGAAACCAGTGAAGCAAAAAGCAAAAATTTGGGGTGACCATAGGATAGCAGACCCTACTCTCCTACACCCCACTATAGTGTATATAGCATCTCTCTGACAAGACAGCGCATCCGCCCCCTAGTCCGAGACCTAAAAATCATAGGAGTTTGCAAATTGCCAGGGTGGAGCATTTGTCAATTTGTGATGGTTCCCATTATCTGCCAAACTCTAAATGACAACTCTATGTCCTCCTATACGCTGCAGGTGACAGAAAGACGTTCTTGCACTACAAGACTGATAGTGCCCAGTTTACAAGGGCATGGAGATGTTTACTCTTAGATATATTGGCAAGGCAGCCCTAAGACAAACAGGACCCAGGCCCTGTCAGATTCCAAATAGAAAATACATCCACGCAGTGGAGGGGGCTAATGTAATCAGAAGCAGGTTTGGAAGTTTCAGTAAGAAATCTCGGTGCACATCTAGTTGAATACTAATACAGCGAGGTCAATACATCTCAGTGATGTGAACACGGGAGAGGAAAGCAAGGCAACATTGGAACCCTTCACTTTTAGCATGATGTCAATCAAGACAAGAGGAAATCTGTATTTTATTTCTCCAGCCCTCTCAATCCATTCTTTCATTATGGCCCCTGTGAGGCTGCGCTGCATTGCGCTACAGGGAGGGAGAAATTAGGGTTGGCCAAAAACATATTACATATGTACAGAGCATGGTTGTCTCGCCCTTGATGGGGCAGGGGTGCTCGTTCAGCCTGGCCCACTACGCAGACCGTATTTCTAGCAGTGCCATTGTATGAAAGCTAGGGTAAGCTATGCAGGTCTGAACCTGCATATTAAAACTCACTTTATAGCTGTCTGTAGCTCGCTACAGGGTCCGCACATCGTTGCGGACCAGAAAGGAACAAGTCATCCAGCGATTACCATTGGAGTGAAAAACATCTCATCACGCTTTCTTTTATTTTAAATCCTTCCTACCTGACCCATGCTCTTGTTACCCCGATATCTCTGAGCATTTCTCCACAATTCCTGGGCAAGCCGAGGGCCGATTTAGGGCTCGGATTGGTTGCAGGCAGCTTCCCCTAGGGTGCAGATTTCGGGCGCCATCTTTGGTGAATTGCTGGTTAGCGCACTAGTGTTCGGGCGATTGTCGGCCCGGGCGCTACAAAATCAAGCAGGAAGGCCACGCGACCTGCAATTGAACTTGAAGCTCCTGAGGCGAGTAAGCCGGGAGTTAGGGCTTTCGCACACCCTTACCTGTTCTCCCTGCTACGAGGCAGTTAGAATTTTAAATCGCGCATTTTTTTGGTGCTTTCTTGTATTTTAAATCCTTCCTACCTGACCCATGCTCTTGTTACCCCGATATCTCTGAGCATTTCTCCACGATTCCTGGGCAAACCGAGGGCCGATTTAGGGCTCGGATCGGTTGCAGGCAGCTTCCCCTAGGGCGCAGACTTCGGGCGCCATCTTTGGTGAATTGCTGGTTAGCGCACTAGTGTTAGGGCGATTGTCGGCCCGGGCACTACATAATGAACGTCACCTCCCGTCCGTGCAGCGGGCGGGCGCAGCGGGTGTGCCGATGGCACACCGGAGGCGCGCCAGAGGTAAGCCCGTCTGCGCCCGTCCGTGCCACGATGGAGCCCAGGGCCACCCCTCCTGTCAAAATTATAAATTATTCATGGGAAACGCTACTAAGGCTAAATCCTGGTCCAAATGCCTGCATACAACCACACATCATGGGAAACTGGGCAGGACCTTGGAGCTGCAGGTTCTGCAGGAAGAGTTTTGGTCTAAATGGACCTGCAAAAACTCCGGCACCCAAACAAACAAGAAATCTACGCTGCGGACTCATCAATGTTGGGTCCATGTGTAAGCACACCCAACATATTTTTGACCTAATAGATGAAAAAGAGCTAGATTGCCTTTTCATGACAGAAACATGGCTGACACCTAATAGTAACCCGGATGTTACAAACTCCCTCTCCCCGGGATTCCTAATTTGCAGAGAGGATAGACCTGTTCAGAGGGGTGGAGGCATTGCAATTGTCCACCGTGACACCCTAGACTGCCAGACTTTCACTATCCCTGGTCTCAAAGCGGCAGAAAGTATAGGCTTCGCGTTAAAGGTTCATGATTCCTTCACTTTCACAGGTGCACTAGTATATCGACCACCCGGGACTCATACAGGCTTCACAGAAAGCATTGGAGAAGCCGTGGGTAGTCTAGCCCTTAAATCAGCCAACTTTACTATCCTGGGTGATGCCAATATTCATCTAGACTCCCCCTTAGACCAGGCCACAGTCTGTTTTACAGACACAATGAATGTCCTAGGCTACTTACCACTTCCGCCACGCACAAGGCAGGACATATACTTGATTGTATATGCTCTAACCTAGAGACACTCATTGTTAAAACTCCACTAGAATTAACATGGACAGATCACAGCTTTGTCCCTTTTGAACTCCCAGGGGCAGCCTACACACGGGCCACAGTGGATAGGGAACAGCGCCCCCCCAGGAGGAATTTTGTTGGAAGATCTGACTGAACAGCCGGACTTTCTGACCAGAGCAGCAGCATCTAGACCCCCTTCGACGGGAGAGCCAGACAAAGACAGTCAGTCCTTCAGTAAATGGATTAATACACTTTGCGCAGGAGAAGGCTCGGTCACTTCTACCCGAAGGCCCAGTAGGAAACAGAGACCCTCTACCCCCTGGTTCTCCCCAACCTTAAAAATAGAACAGAGGAAGGTTAGAGCTCTCAAGCGGATGTGGCGCCTTAACTATATAGATTCAGACCGTGACAACTATAAAGCCGCCCGCCGCCTTTATCATGGGATGATTAAAACAGCCAAAAGAGAATACTTCACAGAACTATTATTAAAAGCAACAATAGGCAGAAAGAAATATTTAACATCGTGAACACCTTCATTAACCCCAAATCCATGCAAAGGGACATTCCCCCCTCCCAAAGTCTATATGACACCAAAGCAGACTTATTCGATACAAAAATTCAAACGCTTATCAAAGATTTCCCCCAACCCCAAACCCAAGAGGAGAACCAGATAAACAGTGTCAACACAAAGATGAACACTCTGTCCTCCTTTTTACCTGTTAACCTAGAGGAATCCCAGACTGAGATCCTAAAGCTCAAATCAGGCTCTCCCTTTGACCCCTGCCCTCCATCTGTCCTTCATACATTGATAGAGATCGCAAATCCATTTATCAATGATATCATTAACTCATCGCTTAAACTAGGCTCAGTCCCTGAGGAATGGAAGCTCGCAGCAGTAAAGCCCCTGCAAAAAAAGCCGCTACCTGATCCTGCAATCCTCACAAACCTCCGCCCCATTTCCCTCTTTCTTACCTTTTGTAAACTAACTGAAAAGGCAGTTAACAAACAGCTCACCGCTTTTTTGGAGGCCAATAACATCTGGCACACAAATCAAGCAGGCTTTAGAGCTCAGCACTCAACCGAATCAGCTTTAATATTCACATCTGAAACTCTCCGAGCTGCATTAGACCAGGGTAAGAAAGCAGTCCTAGTTCTGCTGGACCTGTCCGCTGCTATCGATACGGTGTCACATACCATCCTGATAAACCGTCTAGCCGCGGCAGGGATCACATGAAATGTGCTGAACTGGCTTAAAAGCTTTCTAGCAAATAGACGACAAGTGGTCATCTTAGGCCAATATAGGTCAGAAGAGAAACTACTAGGATCGGGAGTGCCCCAGGGCTCCTGTTTGAGCCCAACGCTCTTTAATGTATACATGGCCCCCTTAATTGCCCTCATATCATCTTACGGCATAGATACTATATCTTACGCAGATGATACACAGCTCATTCTGGTCATGGAGGACAATACTGGTGAAGCTGAAATGAAACTCAAGAACTGCCTCAAAGCTATGTTCAAATGGATGGACATGAACCACCTTAAGTGTAACTCCGGTAAAACTGAGATTTTACCTTTTGGTAAAGGAACTCAATTTAATCCCGAATCCTGGTGGCCAGAGGATGCCATTGCCCCCCCCCCCCCCAATACTGCCCTCTCAGTCCGAAACCTAGGGATCAAATTCGACCCCACCCTTAGTTTCAAACAGCAAGCAGTGGCCGTAGCAGGGACCTGCTTTGGCATTATAAAAGGGCTCAGAAGATTCTTCAATCTGATTCCCCTCTCAGCAAGGAAAATTGTTGCAGTAGCCCTTATAACCTCCCGCATCGACTACTGCAACAGCCTTTATGCAGGGACCAACAGAGAAATCTGCCACACACTACAAATGGTGCAGCACGCCGCAGCCAGACTGGTGTTAGGATGGAAAAGGAGAACATCAACCACAGCAGCACTGAACATCCTGCACTGGCTGCCTATTCACAAACGGGTGCTCTTTAAAATTCTCCTGATCACTACAGAGCCTTTAATGGGAAAGGACCTAGCTACATACAGAGTATGTTCAAACACTACACCCCCTCACGTTGTCTTAGATCCCAAACTGCCAACCTCCTCACCATTCCCAAGTTTAGACTCAAAACGAGAGGAGGGAAAGCCCTGGCAGTTCTAGGCTCCAAAGCTTGGAACACGCTCCCACCACACCTCCGCTTAATCCCAACTGAATCCATCTTTAGAAAGACCCTCAGAACTTGGATTTATACTCTATCCGAAACATAAAGTATATCCCTAATCTAAACTGTACCAATCCACCAGACCCCCGGTTTCAGGCTTCAGGTTCTCTTTCTAAAAGCGCAAAGATGCTCCCTGGAGTGTAGCCCGCGCTATACAAGAAACGTATTAGATTTACATTTACATTACATTACAGTAACTGGCTTATCCCACCATCATCCAGTTTCCCCAAGGCACTCCTGTAATGCTGACTGCATCTTATGCGAGTCAGCATGGGGGAGGGGGTCGTATTTCCAGCTTTGCTATTGGTTAAAAAAATACAACAAATGACAACACCTAAATCAAACTACATTTTTCTCCCCATTCCCGTCGGATACACTTTGTAAAAGACAAATGTTTTCACCCTTTCTATTGGATCATAAAATCCTCTAATCACAAACACGGGTTGCTTCTTCCACCAGCGTCCGGTTTGCCCGTGTACCCCGGAAGGGCTTCCTGCACAGTGAGCTGACCCAAATCAGGTCCATATTTCAAAGTATTTAAAAGTAAAGCGCCGAATAGCAGCGCTCCTCTCAGTGTAAAATCACTCCCAGGCACCCGCCAAAGTGCTGTAATCACATATAGAACACATTTTAAAGGACAAATGTTTGTATCGTTTTTACTGGATAGCCCAATCACAAACACGGGTTGCTCGTACTATAACATCCGGTTTCCTCGAGCACTCCGGAAATGCTGCCTATATCTGTGGCGGACCAGAATGGGGCCCGTGTGCCATCATTACAATTGGTCAATGAGATATCCAATAACAGCACTCCTAATCATGTAAAAATTATTTGGAGGCACCCGCTCAAGTGTTTACACTCACTTATAGTACAAACCCTTGTGCCCGCAATGTTACTCATATAATACAAACCATTCATTATGCTGAAGCACGGTCGACACGATTCCTTTAACTGCATAACGACAGCACCATACGCAAGGGAGTGACGTAGCCAGGGAAATAGCATACGCCCTACTTTAAAGCACATCCCGATTGGGTGGAACGAGCGAGTAAGCAAGACTGAACTTCCTGTTGAAGATTGGGAGGGGGAGGGGGGGTCTCTCCCAAATTAATTAAATAAAAAAAATTGGATTAGTTGGTTCACATACAGTATACATTTCAAACAATATGGCCAGAAAGCTTCACTTGGGCGGGATCTCAGAAAATAACCTGAAAAATAAATCATGAGGTCGGCCTTTCCTGTGGGGTTGTTACCCTCAAGAAAAACATGGGGCCAAATAATATTTTTACGGTGGAATTTCTCTGATAGTCTGGCTAAAATAACACTGGTGTGCACTTTGATAGGGGCTACAGCAGTGTTTCTCATTCTTATAGTATCCTCTTTTACTTCTACTGTGGACAACAAGTTGTTCAAACTGGAGGAGTCAAAACTGGGACAACAGTGCAGAAAACTTGGATGGAGGGAAAAATATACTGTCCAAGACCAACATGGCTTTGTACAAATGTTTTGGAAAAGGCTTTTATAAAGCAAAACTGCGGGGCATATTCTCAAGGACTTATCGCCGAGTTAGCCGCACTTTATGATTATTATTATTATTATTATCATCATTATTATTATTAGGTAATTTTATAAAGCACGCAGCTGCCCCAGCAAAGAGGCGTCCCGGCGCTAGAGGCAAAAGCAGAGGCCGCGACACTATTAACAAGGGAATAAAAAAGTTTTAATGGCCTTACGGAAGGGGAACAAATCATCCAAATGGCGGATCTGGGCATGAAGGGAGTTCCACAGCCTCGCGGCCAGAAAGCAGAAGGACCTCTCCCCGGCTCTAGCACGTTTCACACGGGGGACCACAGCCAACAGCTGATCCGACGAACGAAGCTGGCGGTTGGGAACGTAAGGGGTCAACAATTTCGATAGAATCTAAGGGGCAGAAAATTTAAAAATTCTAAACACTAGGCAAAGTGCTTTAAATTCGATCCTTTTCTGCACTGGCAGCCAGTGAAGTTGCCTGATGGCGCCCGATGTAGAACAGAATCTAGGGAGCCTAAGCAGGACCCGTGCCGCAGCGTCTGGACTCTCTGCAAGCGATGCACGTCCGCCTTATTAGCCCCTAACAGAAGGGAGTTCGCATAGTCTATGCGTGACAAGATAGTGGCCTGAACTATCAGCTGGCGCTTGGCAGAATAAAAAAAAACAGGATGGGCCTAAGGCCACCTAGGAGACCAAAACAGGTGCCAGCCACCTTTTTAGTATGATCCCGAAACCCCAAGGTGGAGTCAAGCCAAATCCCCAGATTCTTTACCACTAGCTTCGGGGTTGGAGCATAACCCATAGATGTCGGCCACCACTGGGTGCTCCAAAGGTCCTTGTTTCTACCCACCAACAACACTTCAGATTTACTGGCATTAAGTTGTAAGCAGTTATTGGTCATCCACTCAGAAATCGCCTCAAGCCCAGTCCGGAACTGCACAGGGCCACAGACCCCGCCATCCGAGAGGGCTACCACCAGTTGGGTGTCGTCAGCATATGACACTAAGGTCAGGCCAACTTCACGCGCTATTCTCGCCAAAGGCTGGACATAGATGTTGAACAAGCAGGGGCTCAAGGCCCAGCCCTGAGGAACCCCCTGCTTGCTAAGATGGACCTGAGAAAGAAAGGGGGCGATGTGACCTGAAACGCCCTGTCTGCAAGAAAGGAACAAAACCAGTCCAAGGCCAGGCCACTACCCCCGCCTCCTCCAGGCGTCGCAGAAGGATCTGATGGGAGACGGTATCAAACGCGGCGCTGAGGTCAAGCAGGATCAGCGCCGCTGTTTGACCCTCATCCAGAATGGACCGCAGATGTTCGCACACCGCCAGGAGTGCGGTCTCAGTACTATGTCCCGAACGGAAGCCCGTCTGGGAGGAATCCAAAATGCTATTGCTATTCAGAAAGCACGCAAGAGTGTTATTAACATGGGCCTCTGCCACTTTGGCGGCCCAGGGCAGGAGAGATATCGGCCTGAAGTTTTCAGGTTTAGTGGGGTCAAGTGAGGGTTTTTTCAGCAGGGGGACCACCCTGGCTAGTTTACAAGCCTGTGGTACCACCGCCGAAGTAAAAGAGGAGTTGATCACTTGGCAAAGAGGATCGAGAAGAACCGGGAAGCAGTCCCTAACGAGATCCGGCTACATAGGATCTAAAGTAGATCCTCATTTGACCCTACTACTTAGAGCACAAAGCTCATCCTCAGTGATGGTAGGAATGGCCGATAAAGTGTTAATAGGTAAAGGAACTGGGTGGTTACCTGGTCCGTAGGACAGCTGGAAAAGGATTTGTAGACGTTTTCCACTTTCAGGATAAAGAATTTGGCCACACACTGCTCTCCTGACGTAAAAGTATGGACAAGTGGATTTTTCCTATTTTTAAAATCACTCAAAATTTAAAAAATGCATTTAATAGGGTTTTTACTAGTCTTGATTTCATCCGTAAGGTAAGCAGCTCGTGCCAAGTGAATCGCTTTATGATAGGTCTTAATCCCGTCCTGGTACCTTTTTTTTGCCTCTGGGTCGTAGTTCTTTCTCCAGACCTGCTCAAGTTTTTTACAGGCACTACGCACGGTAGCCAGGGAATCGTTATACCAGGGATTAGATCTAGTGCTGCGACCCACAGACTGCTTCACCGGGATGAGAGAATCCAAAGCACATGTGAGCCATTCACAGAATGATTTATAGGCCTGATCAGGATCCATGCTTAGTGTTGGAGGACAAGCCTCTAAGGCGGCGAGGAGCTCCTCCAGCCTAAGCTTATGCCAGCAACGTCTAAGCGTAGATTTAAGATTGACTCTAGGAAGTGAGGTAGGGAGCTGAAGGGAGAGAGACACTGAACCGTGATTTGACCAACACACTAATGTGGGTGCTCTAGCTGTAAGCCCCGGGATGTTAGAAAAGACCGGATCCAACAGGTGACCGGCCGAGTGGGTCGTCCCCACCACAAGTTGTCTTAACTGGCAGGCAGCGAAGTCCGCAAGTAGGCTACTAATTTCAGAGTCAGCGGGGAGATCGAAATGTAGATTGAGATCTCCGAGGAGGATAAAATTAGCCAAAGTCAAGGCTAGAGAACTAGCTCGCCTCGATGATAGCGGACTTAAATTCTGCAGCAGGACCCAGAGGGCGATACACTAGGAGACCGGTGAGGGAGAAATGCGCAGTAAGAGAGACAACAAAACGAGCGCATTCACACCCCACTACGGGCTCTCTGACCAGGGAACAAGGGACCATAGACTTAAAGATGATAGCTAACCCCCCAGCCCCCCTCGTTGCTCTGTTCACGGTCAAAATGCTGTATTCAGGAGGCAACGCTAAACCAGGCTCAGCCAGTGTCCGCAGTTAACCAGGACTCAGTAATAAAGAGCACATCAGGAGCCTAATCTTCAACAAGATCATAGATATCCATATAATGTTTCACCATGAAGCGGGCGTTGAGTAGGAGAAAATTTAAGGTGGGTTTTACAGGGGCCGGCGGTGCGGGGGAGGCATCAAAGCCACAATAGCGGCAACAAAACGGCCCCTCCATTCCCTCTTCCAAGCGAAGGCAACACGGATTGGGCTGTGCACGGAGGGACAGCAAACATTCCCTGGAATAGGCCAGCACTCCTCTTACCAGACCATCGGGGAGTCTGGCGTCTGGCGTCGTCCAGGCGCGGACGGGCGCATACGGGCTTGCCATAGGTGCGCCCGCGGCGCACCCGCTGTGCGCGTCCGCTGCGCGCGTCCGCTGCGCATCCTTCCCCTGATGCACATTTAAGGTCCCCTCCCACCTCCAACTAGCCAGCTGATTGGTCCAGGGAGTGGAGGCCGAAAGCACTCCTCCTGCCTTCTCTGCCCTCCGTAACAATCGGCACAGGAAGCCGTGACGGACCGGGGCGGAAGGTAAACAGCAGTGAGTAATGCAAACAAAGTAACAGTGCACAAACAATGTTTAAAAGTTTAAAAGCTTTCTAAAAGCACATTAGGGCAAAAAGTCGAGCTTCCCAGCAGATAGTCAAGCGCCAAGCGGGTCCTAGCAGACTCTGCCACTGTCTGCTTTTTACCGCTGCGCGCTGTGCGAAGTATGCTCTTTTAAGGTCCCCTCCCACCTCCAACTAGCCAGCTGATTGGTCCATGGAGTGGAGGCCGAAAGCACTCCTCCTGCCTTCTCTGCCCTCCGTAACAATCGGCACAGGAAGCCGTGACGGACCGGGGCGGAAGGTAAACAGCAGTGAGTAATGCAAACAAAGTAACAGTGCACAAACAATGTTTAAAAGTTTAAAAGCTTTCTAAAAGCACATTAGGGCAAAAAGCCGAGCTTCCCAGCAGATAGTCAAGCTCCAAGCGGGTCCTAGCAGACTCTGCCACCATCTGCTTTTTACCGCTGCGCGCTGTGCGAAGTATGCTCTTTTAAGGACCCCTCCCACCTCCAACTAGCCAGCTGATTGGTCCAGGGAGTGGAGGCCGAAAGCATTCCTCCTGCCTTCTCTGCTCTCCGTAAGAATCGGCACAGGAAGCCGTGACGGACCGGGGCGGAAGGTAAACAGCAGTGAGTAATGCAAACAAGGTAACAGTGCACAAACAATGTTTAAAAGTTAAAAAGCTTTCTAAATGCACATTAGGGCAAAAAGTCGAGCTTCCCAGCAGATAGTCAAGCGCCAAGCGGGTCCTAGCAGACTCTGCCACCGTCTGCTTTTTATCGCAGCCAAAGTGGCGATAAATGTATCCCCTATTCACAAGCTGGTGCCAACAGCTGATATCACCAGTTTTCCTGGGATAGTAGCCGCAGAAAACATTGCCACAGATGACACCGGCACCTAACGCTAATGATATGCAGGGTAGGCCTTCCTGTGCAAAAAGCCGCGACAACACCACTTTGCAACATTCTCAACGACCAACCAGATTGGCGATAAGATCCCAAAACTTGTGATAAGGCACGTTAGCAGCAGGGATTTAACACCTGCTCTTACCTGGTGTTAATTTGGACGACAACCTGTACCTTAAAAGGGAGCCCAGCACAGAGCCACACCTGAAGAACAACAGATGCCATGGAGCTACTGATCTTGCAGCTCGGACACCCAAGAGGGCCACAACACCTACCGCCACCACTCCCAGGACCCCCCCTGGGACCTTACCCCAGGCACCCCCCCCCACCGTTCCCCCTCTGGACAAAGATATTTTACATCAATTTTACATCACTTTACAAAATCATGAGCAAAACAATTTGCCTGATGTCGCACAATTACAACAATTAACATTCATGTGTGGTATGAAAAAGGAGAATCATTTATTCATCTTTGAATTTCCAAACAAAATATTTCATTCAAATGTAACTCAAAACAACTATTTGGAAGAGTCATGGCAGGTCTGCTCTGGACAATCTGTAAGTCACAGCCTGCAAGACAAAAATTCAAGATAAGAAGGTGTTATGCGCTCATTAAAAGACAGAGAGAGAGAGAAAGAGAGAGAGTGAGAGAGAGAGAGAGAGAGAAAGAGAAAGGAAGAGAGAGAGGGAGAGAGAAAAAGAGAGAGGGAGTGAGAGAAAGAGAGAGAGAAAGAGAGAGAAAGAGAGAAAAAGAGAAAGAGAGAGAAAGAGAGAGAGAGAGATTGTACAAGGAGCGCAAGGCCACTTGAACTCTTGGCTCACACATGCCAAATGTTGTGTGTGTATCGCTATTGGGGTACCATAAGCCTAAGGCCTGGCCTCAATTGCAGCGTGAAAGCCACATCTCATTTCCAGAATGCAAGCAGTAGTCAGAATAAAATTAGGGATAAAAGCTCCTTTGTCCCAATACATAAGGTGGAAGGAGTTCTGCACCTCCGACCTTGGTCTTGCATGCAGCTGGCACCCCCTCAGAGAGATACCATAGTAGATGATGACAACTCCCACACTACGCACAGCGCTACTGAAAGACCAACGTATCCAACCCCACACACAGAAGTCCGTGCTCGAGGTACTCTTGCATGGAATGCCCTTGACACTTACGTAAAAAGCAACCCATATGTCCAAACGTTGCATACACATACGATTCATTCTTCCGAGCAGTGGCATATCATCCACATACCTGCCGCAGGTCAGAAGAATGCAGGTTCTGCGAGAGCCACCAAAGCAATGGCAGAACATCCCGGGCACATGCACAACCCCTATCACGTGGAACTGTACCGTGCATGTATTCTGCATTTGTTGGGGCATTGCCACTGGCGGTGTTGCACATCAGTTACCGTCTGAGCTTCCGTCTTGCATACGTCACCTGCGTCCAGCCATGGTTCCACTGTCGATCATGCATATTCAAGTGGCCCATGGATGTCTGCCCATCCAACACAAAGGTAGCTAAACTGGATTATGACTTGTGTGTGTGCCACCTGTTGGCCCACGACCAGGAATGTTACCATGATACCCGTTCATGGGATGTCTTGATATTTGGCGTATGTGCTGGCAGTTGGGCATGGGAGATTGCACAAGTCCTCTTTTGCAGTGACTACATTGAAGCGCTCCGTTATTGGGCTGTGTTGTGGGTTGGTGAAACGGCGTGGACAGAGCACATCTGTCCGGACTAGTTAATAGTTTGGCTCGCCTTCGTGTTCGTTGAAGTCGACAACGATGTACTCTTGGAACTGATTGCCCAGGAAGCTCCTCTCATATTCATGGATGAGTAACTACGTTCCTGCAGCCACAACTGATTGCAACCAAGAGCACAGGTCCCAACACCTTGTTGCATCTTGGAGAAATGGTCACATATTACACCACAACAGTGGACATGTTTGCTTTCGCCTGGTCTCAAAATGCATGTGCGTGCACCTACGCGTGTTGACACACACCTGTGCAAGGTGGGCAGTCCCATGGACGGAGCTGCACAGCGTTGTTTAGCAACGTTCCTAAATCTGACATACTGCTGGAGGGAGAATACACACATGGCAATGTAGTACTACATGTGAGCTTGTTGGACCCTTTCACCTGCTCACTGTCAGCAGTACAGATAGCGCAGTCCGCTGGTACAGCACTATGCAGATCCCAGGGGCTGTGAGTCATGTCCCCTGAGACGGGACAATGAGCATAGGCCAAACATCAAATGACTCATGCAGCAAGCCAAGGTGGGCTGAGACCGTTGCTATCCGCAATGATTGGTGTTCATTTTTGCCTCCCAATTTCATGCACCCCTACATGTTCCTATGCTGCCTGTTAGTGTCTGAAGCATTGGTCTGCATGTTGTGGCCCTTGTCTTGCCCGTACTGACAGGCACATGCTAATAAAGTCCACACAACTTCACTAGTGTTCAACTGTGATGAGTGTTGATTAGAATGACAAATCATGTGCCTCAATGAACATTTTTCCATACACAGGGAGGGACTGACTGACTCAGTTCACTTAGGGATGAGTCCCTATTGCCAGCCCCACCTCTGTGAGCCAGACATTGTTGTTGGGATAGTTGCTGGTAGACCTGTGCTCTTACGTGTCTTCAGCAACGTGAATATGGTGTCCAACTTCTTGCCATGTGGATCAATGTGATCCATCAAAACAGGCTGTGTCCACACAGTTGAGTGTAAGTAGGTATGCAAAGAGATGTTCTGTTGTCACATGTGATGAGGGACACTACTTTAGGCCTGCTACCAAATTTGACATTTTTATACACAGCCCTATTTAATACATGGACGTGGGGCTACGTTGGGGAGTTGCACGATTGTTGATCATGAGCAATGAGGCCACAGCTAGTTCACACCTTCACAATCATCTAATTGCCCATGTGGTTCGGGGTCAAACATGCGCATTGATGTCATTTCCCAGGGTGTACCATTTTGTGTAATCAATGTCCCAACATTCATCCATACTTTTATACTGGATTGAACATATGAGACATCTGTGGGATTTGGAATGTTTTATTCACATTCTGTGGAGTGTCGGAGCTGGAGCAGTACATGGCCATGCAAACCCCACACTACATGGTTGCCCAGTGGAGGGCCAACAAGAGTCCTTTGGAGAATGACAAGTTAATTGGAAGAGGAAGAGGTCAGTCCACAGCCTGATTGCTGTGTCATTGGTAACCAGAGCAGATATGGCAGTCCATGTCGGGGTCCAGGTGAATGTCGCAGAGGGTTTCGGGGGAAGTGGAAGGTTTTGTTCCAGGGCATGATGCAGAGGGCTGAACCAAGCAGGAACAGGCCATATGGCAGGGATGGATGCTACAACCTCCTTTCTCACACAGTCATTACCATCCACATCTTACTCCTCTGATATGTCTTCTGTGTCAGGTGTGTCAGGTGTGTGTAGTGGTGTTATGGCTGCATCACTGTGTGGCACTGACACATCAGGGGCAGAGGTGGTCGGACTGCATCACTGTGTGCCACTGACACATCAGGGGGCTGAGGTGTTATGGCTGCATCACTGTGTGCCAATGACACATCAGGGGGCGGGGGTGGTAAGGCTGCATCACTGTGTGCCACTGACACATCAGGGGGTGGAGGTGTTATGGCTGCATAACTGTGTGCCAATGACACATAAGGGGGTGTAGATGTGTGTCAAAGTTCCTGCAGCAGTCATCTGAAACAGGCTCTGTGGAAGCAATGGCAAGATGAGGATCTGCAGGGCATGAAAGATCTTTGCTACATCTCGCTGGTGTTCAGCCGTGCCAGCCATTCTTCCAGCCTGCATCCGCACCATGGTCTCCATTGTCCTCCGCATCTGGGCCAACTCTGTGCTGTCATCGCTGGAGCCTGTCTGACTAGACAGTTCTTGTATCTGAGTAATGGCTCCAGCGAGGTCAGCCAAGGATTGTTGTAGAGCATGGAAAGGACTGTGGGTGTCAGTTAGTGACTGTAAGTGGTCCCTGATGGGACTTATCCACCCACGTGTGGCATCTAATTTGGCAGCCATGAGGTCAAAACCCACAGCATCTGTTCAGCCAGCCCCCTCTGGTAGTCTAACACACGTTGTTGGAAGGCCATGTGTTTTTCCGGGAGGTGCTGGGAGCCAGCCATGGTGGTGGGTACTTCCTGCTGTGTGGTCTGTGCAGGGGGTGGGGTCACCTCGATGCAGCTGGGCTGCCCTACTCCTGGAGGTGGGGTGCGGAGGCTGTCCACGAGCCGTTGGAGGGTGTCGAAGCAGATGGCCAGTGGGTCCCCTTCATCATCACTGAAGAGATTTCTGGTCTGCTCTGCAGGAGGTGTTGATTGTCCCTCTGCAATATAAAGGGGAGATGCAGGTTAACTGTGTTCCATGTATGTTGACACATTAAACATGTTTACATACAGACTGCATGACAATGTACATTGTGACTGTTTTAGAGGAGCTGGCTATTTGATGGGAGATAGTGGACATTTAGACTACATGACGGATGTGAGGTTGTATTCGTACATTATCATCTCACAGTTTCCTGCCATGCCAGATGTGATTGGCCAGTTTCTATGCACATGCGGCACCAGTTATGTCCTCTGTTGTGAAGTGAATGTGTTGCACTTTGTACCACATTTTCGTCAATGTTGATGTTCTATGATTGCTATGTGTGTGCTGCATTGTGGGAGAGTCGCCCCTGAAGCTCTGATTTAGTGGACTTTATCCGTTTGAGGCGGTGTGCCTTTTACTTGTGTGGTTTTACGGTACTGGGATGTTGGCGACTTGGGTCATTTGTGCTCTTGGATGTTTTTTGTACTCTTGTGCATTGTTTGTCTGCAGATGTGTTCTTGACGTCAGGGGTTGTATGTGCACATGGATGTGTCAGAGTGTGACCTGCTCCTTTGATGATGTGATCCTCATTGGGCCACCTCAGTGTCATGTCGTGCACCATGTCATGTATTTTGACTCCAGCCATGCTATTGGTCATGCAGTGTCACTTGCATTGTCAGCGTGGCTCACATAGCAGCTGCTTTGCTGGATTCAGCACATGTGCATGGGTAGGTTGTGAGATTGGTGATAGGAAGGGGGGCCCCTTTGTGCACATAGTGGACGGGGGCCTACTTGGTGTTTCTATGTGTGCTGCAGTGCGCCAAGGGTATCAGCAACATGTTCCACAATCATTGCGGTTGTGCAGTGTGCTACACATAATTGTGCATGTGTGCCATTGTGCCCATCTGCCCCCGTCCCCCCAGTCCCTGGTCGTTACTCACCCTGTTGCTGTTGGGTCAGGTTATATCGAGCTGTGTCCAGACCCCCAACTCCTTGCACCGTCCCCACACTGATGACTGTGGCCACCATTTCCTCAATCTCATCCAGCTCCTCCTGTGGCGCAGGACTCCCACCTCCAGTCGCTGTTGCTGCCTTCCGTTCTGCAGCGGGTTTCCGCTTAGTTTGGCTTTTCACGTCATGCCAGCGCTACTCGACCTCCTACATTGACCTCCTCAACACTCCGACTGCATTCACGTTGTTCACGAAGGACTGCCACATTTCCATTTGTGTTGCCAATGACACAGTGGAGGTGACGAACAGGTGTTGGTAGTGTCCTATCACCTCCGTGACGATGATTCAGTTTTCCTGCGGACTGAACCCTGTCGTCCTCTTCCTCTTCTCATTCTCCTTGCCCGTCCCCGACCACGGGGTTCCTGGCTAGTCCTCCGTGGGGCTTGTGGGGTTCGAGTTGTCCGCTGCACTCGGTTCGGGTGCATCCATGGTGCTACGCAGTTTATTTTGGTTTTGGTGTATTTTTTGGGTTGCTTCATTGTGCATTTTTCCGCATGACGAGTGGGAGTTGCAGGCCCGTCGCTAGTTGTTGCTGATTTTTTTATCGTGGTTGCCCACATCACAACTGTTTTTGCGTTCATGGTTCACTGTTTTTGCCATCACGGTGATTTTAATCGCGGTCATTGGACGCGTTAGCGCAAGACTATTACATGGTACCGCCAGGTTGAGAATACAACGTTAACACAGCGTTATTTTCCTACAATAGTCTGCAATGTGCAGAGTTGCGTTAAGCTAATTTTGCGATAATTATCACACGTTCTTTAGAATATCCCCCTGTGAGTGAAAAAGGCCCAACGTGCCGAGCACCATCATCATCAACAAGTTTGTTCGGTTTAAAACCATGAAAGCATAAATACATAAAACAATTGCTATATGCTGTGTTTCAATAAAAATGCACCAAATCAATAAATACAGCATTTAATAACAATTTAAAAAGAAATAAAAAGGTATTTTAAAATAGTAAACATAACAATAAAAAATCCTAAGACATTTCATGTGCAAAGTTTCATTTATCTAACTTTACACAACAATCAGAATCACAAGTAAATTGTGCAAATGTGGCCACTATGATAGAAAGGAGTGCTCCCAGATCATAAAGCAAGAACTTAAAACCCTACCCTATATCTTTTTTCAAAAACATATATAGTGCATAGCGACCCAACTGGCCTCCCAACGCTGGTAAGACTCTGGATGGGAGTATTTGAGTGTGCCTCGAAATGGTTGTGTTTTCAATAGTGTACTAAAGGAAGTTTCTGATTCCTCACATCTCATCTAGGAAGGGAACTCTTTCCAGAGCTTGGGAGCTAGAAATCTGAAAGAGCTTTCACCTCTCCATGCCTTTTTAATCCTGGGGACCAGAAAAAAAGCCTTGCCATGAAAATGTAGGGATCGTATAGGGCATAGGGGGAGATAAGTCACTGGATTGGGAAGGGTCCTATTCTATGTACTGCTCGATGGACCAGACAAAAGTACTTAGGGGCTGATTTACAAGAAAGTGACGCATCTGTAGAGATGCGTCACTTTCCCTGCGCCACCCTGAGAAGCCCTTGCACCAACACTGATTTGCCGTAGTTACTATGAAGCCGGGTCTGGTGGTGCAGTGGGCAATTGCTTCCACTACAGGGGCCTGTGTTCGACCTCATGGTCACAGGTTCTAATCCCGGCGGGTCCACTCAGCCTTTCATCCATCTGAGGTCGATAAAATGAGTACCATTGAGTTGGGTAACAATATACATCTGTTATTCAGTGCCTTGTGACTTTCGGGTGATATGTGCACTATACAAAAGTACATGTTATACGGCGCACCATTGTGCAAGGATTGACAGAAGCATCTAAAATTCTGATGCATCTGTTGGGGCAAAAGTCACGCATTGATGGAGTCATGTCGCAAGCACGACGCAACTCCAGCAATGCATTTTGAGGCCTATTCCCACTACACTGTGGCACTCCTTACGCCTACTTCAAGCCGCTGTAAGGTTTTGACTCAGTGGCATCCTAGAAATGATGCAGTGAAATCTTGTATATTTCACTGCGTCACTTTTACGAGGCGTTCCTGCGTCGGAGCGCCTATCCTGCATACATTATACCTGACGCAGGTATAATGTGGCGCGCGGCTGCACTTTTTACACTGCTGCTGTGTCACAAAAGTGAAGCAACAGCGGCGCAAAAGTGTTGTAAGGGGCAGCCAATGAATGGTTGCTAGAGCAGGGGCAGCTGAGGTGCACTTTGGGATTTTCAGGAGCGTATGTGCTGCTGCATTCTGTATTATTTGTCGGTCGATTGATGACATATTTAGGAATGCTGAGATAGAGGGAGTCTCATAGTCCAAGCGCGAGTTAATAGGGCCTTGGACTACTATTCTGCACAGGCTGATCGAAAGCCAGCACAAAAGTTTTCTTAAGGCGCGAAGAAGACCAAAGCAGCATGCTGCCAACTTTTTGGCCTGGATTTCCATAGTGAGCCTTTCATCAATCCAGAAGACTAAACTTTTCACTGATGGAGCAGGTGCAGGGAGCAACCCAAGCTCCGGCGGTCCCCTAAGTTCATCCAGAGAGATGGATTGTTTCCTCCCACCAGCACCTCACGTTTATCTCCATTCCACTTTAGATGACTATCCAACATCCAGCTAGTGACATGCATTAAAGCTGCTGATAGGTGTTCTTAAAATCAGAAGAGATTGATACAAAGATCTGAGTGTCATCTGAAAATATAACACAAGCTCAAACCCATATATTCACACAATTTCTGCCAGAGGGCGCACATAAAGATTAAAGAGGGTGGGAGTCAACAAGGATCCCTGGGGTACTCCACAACTTAGTGCAAAGGTTGAATATAGGAAGATATCCACCTGGATTTGGAAGCTTCTAAACTTTAAGAAATCTATTCACCAATTGAGGGCATTTTCCATTTATTCCTGCCTCCTTCAATCTTTGATTAAGGACTGGGTGAGAGACCATATCAATGGCGGCAGTCAGATCCAGCAGGAGCATTGCTGCAGTGCCACCTTGATCCAGGATTAATCTTAGTTCTTCAGCTACCTCTAGAACAGCAGTTTCAGTGTTATTGCCTGGCCTGAACCCTCTCTGTACCGTTCTCCCGGATGGAGTGATATGGGGTGGTAGTTTTCCACTATCAACTGGCTGGCATGAGCTTTATCAGGAGTGGTTTGGTACCGCATGCTTCCATGTTCAAAGAACCATACCACTCTAGTGAATAGTTGAGAAAATTAGTCAGTCCAACTAAAATTATGCTCCCTCCTTTTCTTAGATTGTCAGGAGGAGCCGTATCCAACTGATATCCTGACTTGACAGTGTTGAGAATTTCTTTTGTTGTCTCCGCGTGTAATTTGGGGAAAGTGCATGACCGTCTAAAAAATCCAAAATGTTATTAGTATTTTGGTCGGTGTTAGTATTTGTAGGGAGAGCAAGCAGGATGTTATAGACCTTTCCTAAAACCATCATTGGAAAATTACTTCTCCACCAATTTCCTCCATCTGACTGCAGCTGTAATAACATTAAAAACCATCAAACAAATGCATTCAGATTGTAAAAGCTATAGGTAAAGAAGAGCAGGCCTACACCTTCTGATTTTTAGAGCAGGCCTGGACATAGTTCCTGGAGTTTTGTTATGTAGAACACTGCAAAGTTACAAAAAAAACTCCACGAAGTTCCGCGAGTAGCAGAGTGCAGTGCGAACTGCAGTTTGTGCTGGTATTCCTGCAGCTCGGGTAGAAATTCTACCCAAGTGGCAGCTCGTACTCACAAAAGTACTGGTCGCTATCTCTAACTTCCTGTTCGCAATAGCGAGTGGGAAAAAACTCTCCTGCACATCGCAAGGCAGAGTTTTCTGCACTCCGCGAGATCCGCAGAGTGCGGAGTGCAGAAAACTCTGCAAACTCCGCGAACAGAGCAAAGTTCAATGCCCAAACCTAATTTAGAGACTTCAGCAATTCGACTTAGAAGTTTTCCTAGGTGTGGCATACAGTTTTAGGAAAAAAGAAGTGAAGTGTAGACTGAACCGAGCTGGAGTGACAAGGACAGGGCTCCAGGATAAATCCTTACTAGGATAAGAAATCAAAAGATGGACTATATTGAATCGAAACCTTGTTAGATAAAATCTCTGATGGCATTGAAATGGTTTGCTTCCCCATTTCTCTGTTTTCTCTTCACTGCCCGCATGCAGTCAGAAAATTTAACTTTATCTGGTTTTTGGTGCTGGAAGTAATACTTTGTCTGAAATAAAAATAAACCAGTTAACCCTAACAAAAACATTTTTTTTTTACAAATCTTAGTCACAGAATACTATTGGTATTATCTGATCGTAAACAGTCATTAATATTTTCTTGCCAATCATATCAACCAGGCTCTGAGCTAAACAAAAGAAATGTTCAATATCTAGGAAGAATTGACGACTCAAATATGAGTAGGAACATATTGTGTCATGGCCACAAACTATTCTGACTGCCGTTGTATTAGTCGACAATACTAAAAATTTCCCAACTATCTTATTGTCCTTACATCTCCCCATACCCTCTCCAAGCATTTTTCACATGTTCAACCCTGTGCGTGAAGAGGACACAAGAAGACCAGCACCAAGGATCAAAGCTTCCACCCTACCAGTTCATCCCACATTTTCCAGTATGATGCAACACTTCCCCTCATTGGCTGCCTCTATTATCAACATGTTCAATCCCATGCGTGAAGAGGACACAAAGTTGCGACCTCTGACCCTGTTTGCAGGCAGGTCATTCCCCTCTCTGCCTGCATTGTTTTTTCCTAATCTTGTATTTTTCCCCTGTGCCTAACTTGCTTTCTTGCTCAAACTTGTTTTAATTCCTCTGTGCCTGTACTTGCTTTCTTGCCCAGACTTGTTTTTATTCCTCTGTGCCTGTACTTGTTTTCTTACCTAAACTTGTTTTTCCTTCGTGTGCCCCGCTCCCGCCACCCAGCTGCTCCTTCCTCTTACATCTCCTCATATGGAGGCCGCGCAGTGGGCGTGCCGCTGGCATGCTGAAGCCACACCTAAGGCAAGCCCGCCTGCTCCCATCCCCACTTCGACCGCGCCCAGCGCCAGGACCCCTGGATCCCGCGAACGCCACGACGCCCGACACTGCTACGGTGCCAGAACCCTCCAAGCACTCAACACCAGACGATCCCACACCTGCTTCCTGGCCGCCCGAAGCGCACCCACAGAGCTTTCACCTGCTGGAACTGCAGCTTCACAAGCATCCGACCCACCATGCTGCCGACCAGGAAAGAACCCAACCACCTCAGATGCATCCTTCTCAACACCCGCTCTGCCCGCAAACACGCCGTTGAGCTCTGGGACCTACTCGACTCAACCTCCCCAGACGTCGCCTTCCTGACGGAGACCTGGCTGAACCCCGCCTCGGCACCTGACATAGCCATAGCCGTCCCGGAAGGCTACAAGATCACCCATAGGGACCGCACCAATGGAGCAGGAGGAGGGATTGCCATCGTCCACAGGAACACTGTCAGAGTCTCGACCAACCCCGACGACAGCCTCAGCACCGCCGAACACCTGCACTTCCAGATCCACACCGACCCCAACAGCACCCTCAGAGAAACCCTCAACTACAGACCCCCCGGACACTGACCACAATTCAGCGACTCCATCGTCGACTTCATCAGCACACAGGCCCTCGACTCCACGGACTACATCCTCCTGGGGGACCTGAACTTCCACCTCGAGAACAACCACGACACCAACTCCACCACCCTGATCGACAACCTAGCCAACCTCGGACTCAGACAACTCGTCACAATACCCACCCACCCCTCCGGTCACACGCTTGACCCAATCTTCTCTGCAAGCCCCCACGTCTCCTTCAACCACACCACCAAACTCCACTGGACCCACCGTCGCTGCATCCACTTCACCTTCAAGAAACCCACCACACACCACCGCACCCAATAGATGCCTCGCCGCTGCTGGAGCAACGTCACCGAAGACCAGCTAACCACAACCCTCGCCCAGACCCCACCCGCCAACCCCACGGACCCCGACACCGCCGCACGCAACCTCAGACAGTGGATCAACGACTGCGCCAACACCCTTGCCCCGATCAAGAAACCCTCCAACAGTCACTCCAACAAGAAAGCCAGCTGGTTCACTGAAGACTTCCAGGCCTACAAGCAAACCTGCCGAAAGCTGGAGAAGATCTGGCTCCGTGAACGAACACCGGACAGCCACGCAGCCCAAAAGAATGCCACCCGCAGACACCATCACCTCATCAGATCCGCCAAAAGGGCCTCCCTCAAAGACCGCCTAGACAACAACGCGCACAACAGTAAAGAGCTCTTGAACATCGTGACGGAACTCTCCAACCCCAGCTCCAACACCAACGACGTCCCACCCTCGCAATACCTGTGCGACCTGCTGGCCACCTTCTTCCACCGCAAGATCGTAGACATCCACGACAGCTTCAACTCCATGACCATCCCGACAACCACTGAAACCTCCGCCCCCACGACCACCATCTGCACCAACCGCCTGCTCTCCTGGACCAACATCAACGACGACGACACCATCAAGATCATGAACACCATCCACTCCGTATCTCCGTCAGACCCATGCCCACAACACATCTTCAACAAAGCCAGCACAGCCATCGCACCCCATCTCCGGAAAGTAATGAACACCTCCTTTGAGACAGCAACCTTCCCGGAGAGCTGGAAGCACGCCGAGATCAACGCCTTACCCAAGAAACCCAAGGCGGACCGCAAGGACCTCGAAAACTTCCGGTCCATCTCCCTGCTTCCGTTCCCGGCAAAGGTCATCGAGAAGACCGTCAACAAACAACTGACCCGCTACCTCGAGGAGAACAACATCCTGGACCCTACTCAGTCCGGGTTCCGCAGCAACCACAGCACAGAGACTGCCCTCATCGCTGCCACCGATGACATCAAGTCCCTGCTGGACAATGGAGAAATGGCGGACCTCACCCTCCTGGACCTGTCAGCCGCCTTCGACACGGTCTGCCACCACACAATTCGAACACGCCTCCACAACGCCGGGATCCAAGAGAAGGCCCTGGACTGGACTACCTCCTTCTTTTCCGGCAGAACACAGAGCGTCCACCTTCCCTCCTTCCTCTCTGAAGCCACCGAGATCATCTGCGGCGTACCCCAGGGCTCATCCATCAGCCCAACTCTGTTTAACATCTACATGGCACCGCTCGCCCACGTCGCCTGTTGGCACAACCTCAACATCATCTCCTACGCCAATGACACCCAGCTGATCCTCTCCCTCACCAAGGACCCCCCACACAACCAAAACCAACCTTGACAAAGGAATGAAGGTCGTCGCTGAATGGATGAGGAACAGCCGACTAAAGCTGAACCCGGACAAGATGGAGGTCCTCATCCTCTGATCCACCTCTTCGGCCTGGGACGACTCCTGGTGGCCGACCACACTGGGAACCGCTCCAACACCCACCGACCACGCACGCAACCTAGGGGTCATCCTCGACTTCACCCTCTCCATGACTAAACAAGTCAACGCCGTCTCCTCCTCCTGCTTCAACACCCTCCGCATGCTCCGCAGGATGTACAAGTGGATCCCCACTGAAATGAGAAGAACGGTCACCCAGGCCCTCGTCAGCAGCAGGTTGGACTACGGAAACGCCCTCTACGCAGGAGCTTCCGCCAAACTCCTGAGTCGGCTCCAACGCATCCAGAACGCCTCTGCACGCCTGATCCTCAACATCCCTTGCCGCAGCCACATCACACCCCACTTGAGAGACCTGCACTGGCTCCCGGTCAACAAGAGAATAACCTTCAAGCTCCTCACCCACGCACACCAGGCACTCCACAACACTGGGAAACAAACAGTCACAGTCTGGCTAGTCAGAAATACTCTCACGGCTGAGCCGCCGTACACGGTATGGGAAAAAAACAGGAGCAAAGAGGGAAACAAACAGCTAGGACGCCCTCCAATCAATAAGTCAACAAACTACTATTGTCCTAGTGTTCAAAGCAGTTACCATACCATACAAAGATCTGCAGGCATCGCTGGTTGTACATAAATTACAACATACCTCTCTTCTTGCATTGAATCTAGAGTAGGGGATGTCTCAGTCTACTGCCACTGTTAAAAATAGCCCAACTCTGATAGACAGACTTAAACAAGTGCAAACCCACATTCACCTAGTGTAACGACAGAAAAAAGGTGAGAAAGCGAGATGGCACCTCTCGGGCGCACCACCAATGGGACCCCTGGCTGGTACTCACCAGGATGGCCCTGTTATCATTATTGGTGCCATCAAGCTGTAACGGAAACGTGTCCTAAACCCAAAGAGAAAACAGTGAGTGGTGCAGGGCACACAAATTATATGTAACACAACGTTCAACATTTAACAACTAACATATAATATACTCTGCAACTGGGACAATTTCTTTAATGGTATTCCTTCTTGTTGCATACGGTACATATATGAACAATAAAAAAAGGAGGATGTGAATACTACCAATCGATTCACACCCTACTTACAGCCGACATGTTTCATTGCCTTGGTTTCTATCAGGCAATTTCCTCAGGGCAAACCACTTTCAATGCCACTGCAAAGGACACTGGGCTTTGCGCGCTGTAGTAAAACATAAAACATATAGAGTCGAGGTTACCTGCTGTCCTACCCTGTTCAATTCACAATGCTATTCTGCACAGAAAAACAGCGTGATGCTGCAAGGAAGGAAATAATTACCCTAAAATGAATCTTGCCTCTCATACCAGCCAAGAGGAATTTAAAAGGATAACAGCCCCCATTGGTGAGCTTGGTCCAGTCTCCCTTCGTTACTGTTGCTAGACCAAACATCAAAAGATCAGGGTTACATTTAAAAAGACACGTCTTGTACCTGTAATTTGAAGATCTCTCATCAAAGATGCACCCAAAAGGCCCCCTCGCGCCCCATTTAAGTTGTTACCAATAGAGGAGAACCGTCCGGTGTGCACTCAGCCCTGGAACACCGGCAACCTCATCAGCTATTGCATTTATCGTATCTAGTGCCGATTTTTGCACTGCCTGATTGGCTGTGTGAGTCACGTGCTTCCGGCCGCCTTATTAGAATGGGTCCCGAGTCACTGTAATACAAGGACCCTGCTTGTGTCTCGTAGAGTTCTCGCGGGATCTCGATCTTTCCTCTTAAATGGGCTTTATTGATTTTAAACATAATCAGTTTTTCTGTATTTACACGATACTAATTAGAGAATCCTGAAGATGGATTTTAGCATTTTGAACATGTCCAGACCTCTGCTATAAAGTGCGCCAATTAAGACGTGGTGCCCCTTTTTTTACAAGCTCTTATTATTGCCAGTTTAAAGATTATGCTGGACTCGCCTGCAGATGTTATTTGAAAGGATATCTCTCATTCTGGCGCGCTTATTCACATGGCCTAATATTAATACAATCGATACCTCAGGTATGGTCGCCATCTTGGATAGGTAGTTCTCCTATTGTGAATGCTATATTCTCTGTATTTTCACTCAAAATCTCGCTAGATTTCGCTGTGAGTGCCGAATTTTCATTCTATAGTTTTATTAGTCAGGAACATTATATCTGACCACACATCTTGTTACAAAATAGGCAAGAATTAACAATTTAGTATT
The DNA here is from genome assembly GCF_964263255.1 of Lissotriton vulgaris. Lineage (NCBI taxonomy): Eukaryota > Metazoa > Chordata > Amphibia > Caudata > Salamandridae > Lissotriton > Lissotriton vulgaris. The sequence continues at coordinate 79,977,041 of NC_141693.1, forward strand.
GATTTTATAGTTATGATGTCACTGCTTCCATAGGTCACAATTGTCATATATTGCTAAAGTTGAACTTATGAGTGTTGTGTATACTACATTGGTATTATGCACATATAATGGTTATGTTGAACTTGTGTGTGCTGTATAAACTCCATTGATATTACACACTTAGTACCCCACTATCCACCACTACATGTGCGACACTATTATAAGGCCTGTTGTGGACCTATATTTTCTGTTGCTGAATTAGGTGGTTATTAGAGCATCTAGCTGGAATGATGTTTACGGGCCTGTAAGTTCACAGCAGTCAGTAGCTGCCTTCGCAAAAGAACATCTCTAGCGTAGCTTATTCCACTCAAGGAGTTCGTTGAGTCCTTTCTGTTCACTCTTTTCCTGGGATATCCATCTAGCTTCTTTTGTAATTAAACGTCTCTCTATTGTCTGGGCATCCCCTGTCACTCTCTCCAGGACAACCCACGTGAAAGTGTGTCTGTTGTGATGGCAATGTTGCACTAGCTTCGTGGTAAGTTTTCCGCTTCTTATGGTGCTCACGTGTTCCTGGATGCGAAGCTTTATTTTAGGTGTAGTGAGCCCGATGTAGTCCAGGCCACATTCACACTTTAGTCTGTATACTACGTTAGTAGTGTTACAGTTACTAAACTGTTCAAGTGACCAACTATTACCAGATTCGAGGGTCACTGTAGAGGTTTTGCTTGTTAAAGGACATACTGAACAATTTCCACACGGGAAATGTCCATTAGGAATTGTGTTTGCTTCTGGTTCTGAAATGTCAATTACCCTGGTATGCACCAGTTTATCTTTTAGATTGTTAGCTCTTCGGAATGCAAAGCGTGGAGGTGGCATCTTGAAATCCGAAGTGGATAATAAAGACCAGTGCTTTCTGATGGATTGGCGAATCTTATAGCCATTGGGTCGTAGGTCATTATCACAGGGATACATTCCTCTCTCTCTTTGGTATGGGTCTCCAACAGTACACATCTCGGGGTGTTCAAAGCCTTTTTCTTGGCTTGTTTAATGACCCTGCGCGGATAGTTCCTGGCTTCCAGCTTCTTACTGAGTACTTCTGCTTGCTCTTTATATATTTCAGTCAAGGAGCAATTCCTCCTGTAGCGCAAAAATTGTCCCACGGGCAGATTATCTCTTAAGGCTCTCGGATGGTAAGATTGATAGGAGAGCAACGAATTTCTGTCCGTGGGCTTTTGGTGTACGCTCGTTTGGAATACTCCTTCCACAGCTTCGATATCAAGGTCAAGATAGACCGCCTTATTCCGATTGTATGTCCTGGTGAACAGTAGGCTACAATCTTGTGTATTCAACCAGTTCAGGAACTGTAGGAGAGATGTTTCTTCTCCTGACCATATGCAGAGCACATTATCAATATATCTCCTCCAAAGGCGCAAACGGCCTTTGAAGGGATTGGTGTCAGAATCAATCATGTACTCCTCAAACTGGCCTGCATAAATGCAGGCCAGGCTAGGTGCCATGGTCGCGCCCATTGATGTACCTGTAACTTGGAGGAACAGGTCATTTTTATAGCTAAAGAAATTTCTTGTGAGTGCCAGTTCTACACACTGTAACACAAAACTCTGGGGGGCATCATTAAACCACTCTTGTGTGGCCAATGCTCAAGCTGCTGCCACCAGCGCGGCATCTTGAGGAATACATGAATATAGTGACTCGATGTCAATAGTCACTATATATTCAGTCTCGGGATCGAATGTCATTTCACTTAGGACATTTAAAATGTCCATTGTGTGCTTGACAAAAGATTTCTGTGTTATCACAGATTCGCGAAGATAGTAGTCAGCGAACTGAGATAACGGTTCCAATATAGATTGGATGCCAGATACAATCGGCTAGCCCGGCGGAGGCCAGGCCGGCTTATGTATTTTTGGGAGAATATAGAAGGCCGGAGTCCTAGGGTTGTTATTGATAAGGAACTCCGCCTCCTTCGCACTGATCCATTTCTTCTCTATAGCATTACCAACCAATTCCGTTATAGTTCTCATTAATTCCGGAGTGGGATCTTTCCTCAAGGGTTGGTAATTAGCTCTCACATTTAGTAAACGATGGACCTCAGCTTCATAGTCACAGGTGTTTAAAATGACCACTGCACCGCCTTTATCGGCGCTCTTTATTGTGATACTGTTATTATTCTGAAGAGACTTCACAGCTTCCCAATCTCCTTTGGCCATGTTCTCAAATCCATTGTTTTTGTTGTTGTTGTTTTCAATCTTCCTGATTTCTTCCAAGACTTTAGCCTCGAATACAGCCACCTCGGGGCCGACCGCCCCAGTTGGTGGGCAAAACGTGGAAGGTTTCCTCAAGTTAGTATTAAACCCTTTATTCTCCTCAGAAGGTTGTTTAGCAAAAAATTTCTTCAGCTTTATTTTCCTCACGGTCTCATGAAATTCAATCCGGCACTTAAAAGCATCATGGGAAGGTGTCGGGACAAAACCCAACCCTTTGTTGAGTACTCTTTCTACATTCATGGTCAGTTGATGATCCGATAGATTGACCACAATACTTTTCAGACTGGTCTCCTCCCTCTGCTCCGTGTCTGTCGCGGGGAGAATGCTTGCCATTGGGGTGGAGGTCGGTTGCCTCGTCCCTTCCCTCTTCCTTGTTGGCCCGGTCCCTTGTTTGTAGCTTGTCCCTGTTCTAAAAAATTCCGCAATAATGCACTTAGATCTGAATTGGAGGACTCCGATTGGTTGAATCTCACTCTACTAGTACTTGGTCCAGGTTCGAGCTCTTCCTCGCTGGACGTGTTATCAAACGTCCAGTTTGATGGTGTCCACCTCTGATGTTGTTGTCTGGCTCTTCTTCCTCTTCTTGTCCCTCCAAAATGTTGTTGTTGTTCTTGGGCTGGTTGATAGTGTGAATCATTTACATAAGAAAACGCCCATTCGTGTGTATAACGCTGTAAATTTAGCTGTAACCCTCTGATTTTCTGGGTCACCATATATTGTTTGTATTCATCTAGATCTTCCTTAATTTTCTGCAGATGTTCTTTTGCGTCGGTAAAGCTATTATCACGACTGATGGTCTCCTCAAGCTCAATGATCTCTTTGAGCACCTCCTCACTAAGCCTCTGGGCTGTACTGATTATCAGAATCAACCAAGCTCTGGTACATTTATTCGCAATATAGCTCCAGTCAAGGCGGAACTGTTTGTCATCCAGGAAAATACGAGGTTCAATCCTCACTATTAAGCTAGCTGGGGAGGCTCCTGCTCGATAGTACTCAGACATAAGAGCCCCATGTAGGGCAATCCTTATGTGTTTCTTCTTTAAGTTACTCAATTTCTCCCATTCTTATCTTATTGTATTACTACCTGTTAGGGGATTACCTTCAAGCAGCGATGGACCCGCCAAAATAGCAGCAATCTGTTAGTCCGTAAAAGCCAGACAGTTTTTGTCCATTCTAAGAGTGCAGACTTATTCACTGTTAGACTGCGCAGAAAAAACACAATTTGTGTAAAGGGTGTCAAGACAGGATTTACCAACCTCGAATAAAAATCAGAGTAACTGAAAGGGCTAGTCAGAAATACTCTCACGGCTGAGCCGCCGTACACGGTATGGGAAAAAACAGGAGCAAAGAGGGAAACAAACAGCTAGGATGCCCTCCACTCAATAAGTCAACAAACTACTATTGTCCTAGTGTTCAAGGCAATTACCATACCATACAAAGATCTGCAGGCATCGCTGGTTGTACATAAATTACAACATACCTCTCTTCTTGCTATGAATCTAGAGTAGGGGATGTCTCAGTCTACTGCCACTGTTAAAAATAGCCCAACTCTGATAGACAGACTTAAACAAGTGCAAACCCACATTCATCTAGTGTAACGACAGAAAAAAGATGAGAAAGCGAGATGGCACCGCACGGGCGCACCACCAATGGGACCCCTGGCTGGTACTCACCAGGATGGCCCTGTTATCATCATTGGTGCCATCAAGCTGTAACGGAAACGTGTCCTAAACCCAAAGAAAAAACAGTGAGTGGTGCAGTGAATACAATTTGTATGTAACACAAGGTACAACATTTAACAATTTAGATTTTTCACAGCCTGCTGGGCAGAAAATCTGGATTTTATTAAGGACACGGAGGCTAATATTATGCAAATTCTCCTTTATTGCCACAGCTCAGCAGTAACAATGAAGAGAACATAGAACTTGTGAACATTCTAGAAAGGTATATAACTCATGGACACACAGCCATCTTCCTTCTTTGTCCAATGCTGCGAAACAAAAGGATAAGGTCAAGAAATATTCCAACTTGAAGAGAGACGCCAAACGAAACATCTTCATCTTTGTAAAACAGGAGACGAAAATCCTTATTCTGAAAGAAGAAGTAATATATATGTTAAAAAATATAACCCATGGGAGGGATAAATAGTGGAGGGATAATATTAGCCTCCGTGTCCTTAATAAAATCCAGATTTTCTGCCCAGCAGGCTGTGAAAAATTTAAATTTTATGGCATGACACGGAGGCCAACATTATGCAAGTTCAAAGTGAATTGAGAACATTATCAATCACATTATTAATAGGTCTAAAATAACATTTTTTAAACATAGATTCATTAGATCAATCTGCGGCTCCTAAAATATCTTGGAGCCCTCCACCAAGCATAAAAGCTTTAGAAGCTGAAGCACCTCTAAGAGAATGCGCACCAAATATTGAAATGTCAACATCACATTCATTCATTACTTCTTTCACCCATCTTGCGAGAGTAGGAGAGGAAACTGGTTTATAAGGAGATCTATGGGAGATCAGGAGTTGTGTCTCTGAACCTCTCAAATTGACAGTCCTTCTTTCATATTCTTTAATACACTTAACAACACACAACCTTTCATTCTCAGGAAAGAAAGGATAGAAGATAGAAGAAGACATAGTTTTAGTCCTTTTTTTAAGATAAAAGCAAACCCCTTCAGGTTGAAAGGCCCTGCTCGAAACGTCTAATGCCTTAACATTTGAAGTTCGCCTGAAGGAGACTAAACAAAGCAAAACAGTAATTTTATAAGAAATACGTTTGAGGGAGAGGGCATCGTTTTCTCCCCATGAAGAGATAAGACACAAAATGTTTCTCACGTCCCACAAGGCTGAGTATTTAGGAGTTGGAGGGTTGAGAACACGCATGCTTCTCATAATTTTTTTGGTCAAAAGACTTTGACCAACAGAAACACCATCGACTAAGGAGTGACCTGCAGCTATCGCCGACCTATAAACATTGACAGTTCTATAACTGAGGCCAGAAGCGAAAAGTTCTGAAAGAAAATTAACCACTTGAACTAAATCAACTGAAACGGGATCATGATGTTGTTGAAGACACCAGCGAACCCATTTGTTCCATGCCAATCGATATGCCTTCCTTGTGCCAGGAGCCCAGGATTCAGATATGAGTCGGAAAGCATTGTGCGAAAGGCCAGGGATTTGCCCTTGTCGCCTGAAATCTTCCAGGCCGTCATTACTAAAATGCCTTGCTCTAGGAGGGGATGAGATTCGCCCTGAGGGCCCAGGAGAAGACAGTTGAAAGACGGGATCAGTATTGGAAAGTCTATTGCCATCTCCAAAATGAGTGGGAACCAAGCTTGATACCTCCAGAGGGGGGCTATCACTATCATACTCTGAAGGTATCTGCGAGCATGTAAGAGGAGGCGCTGGAGCATTACAAATGGCGGGAAGGCATATGGTTTTAAGTTTTGCCAATTCTGGAGGAAGGCATCCACTCCGGATGCTTGAGGGTCCGGCCTCCAGCTGAAATATTTCGTTAACTGGGTGTTCAGTCTGTCTGCAAAGAGGTCTGTCCCGAAGGGGCCCCATTGTTTGTGAATGGTCAGAAATATCTTTCTGTTCAGTTTCCAATTGCTGGAATCCCTGAAATTCCTGGAGAACCAATCTGCCACACCATTGTTCAAACCAGGGCTATGTTCCGCCGTGACTGATAGTCCCTTGTTCAGGCAATAGTCCCAGAAAAACTTCGCTATTTCGGTCAGGCCCTTCGAATGTGGTTCTCCTAGTTTGTTCACGTATCTCACCGCAGAGACATTGTCCATGCGAACATTTCATAGTTTCTTGAGTAAAGCTTCGAATTGCAAAGGAACCAGCTAAGAGTTCCAGACAATTGATATGCATGCTCTTCTCCTCGCGTGTCCACCGCCCCCCTGTCGACAGATTGGCAGAAGCTGCCCCCCAACCTTCTAAACTTGCATCCAACTCTATTATCATGTCTGGGGATTCGCCGAAGATCGCTCTGCCATTCCATGCTTCCGCATTCTTCAGCCACCAAGAGAGTGCTTCCCTGGACTCCATGCCCAGACTGGTCATTTGAGTGTAGGATTGTGACATCTTCAGAACCTTCGCTTTGAGTCTCTGAAGAGCCCTGTAATGAAGAGGGCCGGGGAAGATCGCTTGGATGGTCGAAGAAAGGAGACCTAGGATTCTCGCTAAAAGCCTTAAGGGGAAAGAAACTAGAGAGAGAATCTTTTTTAACTCTTTCCTGAGTTTCTTTATCTTTTCTTTCGGTAATTTCAACTCTTCTGATAGTGTGTTTACCATGAAACCTAGGAATTGGGTCTCTTGTGAAGGGACAATGCAAGACTTCTTTATATTTATGACAAATCCCAGATATTCCAGGAGCTGGATGGTAAGATCTGTGTGACGAGAAATGGTCGACTTGGTCTGAGCCATGATGAGGATGTCGTCAAGGTAGATTATGAGTCTCACACCCCGTTCCCTTAACCAAGCTACCACTGGGCGCAGCACTTTGGTGAAACACCAAGGGGCTGAGGACAGGCCGAAAGGGAGGCTGGAAAACTCCCAAAGTTTTCCTTCCCAAGTGAATTGTAGGAACTTTCTGTGAGGGGGACAAATAGGGATGGTCAGGTAAGCGTCCTTCAGATCCAGGCGTGTGAGCCAATCGCCTTTCCTTAGAACGTCTCGGAGTAGGTGTATTCCCTCCATTTTGAAATGGTGGTAAGACACCCATCCATTTAAGCTTTTTAAGTTTATCACAGGTCTTTGGGTCTTGTCTTTCTTTTCTACTAAGAAAATATTGCTTATAAACCCTCTCTGAGAGCCTTGTCTTATAGCCCCTTTGGCGAGGAGATCCTGAACCTCTTGAGAAACGAGTTTCATTTGATCTTGAGAGAATATTATCTCTCGGGGAGGTTTTGGCTGAAAGGGAGTGCCTAGGAAGTCTATTTTGTAACCTCTTACGGGTTGTAATACCCAGGGATCCTGTGTGATCATATTCCAGTTGCCAGAGAAAAGGGCTAGTCTGCCACCCACCTTTATAGGGGTATCTAAATGGTCTCCCACTGCACTTACCTGTGGAAAGGGTCTTGTTTCTTCTATCTCCACGTGAGAGTCCGTTCATCGGTAAACGGCGACCGGGAAACTTTGGAGGAGGGATACCACACATCAGTACTAATCGCAAAGACTGTGGGACGCAACTGTCCGGAAGACGAGATAGATTAATATACCTTGAGTGGATCCCCTCCCGGTTACGTCCTAACACACACACCTATTGAGCATACGAGTACCACCTCAACTTGATGATCTTACCGCTAACAGAGGCATACACACTTGCCAATCTCTCTACATTACTTATCGACTCCAAATGAATACTTGATTGATATCTACATTGAATTTTATTCCACTAAACCTGCTCACGTGCATGCTTGCCACAAGCCCTGAAGAGTCGTTGTGGACTATACCTACACGACGAAACACGTGTCGGCTGATTGTGGACCTATTAAAACGAACTACCTTGAGATATATTTTCAAGATTCTGCATCTGTCCTTTGATGAGACTGTTGTTGTGTTTAATTAATTACTTACCAGTTGCAAACCCTATTTTTGTTGTGTGCGAGAGCATTGCTGTGTTTTATCTCCACGTGAGTATCTTCCTCTGCCGCGTTGTCTCTGAGGGTAAAAGGTCTGGTTTCCGTAGAATGATGATTGTTGATATCTGTTACCACGTCCAAAATAGGGTCTGGAAGAGGATTGACCTCGGCCGGGGAAACAACCCCGCATTCTCCCGGCGTCCCAAAAACTCTATCCTGGAAGACTTTTTTAATTTCACGTTGGGACTTTTGGATTGAGCTAAAGGCTCCAACATATTTGGCCATATCGCGTATGAACTCTTCCCCAAAGAGAAATCCTTGGGAGTTTGGGCCTGTCTCCTTATTCGCTAATTCAATAAGTTTAGGGTCTATTTTAAGTAGAATCCCTTTCCTGCGTTCATTAGATAGGGCAGTATTGGCATTGCCAAGGAAACAGATAGATCTTTGAACACATTCGCGCAGTTCTTTAGGGTCAACGGGAATGCCTCCGACATAAGCATTCTCTGCTAGATCAAAAATCTTAGATAGTGGGCCAATAATATCCAGAAGGCGGTCTTGACATGACCTGAGCCCTTTGTCTATGCCCTTTCTCGGGTCTTTGGCACCTTTAGCTATAAATGCAATGACCTTAGGGTCTTATTCGGGGGTGAAGGCGATTTTATCTGGAAGTGATGGGCGAGGACATTCCGATCTCAATCTTGATCTCACTTCCTTGGGAATTTCCCTCCGTAGCCAAAAGCTAACATAGTCTGCGACATGTATAGATGGTACCATTCGGGAAAAAGGGGATGTCTTATTAGTAAGGGGTCAAACATATTATCCCCAAAGGGGGTCAGTGAAGCCCATCTTGGATCCCGATGCCTTATTTGTTCCTTCCGGGCTCTCCCCGGAGTCATTCTCCCGGACCTCAACGTTCGAATCAAAAGTAGACGAGCAGGAGAGGTCTATCTCCGCATCATGGTGGTCGTCGCTATCGATATGTATAGGTGAATCTGGACCTGATTCTTGTCCTTCTGTGGTGCCCGAGGCACCATTCTGATCTCCGCCCTGGTGGCGAGACTGAGCCGATTTCGATGACAACTTATGTTTTTTTGTGGAGAAGGTAGGTTGTTCTCCGGCGGCTCTTTTCTTTGGGGTCTTGACTACCCCTTCTTTAGTGCTTGAAGTGCGCGTGCGAGTACCACTATTAGAAGGCCATGCCCCCGTAAACCTTTCAAAATTCTTATTTATGGTGTCCCAAAATTTTTTATTAATGGTTTCGTTAAAGGAGTTCATGGCTTTTTCCATGGCTTTAGAAACCAACAGTTCCAACTTTGCATCTATTGAGGCGTAAGGGTTAGAAGACATTGTCAAATACAAGGTAAAGAAGGACAGGATGCCCAGTAGCCTTAAACCGTTATTTTAAGAATGTCCAGCAGTCTTCTACCCTAATAACAAGGTAAGTTAAGCACAAGCGCCTCAAGAAAATATTTGTCGGTTCTACAATAATCCTACCTCAAGTTAGACCTGTTTCCCCCTTTTTTTTTTAAGGATATATTTTAAGGATATACTGTCATTAATGAGGGAAAAAACGGGACTGAGGAGATCGCGATCGTCGAGTCAACTGTCGAAAGCTACTTCTGTAACTAGGGCAACGACGCACGAAGGAGTTTGTGCGCATTGCTAAGGTCTTTTCCTCTAAGCCGCGTACCCTCCGCAGCGTGCGTCATAGGCATGTCGCGGGGAAGGGAAATGCCGAAATGCCGAAAGACCGATCAGGAGATCAGGAGAGGCGAGGGGAAGTAAGCGGAAGGCAGCGCCGACAAGGAAAACTAGTAGGCAGTCAATCCGGCTGCGTTGCGGGTGCGGGTGATGTCCGCATAGCAACGGGATTGCGTTCGCCTTTAAAAGACGCGAAGAGAGAGGAGCAGGAACACGAGTCCCGAATGTGAGGAAAGGGGTGGGAAGGTACCGAGAAAGAAGGTCGAGAAGACGGGCATCAGGGAAATGGATAAAGATACCGATCAAACGAACAGATATATACAAAGCATAGACAGTGTAGAAAAAAACATAGCAGTCCTTAGAAAGGAGAGAGAAGAGAATTAACAACAAATGAGCGCAAGGTAGGGTCAAGTGGACCCAAATGTGCGACAACAGGGTGAAAATCAAGCAAACACGTGCATCAGAAAGGACGAGTAAAAGGAGGCACTTATCTGTGTGAGCAGCAGCAACAAAGAAGGAAGATGGCTGTGTGTCCATGAGTTATATACTTTTCTAGAATGTTCACAAGTTCTATGTTCTCTTCATTGTTACTGCTGAGCTGTGGCAATAAAGGAGAATTTGTATAATGTTGGCCTCCGTGTCATGCCATAAAATTAACATATAATATACTCTGCAACTGGGACAATTTCTTTAATGGTGTTCCTTCTTGTTGCATACGGTACATATATGAACAATAAACAAGCATTAGAAATGCAATAGGTCTCGCAGCATTAGAGTTAGTGCTTTTAGAATTGTTTATGGGTTTTTTTGTAAATATTTAGCATGAGGTTGAGGGTGAGTGAGGGTGAGTGAGGCTGAGGGGTTGAGGGTGAGGGTGAGTGAGGGTGAGGCTGAGGGGTTGAGGGTGAGGGTGAGTGAGGGTGAGTGAGGGGTTGAGGGTGAGGGGTTGAGGGTGAGTGAGGGTGAGGGGTTGAGGGTGGGTGAGGGGTTGAGGGTGAGTGAGGGTGAGGGGTTGAGGGTGAGTGAGGGTGAGGGTGAGGGTGAGTGAGGGTGAGTGAGGGTGAGGGTGAGTGAGGGTGGGTGAGTGTGAGTGAGGGTGAGTGTGGGTGAGTGTGGGTGAGGGATTGAGGGTGAGGGGTTGAGGGTGAGTGAGGGTGAGGGGTTGAGGGTGAGTGAGGGTGAGTGAGGGTGAGGGGTTGAGGGTGAGGGAGGGTAAGGGGTTGAGGGTGAGGGGTTGAGGGTGAGTGGGGGTGAGTGAGGGTGAGGGGTCATCTCAGCACTCACTCGAGAGAGAAACACGTAGCAGTTCCCCAAAGTGCAAGCATGCCTCCACTCTCATCACTGCAAAGAGGCCAAAAATAGCCGTGATCAGATTATCAATTGGGAGAACAGCCGGCTTATTTAACGCAGCCAGCCGGGGAGAAACTCTGACAGTAACCTTTTGAACAGATGATTTAATGTCAAATGGAAGGCGTGTTTGCAGAATCCGTTTATACTTTGTAAGCACAGCAGACGTAAATCACATTTGTAAGCCTCGAAAGTAAGACGGCTGTATCTTCTGTGGTTCGTCGAGCCTCCCAGATAACGCGCCCCCACAAGCCCGCTCCTGAGACTGGTGCCGCTCACCACCCTATCTGCTTTTCAGAGGAAGGAGAACAGAACATTGGCGGCGTGAACATTCAAAGATGAAATACTTTTTTTCGGAAGGGAAACTGTGCCAAGCTGTATTTTCTTTATAATACTGCAAGGCAAATGGGCTGTCTCTGCCAGTAATGCTTCCGGATGGCAGACCACTTACCGGAGAAGCAATTAACCAGCACCTCAGCAGACTGCTTTGAAGTCTGAAAATAGAGGGAAAGCTTCCCGGCGTTTGAAATTACATCCGATGCGGACACATTGAAGTCGAGTTTCATATTTTATCAGGACGCGCCATAGTTTGGATGCAACATTCTCATGATTCTGAATAGAACATGAATTAATAATACCTCATGGACATAATTTTAACCTAAAAGAGCTGGGACCCAACTATTGGTGGTTTTTATCAATAAATAGAAGGCCAAGGACTAATCTTACCTCAGTAATCTCAGAACATCCGATTTAATCCTGCAGCTACCTATATAGGGATCATTTATAGATGACATACTACCCTCAGGATATTTATAATTGGATTGCGCCACTAGATCGTCATCAGTAGTGTCAACCCTCGCTCCTCTTTACCCCCTGGACATTTGGGTTTCTTTACCGGAAGTGGTCCTGAAGAAGGTGGCCCTGAGCCGCCGAAACGCGTCGACCAAGTGCGGGGTCTCCCATTGACTATGGAGACCTTCACTCTTGATTTTTCTTCCGTGTTTTAAATGTTGTGAGAATGTGTGTAGTTTGAGTGGTAATGTGGAGATTGTTATGAATGTGTTCGGATGTTATCTTTTTTCTTTTTTCCAGGGGTCATTTCATATGTATTTGTCTTTAGTCATTGGATTTGTCATAAATGTTTGACTCACTTTCATTCGTAGTTATATTCTTGTGTTCTCTTTTTCAGTATTTATAAAAATATTTTGTCTGTATAAAATTATAAATTTAACTATGTCTGATGAATTTTCTGAAACAATGTTACTTGAAGTAAATTTATGGAGCATATATTTATAAAAATGAAATAAATAATATATACTTTGTTGTAATATTGTAAGTTATGGTCTTGTTCTTGTCACCTATTTTGTAGCAGCTGCATTTTTTCAATTATGTGGTAGATAAGGGAAAACTGTTCTTTCTTGTTTGATCATTTCATTCCCCTCCTTCCCTGGCTTGTACAAGTCCTGAGGGGGTCCCATCATTATTGCTAAAAGCTTTTTTTTCCCCCAAAAAAAGAAAGGAAAGTCAGTAAAAAGAAAAGGGCTCTCCCACCAGTATCGTGAAATAGTTCCTGATAAAAGTGCACATTTAAGACATGGAAGGTTATCAAATTGCGACCAGCCTGTGGGAATGACTGGCAGGATCAGTGTACAGGGAGGGTAGGGAAGGGCAGAAGCAACAGGGAGGGCAGGGAAGGGCGGAAGCAACAGGGAGGGCAGGGAAGAGCGGAAACAGGGAGGGCAGGGAAGGGCAGGGAAGCGCTGAAGCAACACTGAGGGCAGGGAAGGGCTGAAACAAAACGGAGGGCAGGGAAGGGCTATTTTGTATTTTATTGTAAATATGCGGACACAGAGGGATGGAGCTAGCCTTGCGCGAAGATGGCTGCGCTCTAGGCAAGCTCCTTTGGCTGCCACCTAATGAACAGCAATATGCTGCGGTAAACAAAATAATTAGAATTTAGAGAAGCTGACCTGTGCTTCGTAGGGGATTGAGCACACAAAATAGGCTTGCCACCGTACATGTGAAGCAGGCGTTGTCCCGCGGCCTAGATGGAAGCGGCAAGGACCGCCCTGCAGAGGATGTGGGAGGCCGCTGGCTGTGAGCTGCTCCTGTGCAGGCGGGCACTCTGTGGAGCCGGTCAGCGCCTGTGACGCTGTGCTCTGCAGCTGGAGGACGGGCGGCACCGAGGGAGCTGCGACCGGCCTGTGGGAATGACTGGCAGGATCAGTGTGCCTGCAGCCCAGTAGATGAGCATGGCGGGCGGCGGTGTTACGCGGAAGGAAGTTAGACGGCGCAGACGGAAGGAAGAGAGGGGAGGGGGGAGGAGAAATGCGACACGGCGGGGAGGGGGCGGAGCGGCACCGAGGGAGCTGCGACCGGCCTGTGGGAATGACTGGCAGGATCAGTGTGCCTGCAGCCCGGTAGATGAGCATGGCGGGCGGCGGTGTTACGCGGAAGGAAGTTAGACGGCGCAGACGGAAGGAAGAGAGGGGAGGGGGGAGGAGAAATGCGACACAGCGGGGAGGGGGCGGAGCGGGTAAACAAAGACGGACGTGCACGCGCCCGTGACTTTTAAGGTCAATGCGCATGCGCATAAGCTCAATGCGCATGCGCATTGACCTTAAAAGTCACGGGCACTGCAAGGAATCGCCACGATTCCTTGCAGTGTGGATAAAGAGTGGATAACTCGCAATACTCTCGCTTGCTCGATGCGCATGCGCATCGACAGGCGAGACCTAAAAAAGGAGGATGTGAATACTACCAATCGATTCACACCCTACTTACAGCCGACATGTTTCATTGCCTTGGTTTCTATCAGGCAATTTCCTCAGGGCAAACCACTTTCAATGCCACTGCAAAGGACACTGGGCTTTGCGCGCTGTAGTAAAACATAAAACATATAGAGTCAAGGTTACCTGCTGTCCTACCCTGTTCAATTCACAATGCTATTCTACGCAGAAAAACAGCGTGATGCTGCAAGGAAGGAAATAATTACCCTAAAATGAATCTTGCCTCTCATACCAGCCAAGAGGAATTTAAAAGGATAGCAGCCCCCATTGGTGCGCTTGGCCCTGTCTCCCTTCGTTACTGTTGCTAGACCAAACATCAAAAGATCAGGGTTACATTTAAAAAGACACGTCTTGTACCTGTGATTTGAAGATCTCTCATCAAAGATGCACCCAAAAGGCCCCCTCGCGCCCCATTTAAGTTGTTACCAATAGAGGAGAACATTCCGGTGTGCACTCAGCCCTGGAACACCGGCAACCTCATCAGCTATTGCATTTATCGTATCTAGTGCCGATTTTCGCACTGCCTGATTGGCTGTGTGAGTCACGTGCTTCCGGCCGCCATATTAGAATGGGTCCCGAGTCACTGTAATACAAGGACCCTGCGTGTGTCTCGTAGAGTTCTCGCGGGATCTCGATCTTTCCTCTTAAATGGGCTTTATTGATTTTAAACATAATCTGTTTTTCTGTATTTACACGGTACTAATCAGAGAATCCTGATGCTGGATTTTAGCATTTTGAACATGTCCAGACCTCTGCTATAAAGTGCGCCAATTAAGACGTGGTGCCCTTTTTCACAAGCTCTTATTATTGCCAGTTTAAATATTATGCTGGACTCGCCTGCAGATGTTATTTAAAAGGATATCTCTCATTCTGGCCCGCTTATTCACATGGCTTAATATTAATACAATCGATACCACAGGTATGGTCGCCATCTTGGATAGGTAGTTCTCCTATTGTGAATGCTATATTCTCTGTATTTTCACTCAAAATCTCGCTAGATTTCGCCGTGAGTGCCGAATTTTCATTCTATAGTTTTATTAGTCAGAAACATTATATCTGACCACACATCTTGTTACAAAATAGGCAAGAATTAACAATTTATTATGGATTTTATAGTAATGATGCCACTGCTTCCATAGGTCACAATTGTCATATATTGCTAAAGTTGAACTTATGAGTGTTGTATATACTACATTGGTATTATGCACATAAAATAGTTATGTTGAACTTGTGTGTGCTGTATAAACTCCATTGATATTACACACTTAGTACCCCACTATCCACCACTACATGTGCGACACTATTATAAGGCCTGTTGTGGACCTATATATTCTGTTGCTGAATTAGGTGGTTATTAGAGCATCTAGCTGGAATGATGTTTACATGCCTGTAAGTACACAGCAGTCAGTAGCTACCTTCGCAAAAGAACATCTCTAGCGTAGCTTATTCCACTCAAGGAGTTTGTTGAGTCCTTTCTGTTCACTCTTTTCCTGGAATATCCATCTAGCTTCTTTTGTAATTAAACGTCTCTCTATTGTCTGGGCATCCCCTGTCACTCTCTCCAGGACAACCCACGTGAAAGTGTGTCTGCTGCGATGGCAATGTTGCACTAGCTTCGTGGTAAGTTTTCCGCTTCTTATGGTGCTCACGTGTTCCTGGATGCGAAGCTTTATTTTACGTGTAGTGAGCCCGATGTAGTCCAGGCCACATTCACGCTTTAGTCTGTATACTACGTTAGTAGTGTTACAGTTACTAAACTGTTCAAGTGACCAACTATTACCAGATTGGAGGGTCACTGTAGAGGTTTTGCTTGTTAAAGGACATACTGAACAATTTCCACACGGGAAATGTCCATTAGGAATTGTGTTTGCTTCTGGTTCTGAAATGTCAATTACCCTGTGTGGGGTTTCAGGTTGTTCGCCAAACAAATCCACTGACAAAGGAGTTTTAGGTAAGCATGGGCGAATTTTGCGAATCTCTCGTTCGCGAATTTTGCAGATTTGCAAACTCGCAATTCGCAAAATCCGCGAATTCTCGCGAATTTGCAGATTTTCTTTTTTTTTGTGTTCGCGCGGGTTTCTGCCAGTTCGCGAGGGTTTTGTACAATTTCGCAAACGCGAACTTACCTGTCGGGTCGCAACTTTTGCGAACTTGTTGTTTCTACGTGTCCAGCCTGTTTGGGACACTCTTCTTCACCACTGCCACTCTCTGTCACCACTGCCACTCTCTGACTACTCATGCCACCCTCTGGCCCACCCATGCCACCCTCTGTTTAATCACAGCACCCTCTGGTTGTCCAGTCAGTGTACATTATTGTGGCAAAGCAAAGCACACCTTCCCTGCCTCAAGTGACCTGAATTAATTTGGGGCTGATTAATGTGTCACAGAATATTTTTTTTAGCTGGCACCTGCTTCCTTAGTGCTTCCTGATTAGTGATCTTTTGCACTTGCTAAGTGCTTTCATTGTTGCAAAATTAGTTACAACACCTGCCCTGCCCCAACTGACAATAATGAATTAGGGGCTGATTAATGGATTTGAACTTCCAGCCTGGCTCCTGCTTGTCTCACTTAGCTGTAATTCAGGACCTTTGTGGCATATGTGTAACTATTCTGAGGTTCAGAGCAGGGTCACATAATAGTTGCAAGTAGGCAACTGAACTCTGGAGGGGCCCCTCAGGAAGCACTACAGGAAATGGCTACTAATGATGAGCCTGAACTTTTGAACCTGGTAAGTAGTTTCAGTTTTGCTAAGATCGTATTTCTGCAATTTAGCGCTTATTCGCGGGGCGCGAAGTTGTACTGGGAAGCCGCGAACTCACGCGAACAGTGCGAGCAAAATCCGCTGCTCGCGGATTTGCGGATTTTGCGGGAGATTCGCGAATCTCGCGGATTGCGAATTTACCGAAAATCCGCAAAATCCGCGAGCGAAACGGATTTTCTGCCCATGCTTAGTTTTAGGTAGTGCGGGTTTTATTATCTTGTACAGTCTCCGCTTTATAACAGGTATCCTGTAGAAGGGAAGAGGGTTTGCAGCCTCCTCTGCAGCCTCTCGTATTCCGCCCCGTCGTTTCGTCTCCCGGTGTCTTCTGGGAGGCGTAGTCCGTGCTTCCGCCGTGGTCGCGTGGGGTCCGGGTGGTGTTACCAAAAAGTAAAAGAAACCAGTATTACTCGGCTGGTCGGCCGAACAAATGTAAGGGAGGGGTGGTGAGGACACACATGTGCAAATTATCTACCCCGCTATTCGTGAGGGACTGTGAAGGGGGGGGGATGTTTGTCAGCGGTGCTCCCTATGGGTCAAGGGGGTTTGCCCCGATTACGTCCCGCCCAGCCCAGGAAACGAGACCGTACCTGTCCTAGCCACACTTCCCGGGAAGCGTGGCTGGGCGATGCGCCTTCTCGGTGGCCTCCTGGCGTGTCGCTGCAGTCCCGCTGCTCCGAAGGGCTGACTCCTCTGTTCTCCGCTCCAGGATCGGTCTGGTCTTGCCTGTTCCCGCTCGGCTCGTCGCTCTCTCTTTTCTCCACCCCGTCCTCGATCCTCCACCACTCCTCTCCGTCCATGCTCTTCGTCCTCTCCACTCCGTCCTCGATCTTCCACCACTCCTCTCCGTCCTCGCTCCTTCTCCACTCCTCTCCGTCCTCGCTCCTTCTCCGCTCCTCTCCGTCCTCGCTCCTTCTCCGCTCCTCTCCGTCCTCGCACTCCAGTCTCCACTCTCCTCCTCCAGGTGTAACACACACCTTTCTGGCTTCAGGGTAGGGTTTTACCGAGCTGATGAAGGCGGGTCCACGCTCCGGGGCCGCCCATTTAAAGGAACAGGGTCCCTCACTGTCCAGCACAGGAAGGCAGTTGACCACATCAGGGGTTTTCCAGGAGTCGGTATGCTGTGTAGAAAGAGGAAACACATGAATAGGTAGGCCAGGGGGTCCCGAGTCCGGGTCCCCCACGTCACACACCTCCCCCCTAGGATTCTCCCATTCCGGGGGGGGAATCTGGACAGGAAATCCGCGTTGATATTGTCACTTCCCTTTTTGTGGCGGACCTGGAACCGGAATGGTTGCAGGGCAAGGAACCACCTCATAACCCGTGGGTTGTTGGAGATGTTTCTGCTCATCCATAACAGGGGTGCGTGGTCAGTGTATAAAACGAACGGATGCCCCTCCAGGTAATAGCACAGTTTGTCAATCGCCCATCGTATGGCGAGACACTCTTTCTCAATAGTGGGATATTTCACCTCTCTAGGGAACAATTTCCGGCTGATATACAGTATGGGTTTCTCACCCCCCTCCCCTGAGTCTTGGGACAACACGGCCCCGATACCAAAGTCTGAGGCATCCGTGTGTAGGATAAACGTTTTTGTGAAATCTAGTGATGTCAACACAGGACTCGTTGTGATGGCTCGTTTTAGTGTCTGGAAGGCCTTCCACATAGCAGGCGATGGATTCAGGAAGTCGTACCCCTTTCGGTGCTTCTGCAAAGTATCCGTTAATGGGGCTGCTACATCAGAAAAGGAGGGGATGAATCTTCTGTAGTAGCCTACTAACCCCAAGAAGGCCCTCATGTCTTTTGTGTTTTTGGGGAAGGGTGTCTCTGCGATTTCTCTCACTTTTTCTTTCTGTGGTTCTATTGCTCCGTGTCCCAACAAATAGCCTAAGTACTTGACCTTCTGAAACCCAACCCGGGATTTCTTGGCGTTGACGTGTAGTCCTGCGTCTCTTAGCTGTTGGAGGATGACGTGTAGGTGTTGTAGGTGGTCCTCCCATGATGGACTAAAGATAATGATATCGTCGAGATACGCCGAGCTGTATTTCTGGTGCCCCCACAACACCTCGTTCATTAGTCTTTGGAATGTGGCCGGGGCACCATGTAAACCGAATGGGAGAACATTGAATTCATACAGCCCGTCTGGTGTTGCGAAAGCGGTTTTCTTTCGGTCCTCTTCGCGAAGGGGTACCTGCCAGTATCCCTTGGTCAGGTCTAGGGTACTGATATATTTGGAGTCTCCCAGTTTTTCAATGAGCTCGTCTATCCGGGGTATGGGGTACGCGTCGAAGGAGGATACAGAACCGGCTACTGCCGTCGGGTTTCGGCACCATCACGATGGGCGACGACCACTCACTTCGGGACGGTCGGACCACTCCTAAACGGATCATTTCGTCTACTTCTCTCCTTATAGCTTCTCTCTTCGCTGCTGGTATCCGGTACGGGCGTTGTTTGACTGTGACGCCCGCAGGTGTCTCTATCCGGTGTTCAGCCAGTCGTGTTATGCCCGGTAGGTTAGAAAAGATTGGTTCAAAAGGGAGTAGGACCTTTTGTAAACCCTCTTGTTCGTTCTGGTATAGCTCATCATTGACCACCAATTCACCCAGCGTGGTCTCCTGATTGACACCAACAGGGTCTGCCAGGTGGGAAGTCACCGGGGGTGTACCCAGCCATTTTTTTAGGAGGTTGATGTGAAATATCTGGGACTTCTTCCCGGTCAAGCGTAGGCGATAGGTGGTTTTCCCTATCGTCTCTATGACTTCGTACGGCCCTTGCCACTCGTTCTGCAATTTCTTGGAGGTAGATGGTAGTAGTACAAGGGCCCAATCGCCAATGTGTAGTTGTCTCCACTTCTTCCCCTTATCGTAGTGGACTTGTTGCTTCCTTTGACTCTCTTCCAGGTGGGCGAAGGCCAGCTCACGTATCTTCCCGAGTTTATTCTTTAAGTTTTGGCTGTACTCCAACAGTGTTCTAGTCTCACCCGTTGGCTCTGCCTCCCAAGATAGACCGCCTTATTCCGATTGTATGTCCAGGTGAACCGTAGGCTACAATCTTGTCTATTCAACCAGTTCAGTTCGCAGTTCGCTGACTACTATCTTCGCGAATCTGTGATAACACAGAAACCTTTTGTCAAGGACACAATGGACATTTTAAATGTCCTAAGTGAAATGACATTCGATCCCGAGACTGAATATATAGTGACTATTGACATCGAGTCACTATATTCATGTATTCCTCAAGATGCCGCGCTGGTGGCAGCAGCGCGAGCATTGGCCACACAAGAGTGGTTTAATGATGCCCCCCCAGAGTTTTGTGTTACAGTGTGTAGAACTGGCACTCACAAGAAATTTCTTTAGCTATAAAAATGAACTGTTCCTCCAAGTTACAGGTACATCAATGGGCGCGACCATGGCACCTAGCCTGGCCTGCATTTATGTAGGCCAGTTTGAGGAGCACATCATTGATTCTGACACCAATCCCTTCAAAGGCCGTTTGCGCCTTTGGAGGAGATATATTGATGATGTGCTCTGCATATGGTCAGGAGAAGAAACATCTCTCCTACAGTTCCTGAACTGGTTGAATAGACAAGATTGTAGCCTACGGTTCACCTGGACATACAATCGGAATAAGGCGGTCTATCTTGACCTTGATATCGAAGCTGTGGAAGGAGTATTCCAAACGAGCGTACACCAAAAGCCCACGGACAGAAATTCGTTGCTCTCCTATCAATCTTACCATCCGAGAGCCTTAAGAGATAATCTGCCCGTGGGACAATTTTTGCGCTACAGGAGGAATTGCTCCTCGACTGAAATATATAAAGAGCAAGCAGAAGTACTCAGTAAGAAGCTGGAAGCCAGGAACTATCCGCGCAGGGTCATTAAACAAGCCAAGAAAAGGGCTTTGAACCCCCCGAGATGTGTACTGTTGGAGACCCATACCAAAGAGAGAGAGGAATGTATCCCTGTGATAATGACCTACGACCCAATGGCCACTAAGATTCGCCAATCCATCAGAAAGCACTGGTCTTTATTATCCCCTTCGGATTTCAAGATGCCACCTCCACGCTTTGCATTCCGAAGAGCTAACAATCTAAAAGATAAACTGGTGCATACCAGGATAATTGACATTTCAGAACCAGAAGCAAACACAATTCCTAATGGACATTTCCCGTGTGGAAATTGTTCAGTATGTCCTTTAACAAGCAAAACCTCTACAGTGACTCTCCAATCTAGTAATAGTTGGTCACTTGAACAGTTTAGTAACTGTAACACTACTAACGTAGTATACAGACTAAAGTGTGAATGTGGCCTGAACTACATCGGGCTCACTACACGTAAAATAAAGCTTCGCATCCAGGAACACGTGAGCACCATAAGAAGCGGAAAACTTACCACGAAGCTAGTGCAATATTGCCATCGCAACAGACACACTTTCACATGGGTTGTCCTGGAAAGAGTGACAAGGGATGCCCAGACAATAGAGAGACGTTTAATTACAAAAGAAGCTAGATGGATATTCCAGGAAAAGAGTGAACAGAAAGGACTTAACGAACTCCTTGAGTGGAATAAGCTACGCTAGAGATGTTCTTTTGCGAAGGTAGCTACTGACTGCTGTGTACTTACAGGCCCGTAAACATCATTCCAGCTAGATGCTCTAATAACTACCTAATTCAGCAACAGAAAACATAGGTCCACAACAGGCCTTATAATAGTGTCGCACATGTCGTGGTGGATAGTGGGGTACTAAGTGTGTAATATCAATGGAGTTTATACAGCACACACAAGTTCAACATAACCATTTTATGTGCATAATACCAATGTAGTATATACAACACTCATAAGTTCAACTTTAGCAATATATGACAATTGTGACCTATGGAAGCAGTGACATCATAACTATAAAATCCATAATAAATTGTTAATTCTTGCCTATTTTGTAACAAGATGTGTGGTCATATATAATGTTTCTGACTAATAAAACTATAGAATGAAAATTCGGCACTCACTGCGAAATCTAGCGAGATTTCGAGTGAAAATACAGAGAATATAGCATTCACAATAGGAGAACTACCTATCCAAGATGGCGACCATACCTGAGGTATCGATTGTTTTAATATTAAGCCATGTGAATAAGCGGGTTAGAATGAGAGATATCCTTTTAAATAACATCTGCAGGCGAGTCCAGCATAATATTTAAACTGGCAATAATAAGAGCTTGTGAAAAGGGGCACCACGTCTTAATTGGCGCACTTTATAGCGGAGGTCTGGACATGTTAAAAATGCTAACATCCAGCATCAGGATTCTCTAATTAGTACCGTGTAAATACAGAAAAACGGATTATGTTTAAAATCAATAAAGCCCATTTAAGAGGAAAGATCGAGATCCCGCGAGAACTCGACGGGACACACGCAGGGTCCTTGTATTACAGTGACTCGGGACCCATTCTAATATGGCGGCCGGAAGCACGTGACTCACACAGCCAATCAGGCAGTGCGAAAATCGGCACTAGATACGATAAATGCAATAGCTGATGAGGTTGCTGGTGTTCCAGGGCTGAGTGCACACCGGACGGTTCTCCTCTATTGGTAACAAATTAATTGGGGCGCGAGGGGGCCTTTTGGGTGCATCTTTGATGAGAGATCTTCAAATTACAGGTACAAGACGTGTCTTTTTAAATGTAACCCTGATCTTTTGATGTTTGGTCTAGCAACAGTAACGAAGGGAGACTGGACCAAGCTCACCAATGGGGGTTGTTATCCTTTTAAATTCCTCTTGGCTGGTATGAGAGGCAAGATTCATTTTAGGGTAATTATTTCCTTCCTTGCAGCATCACGCTGTTTTTCTGCGTAGAATAGCATTGTGAATTGAACAGGGTAGGACAGCAGGTAACCTTGACTCTATATGTTTTATGTTTTACTACAGCGCGCAAAGCCCAGTGTCCTTTGCAGTGGCATTGAAAGTGGTTTGCCCTGAGGAAATTGCCTGATAGAAACCAAGGCAATGAAACATGTCGGCTGTAAGAAGGGTGTGAATCGATTGGTAGTATTCACATCCTCTTTTTTTTATTGTTCATATATGTACCGTATGCAACAAGAAGGAACACCATTAAAGAAATTGTCCCAGTTGCAGAGTATATTATATGTTAATTGTTAAATGTTGTACGTTGTGTTACATATAATTTGTGTGCACTGCACCACTCACTGTTTTCTCGTTGGGTTTAGGACACGTTTCCGTTACAGCTTGATGGCACCAATGATGATAACAGGGCCATCCTGGTGAGTACCAGCCAGGGGTCCCACTGGTGGTGCGCCCGTGCGGTGCCATCTCGCTTTCTCACCTTTTTTCTGTCGTTACACTAGGTGAATGTGGGTTTGCACTTGTTTAAGTCTGTCTATCAGAGTTGGGCTATTTTTAACAGTGGCAGTAGACTGAGACATCCCCTACTCTAGATTCATTGCAAGAAGAGAGGTATGTTGTAATTTATGTACAACCAGCGATGCCTGCAGATCTTTGTATGGTATGGTAACTGCCTTGAACACTAGGACAATAGTAGTTTGTTGACTCCACAACACTGGACCAACGTACCTCAACAGATGACTCAGCTTCTACACCCCCACTGCCAACTCCGCTCCGCCGACCTTGCCCTCGCCACAGTCCCCCGCTTCCGAAGAGGGACCTCTGGCGGCAGATCGTTCTCCCACCTTGCCGCCAAGACCTGGAACACCCTCCCCATCCACTGACTGCAGACCCGAGACCTGCTGACCTTCAGAAAACTCCTCAAGGCTTGGCTTTTCGAGCAGTAACAGTATACCCCACCCCAGCGCCTTGAGACCCTCACGGGTGAGTAGTGCGCTTTACAAATGATATGAGTGATTGATTGATTGAAGATGCAATACTTCCCATCATTGGCGGCCTCTATTATCAACATGTTCAACCCCAAGGGTGAAGAGGACACAAGAGGACCAGCACCAAAGAGCAAAGTTTCCACCCTACCAGCTCTTCGTACATTTAACCATACGATGCAATACTTCCCATCATTGGATGCCTCTATTATCAACATGTTCAACCCATAGGTGAAGAGGACACAAGAAGACCAGCACCAAGGATCAAAGTTTCCACCCTACCAGCTCTTCGTACATTTTCCCGTATGATGCAACACTTTCCATCATTGGCTGCCTCTATTACAAACATGTTCAACTCTTCTCATTCAATGGGCGTGGTCCCCGGCCAGGTGAAGCAGACAATTATCTTCCCACTACAACAAAAAACCTAAAGATGTACTGGAATACCACTGAGTAATTTCTAATTTCTCATATTCTAATAATTTAAGATTGATTAATTATCTTGCCAAAACACATATTGATTTTTTTCAGTGTGCCTAATTGTAGATGCTGTTGTGTTTGCCCACATGGAATATGTTCCAACAAAGGGGCTATCTGGACTTTTGTCCGTCCCAAGGTTTGCTTGTCCGGCTGTTCAGACACCTGCAGGACTAGATGCAGTCAGTTGTCAAACAGCCGATGGTAAACTACAACGCTGAGCACAGGATCTTCTTCTTGAAGTCCCTTTGGATGTTATTTGGAAGTCTGATGTGCGTCAGTTGAGCTGTGTGGGGAACCAGGACTGTAAAAAGGGAAGTCAGATCAGGTGAAAATTGAGGTGCAGAGCACGTCTAATGGATCCAGCACTACAGTAACAAAGATGCTACAGTGTAGTGCAGGAGTGCGTTTGTTGAGCTGTGTGAGTGGTCAGACATTCTGGGCCTTATTTATGAAGACTTTTTGTGACGCACCGGCAGTCTAAAAAATGCGTTATGTTGCGCCCTATTTAAAAAGTGACGCATCTAGGCAGATGCGTCACTTTGTCAAGCCCGGCACTACATTATACATGTGTCAGTTATAATGTTTGCAGTGTGGGCGTTCCCCCGCAATAAAGGGTCATAGAAGTGGTGCAGTGAAATCCATGAGATTTCACTACATCACTTCTAGGACGCCTAAGCGTCAAATCCTCACACCTGCTTTACAGCAGGCGTCAGACTGATGCAAGCCCTTGCCCCATGTGAAAGGACACAATGTTGCAGTTGCATCTATTGTCAGACACACCCCAGCAATGCACCACTTTTGCCCCTACAGATACGTTAGAAATATGACGTATATGTAACTCCTTGTGACATGGAGCGCCGTACATTAAATACTGTGCATCCATCCTGTTGCAAGGAGGGCCCAGTGAAAACTGTTGCATCACTGTTTTCACGCAGCAATGCAACAGTTTTCAGAAATGAGGCCCTTAATGATGGCAGAAAGTTCTGAAGTTCATGATTGACGTGTGATATAGAAGTATGGTGGATAAAGTGCTAAAACCTCAGTGTGTTCAATTAACAGCGATGAACCTTTCCCAGAGCTGTTTTTGGATGATATGTCTCAGGATGAGTTGCAGTAGGATTTGAGAAATGCTTTTGTGAGGCTCTATAACTGTCTTTATCAGTATTTTTCAGGCTATGATTGATGCCTATTTGCAAAGCTGCTTGACAGGTGATGCTGCAATAGCAGAGTGCTCAGATCAGCATTCAGGTGCATTTGCTAAACGGTGATGTACTGTAATGTTGTAGTAACTTGGTGTCCGCGTGTCAGGACTGAGGCACATGGAATCCGTACTGTGTCCCTGAATAGTCGAGCACTGGCAATTCAATAGCACATCTGGACTGAGGTGCACTGGTAGAGCTCATGGTACCCTTGTACTCCAGCTCTACTCCAGGATGATAAAACAAACGATACCCAATAGATATACTCCTCCGGTGTGAAATCATACTGCCCTTTGATCTGCTGCCCTCGACAGAGGTGTCTCTCCAAAGTGCTGGGATGTGGAAAGATCACAGTGAGAGAAACAGAACAGAAAAAGTGAAGCATGTGACTTTTAGATCATTAATGAAACTACAGGGCGGTTAGGCATGTCAGTGACGCCAGATGAGCAGTGGCAATTGGCAAGGCCCACTGGCATCCCTTCTCTGAGCTTCGCTTGTGCTGCTGCCTCCTTTATACCTCTTCTCCTTCCAACTGAAATTGATATATTCCAGTTTCACTCAGACTACCAGAGAAAATCTGTCTGCATTTATTTATCTAGGCCTGTGCAGAAAGATAGGATTCTTTTAGCATGGTTACCCCCACTTTTTGCTTGTTGTCAGCATGTTTGTGACCTAGTCTGACTGGGATCTTGCTAATGAGGACCCCAGTCACTGTGCTTTCCACCTAAATTGACCAAGGTAAGTACTTGGCAAAATCCACAAATGACTACTGGTGTACCCTTGTAAGTCCCTAGTACATGGTACTGAAGTACCCAGGGCTTAGGTACACCAGGGGTCTCCCATGGGCTGCAGCATGTATTCTGCCACCCATGGGAGTTCACTTAAATGGTGACTACAGGCCTACCATTGCAGCCTGTGTGAGTTGGTGCTTGCACCTCTCACAACAGATATATGTTTCCTTATGTCTGAGGTCAAAGCACTTAAAATCTATAAGTCAGCCCCATGGCAAGCTCTTCAGTCCTGAGGGCGGGCTGCTTGGTTACGAGTTTGAACACGTATTAGCAACCAGGGGACCCATTTGCCGCACGACCATGTGTGTTATTTCTAAATATTCCAAAGCAACTGTTGCCCAGCTCAGATGTCTTGTTGCCAAATATAGCATTAATTAATGATACACCCACACAATAGAGATGCAATAACACATGAAGACACGAGTGAGGTCAATACAACACATGTACAACAAGAACAGATGAACAGAGAGGTCTTTCCATTCATTCTTTGAATCTTAATTCAAAATCTTCCGTTACAAGTACAGTTGTGCGCAGCCAGAACAATTTGCCCTGTTAAAGCTTCCTCAGGGCAGGGTCACTCTGAGCATCGAATTATCCAGGGCTGTGTCCAGCAGTCAAAGATTCACTCACACACATGTGGCGTCTTCACACAATATCCTGGCATCAATAATCAAGAGAAACAGCATATTATTTGGATTTTGTGTCCCAAGAATTTATGTAGGAGAATCACATTTAAATTATGACCTCTGTATCACGTATCAGGACTGACCACATAGTGTTTTTTGCCCTGAGAAGGCTTATAACTGAGCAAAACATGCTGCCAGTGCATAACTGTATTTGTAACAGAAGATTTTGAATAAAGCTTCAACGGAAGAACCTCTCTGTTCATCTGTTCCTGTTGTACATGCTTTATATTAACCATACTCATGTCTTCGTGTAATGTTCCCTCTCTATTGTGTGTGTTTGGTTACAAGTGTGAGGGTGCCTCATGCATGAGCAGGACACCCCTACCAACCTCAGAGTCGATTCTCCAGGTTTGTAAGTGCGGTCAGCCATTTTAATCCATATAGTAGGCATCAGTCATTACAAGATGTCTAACTATATAGTGGCTGCACCATATCCGGTCATGTTTGGTATCAACCATGTTGGAATCATACCCCAACACTGATTCCAGTGTTGGAAGTATGATCCTATGTACTGGGGGCACCATAGGGTACCCCCCCTTGTACTCCCAGTAACAGCTTTTCAGGGCCTGACAGCAAGCTAGAGCTGCTGCCAGCCAAAGGCACAATTCTGTCTGCCTGCTGCTGATCTGAGCTTGAGCAGGGGAAGGTGGAACAATAGGTTTCATGTCACAGGGAGATGTGGCCACCTCCCAGGCAGGACTCTTGCCAGTGCCACTAGATTGCTTTGAAGGGCCCATTTGGTGCCCTCCTTGTATTCTAAAGTTTCAACCAGTACTGGGAGCCCTTGGCTGTCATTCTGGTGTGAAACTGGACAAAGGACATGAGAGTATCCTCACCTCTGCCCAGCCCCTCCCCTTCGAAGGACCACTGAGTTGTTCCAACCCTTTCCTCAGGGTTTGTAAGGGCTTACCTGTGGGTAGGTCCTCAGATTCATCGTGGAACAAGACTCAACCCTGAAACTACGTCACTCTTTGATCTTCTAGGTACCTGGACTTCGGTGGACTTCGCTTGGAACCAAGACTGCACCAAGCAACCAAGCAAGACTTTTGCTGCTCCTGGTCTCGCTGTTCTGCAAGTCTTCTTTGTCATCTGTGTCTGTGCTTCTGCAAGGTTCTTCAATGGACATGTGGGCATTAAGGACAACTGAAGTAATCTCCATTGGAGTGAAGGAGTCACTCCCCTGCATCTGTAGGCACCACAACAAAGCTGACCAGTCTGTTGCTCCTGACATCATACAGACTTCCAGAGGCCCCGCAGCACAAGTGATGGGTCTAGAACTACCTCGAGGCTTGACTTGTCCTCTCTGCAATTTTGAGGCCAGTATCCCTTATCCAAACTCCTGTGCACCGCAAAAACTTGCAGTTGCCAAGGCATGTTGGCTCTGCACTCCAGAGATCATTGGCTACAAGAAGCTCCAGCCTCCAGCATCTCTTCCTTCCAAGATCAGCATCCTCACTCCATCCTCTGCACCATGGCCTTCATGTTTGGTAAGCTTCTCGAGGTCCTCTAGCGACTCCTGTGCCTCTGGACTGTAGGTCCTCCTGAGGGTCTTCTACTGCTTCAGCGGGCTCCGCTATTTGCTCGGGGACTGCTCCAACCCTCTTGCTATTGATGAGTCCCTTGGACCTTGCTGGTCCCAAAGTTGCTCCTTCTTCGGTTTATAGTCAGTTGTGGCTACCAATGCTTTTTGGTGCTGCCACCAGACACCGACCACCTACAGCGACAAGGTCCCCGTCGACTTTTCAGAGCCTCCCGACATCAGTGGACACTGTGTGTTCGTGGCTCCTGGTCATCTCCGAGTGGTTTAGGCAGGTTCTTCACTTCCAGAATCCACCCTTTGATTCCATTGGAAATGTGTTATAGTCTTCTGCAGAGGCACCCTCTTTGAAGTCTTCCATTGTCAGCGACAGAGCTTTCCAACGTCTCTTCATCTCTTCATCCCTATGCACCTGGTTTACCTGGCATAGGTAACCTGGTTCCTGTGGCATCCACTGGTGAAATGACTCTCCAACGTTCTATCTTCCAAAAGGTTTCTTCGGGTCTTACTGGAAGGGTGTTGCATCCTGTCAGCCTGTCCATGCCCAGCCCGTCCTGGTGTGCATCTCTGGGCCTCTCAGTCCCTCTCCGTACCTCCCTGTGCCTCTCTGAACCTCTCTGTGCCTCTCTGTACCTCGCTGTACTTCTCTGTACACCTCCATGCCCCACAGTGCTTTTCTGTACCTCTTTGAGACTCTGAGAACATCTATGTGCCTCTCTGTACCTCTCTGTACCTCTCTGTGCCTCATTGTGCCCTTCTGTGCTTCTCTGTACATATCTGTGCCTCCCAGGGCCTCACTGTGCCTACCTGGACCTCTCTGGGCCACTCGGTGCCTCTATGTGTACCCAGTGCCTCTCTGTGCCTCTTTGGATGCTTCTCTGAGCCTCTCCATGCCTATCTCAGCTTATCTGTGCCTCTGAGGATCTCACAGTGAATTGGAAGCTGCATTAGAAGATATATTTATCTCCCACTTTCATATTTTGAATGTTTAATGGAAAACTATAAAATGAGAGCATCATGGTCATATATTAAACATTTAGGTAAAAATTTACAAAAAGAATTGAAAAATAAAATCAGAACGCTCTTTTTTCACTTTCAATAACTTAAAGTTATTATTTACAAATATTAAGTTGATGGAGCAACCAGGAGCTCTGCTGTGAGTACATCTTACATGTTTCTGGTGGTGTCTGTGAGTAAACTTCACAATCTAATCACCTTAATGCATCATTCAGGTGAACTGTATGGAAATCCCACCTCTCTTTAAATAAATTGGTTTCTGATCTTCGCTTCCCCCTCAATATATATAGCTGACTTTACGTTACCCCTACCTGCTCTCTGGCACCTTTGCTGTCAGCCCGCCCTCCCCTAGACTGGACTCCTGTCTCCTGTCTCCATCACCAGGGAAACTAGCCTAGGTAAAATAAATATCCTAATAACTAGAGGCCAGATATACGACTATTGGATTTAGTGCCTCGCAATTTGCGAAAAATTGTGAGTCGCAAATTCCGAGGCGCTAAATCCAATGTACAACAGTGTCTCAGACACTGTTTGCGATTCCCAATGGGGTCTCAAATTGCGACCCCATTGGGAGTTGAATATTAATGAGCTTCTTGTCTTTGTGAGCCCATTGGGAATGACAGGCCCTCACAGGGGTGGTGGGTTGCTGGGCTCAGCAGACCACCATGTCTAGGACTGCTTTCAAATAAAGCAGTTTGTGTTTTTTAAATGCAACCCATTCACCACCCTCAGCTCTGCTGCTGTGTGTTTGTGTGGGGGCTGCAGCCCATACACCAGCCTCGGCTGTGCTGCCATGTGTTAGTTGGGGAGCATTTCATACACCAGCCTCAGCACTGCTGCTGTGTGTTTGTGAGGGTCACAGTCCCTACACCAGCCTCAGCTCTGCTGCTGTGTTTGTGGTGGTGCAGCCCATACACCACCCTCAGCTCTGCTGCTGTGTGTTTGTCAGGGGCTCAGCCCCTACCCCAGTCTCAGCTCTGCTGCTGTGTGTTTGTGGGGGGCACGTCCCATACACTAGCCTCAGCTCTGCTGCTGTGTGTTTTTGTGGTGGGCACAGCCCATACACTAGCCTCTGCTCTGCTGCTGCTGCTGTGTGTTTGTAGTGTAGTTCCTATTTTCCCAATAGGCCCTGCGCATTGGAATAACATAAACAGTAGTATAGACGTAGAAGTGCGGATCTTCCAGTCCTCTACTGACTATGCTAAACTTAATTGGGTTTGTTACCAACTAGCTCAGAGGTCACTGGAAACTTTCTTCTCTGAATAGGAAGTGATAAGCTTCAATGGTACAGACAAGAAGGGATTCAGTTTTCCAACAACCGTGCAACATGACAACTTTGCTCCTCAGATAAGAGTCAATCTCTAGGGTCGTGTGAAACAATAGACAGTTGTTTTACTCAGTCAGTTGTTGTGCAGATTACTTTCACAATATGTAGAGAATAGAGAGACGGGCGTTTTCAATAAAAGGTAACATTTATTGAACAGTCTTTCTTCTCGTACAAGAGAAATGAATTGCCACAATTGCAAGACTTGTTATTATAAAAAGTATGTACGGTAAGATGAGTATTGCGAAATAATACTGTAAAAGCATTGATATGGTTTCTTAGCCATACAATGGTTTAAAATGAATAAAACATATATACATTCATATATACATTAGGCTAAAATACTCAACTGGTGCTTCTAACTACGCCTACCCCAGTGTACCTGACCTAAGCCTAATACTTGGGAGGGGAGTAAATAAGTAGCTTTAAGTTAAGTTGGTTTTGCCAAGGTTTGCTTCAAGAATTCTCCCTATGGGTTTAGTCAACATCATACCTCTGGAATAGAATGATGGAGGTCTGGTATCTCCTTCAGGGAACTCGATATCCCAGTCACTCGCAAGAGTGGCTTGGAAACGCCGGAGCTGGATTTCTCTGCAGGAGAAAAGACAGTGTCTCTCTCAGCGCGTCGAGGAAGAGGAGGAGGGGCAGCGTCCGCGGGCAGCTTGCATCTGCTGGGCTCTTGCAGGGGACGGCTGTTCAGCTCCTAAGTTCACCACACCATCGTTCGCTAGTTAGCAGCGATAGCAGTAGCGATAGAAGCTATGGTATCATCAGCATAACAGCAGCAACTTCAGCTTCAGCGAAGACAGCAGCGTTTGCTTAAGGCAACGTTGGTAATATTTATACCTGAAAGGTGCCTTGTTTGTCGTAAGTTTTTGGACATAAGACGTCAATAAAGATGTCACCAGGAAGTGATCGTCTATCAGTGCTCATTAGAGTTCTATTACTAATCAAAACATAGCAAGCGGGGATTTCCCAGGTTGCTGAGTTTTATCTTGTTGAAGAACTCGGAGTGTTAATCTAGGAATCTTAGATAGTAACTTCTGCTATGTCATTGCACTAATTAGCTGCAAAGGAAGTGGCAGAGGAAGCGATTCTGAAATGTGGCTCTGTTCGTGTGAGGCCAGAGACGAGTTTCTGAATATTGCATTTGATCCGTTATGCCAATATAGGGAACAAATGGATTTATAGCCGTATAGGGGCATAAGGTCACAGTATCGATCAGGGTCCTAGATTAGAACGCAACACCCACTCCACGAATTCATGTCCATCAAATTACTAAAACTAGAGCAATAAGATGCATGTGTAACATTGCCCACCCCAAAATACATATATGCATTTGAAACAGGCGTATTTGTAATACGTGAAAATGTATCTACTGTACGTTTTTGAAGCATAGAAATCATTCAAAATTATAGCATATGCAATCAATGAACGATTTTGCAAAAAGAATTACACATGAAATATCTCTTAATACAGAAAAGAAGGGCGAGATAATTTCATCACAAAAAAATGCATTGCAGTAAAATGTGCTAGTGTATAATTATTATGTCTCTAGATGTATCTAAAAATAGAAGTAGAAGTAGAAGTTTCTGTTCTCTATGAATAGTTCTACTTTAAGCAAAGAATTTTCGTGCCAGAAAAAGGTGAATATTAAAAAGTGTTCAATTCAAAAGAATTTGAGCTTGAACGGGGAAAATAGAGTTCCAACGCTTTTAGCAGTTTTTGTTGTTCAAAACTGAAGGCCGAATTCAGAGTTCATGGGAACGCTGTGTGTCGGAATGCTTCTCTAAAGTTATTGTTTCTGTTCGGGTGAGAACATCATATCAGACAGGCTCTCAAAGAATTGGTCTACAAAATCAGGTGACAGTTCGACCAAATTCGATAGTGCTGTAACTTGGCAGGTGTGAGAATGATTGCTGTCATCAAAGGCAGGATCAGCAATGCTCACAGATGGTCGTACCTGGATGATGTTGCTTTTGTCACTCGCTCCACTGTTACCACTTGGTCGTAGTACAGGAGTCTCAACGAATGCCGTCATCAGGATTGGTAGCCGCTGGGGACAACACAATGCGCGAGCCGTTATCGGACTGAGCAAAGTATCGATATCCATTGGTACTGCTGATGGAAGTGCAAGACAGGTGTCCAACACGCATTCATCTCCGCATAGCATACATCGTAGCACAGGTAAGATGCAGGATTGCCATATAGGTCGGAATGAAAGGAACCAGGTCATGTTTAGATCTCTCAGCCTGGCCAATCCAAGGACTCTAGTTATCCTGTCCCGGTAGCGGATTGCTAGGATTGTTTCTTCCATTCCCATAGGAGTCATGTCTGAGCTGTGGCTTGCCATATTGGAGCAGGAGGGTCAAAAATAAAATCCCTGCTACAAGTCCCAAAAATAGGGGTATGCCGCCAAATACAGAGTGGACAAAATTTGGAACGATTCCCAGAATTGCTTGAAATGGTGTTAGCAGTCCCGTAAAAATCGTCTTAAATATGCCTGGGATGCCTGTGGCACTAGACATGTTAAGGAGTTGGCTCAACATTTCTACGAAATGCACGGGGCAATTTGTTGATAAAAGGTCATGAACCTCCGTAGCTGTCCTTGCAACTAGGAGATCATACGTCTCTTTTGATGACGTGATGGGCACTGTTGTCTGCAAAAGCACAGACTTCATTTTGCTTAAAGTATCAATTTGTATAGAAGAGAAATGCATACAAGGCCAGATGGGAGTCTCTATGTCTCCAGGGCCGCTCGGGAACAATGCTTGCATACAGCATTTGACCATGGAAGTTACGCTTACGAGATAGGCTTTCCCTGGCAAAAGGCCACAACATCTGTGATCCGTTCTTAGAATGTAACTCCCATTCGCGAGTTGCATAAAGAAAGGCTCTATCTGCGTTGCAGGTGTGACAAGCTGGTGGCATGAAAGGTTGTTAGTATTACCTTCACAGGCTCCATGTAAATACCCTGGCACAAAAGTATACCGCTTAGTGAACGTTTACAGTTTTCACCACTAAGAAATATATTTTTGTCGCTGTCACTATAGCATGAATGTGTGTATGGTAATTTCCATGCTAACTTAACATAACCTTTACCTAATCGTTCACACTGGCCAGTAGGTATGTATTCAAGGCACTTTTTAAATCGGAAAGTTGTTATCGGAATTATGATAATCCTGTGTATTATCCATTCAATGACAGGACTTTCTGACATTGTCAATGGTAATCTCTCAAGTTTTTCGATGCTCAGGAATGTATAGTCTGCTCCTTTCTGTGCCAAGCTGATTTGTTTATCAGTAAGGTTAAAAATGGAAAACAATGACGTTGTGTTGATTAAACGCCAAAGCACATAGCCTGAACGAAGATTTTGCAGCGTCCAGCCTAATTGTACAATAGAACGTAATTGTGACTGGCCATGCAGTAACATTAGCAAGTTTCTGTCTATTATATCAAAGGCAGGGGATGCAATATGCTCCAACGAATATATTCTGGAGGACAGAGTCATTAACCCATTGTCCACTGCAGAAAGTGTTTTTTCCAAATTAATACGATCAATTTCTCGTATTTTTTCAGCTGTTTCAATTTGTGTGACTTTCCAAGCCACGTTGTATGCAGCATAGATACTGGTCGCTATGAAACGCTTTTGACGCTGTTTGCGTGGTCCCATAAGAAAATCGCGCAAATCAGCACCCTCTTTAAGTAAAGACAAGTGTTGCTTAATTTCAGCCAGTGTGGATGATCCTAGCCATTCAAGGCAGAGTTTCCCTACACTGTATGTTGTTACTATCCCTGGATGTTGTCTCTGGGAGTATCTAGGGTCTTGTCTGGTCATTTGTAACCCCTGTGTTTTATTCAGGAATCTATCTTGACAGTTGTTTGTGTCAGTAGGCCAGATTAACCACTTTTTCCAATCAGGATGTGTTCTGTTTAGATGTAGAATTTTAGTTACGTCTATCTCAATATCTGTTGTTGTATTTTCAGGTATTGGCTTTGGAATAGACGGTTTGTTTAGGTCTTTGATCTTAGCTAGGCCAAGACAGGATGTTTGATGAATTGTGTCATTTAAAAACATCATTTGTTCTGGTATCATGCAGATTCTAAATAATGCTTCTAGGCCTTGTACCTGCCAATCTTTCGTACCCCAGATAGTTTTTGTTTCAATGTTATTTTTCCAATAATCAAAACCAAATGTCATCATTTTTACATAAAATGCTTCTGAATATATCAATTTAGTATTTGTCAACATGTTTTTCAATCCTGTTTTATCTAACAGTTTATAATAAAACGTTTCTGCATTACTGGTGTTAAACCCTGAGAAGTACTTGAATTTCTCAAAGAATGTTTTAGAACTGCTTTTAGGTGGTGTAGCACAATGTTCCCATTGATTATACTTAAAAAAAATTCTAGGCTGTGCAGATTTATGCAAATAATGATCGCCATAATGTGTAAAACAGAACATCTGTTCATAACTAGACGAACCTTGTAAATAATCATGTTCTGTAAATCTAGCTGACATTACTAAATCAGACATCATGTTATTAATACTATCAAAGTCCCAATCATCAGAGAATGTACTAGGTTTTACAAAGTCACTTAAGGAAACCTTCAGTTGATGAGAATACTTCAGGATCTCGACCGGACCATAGATCTCATAGTCAGTTTTCTCCCATACTACCCCACCGGGTATTGGAATGGCTGTGACATTTACTGTTGACAGTTCTCTTTTCTTCACGTGGGATGATCTGTGTGGTTTGAAGACTAGGTTGATGTTCTGACTTGCTGTGTCCATTGTACTATATTTCCCTCAATGAATTCTCCCAAACAAAGTACCATGATGAGCCAAAGCAGGAGGAAAAATACACCTAGACCAAACCAGAA
Organism: Lissotriton vulgaris; assembly: GCF_964263255.1. NCBI lineage: Eukaryota > Metazoa > Chordata > Amphibia > Caudata > Salamandridae > Lissotriton > Lissotriton vulgaris. The sequence goes on from NC_141693.1 coordinate 80,012,258, forward strand.
CTCTAACCATGGGGAAATAAGGTAGATTTCCTTCAGTTGATGAAAGAGTTCTGTTGCTTTTTCTTTAAAAGTCTTTTTTGTTTCTGGCATCACTTCGGGGTTGCTTTGATCCTCAGAAAAGTTGTCGAAGTTGATGAAATAACCAGAGGCAGTTCTGTCAATTGTTGGGATTGTTCTTTCAATTTGTCTTTCGGTAGCACTTTTTGATGCCACATCATTGTAGACTGGTGTTTCTTGACGAACTGTTTCAATCTGTGTTTCAAGAGGCACGAGTTCCATGGCATTATTGCATAGTCCTTCTCTGTGCACTGCAGGCTGATCGAATGTGATTAGTCTTTCAGTTTGAACCTCTTGGATTGTTGCAAATTTGGGTATTCTGTTGTTTCTCGGGAGTCCACTGGGCCTACTGTTGATTATAGCCACATGCTTGTGGTTTTACCAGGTCGATTGATACAACTCTGTTCTCCTTTTTACCAGCAAGGGGCGGTAGTACTACTGATCTTGTTCCGTTGATTGCTAAGACAGGTACTGCTTTTCTGTAAGAAGGCCCAAATTCCTTCTTCACCGCTATTTTTTCTCTGACTAGATCCCCAATCTTTGGAATCTAGACAGGCCTTTCTGGGGCTGTTGCTTGTGGTGCCTCGTCAGTGGTATCTGGCTGTTGCTTTAACTTTATGTTGCTTAAGGATTTTCTTGTTTCATTCAAGTCCTGTAAAACAGCCAAACGATCTTTGATATCAAAGTCTGTTGTCTTTTCTTGTACCACTGATATCTGACTATCGAGGTCCTGAATTCGCATTCTAATTCCGAACAATAGTTTGTACGGGCTGAAACCTTTTAGAGAATTTCTTGGCAAATTATTAAGACTGATCTGGACACTTATTAAATGTTTGACCCACCCAGCGCTTGAACCTAATACCTTCGCTGTTATAGATTGCTTTATGTCCCGTTTTTTTCTTTCTACCACACTATTCCCTTCGGGGTGTGATGGACAAGAATACCGCAACCCAACTCCCATGCTGGCCATGGCCTCCTTATAAGCTCGAAAGCTGAAAGCAGGACCCTGGTCAGAATGGAACATGGCAATTGCGTATGTGCTGATAAAGACTCGCAGATCTTTTATAACCGTTCTGGCGTCAGCCGAGCGCTGGGGCCACATTTTTTAAGTGGAGTTAGCCTTCATGATAAATAGGACGCAGAATGGCATGTAGACAGCGTTACGCTGTTTTTTATTGGTAGCCGGTAGCGTAGTTCACTACTGCAATCCCTGTCGCAGTCGGGACAATTCTTTACATATATTTGATGTTGCACGCTCATTCCCGGCCACCAGTATACTGATTGTAATTCGGTCAGAGATTCCCTCATTGCATTATGCCTTGGACCTTCACCCATGTGTGCGTATGCTATTAATAACTGTCTCCGGTTCATGTTTGGAATTACCCTATCCCCAACTCCAGGGATTCGAGCAAAAGGAACGGAGTTTGCATCGATTACGTATGCATAATTGAGTGGATAGTTCACGGGTAGTGCTGCACAGTCGCCTTTTACAGTCGTTTTTACTGCCAGCATGGTTTCCCCGTCTATGTATTTTTCTGCACGCTTTTTTGTGGCTACGGAAGCCGGTTTAGTCGCTTCCGCTGTGGCTGTTAGCCAATGAATTCCCTGCAACGTGAACGCCATCACGTTGAAGACTCTATGCGTGTATCACGTGAGTCTTTTGTAGTTCTTTCTGTAAAAGAGCTACCTGGTTCCAGAGCAATTTATGCTTTATTGTGGCACCTGTGTCATCTTTGTAATCGTTTTCAATCCAGCTCTGCAATTTATTATTGTAAGAGTTGACGCAAAAATGAGAGTCACACACGATAAGTGTCAGGAATTCACGTTCTGCATTTTCGAGCGCCATCTTTAAACATCTGATTTCAGCTCTCTGAGCCGAACAGTACTTTACTGATTCAGTTTTTGTTATTTTTGGTCTGAATTTACCGCACAGCCAACGACCTTTAATAATCACACAGGCTGCATCGTAGGATTTGCTTTCTACGGTAAAATGCTGTACAAATCTATCTGTATAGATTATACAGGCGTATTGTGGGAGAGGCAGAAGTTCGATTGGCAGAGGATATTCTTCTTCATATTCTAAATCATTCAGTTCTTCGAATAACGGGGCGAAATAGTATTTCACATCTTCCGCTCCAAGAGAATCTACACACTGTATCCATTTTGGATCCAGTGACACTGTAGGCAGGTTTACTGGGCTGAATAGTGCCTCGAAGGCGGATTCTGCTGTGAGGATATTAATCCGTTTCCCGTGTGCTAGTTCTCGTTCATTTGCTAATGCAATTTGTACTGCTTTCACAGTATTTTCTGTGTGACCGAATGATTTTTCTGCTTGTGTGTACAAGTGAGATTTTATTGAAATTGGTACCTTTTCCCCCTCATTAGAGGTTAGGTACGTGAATCCGCATCTTCCTGGGATGACTCGGATTACAAGATCGCGTGTGTTGTCACGTGTATCTAATTTGGTTTTGCTAACATATCTGTTTGCAGTGATCTCAAAATTTCTGTGTGTTTTTGAGTCCAGGTGATTTGTTTAAAATCAGGTTTAATTAATTCGTAGAGAGGTTTAACCCTCTCTACGTAATTTAGAATGTAAGTTCTTCCGAAATTCAGAAAACCTAGAATCGATTGTAAATTCTTCAGCGTTTTTGGAGCTTGGAGTACAGCGCACTTCTCTAAGAAGTTGTCCGCTAGGCTTTTCCCTTCACTTGTTAACTTGTATCCTAAAAATAATACTGCCAGATGGGCAATTCGAGACTTTTTAAAGTTGAATTTGTAACCCTCTGCTGCGAACCCAAGTATAATGGTGTTCACTCTTTTCAAGTGAGTATCCAAGTCGTCATCTGTGAGATAGATATCATCTACGTAAGATAATGCCTCGTCATCATACATTTGTAGTAACTCTGTTACTCTAGCTGAGAATAGTCCTGGGCTGTTCTTGAACCCCTGTGGGAGCCTACAGAAATTTTTCTGAGACCCCATTACGGAGAAAGCGGTCAAGTATCTGCTTTCTCGTGCAATGTTTTGACAAAAGAAACCATTAGATATGTCTAATGTCGTTTTATATTTTTTCTAACTATGTTATTCATTAGGGCTGCACTATGCGAATTTTGTACTGCAAAAGTTTTGCAACATGCATTAAGGTGTCTGTAGTCCAAAACTAGACGATATGAATTGTCTGGCTTGGAGACAGGAAACAAAGGATTGTTCATTTGAGAGGTGCATGTTTCAATCACCCCCTGGTATTCAAGTTGATCTACGATCTCCCTGACTTGTTTTTTAGCTTCTTGCTTAATGGGATACTGCCTTTGTGCAGTTGGTTCACTTTTTAACTGGATTTTGTGAGGAGAGTCCTCATCCCATCCTACATGATTTTTATATAATGCTGGTGCCTGGGCTACTGCCCATTTCCTTGCATAAGTATATTTTTTGTGAATCGGAATGTGATTCGAGAAGGCAGGCATAATCATTTCTTCGCCACGAGGGCACTCCCTGACAAACTCTGGGGGCCAATCTTTTTCAGCTAACAGAATATCATAGCCTTTTGAGAGTTTATCCCAAAATAGACCCCTTATTTTCCTAGTCTTATCACCCTCTATACGAAGTGTTATCTCGTATATCTTATGGAGCTTGCTAAGTCTGGTGTCGGCAGTTTCAACCTGAATGTATTCATTCGTGTCCACTGTCTCCAGAGGACTCATCAAGATCTTGCGGGCTATACTGATTTCTGCTGCTCTGTCTATCATTGTCTGTGCCCACTCCCCGTTTTTCAACTGTGTCCTCAGTATTCTCGGCATGTTCGATTACTCTAATACTGGCTACTTTCTTTTTGGGAAATTGAGATTTTTTACTCTGAGCAGGTTCCTTGTCTTTGGACTTGGTGTGCTCTCCTGGGTCTGACCGTCCTCTTCTTTCCGATTTCTACAAAAAAGATCGAGAGGGACGTGTATCAATACTTTGATATCTATCAAGTTTTTTCAGATATCCCTATTTCTAAGGTTATATCTTTTCTCAGAGGGCTCCCTCTGGGGAGACTGGTGTTTTCGAGTCGGAGTTCTTTCCCTCCGTCGAGGAGACCTTCCTCTGGACTGGAAAACTTTTTCCTTGGGAGTGGATTGTTTATTTCCATCCCAGCTCTTTTTAGGAGTGTTTGAATTATTTTTAATAAATAATTTTTCAGGGTTTTCGAGCAGTTGGGGCTTAACCGGTTTTCCACCCAAGCTGTCTCTACCTAATTCTTCATAGCATTTCTCTATGATTCTGGCAAGCTCAATTGGCTGATCTGTTATATCTGTTTCCCTCAACTTCTGGCGGATCGCCACAGATGCTGCTTCTCCCTTTATATTGGCTAATAATATAGCCGAGAACTGCTTGAAGTCTTTCAGTAATTTCATACCAAGAGTTAAAGCAGGTTCTGGACCGTATTCATTCTGAATTTGTTTTAGCACTTCTGGTATTACCGCCATAGACGGACCACCATGTGTTTTTGTGTAAATGGAAGCAAAAACTGTACCCCAAGTGTCACAGTCCTCCACGTGTGGTGCGACCCCCATTGGAAGGCAGATGGTCAAGATCCTGTGTTTCTCAATAGGGGTAGTATTCGGGAATACTGCCTCTATTTGAGTAATTTTCTGCGCTAACCAGAAAGGAATTTGTTCCCGTTTTACGGGTATTTTACCAAGACATGATTGTATGTTCTGTGGTGTAATTTTATTAGTGTTCCCCTGATGAGGGGTCAGCTGTGGTACATTCACAGCTGGTTGGACTGTTGCAGTCCACATTACATATTGGACTAATTGCCTATGTATTTTAATTAATTTTTTTAGCTGTGCTAACAGCTCTTCTTTTGACATTTTTGCAATGTCCGGATGTGGTGTGTAGCTGGCTAGAACCGGCCACGTTGCTCCTGGTCTACCTAGTGGACCGAGCCTGGTAATATGATCATTGTGTTTTAGGGCGCCTTTAAACCAAAGTAAATGTTCTTGGTATTTTAATGGGATTTCAATCTCCTCGAAAGGAGCGTACTCATCCGGTGGTTTCTCTATTTTGTAATAGTGAAACTCTTTTCTTCTAGCGTTTGCCGCTGGAAAGTTTATCCATGAATAGAATACCTCTGTCTGCCGATATTCATGTGCCTCTATCACGAAAATCACTGTACCACCTTGTGGTGTCAGTCCGTTTTCTATAAGTTTTAAAGTTATAGACTTTCTTAAATTGACCGGGATGATTATTGCATCCGGTTCAGTCTGTAGGAGACTCGTGTCTTCCTCTATTAGTAGGGTTGCCAATCTAGCTGCTTCCCTTTCTTCTTCACTGCCTGACATTTTATAAATGCAGGTTTTGCAGAGTAGGTCTCCAAGGAGACAAAGATTAGGTCACAATATTTTGGAACACTGTATCCTTCAACGTTGAATAAACCAGAGCTTTACATAGGAATCTCTTCCTACTAAGGTCGGGCGGATTTTAACCTTTCACCCACTCCAGATGTCTATTGGAGTATTTACGGGAGAAAGGGGTCTGTGTGAAAAATGCACGCCTGAGTTACTCTAACGTCTGCGTTAGTTTATCGCCTTACCAAAGGTTTGGGCGCCATGTAGTGTAGTTCCTATTTTCCAAATAGGCCCTGCGCATTGGAATAACATAAACAGTAGTATCGACGTAGAAGTGCGGATCTTCCAGGCCTCTACTGACTATGCTAAACTTAATTGGGTTTGTTACCAACTAGCTCAGAGGTCACTGGAAACTTTCTTCTCTGAATAGGAAGTGATCAGCTTCCCTGGTACAGACAAGAAGGGATTCAGTTTTCCAGCAACATGACAACGTTGCTCCTCAGATAAGAGTCAATCTCTAGGGTCGTGTGAAACAATAGACAGTTATTTTACTCAGTCAGTTGTTGTGCAGATTACTTTCACAATATGTAGAGAATAGAGAGACAGGCGTTTTCAATAAAAGGTAACATTTATTGAACAGTCTTTCTTCTCGTACAAGAGAAATGAATTGCCACAATTGCAAGACTTATTATTATAAAAAGTACGTACAGTAAGATGAGTATTGCGAAATAATACTTTAAAAGCATTGATATGGTTTCTTAGCCATACAATGGTTTAAAATGAATAAAACATATATACATTCATATATACATTAGGCTAAAATACTCAACTGGTGCTTCTAAGTACGCCTACCCCAGTGTACCTGACCTAAGCCTAATACTTGGGAGGGGAGTAAATAAGTAGCTTTAAGTTAAGTTGGTTTTGCCAAGGTTTGCTTCAAGAATTCTCCCTAAGGGTTTAGTCAACACCATACCTCTGGAATAGAATGATGGAGGTCTGGTATCTCCTTCAGGGAACTCGATATCCCAGTCACTCGCAAGAGTGGCTTGGAAACGCCGGAGCTGGAATTCTCTGCAGGAGAAAAGACAGCGTCTCTCTCAGCGCGTCGAGGAAGAGGAGGAGGGGCAGCGTCCGCGGGCAGCTTGCATCTGCTGGGCTCTTGCAGGGGACGGCTGTTCAGCTCCTAAGTTCACCACACCATAGTTCGCTAGTTAGCAGCGATAGCAGTAGCAATAGCAGCTATGGTATCATCAGCATAACAGCAGCAACTTCAGCTTCAGCGAAGACGGCAGCGTTTGCTTAAGGCAATGTTGGTAATATTTATACCTGAAAGGTGCCTTGTTTGACGTACGTTTTTGGACATAAGATGTCAATAAAGAGGTCACCAGGAAGTGATCGTCTATCAGTGCTCATTAGAGTTCTATTACTAATCAAAACATAGCAAGCGGGTATTTCCCAGGTTGCTGAGTTTTATCTTGTTGAAGAACTCGGAGTGTTAATCTAGGAATCTTAGATAGTAACTTCTGCTATGTCATTGCACTAATTAGCTGCAAAGGAAGTGGCAGAGGAAGCGATTCTGAAATGTGGCTCTGTTCGTGTGAGGCCTGAGACGAGTTTCTGAATATTGCATTTGATCGGTTATGCCAATATAGGGAACAAATGGATTTATAGCCGTATAGGGGCATAAGGTCACAGTATTGATCAGGGTCCTAGATTAGAACGCAACATGTTTTTGAGGGGGTGTAGACCCTGCACCAGTCTCAGTTCTGCTGATGTGTGTTTCTGTGGGAGGCAGCTCCTACAGCAACTTCAGCTCTGCTGCTGTGTGTTTGTGTGTGTGGGTGGCAAAGACCATAAACCAGCCTCAGCTATGATGCTGTGTGTTTGTGGGGATGCAGCCCATAAACCTGCCTCATCCATGCTACTGTTTGTTTGTGGGGGGGCAGCTCCTGCCCTAGCCTCAGCTCTGCTGTTTTGAGTTTGTGGGGGTCACAGCCCATACATCAGCCTAAGCCCTGCTGCTTTGTGTTTTTGTGGGGGGTGCAGCCCAAACATTAACCTTAGCTCTGCTGCTGTGTGTTTGTTATGGGTGCAGCCCATACACCAGCCTCATCTCTGCTGCTGTGTGTTTGTGGTGGGGGCACAGCCCCTGCACCAGCCTCATCTCTGCCACTGTCTGATTTTAGGGACGCCGCCCCTGCACCAGCCTCAGCTCTGCTGATGTGGTTGGTGGGGGTGCAGCCCCTGCACCAGCCTCAGGTCAGCTGCTTTGTGTTTGTGGGGGTTGCAGCCCCTATACTAGCCTCAGGCCTGCATCTGTGTTTGTGAGGGCACAGGTCATATACCACCCATAGTCCTGTGTCTGTGTATTTGTGTGGGGGAGAGGCCCTTATACCAGCCTCAGCCCTGCTGCAATGTGTTTGTGGGGGCGCAGCCCCTGCACCAGCCTCAGCTCTGCTGCTGTGTGTTACTGGGGGCGCAACCCCTGCACCAGGCTCAGCTCTGCTGCTAAGTGATTGTGGGGGGTGCAGCCCCTGCACCAGCCTCAGCTCTGCTGCTGTGGTTTGTGGCAGGGCAGCCCCAGCACCAGTCTCAGATCTGCTGCTGTAGGGGGGGCATTGCCCATACACTAGCCACTGCTCTGCTGCTGTGTTTTTGTGGGGGTGCAGCCCATACACCAGACTCAGCTCTGCTACTGTGTGCTTGTGTGATGGGCATCCCATACACCAGCCTCAGCTCTGTTCTGTGCGATTATGGGAGCTCAGCCCAAGCACCAGCATCAGCTCTGCTGCTGTGTGTTTTTGGGGGTCGCAGCATCTGCACTAGTCTTAGCTCTGCTGCTGTGTGTTTGTGTGGGATGCAGCCCCTACACCAGCCTTGGCTCTGCTAATGTGTGTTTGGGGGGGTGGGGGGGGGGGGTGCGCAGCCCATATACCAGCCTCAACTCTAGTGCTGTGTTGTCATGGGGTTGACCCGTATATTCACACAGTCTTAAGTTAGCATGGGTTTATCACAAAGTCTAAACGCCATTTTACTTTCCTGCTCTGCTTTGCACACAGCACGCACTTGCGCTATTGTTTAGAGAAGGTTAAGTGTTTTGCTTCACATGAGAAAGAAAGCTGTTTTTCTGCATTTCTAAACTGCCTCATTAGTTTTGTCTGTACAGTGAGCGCCTAGACAGTCACGGTTATCTTGGACACAGTGTCTGTTGTTCGAAATGATCAGCGCACGTTCTAGCCATAACACACATGCAGCTGTGGCCACCTCGGATATTGGCGCATTTAATAATGCACTGCGTATGCATGATCACACACACTTGGAGAAAATTCGTATGCCGAGCGCTTGTGCAGAATTCGATGTGATTCACTCCTGCTAAGTACCAGAGGTATGGGGCCGCCACGCTAAGCCTATAAGACCTTCTATTAGTTATAAAATAACAACTAGCAAGGGAGGGTGAAATATAGGTGTATATTCAACCTGTTTCCATTAGCATTGTAACATGCTTTCTCCTTTTGTATTTTATGGAATAGTAACTATGCTGACAGTGTTGATTCTGATAATATGTCTGAGATGCTGTGCTTGAGATCACGGCGTTAGAAATACACATTTCAAGCTTGCTTGTGTCTCATTTACTCCCTGTTTTGGACTGATATGAGATTGTAACGAAAGAGTGTTCTTGTTTTCCACATCACCTGAGGTACCCTAAGTTTCATCATCATCATCATCATCATCATCATCATCATCATCATCATCATCTTTACTTTATTGCGACTTTTACAGTCATAAAAGCACATATAAGTCAAAACAACAATAATACATTCCTATATCAGTATACACTCTAGTCTCTTGGTGGCATTGGCATATGTAAGGATGAATAAGCTTCGTTGTCTAATTTAAGCAGAAGTAATTTTAAATAAAATTGATATTAAGAATATAATTTAAAATAAAACTTTAAGAACATTATTAAACATATCAAATGATTTTATTAAAATACTCGAAAATAATTACAAATAATTTAAGGCGGTCACAATTAGCTAAATATCAATTTCCAACAAGTACCTTCGTTTAAGCCACATAGCCAGGAGGAATTTAGAAATTACATCCACATACACTAGGCATGCATCAGATTTTAAAATCCTATAGAATGCGCAGTGTTCCCTAATACTAAGCATGGGCGGAAAATCCGTTTCGCTCGCGGATTTTGCGGATTTTCGGTAAATTCGCAATCCGCGAGATTCGCGAATCTCCCGCAAAATCCGCAAATCCGCGAGCAGCGGATTTTGCTCGCACTGCTCGCACTGTTCGCGTGAGTTCGCGGCTTCCCAGTACAACTTCGCGCCCCGCGAATAAGTGCAAAATTGCAGAAATACGATCTTAGCAAAACTGAAACTACTTACCAGGTTCAAAAGTTCAGGCTCATCATTAGTAGCCATTTCCTGTAGTGCTTCCTGAGGGGCCCCTCCAGAGTTCAGTTGCCAGTTGCAACTATTATGTGACCCTGCTCTGAACCTCAGAATAGTTACACATATGCCACAAAGGTCCTGAATTACAGCTAAGGGAGACAAGCAGGAGCCAGGCTGGAAGTTCAAATCCATTAATCAGCCCCTAATTCATTATTGTCAGTTGGGGCAGGGCAGGTGTTGTAACTAATTTTGCAACAATGAAAGCACTTAGCAAGTTCAAAAGATCACTAATCAGGAAGCACTAAGGAAGCAGGTGCCAGCTAAAAAAATATTCTGTGACACATTAATCAGCCCCAAATTAATTCAGGTCACTTGAGGCAGGGAAGGTGTGCTTGCGTTGCCACAATAATGTACACTGCCTGGACAACCAGAGGGTGCTGTGATGAAACAGAGGGTGGCATGGGTGGGCCAGAGGGTGGCATGAGTAGTCAGAGAGTGGCAGTGGTGACAGAGAGTGGCAGTGATGAAGAAGAGTGTCCCAAACAGGCTGGACAAGTAGAAACAACAAGTTCGCGAAACTTGCGACCCGACAGGTAAGTTCGCAATTTGCGACATTGTACAAAACCCTCGCGAACTGGCAGAAACCCGCGCAAACACACAAAAAAAATCCGCAAATTCGCGAGAATTCGCGGATTTTGCGGATTGCGAGTTCGCAAATCCGCAAAATTCGCGAACGCGAGATTCGCAAAATTTGCCCATGCTTACCTAATACCCAAGTTTATACACAGTCGTATGACCCATTTAGACCTGGCCTGCCTATAAGCCCGGCAGAAGAACAGTACATGAATTTCTGTTTCCTCCGCCACTTGGCATCCAGGGCAAAGATAACAGGCATCGTCTGACCACTTATTGGTTGTTGCAAAGAGAGGTAGGGTCCCATATCTAAATTGGATAAACAACCTCCTTGCTAATGCAGGCTGCATTGAATCTAGGGTTTCTTCAAATTGATAGTGTGACTTAAAATCCCGAAACCTAAGCATCAGGCTTGTTACTCTGGTCGCCTGGATTAAAATAGTCAATTTAAAATCTCTTAGTTCTTTGGCTAAAGTTTTTTGGTGATAGATGGTCAGGACTCCTCCGGGGGGACATTAAGTCCTCCCTTCCAATGGCACGAAAATAATCTCTCACAAAAGACAGCCATAGTATACTACCCACGGGCCCCAGCGATGATAATAGTTCCTCCCTATAGTGTCTCAACTCAGGTGTGCTCCATAGCCGTCACCAGTAAAGCAATGGTCTGCTCGAGATTAAGTCCACCATTGGGAGGATACCCAAATCCATCTTGAGGGGTACCAAGGGTGTGTTTATTGGCAAAGTCATAATGCGTCTAATACACTTGTTTTCAGTGAGGTTTAACGCATTTAGTGAACTGTGACCCCAAAGTTCAGCCCCATAAAGAGAAGCCGACCGCGCTTGTACTTTGTATATTTCCAGTGGTGGGCTTATAGGCTTGGAAGAACAATTCTTCTGCACTTTCAATAATCCCCATATTGCCTGAGTGAGTTTCAAATTAGCCTGATCAATTTGCAGGCCCCAGCCGATCTTATCATTCAGGGTTAGGCCCAAATAATAAAAAATATGGACTCGCTCAAGGGCTATATCGTCCATTATTGGGTGCGGGTAGGTAGTCGGTTTGGCATTCAAGACCATGTATTTTGTTTTATTAATGTTGACCAAAAGTTTCCTCCTTTAACAGAACTGGGTGAACTCCTTTAAAACCCGCTGCATCCCCATCGGAGTCTTCGAGAGGAGCAGAGTATCATCCGCTAACATTAAAGCAGGAAATTTGCGGGATGATATTTTCGGGGAATCCAAGTCCTTTACGGCAAGTAGATCTTCAATTAGGCCGTTTAGGAAGAGTGAAAAGAGGGTCGGCGCGAGCACACAGCCCTGCCTCACCCCCTTATCAACAGGGAAGGGGGCTGTCAGTCGAGCATCTTTACCATATCTTACTCTGGCATAAGTGCCCTCGTGGAGGCGTTTGAGTTGAAGACAAAGATAGGGTGGTACCCCCATGGCCAGTAAGATACTCCATAACTGATCACGATCAACCATATCTAATGCGGATTTCAAATCCACGAAGGTAAGATAAAGACTCCCACCTTCCAAAACTTCCAGTATATCAACTGCAGCCTAAAGAGCTACTCTACAGTTGAAATCTTTGCTCTAAAGCCCGCTTGAAGCGGAGTTAATATATCATGGTCTTCCATCCACTCCTGTAGTCTCCCTAATAATAGCCTCCTGAAAAGTTTTTGTGAAACATCAATGAGGCTAATTGGCCTATAATTGGATGGTTCAAGCGGGGATCCTTTTTTGTAAATCATGACAATCTCAGCACCAGCCCACGTAGGCGGTGCTGAGAGACCGTACAATATTGCATTAAATAATGTTAGTTGATAGGGAGCCCAGACTACCTGTTCACTTTTGGACAAGTCCCCCAGGATTTTATCTAGTTCTGGGCTTTATTAGATTGCATCAAAGCAAAAGCAGATATCACCTCTCCCATAGTACACAGGGGTGTTTCACATAAAATATGGGGGCTAAAACGACAGTCTGAGATTTCATTCACACTTATGTTAGTGAGGGAAGTAGAATATAATTCCTTATAATATGAGTGCCAAGCATCCTTATCGATATTAGAATCAAGGGTGGTTCTACCTTCCCCTTTCCCAGAGTGGACCAAGTTCCAAAAGCTTCTACTGTCTTTTGAATCCAAAGCCTTCTTGATCTCCTGCCATCTGTCTAATTCCCACTCAGACTTTGCATTTGCAATTATTTTCTTATAGGCCGCCCTAGCTTTCTTAATACAGAGGATATCGGCCCCTTTTAGTGAAGTCAACAATGCTAGTTTTGCTTCCTTACAAGATTTTGAATACCAAGATCTTTTATCACCACCAGATTTAGTAGGACTACTAGTGGAAAAAAAGTACGCCAAAACCAGAGCCATTTCTTGGTGAATTCTGCCTAGATCACTATCAACACCAAGCTTGGTTGGATTTTCTGCAGCAACATTTGCCCTTTCTAGCAGCGGTATAATGCGGATATACAATTTTGACATTGTTTCCGCCGATTGGTTTACCTTAGACCATCTAATCCGTCTCCCTCCATCTACAACAACCAGGTTGTTTTGATATGGCTCCTCAAGGGCTCAACCTGGACCTGTACCCCCCCACTGGAAATGCAACTCCATAAGTAGGGGGTTATGGTCGCTTTCACTGCGTTCTACTACTGAGAAGTCCACCACATTATGCCATATCCCTACACTAATCAGGATATAATCGATAACCGTGGCCTGTCCACACCTCTTAAAGGTCAGACGCCCAGGGTTATCGCCAGGGAACCGACCATTGCAGGCCCTTAAAGAGAAAGTCAAAGTTAAGGAAGTTAGCTGCAAAACTAGGGGAGTCCATCGAGTGATGTGATGTCGGGTGTCGGAATTGCCCAGATGACGTCCTCCACACTAGTAATTGGTTGGATAATTCCATTTAGCGGTTTAAAGTGGCAATTGAAATCTCCACAGATTATAAGGTTTAGATTCCCTGCCAATGAGCTCAAAAGGTTTAGTAAGCAGTCTAACGTTAATGATATCCCACCACTCTGGGCTGATTTGTGCTCTAATACTCTGGCTCTTCCTTTTAGAGCACAAATCAGCTACACGCACAAACAAGTGCAATGCGCCCCTAACAGATCACTTTAGACAAAATAATCACTCTTGTGATGACTTACGGTGGTTCATCTTGGAGAAGATTAGAACCACCAGACGAGGAGGTGACATTGACAAATTTAGAAAAACCAGGGAACAGTGGTACTTTTGCTTCTTAAACACCATCCTCAAAGGATTAAATAGGAGGGAAGACTGGGCGAAATGTATCTAAACCCAAAAAATCCCTTTTACAAAATATGTTCCCCGTCCTAGGAACCATGATATAGGGAGGCCATGGCCACTACACCCGATACATTACATCTCAACAAAAGAGTGAACATAAATCTTCATCCCTCAACCTTATATTCCACCTTACTAGGGTGTTTATAAACCAAAAATAATTTTTTATAATTTGTATCCCTTTTCTCCCTTATGGTAGGTTTCTCCCGCCCTGTAATATTTTTGAGCCCCTATGTAGCGCCTTTCATACAGACATCGTAATTGGGATTGAATCCGAGACATCATACCTGCGCATTTATAATAAATAGATAGGCACCGGTCCATAACAATACTGAGATTAAAATACTAAGATTGATGCTTATCCTTCGCATTTTGCCCATTAAAATTAATCGGATAGCCATAGGTAGGACTAAACGAATGGGACTTTCTATTAATTTCAACTCTTTAACCACAATATTTCCATTTAAAAATTCTTATGATTCCCTTGTCTTAGCAGAAACCTGCTACATAACATCTTAAGTAGAACTTCGATCCCCGGCCAGCAAAAAGACAATATCACAAGCTGACATAGTATCCTCTACAAGCAGCCCTCCAAACATAGTCTAGTCAGCTTGACCAATAGAATCTCGGAATTATAAGCCGAGGCATGTAAACACTTTAGCTTTTACCCGGCATATCCTTCACTAAAGGCAAAGACTAGTAGCCGTCCAAACATTGGCTCGACAGCCCAACCAATAGGATCTCGACATTACAAGCCGTTACAGGCAAATTCTTTAGCTTAGAGCCTTGCCCTTTGATTCGCCCTTTTAAGAACGAATATCGTGCCAGCAACAACATTAAAACACAGGTGCCCCGCTTCTCTGGGATACCTTTCGTAACCAGAGAAGCAGGCAGTCCCTGATGGAACAGCAGGTAAGCAGACATATGAAAACGACTCTTACCGGACTCGATGCAGAGAAATAGAAAACTGCATTACTAACAGCCGCTCTCGCATATATCTTCTCGCCCTCTAGTGATATACGCCCATGCGCCACAGGGACATGACGAAAGCGCCTCTGGTACTTTTTTAAGAAAACCCCCTAGAACCAGGAAAGTAAGCAGTCCCTCTGTGCCACAGTGGTAAGCAAATTTTGAAAATACCAGAATTGCCTTTAGCTGTTTTTTAAAACACAACACTTTATCTTTTAAAGATACAAATATATCCATGTCTTTGCCTTTAGTGAAATATTAATTCACGACGCAAGGACACGACTTAAGCGCCTCTGGTCTTTTAATAAATAAAAGAAAACACATCACAAGGCCTAAATACTAGACAACAGCTAAAGTCAACGCCTTCAAGTTCTAATATCAGGTATGCTGGGCTTTCCATTATAAAGTAGCACGTTTGCCCATAATAATTAAAACCCACATGTCCAGGACGATTCTCGATTTATATTGTTTCTTTATCATTTGAACTTTTAGGAGTCTATTGCATATGACTTTTTTAACCAAGGAGGGGAGTACATAAAGCCCAAATCTTTACTCAAACATGCTCCGATGTGATTAATAACGAAAATCGGACCACATTCAAAAGAGAATCATAAGGTAACCTTACATCAAGTTATAAGTTTGATACGATGTTAATCCAACAGGTACCTAAAACCATTGGAAGCAGGGGCTTTGATTTGTTGAATCTTCTTTTGCTTAAATATGAATAGCAACAGACAATAATGAGGGAGTAAGATTACATTTGGCTCCTTAATCTGGTATAAACATGATCCGCTCATCTCCCCTTTCTTTGTAACTCCCAAATCGGAACAGGAGTAATTGGGTACATAATACAACCATTACACCAGAATTGAGTGTCCCCATAGACATCAAGGTAAACAAAAGCCCCAGTAAACAAGCAGATGAAGAGACGCTATGGAACAAGACTAACATGTATAAATGTGATACAAAAACCATGTGTTTAAGTTTAATAGCAATGCTTGTCCTCTGATGGCCATCCTGTTGAATACATAAATGTATAGCAAATAGACATGTTAAAGAACTCTTATACTATAGAGTAAAAGCAATTCTTGCTTTCTGACTGGCATCCTTTTGAATATATAATTGTATGATGAAAATGACATGTATAAGGAAGGTCATCTGTTCGGGTACAACTAGCTTTTAACTATAGGAGCCTAAAACACTATAGGTGTTCCTGTAGAAACGATTCCTAACATAATGCATTTGAATTAATCTATTGTGTCTCCACTCTCTAGGGAGATCATATTGACCTACTCACTACGACAGATATCAAATGTTGTCTTGACAAAGGTGGATAAAAACGTGGAAAAGTACCGAAACGCGTCGACGCACCATCGCAGTATAATTCATGACTCATACACCTTTGTTGATATGCGATTCTGTGGTCTGCACAACGTAGGTGTTGGAAATAGAGTTGGAATATACATTTAGTACTGTACAAGTTTCATGTCTCACTATGTTCTGTCTTTATGTTTCAATCTTGCTGGTCAATATTGAATGTTAAACAGTTTTATTGTTTTTTAAATTCTGCCATGGAGGTTCTTGTATGTCCACTTTTTTAACATTTGTATTTTCAATAAATTGTTAAGAATTCTTTTTACATAAGCAAATCTTTTTATTGTTCTTTTGACCTTTGTGCCTTGTTTATCTAGTTCTGTTCAAGGGAATTATTTCTTTGTACATTGGCACTATATCTCCCCCACTGATTATTTCTGAACTTATCTTTTTGGAATCCTTTGGTGGGGGTGCTGGATGTACAGTACAGTAGTACCTCTGCGTGCTGCCAGATCCCCTCCTCCCACCTTTACCAACTCATTACCCTGGCCACAACTTAGCGATTTATTCTTAGGGCCACCCACAGTAGAAGTTAATACAGACTCGAATTTCTCAAGCCTGTTCTCAATCGACAAGAGTCTTGTTATTAGAGGCTCCAAAGTCAATGACATAAGAGCACCTATCTTTGCCCAATAGTCATCATCAGTCTGTGGCAGTCAAATAGATTTTCGTCCACACTCAGTGCATTTCTTGCTAGCGGTGTTTGCTGAGGGACCTCAATAGATGGATGGTCTAACTTTGGGCTCTCGCCCATTTTACTTAACTTGCAGACCTTAGGCTTTTCCCCCTTCTGTTGTGTCCCTCCTCGTTTCCTATTTAGGATAGCCCCCTGTGCGTGTTCCATAGATTTTATGGGCTCTTTGTAAACTTCTGCGACACACGTAACTGTGTTCTTAGGTAAGTTTATTGATGTGGTGTTGGGCAATAACGAGGGATGTAAAGGATCTCCATCACTATCGGCTGCAATTTCAGCTTTCTGCAGACTCCGGCTCTGCGTCCGGGGTCCAGGGAGGAGAAGTGGCTGGGGGTTTCTTTCAGGTAAGTGAGCATTCGTTATCCCTCCAATGATGACCGTTTGGAAAATACGGGGTCCATAGAGAGGCTTCGCTCATCGATTTCTATCTCGTGGGCAAACACAGACGTGGCCCTAGTAATAAACTGGTCGAGTGTTCCCGCGACATAGCCAGCACCTGCTACTTTCCTCCCTCTACCCTCACGGTTTGCCATTTCTTAGATCAAGTTTATAGCAAAAATATTGCCAAGTACAAATCAAATGGCCAAGGTCTTAGAGAGGTGGCCCAGCCCGGCCTCTCCCGGTCTCGAACGGGCTTAAACGGGCTCGCCCTTGGCCCGGGCTTTGCCCGGCTCGCGCCCGCGTGCATCCCGTGAAGCGGCAGCCGCAAGGAGTTTTGTAGCGCTGTGGGCGTGGCAGCACAGGTGTGCTGAGATCCGTGGCTCCCGGTCCCTGTAGTTCCGGCGATGAAACGGCGGCCAAACAAACAGCACGAGTCCCTCCTGCGAGCGGCTCCCGCGAAACGAGGGCCGCGAGGAGTTTTGGAGTGCTGTGGGCTGTGGGCGTGGCAGCACAGGTGTGCTGATGTCCACGGCTCCCGGTCCCTGTTCCGTCGATGAAAGGGCGGCCAAACAAACAGCACAAGTCCCTCCTGCGAGCGGCACCTGCGAAGTGGGGGCCGGGAGGAGTTTTGTAGCGCTGTGGGCGTGGCAGCACAGGTGTGCTGAGATCCGTGGCTCCCGGTCCCTGTAGTTCCGGCGATGAAAGGGCGGCCAAACAAACAGCACGAGTCCCTCCTGTGAGCGGCTCCCGCGAAGCGAGGGCCGCGAGGAGTTTTGGAGGGCTGTGGGCGTGGCAGCACAGGTGTGCTGAGGTCCGTGGCTCCCGGTCCCTGTAGTTCCGGCGATGAAAGGGCGGCCAAATAAACAGCACGAGTCCCTCCTGCGCGCGGCACCCGTGAAGCGGGGGCCGCAAGGAGTTTTGTAGCGCTGTGGGCTGTGGGCGTGACAGCACAGGTGTGCTGAGGTCCGCGGCTCCCGGTCCCTGTTGTTCCGGCAATGAAAGGGCGGCCAAACAAACAGCACGAGTCCCTCCTGCGAGTGGCACCCGCGAAGTGGGGGCAGCGAGGAGTTTTGTAGCGCTGTGGGCGTGGCAGCACAGGTGTGCTGAGGTCCGCGGCCCCCGGTCCCTGTAGTTCCGGTGATGAAAGGGCGGCCAAACAAACAGCACGAGTCCCTCCTGCGAGCGGCACCCCCTATCCTACGTTTCATGTTCTGGGTTGACTAATCATTGGCGTTTTTGCTATAAGACGAAGAACCAAGAGAGGTGGCCCAGCCCGGCCTCTCCCGGTCTCGAACGGGCTTAAACGGGCTCGCCCTTGGCCCGGGCTTTGCCCGGCTCGCGCCCGCGTGCATCCCGTGAAGCGGCAGCCGCAAGGAGTTTTGTAGCGCTGTGGGCGTGGCAGCACAGGTGTGCTGAGATCCGTGGCTCCCGGTCCCTGTAGTTCCGGCGATGAAACGGCGGCCAAACAAACAGCACGAGTCCCTCCTGCGAGCGGCTCCCGCGAAACGAGGGCCGCGAGGAGTTTTGGAGTGCTGTGGGCTGTGGGCGTGGCAGCACAGGTGTGCTGATGTCCACGGCTCCCGGTCCCTGTTCCGTCGATGAAAGGGCGGCCAAACAAACAGCACAAGTCCCTCCTGCGAGCGGCACCTGCGAAGTGGGGGCCGGGAGGAGTTTTGTAGCGCTGTGGGCGTGGCAGCACAGGTGTGCTGAGATCCGTGGCTCCCGGTCCCTGTAGTTCCGGCGATGAAAGGGCGGCCAAACAAACAGCACGAGTCCCTCCTGTGAGCGGCTCCCGCGAAGCGAGGGCCGCGAGGAGTTTTGGAGGGCTGTGGGCGTGGCAGCACAGGTGTGCTGAGGTCCGTGGCTCCCGGTCCCTGTAGTTCCGGCGATGAAAGGGCGGCCAAACAAACAGCACGAGTCCCTCCTGCGAGCGGCACCCCCTATCCTACGTTTCATGTTCTGGGTTGACTAATCATTGGCGTTTTTGCTATAGGACGAAGAACCAATGAGTAACTGCTCCTAGTCAGGTCCTAAGTCTCTATGCAGAGTTCTGTGTAGGAACGTAATCCCTGCTACATGGCGCCCAACGTGGTTTGGTCATATTTACAAGACCCTTGAGTTGTGCTTGTATTAGTCCTTAACCCCCTCCCTATTGTTTCCGGTTAACAGTAGTGAGGGATAAACCTACCTATAGTTACATAGGTCTTTCCAAGCTTGAATCCTTTCAAATTACTACCCAGTTGTGCTACGTAGAGTTGCCTTGTACCACTTTCTTCCTGTGTCGTTATGGCTTATGTAGATATACCGCAGCATAGTCGCATTGCGGTACGCAATCATTTGCAAACATATAACGTCACCTGGTAGGGCATGGTGGTTATCATGGTTGTGAGTGCCGAAGTAGCTTACCCTTTTCAGATCTTTTACTCATGGGTGAATTTTCCTGCTGTAAACGCAGTTTCGGGTGTCTTTCACACTTATACTCACAAGGCCGTGCCAGCAGAATATGTTCTGTATCGGACGCAGGAAGTTCCAATTAATGCTTGGCAGCATCATGTTTGGTTTAATGGCGCCCTTCCTCACTCTTTGACAACGACTGGATTAGGTCCTTTGTCTGTACCAGGCGCTACATGGCCTATTTTAGCTGGATTTACACCCCATCCTCAAGCGGAAGACTATCCATTAGCTGATATAAGGTGCCTACATACAACCGCAATTGCAGGTATTAAGGCTTTAGTACAATTTATCACCCGCAATGTCCAGGGCGGGGCCCCTGATGTTGCGGCGCTTTCAGCCGGACCGAGCGAAATGAAGCTTAGTCCTGTAATGGTTAATGAAGTGATGGGCAAGCGTCCCCAAGAAAAGGATGATATGCCTTTCTGGCTTGCCGAGAAATTTGACCAACTGGAGGCTGTATTTCCAAATTTGACTCCTGTGGAAAAACACAGGATTCTGACGGTTAGTTTGCCCAAGGCTTGGTACCGGAAGCCGGTGACAATGAGTCATGGGGTAAGATTTTTGCGGCAGTGTATACGAGGTGCTTCGGCACTCCGTCAATGACTGTCCTTCCCTCGGTCATTAAGCGTATTCAAGATGAGCACGGACCTGAGGCAGTGGTTGATTTGGGAATGAGGCTTTGTGGCACATTTGACGTAGTTTCCGATCTAGTCCTTGCTAATGTTAAGGGAGATGCGGTAAGCTTTCAGGTGTCTAATGCTTTACAGGCTGTTCCCGATGCCGACAAACCCCAACAGGTACCGAGAATTATTACGGCGGCTTATAAGACCGTGGGCCGTAATAGTTTGGGTGTCAAGCCGTTCTCCACTAAGGAGAAGAAACAAACACAGGCTTCTAAATCTGATAACTCAGATCAACCTAAATCTCAAAAGCAGAATTGGGGTAAGAACAAAAAACAGGGGAAACAACAAAAGAAACAGGAGTTGTGTCCTGCATCTCCAGTGCCTGCGTCTACTGAACGTGTATATGATTTGGGCGACCGCACTACGATTAAGTCACCTGATAGATTTCAGGTTTCTGATCCACGTTCTCCTTGTTCTTTGCAGCAGAGTCGCGACCAGCCCCGCCCGAAAGACGGAAAAGGCAAACAGGACGATTCTACACCGAAAAGACCCAAGTTTCAGAAAAAGAAAGTCGCCGCTTTAACAGAGCGATATGCCACAGATAGTGAGAACGCAGCTTCGGAATCAGATGTGGACGCTGACGCTGCTGGACAGCGCGTCGGAGATTACCATTGTTCGAGAGGTGCTCCGTCCACTATTGAAGGTGACAGCGACTGAGCAGTATGTTGTTGTAGAGACAGCTGATACTAGAGTAGCTCCCCCTGACAGGCTTTATGAGATTAAACTTTTAACTGAAGGTGATATACAACGTACCATCAAAGGGGTATTTTGGGAAAATTTGACTACTACGTATGCTATTTTGATAGCTGAGGCAAACTGGCCTCCACCTTACGTTCTCGCTGCTCTGCGAGGGGAGGAGGTAATCCTCCCCAGTTTCACGCACACAGTGTCAAAGGAGCATGCGCTGAATTTTGCAGAAGAGTGGGCTAAGGCCCTTGAGCCGGCATTATACCGTACTCACTGTAGTTGGGATAAATTCTCCCCCCCGACATGAGATTCCCTCACGGTCTATGCCGTAGCTTCAACCCTAATATCCCGTGTGACGTGAAGCTAAGGCTTCCGTAGCAGAAATCCTTGAACAATTGGAATATCAAGGAGTAATTGAAACTTGTGTGTCTCCGATGGATAACCCACTTTTTTACTGTGACCAAACCTGATGATTCATACTGTTTGGTAATGGATTACCGGCATTTAAACTCGAATTGCCGTACCTGTGCAGTACAGAATACACACGGCTCTGCCTTAGTGGATGGTCTTGTGCGGAAAAGGTTTAAAACCACACTTGACATTTCCAACGTTTTTTGACCACAACTTGTCTGGTTTAAGCTCCCAATGGACGAGTTTTACAAGTGGAGGCACACACCGCCAATTTAAACGCCCGGCTATGGGCTAATGGAATAGTCCTGGTGGTTCAAAGGTTCAAGGTTCAAAATAAGCTTTATTCGATATTCAAATAAATATCATATAAGCATACATTGTTATACAGATTTATGAAACCTTAAAAAACAAGAGAGATTTCAGTTTAAAAAGTCATCCAGTACTTGGTAACAGGTTAAAAAACATTAATGCGGGGACTATTAAAAAGAGCAATGAACAAGAGACCACAGTTAGGAACAGAACTGGTTGTTTTCTGCGATATCAGTCTAAAGTATTCCTAAATTTTATCAATAATTTTAAAAACTGCTCCATTTTAGTTATTACCTCCCTATCTTCAAGTTCCTGTAGACGCTCGAAGGCAAGTTTACACGACCTGAGATTCCATCTCTTGAGTAGGGGTAATAATAAAGCTTTTCTCAATAACCCATAGTATTTACAAAAAAGAATGGTATGGATGTTAGTTTGTTGAGATATATTATCGCAGGGGCAGGAGCAAAGAGTCCGAGACCAATCGTTACATGTTGGAAATGTTACATATCTGAAGAAAGAACCCAGTCTAAATATGGTGAGCAGCATCCTTGAATAGCATGAAAAATCTGTTGAAAGGTAAAGCTGAAGGCCCTTGTGTGGTGTCACCCTTTGATATGCCAGAATAGTATCACAGTGCTTTTGTTTGTTCCATCTGGCAGTTTCCAGGTGGGCCATTAGCGTCTTTCTTAAACCTTTTCGTGAGATATCTTCTAAGGATGAAGGATCTGTAAACCATTCTGGGCGCCCAATTTCAAGAAATAACTTTTTCACGTAGACCAACCAGTTTGATAACGAATGTTTGGCCCCTTCCAGATTTAAAATGTCTTGTATCACCTCTCTATTAAAATCAGTCTCGGGGGTGGTCCAAATTTTGTGCCAAAGAAGGGGAGGTTCAGATTTTATAACATCTGATATATACGGTAGATCCAATTCGATGTGCATCTGGTACACCGAAGTTGCTTTTGAGGAGGCCAGGAGATACCTAACAAATTGGTTTTCCACGATTTGTATCGGCGAGAGGTTTTTGTCTATTCCCCAAAGGCCTGCCCCATAAGTAGCAGTGCTGACACATTTTGCTTTATATACGGTTAATAATTGTTTCACCGGTCTTCCCCCTATTTTACTTGCGAAGTCACGGAGCCCGCCAATGGCACTCAAAAAAGCAAGTTTCCTCTTGTCTATTGCCGCTTTCCAGGATAGTTTTTTATTTAGGCAGATGCCCAAGTAAGTGAATGCCTCAACTGTTTCCAGTTTTTGGCCCTCGATAAAGATAGGGCATGGGTTTTTTTATGGCCTTTATTGCTTAGCATGGAATAAGATTTACCTATGTTCACTTTGAGGCCCCTGTCCTTCATGAAATCCGTGAACGCTGAAACTGCCTTTTGTAAACCCATTCTGGTCTGGGAGAGAACTGCGGCGTCGTCTGCATATAGCAGGATTGGAATCGGTTGTCCTCCTATTTTAGGGAAATCACACTCGAAGTTTTTGAGATGCTCGCCAATCGCATTTATATAGAGGGAGAAGAGAAGAGGTGCCAGGATGCACCCCTGTCTGACCCCTCTATTGATATTAAAACGTGGCGAACACTCTCCCCTCAGTCCAAATCTGACTCTGGCTCCGGCTTCTCTGTACAGAGCCTTAATGAATAGTAGGATTGATTGATCTATCCCAAATTGATGTAATGTGTCCCATAGTTGGTCATGCTGAACGCAGTCAAATGCTGAGGTAAGGTCAATGTACGTTATGTACAGACTGCGTTTTTTGATGTCGATGTATTTGGACTTGATTAGATGTAAATTGAGGGCCTGTTCGATTGTACCTCTACCTGTCCGGAAGCCATATTGTAATTTCGACAATATGTTTTTTTCCTCCAGCCAGGTGGTTAGTCTTTTCAGAAATATTCGTCCGACAATTTTCATCAGGGTATCGAGGAGGGATATAGGCCGGTAGCATGATGGCGAGTGTCTGTCTCCTTTTTTGAAAATTGGGATTACTATTGCCTCTCCCCATGTTGGAAGGAGATCAACGGTGTTTATCGAGTTTAGGACAGAGGTCAAAAGAGGTACCCAAAACTCCAATTCGGCCTTATAGACGTCTGCAGGAATTGCATCCGGACCAGGTGCCTTCCCTGCTGGACTTTCTGTAATGGCTAGTTCTACCTCCTCAAGTGAAAAAGGAATTATACGGGGACTCTCTTGCGATGGATTTAAATTTGGTAAAGAGAGGCATTCTAATTCCAAATTATTCGGACATATGGGATTCGAATATAGCTTCTGGAAGTGTTCCATCCACGTCTCTCCGCTTATTGCCATATCCAAGTTCCTTTCAGGCATTTTCACCCATGGTAAGGGGGAATTGATAAGTCTCCAGAAGGCTGACATATCACCCATTTCTGATGTTGTGACCAAGTTCTGCCATGCTTCCTGTTTGAGTGCCCTTTTTCTATTTTTTATGGCTAAGCGGTATTGAGTTCTTGCCAGGCGTATTTCTGTTTGGGGTTTGGGTATGACATGCAACAAGTTTTTTAAATATTTCAGAGCCTTCGAGCAATTTGTGTCAAACCATCCTTTATGTACAATGGGACCTGGTTTAAACTGTCTCGTCAAAAGTTCTTTCAGGGTGTCCTGAATTTTAATGAAGGCTTTACAGATGTCATCAGGGTTGTTATTGATAGAAAGACAGGTATGGATCTCCTCCCTCCTCTTGTCGACTAGGTTTTTGAGAAGGTTATTTGGATTGATTTTAGTCCATTTAACACAATATCCATTTGTAGCTCCCATTGTAATAGGTTGTTGATAGTTAACCTTGTGTGAGTTTTGATTTTTTATAGACCCCGGTAGCTCGATGGACATGGACAAAGGATAGTGGTCACTGTATAGGTGGTCGAGGGTGTTCCAGTCTTGTATTAACGGTGCGTGTGTTTTTGAGAATAGAATGAAATCTATGGTGGTATTCAAGCCTCTGCCATGAAAGGTTGATTTATGAGGGCGTGGGGTGTGAAGAAGCTCATTTACAAAACGTAAGTTAAATGAGGTCGCAAAATTGTTGAAAAGATCCCCTGATATTGTGTGCTGGAAATGGTTAAAAGTAGCGTTACCAGAGTCTGAATCATATGTCACGAAGATGTCACAATCATCTCTAACAATGTTTGGGCAAATATGACAATTTAGATCGCCGAGAAATGCTATTGCACACTCTCCGCCAGATAATTCTTTAATCTTTTGCAACGCTTGTTGGAGATTTTCCATGTCAGCCCCCAATTGTTCTTCCGTGAGGTTATTGTAGAATTTGACAATTAGTAATGACAGTGACGGGGCGATATCCATTACAATTACCTGGAAAGAGTCTCTGAGTATTGTTTTCCTAATCCTATGACCAACTGCTACGCTAATATATGAGCATAACCCCCCTTTATGTCTACCCTGTTTACTCATGGCAGCCGGAGAGTGGAATGTCTGAAATCCTTGGAGGTGGATAGGAGAAATCGCCCAGGTTTCCTGGAAACACAAGATGGAGTACTGGTTCACAACCTTTAGCCAGTCCGGTAGTGTAATTTTTTAGGAAAGTCCTGCCAAGTTCCATGAGAGGAGTTGCAAATTGAGCGTGTTATTTCGGTCTGCCTTATGGGTGGAGATTAAGTTGTCAGATGCATTTAAGGCAAGACGGGATAGTCTTCTGGCATTGCCCCTTTCGGAAATTATTACTCTGTTTCTAGAGCCATTTTCAGTGGGGTTTTTATTGGTCCCATCTACTAGATCGTCCTTTATGGCATGGGTGTGGACAATAATATGGTCACGAGTCCCACTATCATGGTTTACTTCCTTGTCTTGATGGAGTCATTCTACGTCGTCCAGCCCGTAGAGTGTCTCAAAGTAGTTATGACAAGGTAAGTTCCATGTCGGATTGACGAAAGGGGGGGGTTGGAAGAACCCCTCTGGGTAATGCCTTGGTGTCGGCTGATGCATGTAATCATTAAAAGGAAAAAATGACTGTTCTCTTATTCCATTCCTTCGGTTGTAATTCCTGTAATGCGCAGATGTGGGATTATCATAGTAAGCTTTAGGTTGATGTGATTTAAGGTGCATTAAAACCTCAGGATAAAAGTAGGCTAGGGGTTTTGGCGAAATTGGACCCCTGTTAAAACCAGAGAACCAATCTATGATGTGCGTAATGACCCTTGGATCTTTGAAGGTAACAATTACTACATCCCCTTCAATATCTTTGGGACGAATTCCGATCCAGTGAGTTCTTTTGACCATTATTATGTCGCCATTTATATGAGGGGGTAGGGGCCTGTTTTCTCTAAGCCAAAAAATCACCTTATTTTTTAGGCTATGATGGTTTTCATAACCTCCTGTAGGAGGTAATGGTGCCACTCCCGTCAGGACGATAACGTTCTGTGCTGCGGCAGGGGGTAAGTCAACATATCTTTTGGGTGCACGTTTTTCCTGTGGGACAGCAGACAACGTTTTTTCAGGGGTAGGTTGTGCCTTGCCCATTTTTGCTGAGGCTATGAGGGAATTAATTTGTGTTAAGTGAGTATCAGAAGACACTTTTGAAGGGGGAACTGGATTATGAATGATTACTGTCTTTTTTATTGGGGCTGGGGGTGGGTTTTTTGCTGATTTGAAGGCGTAAGTTGCTTGTTAGATTTCTGTGGTTTGGTCATTTTTTCTATTTTTGAATTTGTACCCCCAGCAACCGATGTGGTGGGCTTTACATTGGGGGTTGTAAGTTTTGATTCATGAATAGTTTTGTCTGCAGCTGTTAAGTTTGAGACGGCGTTTGCTGCCCCCTTTGCTGGTTGTTTTTGGGTCAGAGTTTCTGAGAGAGTGTCAAGTTGGGTGGCTATTCTTTTCACTCTCTCGTGTATGGGAATTAGCAATGCCTTAACAAGATGTTCCATGGCGTCCACAAAATCTTTAATTGTAGGAGGGACGCAGGAAGTAAAGGTTTCCCGTGGTGATCTGACTGTTCCTTCTGCAATTTGTAGTAGTTCTTTGGTAAGTAATTCTTTAGCCGATTTTTGGGTTTTAGGAATACTTTTCATGGCGGCTTTTTTGCGTCGTTTTTTTGGTGGAGATCTAATAATAACCTGTTTCTTATTGGGCTGATTTTTAGGATATGAAGCTTTGTCTATCTTTAATACAACTGGTAAAGGTTGAAACATGGTTACCTTTTGAGTGGCCAATGAAGGAGGGATTTCTATTATGTCAGGAGGAACGAACTCTGCAATCTTTGGCAAATTTGGCGTTACCAAATCACTGAGATCGGAGGGTGCAGAGATTGTATTGTTAGCGGATTTTAATGGGGATGGAGAGAGGATCCATTTTTTGGTGGAAAATAGGATCGGAACACTGAGGGGACATTATTCGTGTTCATTAGATACTCATCTATGTTTTTTAAGGTCGAATTAAGAGGAAGGGGCTCAGGGGTAAGAGTCGGATCTGGTACTTGCATGATGTTTTTTAGTAGCTCTATGGATTGACGCCGTGCAATACGACGCTCTGCCAGGGCCAGGTCTCTATCAATTTCACCTGTTGCCTTGAAGAAGAATTTATCCAAAGGTCCAAGGATAGGGGTCTCTTCTGCAGGTAATTGCACTTCAGATCCTGATTTAGGCATGATCCTGGCTACAAAGGGATATGGCCCAGCCCGGCCTTATCTGGCCTTTGAGGGCCGTAGAGGGCCCGCCCTTTGCCCGGGCTTCGCCCCGGGCGTCCCGCTCGCGTCCCGCGACGCTGAGGGCTTTCCGATTTGTAGTGCCCCTCCCGGCGCTTATACCGCGTCGGGGAACGCGCCGCCGCAGAGCCTGACGGGATTTGCTGTCCCGAGGCGGCGGCGCGGCTGGTGGCGGGAAATTCAAGTCCTTGGCTGGTCCGCGTTTGTTTCTGTAAGCGCTCTCGCAATCAGGCGCTGTCAGGTTGGGCGCTGCTCGTTTTCCTTTGATAGTGCCTCCCCCCCCCGCTCCACCGAGGGCTTTCCGATTTGTAGTGCCCCTCCCGGCGCGTATACCGCGTCGGGGAACGCGCCGCCGCAGAGCCTGACGGGATTTGCTGTCCCGAGGCGGCGGCGCGGCTGGTGGCGGGAAATTCAAGTCCTTGGCTGGTCCGCGTTTGTTTCTGTAAGCGCTCTCGCAATCAGGCGCTGTCAGGTTGGGCGCTGCTCGTTTTCCTTTGATAGTCCTGGTGTGTTTGCTGCCCGTATCGTTTCTCTATTAGAGAGAATAGACCCAGATGCGTGTTCTTATGTGGATGACATTTATCTCACAGACGACAAACTTTGGGCGCATCTGTGTCGCGTTGACCGCATAATTAGTTGCTTTGCGGACTTCGGTTACAAATTCAACTTTGCAAAGTTTCACATTGCAGAGTGCACAGTGTTGTTCCTGGGCTACAAGCTCAACAATGAAGGACGAAGGTTGGCCCCTCACCTCTTGGAGAAATGCGCATAACTGCGTGCTCCGACAACGCTGAAAAAATTGCAATCTTTGCTGGGATTTTCGAATTTTGGGCGTACTTACATTCTCGAATATGCCCAGCGTATCAAGCCACTGTATGCTTTGATACAACCAACTTTTACCAAATCGTGCTGGCTGCCTGAACACTCAGCCATTTTGCAATCTTTGCAGGCTGATCTTCTAGAATCTAAATTCTTGCAGACTCGTGATAACCACACCAACCTGGTGATAAGAATCGTCCCTGGGGCGGTGGGTTTCACGTACCTTACTTTTAACGAAGGAGACACAGTACCTATTGCTTACAAGTAACACTTGTACACTTCGGCTGAAATGCGGTTTTCCACTGTGGAAAAAGTTTTGACTGCAGTGCAGATGGCGATTCTAAAGGAACGTGCACTGTCGCAGGGAAAACGCATGTTGGTAGTTACCCCGTATCCTGCCCTGGAAGCAGTGACGAAAGCCAGTGTACCTAATTCTAAAGCTTTGCACCCACGGTGGATACAATGGGCCACATCTTTGACGTCTCCGTATGTCACGTTTGTTTTTGATGCCTCCTTGCAGTCGCAGGAGTACTTGCAGTATGAATTTGTTCTTCCTGCTCCTTTGACTATGCGTACATTGGAGGAGTTCCATTGTATCATTTACACTGACGGTTCGGCGCAAGTTGCGCATGGGTCTAAGCACGCATATATCTCAGCCTGCGCAATTGGAGCGACCGTCCAGGTCGCTCCACCTACTGCACGGCCCCCGTGTGCTGGCCTCCACCGCTGCTCCTGCTTGCTGCCGCCGCTGATTGCCTCCAGGGACCCCGCCCTCAGGCCTTCCCCCTCGCCGCCTCCTCTGCGCTCTTTTCCCGCCTTCCAGACCCCCGCCGCTGCTCCCCTGCGGCCCCGCCCCCTTCCTCTGCCCCGATCCCCATTCGCTGCCCCGCTCCCGCCTCCCAGCTGCTCCTCCCTCGCTCCGCCCCCCCCACTCTCCATTTATGGCTGAGTCCGCGCGTGCCAAAGGCAAGCCCGTCTGCGCCCGTCCGCGATTGGCCCGCACCCAGCGCCAGAACCCCTGGCCCCCGAAGACGCCAGCCCACCCGCCGGACCTACAACTACGTGTACACAAAAAGGTTTTGGGTCCGAACAATTGACCAGCCTGGACCTCAACAATTGAGAAACAGAACAAAGTGGCTAGCCAGGATACTTTTAAATCCAAATTAGAACCCACACAGTCCATAAGTACTGCGTGACCAGGCCATTTGTTTAGCAAAACATTTATTTTAAATTTGTAATCAAGTTTCAAAATTCATAAGAACATGTCATCAAAAGGAAAACACTGTCAAAAACAGTCAAGTCAAAGGCAAAAACAAGCAATTGTGTGCACAATAAATCCAAACATAAAAACTAAATATTCGAACAATTACATGACACCAAAGTGCAACTTAAAGTACATTACATACATTTCAAATAAATTGAGATCAAAGAACATTCAACATGTAAGGAAAAGACCAGTCCTTTGACTAGAATACCAGTGGACAGGCGGAATTAGAGGTGTAAAACAACTGCCTGCCTGTCTCACAAGACCTGTGACTAGATGTTCAGTCTGGGTGCACGCAAGGGCCCACAGAAGTGGAGTAATTTGATCCCTAACTGCACCCTTCTTTCTTGTCACAGGCTGGGGGTCAACGCGTTTCGAACCAAGATAAGTAAAGGTTCTCCTCAGGACGGGGACTGGGTACAATCTTCACTGAAAAAAATTGGAAAGGGTGTTGTCAAACTAACAGTGTCACAATTAAAGGAACCTCTCTATCTGTCCACAAATGCGTAAAAAGGAAAATTACCTGCACCACGAGCAAAAGGGATTGCAGGAGTGAAGGTAGACTGTAAAGCGGGACAATTAATCTGTGAAAGAAATGAATGAATGAGATAAGTGGCAAAAGGGGCGATAGAATTAATAACTTGGGCACCCTCACCAAGCTCCTGTGTTTTAGATGACAAGTAGATACCTGGATCAAGTTGTGAAGATTTCGAATAGTGGAGTGCCCCCAAAGCGGTGCGCTGTGGGGAGGTAACAAGGTTCACATTCCTTGTGTCAACTGGGGAGGAAAAATAATGAAAGCCCACATCAGACAGCGAACATCAATTGAGTGGATACACATCCATCAAATCGTGTGCAGCGCTTCTCCTACCTGCACGCCGTATAACAATAGAACCGGCTGTGTAGAGACTGAATCAAAGAGTCTTAGTCAAGTGAAGTTTCGTTTTCGCGGGAATAATTCTACCGCATGAAGCCGCTACAAAAAACAAAAGAGATAGGCGCGAGTGACATTGCCTAATACAGCAGGTGTTTAATCTGCTGCGGTCGGCTAAGAAGCTCAAGAAAAGCACTTACTTGTGCACAAGGGATTCAATCCTGGCAGCCTGCCCTCAGGCCTTCCCCCTCGCCGCCTCCTCCGTGCTCTTTTCCCGCCTTACAGACCCCCGCCGCTGCTCCCCTGTGGCCCGCCCCCTTCCACTGCCCCGATCCCCATTCGCCGCCCCCTCCCACCTCCCAGCTGCTCCTCCCTCGCTCCGCCCCCCCCACTCTCCATTTATGGCAGAGTCCGCGCGTGCACGCAGCGGGCGCGCCGATTGTGCGCCGAAGGCGCGCCAAAGGCAAGCCCGTCTGCGCCCATCCGCGATTGGCCCGCGCCCAGCACCAGAACCCCTGGCCCCCGAAGACGCCAGCCCACCCGCCGGACCTACAACTACGCCACCCTCATCGCACTCAACACCGGCCGAATCCCCGGCTGCCACCGAGCCACCCCAGGACGCACCCACGGACCCTTTACCCGCCAAGCCTGCAAGTTCTCCTGCATCCGGACCTGCACCGCACCCACCGAGAAGAGCACCGGCAGCAACCACCTGAAGTGCATCCTGCTCAACACCCGCTCCGTCCATGACACGCCGTACAACTCTGGAACCTCCTCGACACCACAGCTCCAGACGTCGCATTCCTCACGGAAACCTGGATGAACGCCTCCTCAGCGCCAGACATCGCCATCGCCATCCCGGACGGATACAAGATCACCTGGAGGGACCGCACCAACCAGACGGGAGGAGGCATCGCCATCGTCCACAAGAACACCATCCGCATCACGACCAACTCCGACGACACCCTCACAGCCGCCGAACACCTGCACTTCCAGATCCACACCGACCCCAAGACCACCCTCAGAGGCACCCTCATCTACAGAACCCCGTGACCACGCACACAATTCAGCGAAGACTTCGCGACTTCATCAGCCCGCACGCCCTCCCCTCCACTGACTACATCCTCCTCGGGGACCTCAACTTCCACCTGGAGAACAACAACGACCGCAACATCACCACCCTGCTCGACAACCTCTCCAACCTCGGACTCAAGCAACTGGTGACCACCCCCACCCACTACGCCGGCCACACGCTCGACCCCGTCTTCTCCTCCAGCAAGGACATCTCCTTCAGCCACGCCACCGGACTCCACTGGACGGACCACAGCTGCGTCCACTTCAGCTTCAGAAGGACCACGCTCCACCACCACCAGCAACAGGGTCCCCGCAGAAGCTGGAACAAGATCACCGCTGACCAGCTCGCCGCATCCCTGAGCCAGAACCCTCCCGCCAGCTCAGCGAACCCCAACCAAGCCGCCAACAACCTCACGAGGTGGATCAGCAACTGCGCAAACGGCCTCGCTCCACTGAAGACCCCTCCCAGCAGACCCGGCAACAAGATGGCATCCTGGTTCACCGACGAACTCAAGAGCTCCACGAAGATCTGCCGAGCCCTCGAGAAAGCCTGGCGCAAAGACCCGACACCAGACAACATGACCACCCTCAAGCTCACCACTCGAAAACACCACCAACTGATCCACGCCACCAAGAAAACCGCATTCAAGGAACGACTGGACAACAACGCCCACAACAGCAAGGAACTCTTCAACATCGTCAAAGAGCTCTCCAACCCCAGCGCCAGAAACAACGACATCACCCCATCGCAAGACCTCTGCAACTCGCTCGCCTCGTTCTTCCACAGCAAGATCGCAGACATACATAACAGCTTCAGCAGACAGCCGACGCACCCTACGACCGCACCAGTGCCCCCCCACCACCACCCTCCGCGCCTGGACCCCGATCAACACCGAAGACACCATACGCATGATGAACTCCATCCACTCCGGATCACCAACCGACCCCTGCCCTCACCACGTCTTCAACAAGGCCGACTCCGTCATCGCTCCCCATCTACTGGACATCATCAACGCCTCCTTCGACACCGCAACCTTCCCGGAGAGCTGGAGGCACGCCAAACTCAGCGCCCTACTGAAGAAACCATCAGCAGACCCCACCGACCTCAAAAACTACCGCCCCATCTCGCTCCTCCCGTTTTCGGCCAAAGTCATCGAGAAGACCGTCAACAGACAGCTGGCCGCCTTCCTCGAGAATAATGGATCTCTCGACCACTCGCAGTCCGGCTCCCAGGCCAACCACAGTACCGAGACCGCCCTCATCGCAGCCACCGACGACATCCGAACCCTGCTCGACAACGGGGAAACAGCGGCCCTCATCCTCTTGGACCTCTCCGCGGCGTTCGACATGGTCTGCCACCGCACCCTACTGCAGCGCCTCAACAACATCGGAATCCAGGAGAAGGCACTTGAATGGATCATCTCCTTCCTCGCCGGAAGGACACAGAGAGTCCGCCTCCCCCCGTTCAGATCAGAAGCCACCGAAGTCATCTGCGGCGTACCACAAGGATCTTCACTCAGCCCCACGCTGTTCAACATCTACATGAGCCCACTCGCGGCCATCGCACGCCAACACAACCTCAACACCATCTCCTACGCCGACGACACCCAGCTGATCCTCTCCCTCACCAACGACCCCGCCACCGCCAGAACCAACCTACACAAAGGGATGAAAGACATAGCCGAGTGGATGATGAACAGCCGCCTGAAACTGAACTCAGATAAGACTGAAGTCCTCATCCTGGGATTGTCGCCCTTTGCCTGGGACGACCCCTGGTGGCCCCCTGCCCTGGGCAACGCACCCAAACCAACAGACCACGCACGCAACCTGGGCTTCATCCTGGACTCCTCCCTCTCCATGACCAGACAAGTCAACGCTGTTTCCTCGTCATGCTTCAACATCCTACCCATGCTACGTAAGATCTTCCGGTGGATCCCAACCGAAACCAGGAAGACGGTCACCCAGGCCCTCGTCACCAGCTGACTGGACTACGGTAACTCCCTCTACGCCGGGACCACCGCAAAACTCCAGCGCATTCAGAACGCCTCAGCACGACTCATCCTGGACATCCCCCGACACAGCCACATCTCCGCACACCTGAGAAACCTGCACTGGCTCCCCATCAACAAGAGAATCACGTTCCGACTCCTCACCCACGCACACAAAGCTCTCCACAACCAAGGCCCAAGATACCTCAACGACCGCCTGAACTTCTACACTCCCACCCGCCAGCTTCGATCGACCAGCCACGCCCTCGCCGCCATCCCCCGCATCCGAAGAGCCACAACGGGAGGAAGATCCATCTCCTACCTGGCCGCCAAGATGTGGAACTCCCTCCCCACCCACCTCCGCCTGACCCAAGACCACCTCGCCTTCAGGAAGCAACTCAAGACCTGGCTGTTCGAGCAGTAGCGGACCCCCCCACCCCAAGCGCCTTGAGACCCTCCGGGTGAGTAGCGTGCTATACCAATGCTTTGATTGATTGATTGATTGATTGTGGTCGGTACCATGGTGGATGGAGAATTCAAGTCCGATGTCGTGCATACACAGACATTAGGGGACTGTTCCGCCCAATTGGCAGAGCTCCGTGCTCTACTGCTTGCATTGGACTACGCAGATCCTAGTGTAACTACTATTTTTGTGAATGAGTCTTACTAATGTGTCCAGTCTTACAATGACAATCTGTTCTTTTGGACTCAAAATGAATGTAGAGATTCCAAAGGTAGCACAATAAAACATAAAATGATCTGGGTCTGAGTGGCTGAACTTAAAGAGCGACTGCCACTCGCGTATGTAATTCACACTCTTGGTCATCAGCGTTTGGGAGTTCACGCTGTCGGAAATAGTTTGGCCGATTTGGCCGCTAAATCAGCAGTATCGACATGTTTAGTTGCAGCAGTTACACGTTCCAGAACTAAAATTGATGATGACATCTTGGCAGCAATTGCCGGTACTGAATGGGAAGTAAATGTCCTACGGGATTTCCTTCGAAGTATTCTTATCGCTTAAGTCCTGATAAAGTTCCTTATATGAAAATACCCGACGTTGGTGAATGATTGATTCCCAACGCAGACACACACTGATTACAGCTGCCCACGAAGGTGTTGCTTCCGCGCATGCAGGCGTTTTGGCTACTGTATCTCAGCTTCAACAACTATTCTGGTCGCGGGGCGTGTACAAACAGACGTTTGATTATGTCCTTCAATGTGACATTTGCTAGCAGAGCAAGCCTTCGTCTGCTACGCGTCTGCCACAGACTCATTTGTACATTTCTAATAAACCCCATGGGTGCGTTTATTTAGATCACTGCGGTCCTTTTTCTTCTGATACTGCGTATAAGTACATCTTAGTAGCAGTTGATTCTTGCACACGCTTTGTTTGGGTCTGGCTACACCGCAGCGCTGATTCGCAAACTGTCATAAGAGACTTGCGTGTCTTTGTCAGAATTTTTGCCTGTGGCACCTTCCATTCGGACCAGGGTCCAGCGTTCGCCTCTAAGGCATACAAGGATGCCATGCGTTCATTGAGGGTCCACGTCAAATTTTCGCTCCATACATACCTGAGGGTGATAGTGTTGTGGAGCGAATGAACCGTGATTTAAATTAGTCATTGACAGCTAGAGTTATAGGTGCTGGCAGGAACTGGTTGGGCCACCTCAATGGTGTACAGCGTGCGCTTAATAATCTCCCTAGTAGGTCTCTGGGTGGGGGTACCCCCTACGAAATGCTCTTTGGTATCAAAATGTTCGTCCCGGACCTTGACGGTCTGGACTGGGTGGCGGCTGCTGCCCCCTTTGACGTAGATGAACACTGTCATGTTTTACAGAATCTACAAAAGATGAGAGACAGTCTTGCTAAGGAACACTTGCCCTCCACATCAGATGCTGCCTTGCAGATCCAGGTAGTTGGCTGGCTACCCCAAGTCAGAGAACTGGTCTGAGAGAAGATCGAGATCAAGAAATAATTTGGCCCCTCGTATCGAGGTCCAGTTCCTGTGCTTGGTGTGCAGGGCACAAGAACAGTCATTTTACCACCACTTCCAGGTCGTAAGGAAAAGAGGCACATCTCCATTGACAATGTCAAATTACACAGAGTGGCCGATTCTTCTTAGTATGACACCTGCGGTCTCCTGTCCGGCGTTACAGAGAAGTTCTGTTCTGGTTCCGGCTCCTAGGAACAGGCCTTTGGATGTTGCTTTGGAAATGCCTGCAATTTCGAGTCCTTTATTGACCTCTTCACCCAAAGTTCACCTTAATGAAACCGAATACACTTACCCCGCTGACTTATCGATACCTGATTTACAGACATATATGGCCAATGAGTCCAGATTTTCTTTGGACACCAACTCTTCCACATCGAAGTCCCCTTCAAAAATTTCAGTTTTGGCTACTTGGTTTAAAAAAACTATTTTTGATTCCCCCTTGGACATACGTCTGGCTGGTTCTTTTTTCTATGTTTTTGTTCATTGTCCATTGGATTTGTGGTGACTTTTTTCCGCCATTTGAATGGCCACTATGTTGAGGAAAGAACTGTGATTCGGCTACTTAATGGAACTTTGGCACCCCACTCTTCGTCCCACATTCACCGATTCCGGAAAGACTTGGATTTTGTAAATATTGCTGCTTGGCCCCTCTTAGATAGGATTGTTTGGGATGCTGTAAAATTTCAGATACATGGACCTACATAGCTTATTAATGTGCCGAATGTTCTTAGAGTTTCTATGGGAGATGTGATTAAACAGAACATTCGTTCTGATGATTGGGATGTTCAAGCCATAGAGGCTTTGTTTTCAGACTTGATATACTATGCTGCCTTTGATGCTGAGGATTTATATTTAAGTTCTGCAAATTATAGTGATTTGTATTGTTTGTTACTAACACTTTGGCAATCACTACCTTCACAAGGCTAATACAAGGAGGAACATAGTTAACTACACCCAATGGGAACATTGTCCCGTGCCATTAGAAGGCAGCTCCAGTTCCTTTTTAAAGAAATTCACATATTTTACTGATTTCAATCAGTCAAGTCCTAATTCATTTTATTTTACGTTGACAGAAAAGTCTTCTTCCAAAGTTAGACTTACCCACACAAAATTATTGTATTCCAAGTGCTTTTTAGACCAGTTGGCTGTTAGGGGCTATGACCTGTGTAAAGATACAATTGATGTTAAATCTGTTTGGGATTCTAAAAGTTGGCAGGTGCAAGGCACAGAGGCTTTGCATCGTGCATGTCTCATCCCAAACCATATGCTGTTTTTAAATTCTACTATTTCTCAAACAACATGCTTTGGATTGGCTACTTCTAAAAAAATGAATGCTCCTTATTTTCCAGAATTAGAAGAATACCCCAGTTGGGATAATAATATCAGTTTGTCCATTAAAGAATTACAGGTCCTGATGCTGAATTCTACATTTAACATTTCCAGCTTAGACCCTAAGGGTTGGTTGTTATGGCACAAAAGTGCAGATTCATGCCAACATCGTTTTCTGGATTTGGCCTCTGGCTACACACAGGTTAGAGTGGATCCACGTTTCATAAGTGACCATTCAGTTACAACTTATTCAGTCGACAAGCTGTGCCAGAGTTGACTTTAGCATTGGTTAAATTGCGCTTATCTAAACTAACTGACAATGTTGATCTGAATGATTTTGTTAAGGGTCCTGCTTCAGGCAGATCAAAACGTTGGATTTATGCTGCTTACAATGAGATTTGGAAACTGTGTCAGATTGAGGCTGCTTCTAGATTGAAAGCTATAGATCAGGCGAATTTAGAAAAAGTGCTTGCGGTGGTAGATAATAGCATTAACACACTGTCTTCCCGCATTTATACATTAGATATTATTGTTACGTCTGTAGTTGATATTGTACAAGAAGATGTTTCTGTGCTATTTCATGGTCAAAATCAACTGCGTTCTATCATGCAGTTTGCATGGACTTTGTAAACGTTGAAATCTGGCAGAGTGCCCTGTGACTACATGAACACTTCCTCGCCATTTGCCCCCTATTAATTTGACTGACAAGCAGCAGTTTATGTCAATGAAGGATGCCACGTTTTCTATATTACATATTGAAAAATTGGAACCATTGCCATTTTCTGTGGCTGAGACAAAGTTTGCTGTGTGGCTTATTCTCGGGTTAATAATGCTGCCTTTTTCGCTTTTCACATTTGAAGCTTGCATGAAGTATTATGCTATAGGCAGGTATGAACCGTTAGGTAACGCTTATCTCCATGAAGCTTGGTTACTGCCATTTACTTACAGATGTATGAGGGAGGGTAAAGACGTTTTTTGAACGCTGAAGACTGCACCACGACACCTGATCACTCATTAATATGTAGGAATATACAATTGCATGGCTCTTGTAACCAGAATGTGCCTAATTTGGCTTGCGTATTAAAGGGAACTCCTACACCTGCTATCATACCAACATTCACATTACTAGTAAACGGTAGTTATTTACTTTTGAATAACAAAGATTGTTGTGGGTTGATTGCAGGAATTCCTTACATAGTTACGGTTACGGAAAGGAAAGTTTGTTGTAAAAACGTCTTGTTTCCTCCTCCACATGGGAAGTTGGATGTTTCCATCTGGCCGTCGATTCCGACCTTGAAAGCAGAGTTCAACAAAATGAGTCATATACAAACTCTTTTGTCTCAGAAATAGGTTGCCCTTACATCTGCTCGAGAAACATTTGTCCTTCACGTGGCAAACAGCCACACAGAAGTGCATGCTTTGTTAAATACTGATTTGCCCTTACATTTTGGTGAGTTAATTCATACTATCTTTAACGCTTCCTCGACCAAAGAGCTTGCTCACTTTTTTTAAATTGTTAGTAGTGGCCTTGTGACTTCCTTCCAAACTATGGGGGTCATTAGGATGGCGGACGGAAACGTGTTCCGTCCGCCATGGTCGCGGCAAAAATACTCCCGACCGCTCCGCGGATAATCCGCGGTAGCGATTAGGATATTACTGACAGCAAACACCAACCGCGGCGGACGGATTACATTAAACACCGACCGCGGCGGACGGATCACATGAAAGACCACCCCAAGTGGATGGTACCACAGTAAGACCCTCCGCCACGGACGCATTCACTGTGGAAACAGGCCCAAACGCCGCATGACCTGTGAAGGTTCCGGCTGCACAATTAGGATAACCCCGCCATCCCAACGGAACTCACCACCTCCCACGACCGCCGCGGAAAAAAATCATCGATAAACGGAGCATGACTGCGGAAGGACCAAACGAACATCACCCCTGCCGTCAAACCAATTCAAAAATGGCAGACAGAAGTAAATAGAAAACACACTAAACAGGACACACACCCACCTGAAACACCCACCCCCAACAACTACA
Source organism: Lissotriton vulgaris (assembly GCF_964263255.1). Lineage (NCBI taxonomy): Eukaryota > Metazoa > Chordata > Amphibia > Caudata > Salamandridae > Lissotriton > Lissotriton vulgaris. The sequence continues at coordinate 80,051,019 of NC_141693.1, forward strand.
TGCCCCAATTACCCCCACAGCACAAACAAGAGCACCCAAGTCACCACACCCACAGAACACCTGACTGGCAACAACCATTGGGACACAACAACCACACAGAGAATAAAAGGAATCCCTCCCATTACCACAGTCCTTTGCATCACAGCAAAGCTTGAAGAAAGAGGCAGAATAGCACAAACAGCAGACACACACAAACACACATACAACCTGCACACCAACACACCCACCACACAAACCCCCACAACACCATCCCTACATACCACACACCAGCACACCCCACCCCACCCCACCCCAACCCACCAAGACCTTGCACATCACACACCATGGCACCCAGGAAAACCCCCAAGTTCACAGACACTGAGTTGAAGGTCATGGTGGATGAAATCATCCATGTGGAACCACATCTGTTCGGTAACCTAGTCCAGCAGACTACCTTGGCAACCAAAACCAACATGTGGGACAGGATAGTGACCAGAGTAAATGCTTCAGGGACCGTGCCATGCTCCAAACACGAGATCCAGAGGCGGTGGCAGGACCTCGAGGCAAGGGTGAAAGGCATCAGGGCCAAGAACCACCTGCGGGCACACCACACTGGCGGCGGCACTCCCCTGGAGCCTATACCATTTGCCGAATGGGAGGAGAAGGTTCTGGGCATACTGCACCCTGAGAGCCTGGAAGGAATAGAAGAGGGAATTGAGGCTGGTAAGTACAAACCAATGACCACTATCATACTGTCATGGCAGAAGACAGTTGCTAACATTCGAGGCTCCGATAATAAACTACACGATCAGCCTCATGACATATTGGAACAATTTGTGGATTTTTACAGGACCTTATATACTCCAGAATCTATCCCGAATGAAACTACAATACAGAACTACCTAGATGATCTCCCTTTAATTGCACTTGATACCTTAGAAACAGACCTCTTGTCTGAAAATATTACAGGGCAAGAATTACGCCAAGCCATTTCTGTCTTACCTGCAGGAAAAGCCGCAGGGGAAGACATCATTCCCCTAGAGATCTATAAAATCTGTTTAGAGGAACTAATACCCTTATTACTACAGGTTATACAATCCATTGGGGTGACTGGAGCGGCCCCCAAATCATGGAACAGAGCTAAAATAATATTTTTTCTTAAAAAGGGCAAACCAAAAGAAGAGAGGGGGTCCAACAGACCCATCTCCCTGATCAACACCGATGCAAAAATATTTGCGAAAATCCTAGCTACTAGGTTGGCTCCTCTCATGCCCAAAATAGTTAATCCGCAACAACATGGGTTTGTTGCTGGGAGAGACACTACCACTCATGTCAATATGGCCATAACAGCGTTTGACGTGGCTGAGATTAAGTCCACTCCACTCGGCATGATATTGCTGGATGCCGAGAAGGCTTTTGACCGAGTGGGGTGGGACTATCTTTGGTGCGTTATGACCAAAATGGGGTTTAATGGACATTTTCAAAAGTGGATACAGGCACTATATGACAACCCTTCAGCCCGTATCAGTTATGGGGGACAGACCTCTACAGATTTTTTGATATCCGGGGGCACTCGCCAAGGCTGCCCCCTATCACCTTTATTATTTGCCCTCTCACTCGAACCATTTTTACATTCTCTTCAGGCACAACCCAAAATTGTTCCTTTTAAGTCTAATGAACAGGTATTGAAAATTACGGCATATGCCGACGATATTGCTATCTACTCTTCTGACATCATTAAAACATTACAGGGGATTAACACTGAGGCTCGAAAATTTGTCGTCATTGAACAACCTGCCCCCAAAGCTGGTTCCGCTCCGGCTCCAAGACGGAGGGGCCGTCCGAGGCTGGATCCAGCTGAGAGCAGTGGCAATGCACCATCCACCCACTCGAAGAGGGTCCGCCACTGACTTCACCCTTCCTTGAGCCTGGCATTCACTCTGCGAGCTATCTTGCCCCACAATGCCAAGCATTGGCACACGTCTGTTGGACTAGGTGTACATCACAAAATGTGGTGTCCCCATGGTGTTTTCATCTGACATGACCTTCAACTCTCACTTCCCCCCAACACCTATTTGTAAATATGCACAAACAGTAAGCCACACCCTGCGAATAAAGACCACGTAAACACTCAATGCTGTGTGACCTCCATGTTTTAAACACAGGTTTGTCTTAGTAGTTGTCATTACCAGGTGCAGGTATCAAGGTTCTTGAGAATCATGCCTCTGTGGGAGTGACCTAGGGATAATGAGAGAACAACAAGCACAGGTCAGGAAACTGAATCACTCCCATCACACCACACGGTACAGCAATATCCCACAAACCACACTCATCACTAATTAAGCGGATCACAGGACACACATCAGGGAGCATTGCATGTACACCATATCCCACACCCATTTGCGAACAGAACATACCAGAACAGGCAGCATTCACAGACCACATCCACACATCACCAGCAAACATACATCACGCTTTGAACACCAGCACAAGAGGTAGTTACTAACATTCAAAGAAAGTAGCGAGCAATGAGCTGACACCTTTGGTCCACACCTCCTTCCTCCCCACTCTCCTCATCACTGGACATGGGTGATATGGGAGGCTGAGCAACCTGTTGGTCTGCAGGGTCCACGCCTAGTGCAATATTATTGCGTAAGGCCAGGTTGTGGAGCATGCAGCAGGCAATCACGATTTTGCATATTTTTCCGGGGTAGTATTGTAGGGCCCCTCTGGTTCTATCCAGGCAGCGAAACCAAGACTTCAGCAGTCCAAATTTACGTTCCACCACCCGACGTGTCCTCCCATGGGCCTCATTATAACGCATTTCACCTGGGGTAGTAGGATTTGTAAGGGGGCTCAGCAGCCATGGTCGGTTTGGGTACGCAGAGTCGCCTAGGTGGGGGGATGACAGACAATACATCATTACTAGGATTGGTCGGAACAGCATGGCACACATACAACACAGTAGTCATCACAGCACACTCACCTACAAGTCACGCACGTTCTTGACGCAGATCAGCCATCAGTTGGGGGACAATGCTGCTCCGCAGGATGTGGGAGTCATGTGCAGACCCAGGAAATCTTGCACACACATGGGAGATGATGTTGTCAGCCAGGCACACCACTTACACATTGATAGAATGGTAGTGCTTCCGATTGCGATAGGCGGCTTTACGTGCCTGGGGTGGAATCAGACCAATATGTGTCCCATCAATGGAACCCACTACGTGTGGGATCTGGCCCAAGGCATAGAAGTCAGCTTTCACTGCAGCCAGCTCTGCCGGACGTGGAAAGTGGATGTAATCATCATTGTTCCAGCAGTGGCTGGAAGCAGTGGATGTGTGCCGCAGAATTTCACACATTTATAGGGTCCTGAGCTGATATCAGTGGCACATGTCTGTTGCAATTGGTTTTCCCGGGCTGCCTCATTCAAAATGAGCCAATGACTGGCCCTGCTGTGGCGGTGCACGGCTTCCGCTATTTTTGAATTTGCTTGCGCGCCCCGCGTTACCTGTTCCCATTGGCTACATGTGCGAGGACCGTCGCGGTCACACACCGGCAACTGCATGTGCGCGCTACCGCGATGGTGCATCATTTGAAATTCAACACGTGCCCTGTTTGTTTGATGTACATGTTTCACAGGCACCCCCGGTTGTTTGACATGAGAATGTCTGGTAGGGGGGGTTCGTGTGCAGGGTGGGTGCTACATGTTGGTCAGCAGTCAAGAAAGTTTGATTTTGTAATTTGCAGTACGTGAGTGTGGCACTTAGGTATACCTCTTTTCTCTCTCTTTCAGCTTTGGCCGAGGTCACTGACCCACAAACGACAGAGCTCAGTGGTGGCAATGCATCCGGATCCGAGATCACACACACGCAGACTGAGACTGAAGAGAGCAGCCCCGGAGAGGGGGACAGAACTGTCCCTGAGGACTCACATGTGGAGACACCATCATCCTCATCTTCAGACAGTGTTGGTGAGTCAGCACTGTTGGTAGACACAGGGAGTGGGCAATCTACACCTTCAGTCCGTACACAGCACACAGGGCCCACACTGCCACCAACTGCAACAAGTACTGCTCGTGCTCGCCAGAGTAGGGGGAGCAGAGTGGCCTTAGGTGCAGGCACCGCTGCCACTGCCCCTGTGATACAAAGTGCCCTTATTGCTGAGGCGGTTGATCTGCTGCGACAGCTGTGTGTAGGGCAGACCAACATGATCAATGCATTCCTAGACCACAATAGGAAATTGGGGCAGGTGGTAGCATTCATGGAGGGGATGCATGGCGATGTTGCTGGTCTCCACAGAACAGTTCAGTCATTATCCAACACAGTGTCTGCAGCCATTCAACAGTTGCATGGACAAGGTTCTACTTCAGTTCCCCATCCACACCACTTGATGTCTCACCGGAGAGTGACATTTCTGACCAGGCCTCATTTTCGGGGTATTGCACTAGAAGCAGCCACAGGCAGCAAGGCAGGGCACGGAGGGCACAGACACCATCCCCTAGGACAGGGAAATCTTTCACAGAACACGACATCAGCTACCCTGGAGTTGACACACAGAATCCTCAAGGGGTGTTGGGGGACAGGGATTCACATGTAACACAGGCATCCACCTCACAAGGTACACCCAAGGCAAGAGCACCTCCCAAGGCCAGGGACACTCCCAAGGACAAGGACACTGCAAAGGAAAGGGCACCTCCCAAGGCCAGGGACACTCCCAAGGACAAGGACACTGCAAAGGAAAGGGCACCTCCAAAGGCCAGGGACACTCCCAAGGACAAGGACACTGCAAAGGAAAGGGCACCTCCCAAGGCCAGGGACACTCCCAAGGACAAGGACATTACAAAGGAAAGGGCACCTCCCAAGGATAGGGACACTCCCAAGGACAAGGACACTGCAAAGGAAAGGAAAACTACAATGGACAGGGACACTACAAAGCACAAGCCAACTCCCAGGGACAGGGCACCGCCCACTGATCAGGCACATTCCAGAGACAGGACACCTCCTACGGCCAAGGCACCTCCCAGGGCCAAGGGTTCTCCCATGGACACGAGCTTCATCAAGGACAGGCATACATCACCCCTGCCTGCCCTGAGGCTAATGTTGGCGAAGGAACGTAAAACACATGTGTCAGCGGTGGAGTCCCCCCATACCTCTACTCCCATCCACACCCCACTGAAGCAGAGGAAGGAGTACACTGATGTTGCATCCCCCATTACACATGATGCAGAGGGCAGAAGGCAGGGCCACAGCAAACGTCAAGCAGGGTCCAGCAGGTCCTCCAGAGAGCAGACCCCCAGCTGCACATGAACCACCTTTGATGGGTGATGTTTATGATGAGGCCACACCACTTACCAGTCCAGTCATATCCAGGGTGCCCTTCCATATCCCAAAGAAACGGAGACACACACCAGTGTTACCTGCCCACCCCAATGTCGCTCCAGTACAGCTGTCCCCAGATCCCAGAGCCACCCTGCCTCCTGACCCATACAGCCCTTTGACTTTTCATTTCAGTGGTCCTAGTGGGTCAGCTGCAGTTCACTTCACTCTCATGTGTCAGATAGTGGCACTGTGTCTGTTGTTTGCTGTCATGCCTCATGTAGTAGCACTGTGTCAGTTGTGCCTTCTCCTGTTTCAGGTACTGCCAATGTGTGTGTCCACCACTCACATGTCTCATGCTGGCATGGTATTTGTTGGTCACTGTACAGGGTCATGTCCTGGCAGTGTGTCTGGGTCTATGGCTCATGTGTCAGTCACTAGAGCTGTGCCTGTGTCTCACACTCCTGTATGTGGTCTATGGCTCATGTGTCAGTCACTCGAGCTGTGGCTGTGTCTCACACTCCTGTATGTGGGTCTATGGCTCATGTGTCAGTCACTAGAGCTGTGGCTGTGTCTCACACTCCTGTATCTGGTGCTGGCAGTGTGTCTGGGTCTATGGCTCATGTGTTAGTCACTACATCTGTGGCTGTGTCCCACACTCCTCTTTCTGGTGCCGGCAGTGTGTCTTGGTCTATGGCTCATGTGTCAGTCACTAAAGCTGTGGCTGTGTCTCACACTCCTGTTTCTGGTGCTGGCAGTGTGGCTGGGTCTATGGCTCATGTGTCAGTCACTAGAGCTGTGGCTTTGTCTCACACTCCTGTTTCAGGTGCTGGCAGAGTGTCTGGAGCTATGGCTGTATCTCCCAATCCGGTATCAGATCCTGCCAATGTCTCCCAGGCTACTAGGTCTAGCAGTCCACCAGATTCTGTGCTGTGAGGTGTAGTTCCCATCACTCACATGGCATTGTACTTGGTGTGTAGATAGTCCATTGTAACCACCCTTGCATTATTAATGTCCATGGGACGGGGCGCTTGACACACGTCCTTGTGCTGCCTCTGATGTACCTGCTCTGTGCCTTGCCATGGACTGTTGATGCACTTAGGCCCTCTCATGTGCTGCCTCAAATGTACCTGCTATGTGCCATGGACTGTTGATGCACTTATCCCCTCTCATATGCTGCCTCTGATGTACATGTTCTGTTATGAACTCTGCCCTGTTGCTGTTAGGATGCTGCATTGTGCCCTCTCATGTGCTGCCTGAGATGTACCTGGTCTGTGCCATGGACTGTTGATGCTCTGTGCCCCTCTCATGTGCTGCCTCAGATGTACCTGCTCTGTGCCTTGCCATGGACTGTTGATGCACTTAGCCCCTCTCGTGTGCTGCCTCTGATGTACCTGCTCTGTTAGGAACACTGCCCTGTTGCTGTTATGATACTGCATTGTGCCCTCTCATGTGCTGCCTCTGATGTACCTGTTCTGTTATGAACACTGCCCTGTTGCTTATAGGATGCTGCATTGTGCCCTCTCATGTGCTGCCTCTGATGTACCTGCTCTGTTGTGAACACTGCCCTGTTTCTGTTATAACTAGGAGTCATTTCCTAATATGTGTAATAAAGCAAGTTATTGCTTTATTGGTTTCTCAGTGTCATTCCTGGTTGTCTCCTTGCATTGTTGATATATTGGTGCTATCGTAAATGCTGTTTCCCCTACATGCACCTTCCCCTCCCCACATCACAGCCCTGGCAGGTACTCCCCTTCTGACAGTGATTGGTGTGTTTGTGTACCTGCGTCATCGTCGGCGACGGTCCATGACTTGCTGGTGGTGGAGCACGAAGAGGATCGGAAATGCGTGCAGAGCTGGGTCCATGACGGCGATCTGCCTGTGGTGGGTGTCTCTCTGCAATGTTTTGCCTCTCCGCTGTGGTGAATCCGCTGTGTTCAGGCTGGTGTTTTTTCCGCTGCAATTTGCTGTGTCTTATCCTCCATCGTGATTACGTCGACGGTCGGAGAGGTCATTCCGTACGGCGGTGTCTCTGGTTGGTTACGTCCGCCGCGGGGTCGGGTGTATTTACGCGGCGGTGCTTGTTCTTCCGTGGCGTACGGAAATTTGACAGTGCTTCCCATCCTAATATGGCGGACCAACTGGCCGCGGCCGGCGGACTGAAAAAAGCCATTTTCCGCCTACTCCAGGCCGGCAGTCATTCTTCCGTCCGCCATCCTAATCGACCCTTATATTTGGTGTGTTCCCAGCGTTTTTTCATTCGATTTTCTCCAGCCTCTTTGGTGGATTTCCCCTAATGCTCGCATTAGTGGCAGGTGTGCTGCTATTGTTTTGTTTATTCCAAAATGGAGGCGCATCATGTGTCAAACGACAATATGTCCTGGCTGTTGCTGCTCCGTAACCGAATGCTTAGAGCGGCTTATGGATTCTCGTTTCGATTTTCCTTTTTCACATGCGTCCAGCCTGTCTTTCATTGCCTGAGTTATGATTTCGACTGGTCCCTGAATTTGTGTCTCTGCAGTACGGTGTCTCCTAACGCGATTATGATCAGCTGATGAGCCCCCTAGTTGCTCATGAATTGCTCTGTTCTGGCGGCAGGATTATGGCCTTTGCATCGATGGGAGTTGGAATGTATTTGCAGCGGCGCATGACTTTTTGGCATGTAGTTTCATTAAAGAAGACCCGAGTTATCCTCTGATGGTGCTAGAGGCTCCGGTCATTGAGGAACATGTATGTTCATTCCCATTACTGAACTGGATGGCTGAGATGTTCTCGGATGAGAATAGTGACTTCCTGTTGGAGGCTGTCGCTTCATACTGTGCATACACACTGTTGGAGTGAGATTTTTTTCTTCGATCACTCTCTTTCAGAACTGAGGTCATGTGTTGAACAGCAACATTTTTGTTCTTGTTCCTGGGTTTTGGAAGCTATAGAAAATTTAGGGTTTAGTAGTTCCCGTACCAAATTTGAATGTTTTTTTTTATTTCTGAGTTGTTCCCGTTTTTTCCATTTATGGCACATTGGAACTTGGTTCTATTTTTTAATTTGAACTCTGCGTTCATGGTTTGCCCTCTTTCTTCCACGTGCTTCGATCAAGGGAGGGTGTCATGGGGTTGACCCATATATTCACAGTGTTAAGTTAGCATGGGTTTATTACGAAGTCTAAACGCCATTTTACTTTCCTGCTCTGCTTTGCACACGGCACGCACTTGCGCTATTGTTTAGAGAAGGTTACGTAATTTGCTTCACATGAGAAAGAAAGCTGTTTTTCTGCATGTTAAACTGCCTCGTTAGTTTTGTCTGTAAAGTGAGCGCCTAGACAGTCAAGGTTATCTTGGACACAGTGTCTGTTGTTCGAAATCAGCGCTCATTCTAACCATAATAGACATGCAGCTGAGGACACCTCAGATATTGGCGCATTTAATAATGCACTGCATAGGCATGATCACACACACTTGGAGAACATTCGTATGCTGAGCGCTTGTGCAGAATTCGATGTGATCCACTTCTGCTAAGTACCAGAGGTATGGGGCCGCCTAGCTAAGCCTATGAGACCTTCTATTAGTTATAAAATAACAACTACCAAGGGAGGGTGAAATATAGGTGTATATTCAACCTGTTTCCATTAGCATTGTAACATGCTTTCTCCCTTTGTATTTTATGGAAAAGTAACTATGCTGACAGTATTGATTCTGATAATATGTCTGCTTGTATTTGCTAAAATGCTGCGCTTGAGATCACGGCGTTAGAAATAAACATTTCAAACTTGCTTGTGTCTCATTTACTCCCTGTTTTGGACTGATATGAGATTGTAACGAAAGAGTGTTCTTGTTTTCCACATCACCTGAGGTATCCTAAGTTTCATGTTCTGAGTTGACTAATCATTGGGGTTTTTGCTATAGGACGAAGAACCAATGAGTCACTGCTGCTAGTCTGGTAGGTGATTTTGGGTAGACTAAGGTGAGTTTTGGCATACCCTAATTCACTGAGGTCCTAAGTCTCTATGCACATTTCTGTGTAGTAACGGAATCCCTGCTACAGTGTGTTTGTCGGGGACTCGGCCCCTACACCAGTCTCAGCTCTGCTGCTGGGTGTTTGTGGGGGGCACAGCTCATACACCAGCCTCAGCTCTGCTGCTGGGTGTTTTTGTGGGGGGTGGAGAACAGCCCATACATTAGCCCCTGTTCTGCTGCTGTGTGTTTTTGAAGGGGGTGCAGCCCCTGCACCAATCTCAGTTCTGCTGATGTGTGTTTCTGTAGGGGAAGCTCCTACACCAGGTTCAGCTCTGATGCTGTGTGCTTGTGTGTGTATGGGGGGGGCAAAGCCCATAAACCAGCCTCAGCTCTGCTGCTGTGTGTTTGTGGTGATACAGCCCATACACTAGCCTCTGCTCTGCTGCTGTGTGTTTTTGAGGGGGTGTAGACCCTGCACCAGTTTCAGTTCTGCTGATGTGTGTTTCTGTGGGGGCAGCTCCTACAGCAGCTTCAACTCTGCTGCTCTGTGTTTGGGTGTGTGGGGGGCAAAGTGCATAAACCAGCCTCAGCTCTGCTGCTCTGTGTTTGTGGGGATGCAGCCCATCAACCTGCCTCATCCCAGTTACTGTTTGTTTGTGTGGGGGGCAGCTCTTACCCTAGCCTCAGCACTGCTGTTTTGAGTTTGTGGGGGTCACAGCCCATACATCGGCCTAAGCCCTGCTGCTGTGTGTTGTTGTGGGGTGTGCAGCCCAAACATTAACCTTAGCTCTGCTACTGTGTGTTGTGAGCCTCATCCCTGCTACTGTTTGTTTGTGTTGGGGGGTAGCAGCTCCTACCCCAGCCTCAGCACTGCTGCTAATGAGTTTGTGGGGTTTACTGCCCATACATTAGTCTCAGTCCTGCGGCTGTGTGGGTTTTTGTTTGGGGGACACAGCCCTTACACTAGCCGCTGCTGCAGCTGTGTGTTTTTGAGGAGGCGCAGCCCCTGCACCAGTCTGCTGATGTGTGTTTCTGTGGGGGGGGGGGGAAGCCAGCTCCTACACCAGCTTCAGCTCTGCTGCTGTGTTTGTGTGTGAGGCAAAGCCCATAAACCAGCCTCATCTCTGCTGCTGTGTGTTTGTGGGGATGCAGCCCTTACACCAGCCTCATCCCTGCAACTGTTTGTTTATGTGGGGCGGGTGGCAGCTCCTACCCCAGCCTCAGCACTGCTGCTATGTGTTTGTGGGGGTCGCAGCCCATAAATCACCCTCAGCCCTGCTTCTGTGTGTTTAAAGGGGCACAGCCCATACACCAGCATCTGCTCGGCTGCTGAGTGTTTGTGGGGGATGCAGCCCAAACATTATCCTTAGGTCTGCTGCTGTGTGTTTGTGGGGAACACAGCCCATACACCAGCCTCAGCTCTGCTGCTAGGTGTTTGTGGTGGGGGCACAGCCCATGCGCCAGCCTCAACTCTGCTGCTGGGTGATTGAAGATCGTGAGGTGTTCTAAATCCAGATAATGAGTACACAGTCTAGTTGGTTCTGACATATGCCCTTGTGTCCAGAGAACTAACTGGTGCGTTAGAGGCCTGGTTTGGATATCCAAAGTTCTAGCCTGGATGTCAAAGGCCTGACTGATGTGTCCAGAAGTCTAGCTATTTATTTATTTATAAAGTTTTGTATAGCACGAATTTGACCCTAAAGGGTATCAGAGAGTTTTAAAGGGAAGGAGGGTTATATTTGTGCTAACAAAAACATTGAAGATAAACAGAATAATAAGCTTGACCTCTAAAGGTAGTCAGCAATGTAGTAGTCAGACATCATAAATAAGGTATTGTTTAATTGATGACAAAAACGAGTCACCTATAAGAACGAAGGACAAAACATTGAGGATAAACCGAGTACTAAGCTTGACCTCGAAAGGTGGTCAGCAATGTAGTAGTCAAAGCTCATAAATGAATAGCAGGCACAAATCCAGTCAATAAACACAAGGTGTTATGTTAGGGCAGGAACACGTTCATCAGGAATGTTTACTTCTTTTTAGAAGGAGGCAGTAGACGAGATTAGGCGAACATCTGGAGGCAGAGAGTTCTAGATCTTCGGGGTGATACCCAAGAAGGCTCTGTAGCATGTTTTCTTTTTATGGAAACACAGTGGTTTCAGAAGCAGTGAGCTAGTGCCTCGCAAAGATCTGCAACCCCTCCAATTATTCTAGCTTTTGAGCCAAATATCTAGGGGTATTGAAATGCAATATAAGCCCTGCATTTCAATACCCCTAGATATCTGAGTCATACATGCAACCTTTAGTTGTATTCTTGCCTCATAAAGGAATGAGTTCAGGGATTTGAGAGTCGGGGAAATGTGATTATTTCTTTTTTTCCAGAGATAAGTCTGGCAGCAGCGTTAAGGTAGGCACTTAAAGGGGCCAGCTTGTTTCTAGGTAGGAGTCATAGAGTGCCAATTCTGTAGTCCAACCTAGAAAAATACAAGAGCTTGAACTGCTTGCTTGAGGTTCCTAAGTATCTGGCCAAATCTATAATGTGAGGAGAGCAGTTGAGGGCTGTTAGATGCTTCATCCAACGGTCGATCTTAGGAGTGTTATTCGGAGGAGTGATGAGTAGTAATTCCGTTTTGGCAGAGTTTAGGGAGATGAAAGTCTTCTGGGGAGGAGATTTTGATATACAATTGAGTGTCATTTGCAAACATGTGATAGTGAATTTTAGTAGATTTCAAGGTGTCTGCTAGAGGTTCCAATAATGGATTGAAGAGAATGAGTGAGAGGAGGATCCCCGTGGAACATCAAGAGTGACCACAGGGGGCTTAGAAAGGGATTCATGAATTTTGTCTCTTTGGGATCAGTTGTGGAGGAATGAAGTAAACCATTGCAGTACAGACCCTGATAAGCCCATCCTACGTTCACGTAGGTTCAGTAGACTGTCAAGTTTAACAGTGTTGAATGCAGAAGATAAGTCAAGTAGTATCAGAAGGCATGATTCATTTAAGTCCAGCATTTTGAATATGTCATCCGCAATGTGTGTGAGTGCTGATTCAGTGCTGTGACCTTGACGCAAGCTGGATTGGTGTTGGTCAAGGTGTTGAAAGTTATCTATGTGGTGGCAGAGTTGGATCTGGATAGATTTCTCCAGAAGCTTTGCAAGAGTCAGGATGTTGGAGATAGGGCGGAAGTTGTTGAGATCTGAGCCAGCTCCACTAGGATTTTTTTTTTTAATTAGGGTTACCTGTCCTATTTTAGGCAGTCAGGGACAGTGCCTTGATGTAGCGAGGCATTTACAAAGTTTGAGGGACGAATAAGCGAAGAATAGCGACTTTGATCTCTTCGGAGTATGGAGGTTGGATTTGTGGTGGGTCATGAGGCATGGCTGTGTAATTGTAAGACCTGAATGGTGGACTTGAAGTCTTGGATTTGGGTACTGAACTAAGATCATGTTCATCTTAATATGTGTGTTCTGAGCTTGGGTGATGGGTGGCAGGGCATGGTACACGAGTGGTGAGGTTTGAATAGTCACCGGTTAGGTCTGGCCAGTGTTTCCTTATGAATGCTTGTGTGTATTCAGGTCTTGATGGGGGTTCACAAGGGCTGGCTGGTGGGTTCTGAGTTCTGGCGGGTGGGTCGCTCTTGGGGTGGAACTAGGGGCTCTTAAGGCCCTTTAAAAAAGTGGTAATTTTGAAGAAAATAACATCTTCCCAAGACCAGACAGGCACTTTCATTTTTTTTTATATCATCGCTCGGCCACCATTAAATGCGGCTGCTATATGTGAAACCTCTTTTATGCGGTAGGTACCTCATGTTGATCACTCTAGACTAGGCTGTTGCTAGCTTAGTATGTTTACACACAGTACTGGCTGCCAGACATTTCACTTCCAACTCCTCCTCCAACATACTGATAGAGCGCGCAGGCCACCCAACTATAATTTTACCATACTCACCTGGGCCCATAATCAATAACACATAATTTAATCAGGTAACCTTCGCTCTACTACCAGTTATTTTTACCTACTAGGTCCTAGGCCTTCTGATACTACTTGACTTATCTTCTGCATTCAACACTGTTACAAAATCCACAAATCCACAAATCAAATCATATCTATATACATCTAGGTGGTGTAAACTTCCCCAACATTGTTCGCTTTCATTCTTCTTTCACTTTAAAATAAATCTGGCCTTTTCTCTCAGATCTTCCTCCCATTTCCTCTACTGCTTGGAGTGCTTTAGCCTGAAACGACTGAGGGCTGGCTCCAATCAGTAAGGCTGAGCCAAAATAATTATAAAACAGAACAAAGGTGCCAATACTGATATAAACAATTTAAATAAACCAATATTCATCCACATCTAGAAAAAGAAATTCGAGAGTAGGAATTGCTAATTAATAGCTTTTTATTTTAAACAATTTTTGAGTAATATATTTCGATTTTTTTTAAATTCATAATACAAAAAGAGTTTTCTTAAAAAACGTGAGACATTGAAATGTAGCTATACATATAATCATTCATTCAAAGTTACAGGCATATCACATACGACCAAAACACATTCACACAGTCAAGGGGACAAGGAATACAGTGCAAAATATATATACAAAATAGCAGAAGAAAATAGCCAAGGTCTGCAATTATTTTCCAATGATAAAGGGGTAGACAATTTTTATACAGTACATTCCTATATTTCTAACAGACTAATTGGGACTCATTAGAATTACTGCTACAAGGTAATGTACATAGGAGAGCCCCGGGGTCAGCTAATTGGATACCAGGATGCTCATGCAGACCATGGGTGGCAAGGTCTACGCGTTTCGAATCCCACCGGAATCGTTGGGGATTCTCCTCAGGGCCTAATGGAATATCAATTATTGGGGGTCCTGGACGTGTATTTAAGAGCAGAGACTTTTCGGGAGCTGTTCTAAACCTTTTTTAAAAAAGTGTGTTGAAGGATATATGGTTTCTCTTCAAAAATGCCTGTGGCGTTGTTTTTTTGGACACTGCCGAACGGGAGATAGATGCCCCTAGTAATGTTCGATTTTGTTTCGGGGCTCCCCAACGATTCCGGTGGGATTCGAAACGCGTAGGCCTTGCCACCCATGGTCTGCGTGAGCATCCGGGTATCCAATTAGCTGACCCCGGGGCTCTCCTATGTACATTACCTTGTAGCAGTAATTCTAATGAGTCCCAATTAGTCTGTTAGAAATATAGGAATGTACTGTATAAAAATTGTCTACCCCTTTATCATTGGAAAATAATTGCAGACCTTGGCTATTTTCTTCTGCTATTTTGTATATATATTTTGCACTGTATTCCTTGTCCCCTTGACTGTGTGAATGTGTTTTGGTCGTATGTGATATGCCTGTAACTTTGAATGAATGATTATATGTATAGCTACATTTCAATGTCTCACGTTTTTTAAGAAAACTCTTTTTGTATTATGAATTTAAAAAAAATTGAAATATTTTACTCAAAAATTGTTTAAAATAAAAAGCTATTAATTAGCAATTCCTACTCTCGAATTTCTTTTTCTAGATGTGGATGAATATTGGTTTATTTAAATTGTTTATATCAGTATTGGCACCTTTGTTCTGTTTTATAATGGAGTGCTTTAGAGCAAGCCCAATTATCGCCTTTTCCCTTCTCTGCTGCTATTCATTTGTCTCAACCCCCTAAACGTTTTCTTTCCCCCATCTTCAAACTCTCTAGGGCACTCTCTCTTTCATTGTTTTGCTCCACTTTTTCTCAGGCGCATTTACACTCCCTTACTCCGTTATGGTATAATTCCTCCCTAAAGATTAAGAATAAGGCCCTCTTCTGGAAGGAATGGATTGAGAAAGGCATTCTTTATCTGAATGATCTCTGTGTCAATGGTACTGTACTGGATTTACCCACTCTTTGCATCACTTCTCATATTTCTAACACTCACTTTTCTCAACTTTCCGACCTTACCATAGCTTTAACTACACTCTCCTCATTTCATACCACCTTATCTGATGTTGTCCCACCTGACTCCACTCCTTTAGTTTTCACTTCCCCGCTTAAAGCAGCTGCCATTTATAAGATCCTCTCCCGACCTATTCCTGATCGCCCTAAATCCAAACCTGAACTTGCATGGGAAAAGGATCTCGCACAAGATTTCTCTTTTCCTATTTGGGAGTCTATGGGCCAGATGTAGGTGGCCGTTTGAACCCATTTACCGAGCGGTAACGGCCGATTTTGGCCGTTACCGATCGGTAAATGGGTGACAGGTATGTAGGGGGCATTTATTTTATTTATTTTAACATATTTATAGAGCGCACAGCTACTCAGCTGAGTGTCCCGGCGCTAGCGGACAGAGCGATTAGAAAGAGGCGTGGGTGCGGGAGAAGGGTCCGAGCTTCTGTTGGAACAACCATGTCTTCAGTAATTTCCTGAAGTGCAGAATATCAGGCGCTTGCCTGACTGTTAAAGGAAGTTCGTTCCAGAGGTTAGCGACCAGGACTTGGAAGGAACGTGCTCCAAAGCGGGCACGGTTGACTTTTGGCACACTCAGCCGATACTTGTGAGAAGATCTGAGTGCTCTACCAGGTATGTAGTAGCTCACTCTTTTCCTCAGATAGGTGGCCCCTAAACCATGCAGGGCCTTGTAGGCAATGGATAGAGCTTTGAACTTGATTCTGTGTCGAATGGGAAGCCAGTGCAGCTTCTTTAGGTGTGGCGAGATATGGACTCTGGGGCCCAGCATAAGGATAGCTCTTGCGGCCGAGTTCTGCACGACCTGGAATCTTCCAAGGAGGTATTCTGGAAGACACAAATAGAGGGCATTAGCGTTGTCCAGCCTGGAGGTGATAAGGGCCTGGACCACGGTCCTTCTGTGGGAGAGGGACAAAAGGGGGAGGAATCTCCGGAGCATTTTCAGAGTTCCATAACAGGCACCTACCACAGCTTGAACTTGGGTCTTCATGTTCAATGCGTTGTCCAGTTTGACCCCTACATTTTTGGCTACTCCCACCGATGACTGCGGGGGGGACATGTCAGGTTGCCACCACTGTCTCCAGACATCCTGGTCCGAGGCTCTAAAAAGAATTACTTAGGATTTAGCGGAATTGCACTGAAGCTGGTTGTGACTAAACCAGGAAAAGACCTGTCTTAAACAGTTCTTGATTTTGTCGCCATCCAGATCCTCTCCCTTCTTACAGGTGAACAGGAGCGGGGTGTCGTCAGCGTAGGATATAATCCGGGCTCCAGCAGCTTCGGCCAGCAGGGAGAGAAGGGCCATGTAAAGATTAAAAAGTAATGGGCTCAGGATAGAGCCCTGAGGGACACCCACCTCCGTGGGAGGCATGAAGGAGGAGAAAGGTGGGATCCAGACTTCCTGCCTTCGATCTTGAAGGAACGAAGAGAACCACTTCGACACCGAATTCGGTAAAATAAAAATTCGGTAAATTTACCGATTCTGAGGCACCCAGATGTAGGTGGGACTCTTCAGAGTCCCAGAGGCCTTACCGAATCGGTATTTTACCATCAAATCCAATTTGATGGTAAAATACCGATTCCGGTGTGCATGCACATGTGTGCATGCACACCTATGCCATGTGACAGGCAGACCTGCCCTTCGGGCATGTATGCCTGCCACATGGCACCCGAGCCTGTTTTGGGGGTGTCAGAGGGTGTCAAAGTGACACCCCCTGCACCCTTGTGAAAATCGGTATTTACCGATTCGGTAAATACCGAATCGATAATGCCCATTCATTCCTATGGGCTTCAAAGCCCATAGGAACGAATGGGCATTACCGATTCGGTATTTACCGAATCGGTAAATACCGAAATCTTCCGAATCGGTATTCCAGCACATCTGGAATACCTACATATCCACCCCTTAGATTTACCGATTTTTAATTACCGAATCAGTAAAATTGGGTAATTAAAAATCGGTAAATCTATTTTACCTACATCTGGGCCTATCTGGTCTAAAATCCACACCGTTTCTCGTTCAGCTAGCACCACTCAGACCCTTTTTGTCTTTTATAATAGACTTTTTTTTACCCCACATGACCTTTTTAAGTTCAAAGTCCTAGAATCTAGTCACTGCTGGTCTTGCTCTCACTCTGATGGTACCTTGTTTCATATGTTTTTTCAATGTCTCTTGGTAGCTTCTCTTTGGCAACATATTTGGTGCAAGCTGAATGAGATTCTTAACTCAAATCATACTTTTGATATTGTTCATATTTTTCTAGGTGGTTCTTCTCCTATTTGGAATGGTTCACGCAATGTTCGCAACTTTATAGATTTGTTTTTCTAGCTATTTCTTTACAAGTTATCACATCTAACTGGAAAGACACTTCAAAGATCTCTTCTACTGCATGGTGGAATTTATTATGTCATCATCATAGACTTGATCGTGCATATGCTACAACTACCTCCCTTTTAATCAAAAGAGATTTGTTATGGTTACCCTTAACTGATTTTCTTTCCAGACGCTCACCCTAATATGCCTTTTCTCCTTTTTCTCCCTTCTTTCTAACCTCCTACTCTCTTTCCCCCTTTCTTTTCTTGTCTTTGTTTCTCTCCTTTTCGCTCTCTTTCTTCTTTCCTTTTCTCTCACTTTTCCATCTCCAAAAAAGTTTAAAAAATGCTTTTTCCCTTAGTATATTGCTTATATTCCCCCTTAGGGGTTTTTGCTCCTTTTATATTTTACTTTCTTATTATATAATCCCATTTCCTCTTATTGATTGTGATTTTGTAATGATGTTTTACTTGGTTTTATCTGCTCAATAAAGCTTTTTGAACTAAAAAAAAAAATCAAATCTATACCATTGACTTACCAATTCTTGTTGCTGGTACCTGTAAACCTATTAGAACAGGGAGTTAGAATGAAGATAGGCAGGAAAAATTAACATTTGCACTCATATTATAGCCCCAGATTCGAGAAAGGTTTAAACTCTTTATCTAAAATGTCTTAAGTGTCATGATCCAAGCGTTAAACATTAAACATTGCTCAATTTGGAAAATAATGATTAAAGTGAGAATATGCAAAGATTTAATAAGACAGTCTTTACGCATTTGACATGAGGGAGGGTAAAGAGAAGGAAACAAATACAATGACGAACCCATAGTTATATTTACCTAGAATGGTGTGAAGACCAACCCTGGCCACGGGCTGGACAAAGGACACAAACCCCAAATGTTGCAGTCGCCAGTAGGCCAGCAAATGCAGATCAGAATCAGGACAGAAAAAGCCAATTTGGATCAGGACAGGACCACCAAAGGTTTAGACCGGCACCCGCAGTTCAGTTGCAATGCCTGCGCTACTCCCTCTCTACAGCTAACAGCCAGAACCCCGATGGGTTATCGATTTCACCGACAAAGTGCTTTGCCAGCATCTCAGCTTACCGGACCCCGATTGGGTCAGCGAATCTTCTGACAGAGTGCTTTGCCCACACCTCTGTTCTCGAAATCCTATTGAGTGCGTTGGGTCAGTGACAGGTCAGCTATTTGGACAAGTCGGACAATTTAGCTAGCTAAGCCTACTCTAGTTATACCATTTTCCAGGGCAGTGTACCACCCCCAATGTTGCAAGTTTAAGAATCCCCAATTTTGATTGGACAAAAGAAGAGGAGAGGTCATCACACCATACCAAAATGAAACTTTCTGCATATCATATTCAAATTAACGTTCCCGTCCATCAATTTATTTTCTCATGACATCTTTATTCCACCCAACAATGAATGTTCTTTATAGAAATACAATGTTAACAATATTTTCTTCCGCTTGGGGTCAGCAGGTTAGGGTCTAAGTCGCATCTTGGATGAGACAGTTCCTGGCATTCATTCAATGCCTTTTCTGAAGCGTCTTTTGGTTTCTTGTGCGCATGTTGAAAATGGATGCAGTGGGATCTCGTCAGGCCCAAATGAGTTACATGTAAAAATAGGAGACAAACAGTTTTAGAACAAAAGATAAAAGAATATTCTGTATACCACTTATCTCTACTCTGTACTCATTAATTTATATTTAATTACAGCATTAGGATTAGGCAGAACGAACAGCTTAGCAAAAGCAGCAGTGCAAATTTCATGCATGTGAGAATACGGATCAACCATATTAGCTCTAGTGTGCAGAAGCATAAGTTTCCCTCCAAAGCAGAGAACACGTCATGTCATGTGAGTGTGACAGACGCATGCGCAATAGAAAAACCCTGCGTAGCAGCAGCCCTTTTATTGCAAGCGGATTATCGTTAGTAAAAGCACATAGACAAGCGTCCCCTTGATACTTGAATGCCGTGTGATGCAAATATTAATACACAAAACATGTTAGTAAGTACGTTATATATTATTCGAGGTTCATGAATTCAAGCAAGTCGCTTCACATGCAAATCCTTTCTCCATCAATACTATGGTTCCCACATAATGCACCTCCCACATACTCTACCTTCTACATCCTGCACCTTCACATACTCTGCCTCTCAAATACCCTACCTCCCGCATATTGCACCTCCCACATACTCCTGCAGGCTCAGCAGAAATTGCTGATGGGGTGCAGAAATCAGAATTCATTTGTGCAGAAATCAGAATTCATTTTTGATGTGGAAGCGCCTGATATTCCTGCTTGTTTTGACAAGAGATATGTAGTGTTTCCACGAATCTCATACCTGCAATGGGGCTGGTAACATCTGTTCCTGACCTCATCAAAAGGAAGTGATCATTTGTTATGAGGGCCTTTGAGGTGATTATTCAAGGAGAAGTAACCGCGTTTAACTTGCTTTGATGCCTTTCAAAGAGTCAACGAATAGGGCTTTGGAGCTCAACTGAGGGATGTTTCTGGATACTGTGCCACTACCAACCCTCCCAGTAGGGAAGAGGGCAGCTAGTCCAACAGGCGTCCTGTGAACCCTGTCATATGCTATAGTCTCAGCCCCGCCCACCCGGAGGTTAAGTCTGATCAAACTTCAAGAAAATCAAAGCTGACTTCCAGTGGCGTCTGCCGCACAATTAAAGTGTGGGGGGAGGGGGTTAGGATGGGATAGGGAATTGAGGGTAAACATAATATTTTTTTAACTTACCTCTTGCTGTCCAGACGCAGATGACTGCCTCAGTGCTTCACTTCAGGCAGGCACTAGGAAGGCACAGCCTCCCCACCCAATCCAGACGCTGCTCTCATGCTGAGAGCAGCACCAGGATTGGTCTGAGCAGCCTAGTCTACAGCTCAGACACTGCCTAGGAGCCTGCTGTTCTCCTCCAAACCAGCTGTGGGGTTTGAGAAATAGATGTGGGCATGTCTGTTTGGCTGCCCTGAGACCACCGGCCAAACTTAACTGCGCACTTCTAAGTGCCCACCACTCCTGCCTGTTATGGCCCGGCCCCACACGCAAGCTCACTAAGACAGAGCCCGCCACAGGAAAATAAAATGATATTATTGTTTTAATATCATTTTATTTTTCTGTGACTGACTCTGACCAGTGGGACGACGCTCCTCCGCCATTGTGGTGGAGCCGCCCCTGCTTGGGCTGAGTGACCTTGCGACTGACTCCTATCAGGAGTCTATTCTAATATCCTCTCCGCGGACCCCAGCCTTCAGATGATAAACAAGTTGTCCGCCCTCCCTCGGGCTCGGACTGCCAGGACACTGTACTTCACATGATGGCTGCTGGGGCAGCACTGCCTCCTCTGGAGGGGGCCCCAGAGTCCAGGGGTGGGTGCGCTGCACCTGCCTGAGCCCCACGAGCCCCTCAGAGGTGGCAGGACAGGACAGAGAGGACATGAGAGGGAGGAGGATTTCATTCCGGATAATACATGCAACAAAGCACTGCTTGGCAGCTGTGCACACAGTCTCTGCGTTAAGGGGGATGTAGCAATGATCTTGCACAAAGGTAAGTTTCAGACAGGATTTATTGGAGAAGAACAGATTAACAACGAAAGGTAGGAAAACCAGACCGATCCCTCATAACTCCTCTGCTTCTCTAACTAACTCTCAATACAACTACAAACATTCTATCAGACATAGTACAATTCTAAAACATACATAGTAATAGAATACCACAGGGGACTTGTCCTGTAACAATTCTTACAATGTGCAGTGTGTAAACAAACTCAATAAAACTTTATGTTTCTTAAAAAAAACAGTACGGTTTCTTTCTCCAGGACTTTTCCTTTTACCTCCTCATTGTCACCGCTTTACCCGCATTACAGTGTTATTTATTATGTTTTCTTCTCCCTGGGGTCTGAATTTTCTTCTTTCATCCTTTGCCCCTTATACTTATTTTCTTAATTTTCAGTCCGCCCGTTCATTTTTTTATTCGACATTATCTTATAGTATTCGTGTATTTTCCCTTTGTTAATGTTTGTCTTAAAGTCTTCCTCCTTCGTTTTCTGTGTCTAGCAATTGAGAACACAACTTTAAGCAATAAATGACAGGCGTGTTTGAGAGGCTATACACATCTCCAGCATCAGCCAATGGGAGCCAGTAGGCTGTCAACCAATCCTAGCCTGGCTATCTCAGCAGCAACTAGTGGAAACGAGCAATCTGTCGCCCAATCCGAGTCTGCACTGTCCTCAGCAGCAACCAATGGAAACAAGCATTCTGTCGACCAATGTGAGTCTGCACTGTCCTCAGCAGCAACCAATGGAAACAAGCAGGCTGCCAGCAAATTAGAGTCTGCCCCAAACTTTAAAGGAAGAGAAGCGAAATTTTTTGGAAATTTTGCATTTCTGCATCATGGCGGCGGCTGCTCAGCTCAGGAACCTTAAGGTAGAGGCCACTTGTTCCATTTGTTTGGAATACTTTAAGGATCCGGTGATGATCGATTGTGGACACAACTTCTGCCGCTCCTGCATCACCCAGAGCTGGAAGGGAAGAGGTGGAAACTACCCCTGTCCACAGTGCAGAGCAACATCTTCTAGGAAAAACCGCCAACCCAACAGGCAACTCGGGAACATGGTGGAAATGTTAAAACAGCTTCACTCGTCCCCAGAGAAGCCCCCGTGGGAGGACCTATGTGATAAACACGAAGAGAAGCTGAGGCTGTTCTGTGCAGAGGATCAAATGATGAAATGTTTGGAGTGCCAGGAGTCCAAGGAGCATAAAACACACTCAGCAAGTGTTGAAGAGAAGGCTGCAGAGAAGTGCAAGGTATCTCTGGGGGCATTCAGGGATTGCAAAGTCAAACTATGAGGTACCAGCAGGAGAGGACAAGGGGGGCTTGGGTGGGGGAGGGGTGTGCTTTTTTTTATATAAACACAAGTGAAGAGCACAAGGTGTGTCTGGAAATTTAAAGGTCACTAGGTCACTTGGTGAGCCACATCAAGGGGCAGCCGGAGAGCACCAGCTGTGTGTGCAGATGCTCTGAGGTCACCCTGTGTGTCCCTTTGAAGAGGCTGCAACAGAGCACATGGAATGTTAGTGCATTTCGATGGGTCACTCGGCACCCTTTATGTTCATATAGCAGGTCTGCTGGCGGGCGTTATGTATGTGTGTCGATGTTTACTTCTCATAATGCACCCTGTGGTCCAGAAGAGAAACCTGTAAAAAGTATACTCCAAGGATTCATTGTGGCAGTGCAGTGTGTAGTACATGAGCTCAAACGTTCGTCGGTGTCAGAAGACTTGATGCAACAATTCAGGGTGTGGCGCATGGGCTGCCGTGGTCATCGGACACATCTTAAGAGGTGCAGCAATCCAAGGTGTGGCGCACACAGTCATATGGTCTGGCAATCAGCTGAATGGATGCAGTATTTCAGAGTGTGAGACACAAGCTCACATGGTCATGGTGCACAGCAGAAGAGCGACAGACGAAGAGGTGCAGACATTTGGGGTGTAGCACACAGGCTTACATTGTCCTCAGACACAGCAGAAGATGTAGCACACTGGCTCATGTGGTCATCGAGCAAGACCAATGAGGTGCAGCAACACAGGTGGCACACGTAGTCATGGTTTCGGTACACAGCAGAAGAGGTGCAGTAAAGAATGTGCACAAGTTCACTTGGTCCTTGGTGATGTGTAGTAAGGCAGGGTGTAGCCCAGAAGCTCAGATGCATCAGAAGTGGCAGTCGAAGAGATGCGGCAATGCATTGTCTAGCACACAGGTTCAAATGGGCATCGGTGCATATGACTTATCAGCAATGCAGGGTTCAACAGACCCAAAAGGAAGTGCAGGGTCCAGGCGCGGCAGACTTGGATCTTCTTAAGTTAAGTTCTCCTGTAGTATGTTCTGCATGAAGTATGCTGACTTTGGGGACCCTTCATGAAATGAATAAACGTCAGGCTGGGCACTGATTACAGACTCCTCGCCTTGGAAAGCTCAGAGTCTCAAACCTTACTTCAAGTTGCTGTACATTGAACTTGGGGTCTGGGAGATCAGCAAAAGTCCTCCTCGCAAGCAGTGTATCTCCGGTGGCCTTCAGTGGCAGGATTGAGTTCATCCTTCAGTCCTTGGGGTCTAGCACTTACCCGTTAAGATACAGCGAATATTCTTTTCTCTGGCCTTTGGCCTTCTCTTCAACGGTGTGCAGAACTCCTTAGAGTAAAGAGAAGCACTACATATGTGCAGGAGACAATTCATATATGAACCCAGATGTTTGGAGGGAACCAGTGGACTTTATAGTGAACCACACATGACCTCGCCTTCCATCAGGATAGATATTCACGCCAAAATGTTGTACTTGGCCCTAAAAACATTCTAAGGAGAGGGGGTAAATGGAGGAGCAGTGAATGAATGCCATGTGCAAAAAGAAGGAAGTCATTAGTCACTGACTAAAAGTAAGAATCTGAAACACTCTACAAAACAAAGGTATCCTACTCTTCCTGTTCTCAGTCTGACTGCTGATTTCCTGCCCTAGACCCTGCTTGGGTTTAGTGCTTGCTCTCCTGATTTGGCTTTTTGTGGACTCTGCCTCTGCATGTTTCCATGCGTGCCGGATGGTTGACCGCTTCAGCATGCATAACACAGGGCTGGGTACAGGGCTTAGTCCACAGGCCAACCTTGTGCCCAAATCCTTGTTTCTGGTCCAGGGAGGACCTGGCTTGGTAGTTCGGTCCGGACTGTTCCCATGAGTCATAGGGTCAAAACTGATTTGCATATGGCCAGGTCTAAACTGCAAAAGACTGATGGACTTAACCCTGATCTGTTGACTGGGGTGAATGTTTTGATTTGTTCTGCATTCCGTCCATCAATTGTGTGTCTTTTGCTTTCTCGCCCTAAGTGCACCGGGTATGCCCAGACGTGGGTCCCGGTCTAACTGTGCCACTGGATTCAAGCTATCCTAGCTGATGAGGGGCGAAACTCAGAAACCGGTCCTAGGATGCTTGTTTCCGGTCCAGGGATGACCTGGCTTGGCAGTTCGGGTTGGACTATACCCATGATGCACTGGTCTGAACTGGGGTGGCATGTTGAGCAAAAGAATGATGGATTTAACCCAGATCTCTTGAATGGGGTGAATGTTTGAATTGTTCCTCACTCCGTCCATCATTTGTGTGTCTTTTACAAACCCTGCGTGTGACCAGTCCCCCTCCCCCTCCCCCACTATGTACACTGGTCTTCCATGTGCCTCATGAGGTTGGCAACATGGCCTGGCCGCTTCAACACGGCCATCGACCAACCATTCAGATTATGGGGTTGGCTGCAGGGACTGGCAGACCCCCTATTACCTCTACTATCCACTCAGCCATTACCTCCTTTGTCCTTACCAGCCCTCAACCATTACCTCCTTTACCGCTACCTGCTCCATAACCATAGCAAAGGCCTTAACTCCCTTTATTGCTGCTGCCTATGAACTCTAAACACTGCCTACCTCCCTTTCTTTACCTGTCCCTAAACCCTAAAAAACCCTTACCCCCCCTTTCCCGCTATTCACTCCTGACCATATGTGGGTTAGCTCCTGCTCTCTTGTTGTGTATTTCTTTTTTTTGTGGCAGACCCTATAGATCTGGACCCGGCTCGATTGTTGTCTGTTCTCTCCCTGCAGATCCTGTATAGATATGGCTCCTGTTCTCTATGGCAGGCCCTGTATAGATCTGACTCCTGCTTTCTTGTGTATTTCTGTTCTCTGAGGCAGACCCTGTGTAGTGACTGAGCTATTTTTATAGATAATCTGCTCGGTTATGACCGTTGCCCACTACCATCTCAGTATATTTTGATCTAATATAGTGTTGTGTAGGCTTATATAATATGAATTGGCTAAAAAGGAGGGCTTGATGACGTTCTCTGTCTTGTTTCTGACTTTAACTTGCTTAATGGTGGGCTTGCCTGTTGGCTTAGCCATAATCTTATGCCATCTTGCATACTAGTTTTGCTCCTTTGCGGGAATAGTGGCCTATGCTTGCACAACTCCATTTTCTGAGCTGTCGCCAATTTCTAAGTCTCTCTAGGTGAGAGGCTATATTTTACTTTCCACTTGTTGTTCACCCGTCTCAAACTAGAGGGGACCGGTTCTTGTCGGAGGAATGTGCTCACTCTATTCTGAAGTCATAACAGACGCCTGGCCAGCTGAAGCTGTGGCCTTGGTACGGAGTGGTACAGAATCTGATGGGAAAAGGAGGCGAGGCTCACAGGAGCTTTGTCTTACATTTCCACTTGTACTAAAGGAGGTGTCTGGGCTCTGATCTCTGGTAGTTCATCACAGTACAGACGTGTAGCTGTGACGGTGGAGCAGAGAATCCTATTTTGGCTGGAGAAACGGACTCCCGAAGTGGAAATGGGATGTGTAGAAACTTGGTGAGGTGCTCCACTGACTCTTATATTCTAGCTGTTATTGCCTAAACTATCCTGTTCTGTTTTCAGGTTCCATACACTTATATACATATAAGTTCTATATACGTTTTACTGATTGCATTTAGCAATTGCTTAGGTGTTAGTGTGAAGAAGGCCTATCGTGACATATTAGTAATTTCTATCTTTTGTCATTCTATCATTGTGTAATAGAGCATATAATTATTTGTATGTGTTCCTTGGGATGGGAGGTTAGGACCTTTCTGATCCAAGTGCTGTCGCACCAGAAGGATGGTAAGTTTCCCTTCCTGCAGGTCATTTTAGAAGGAGAGTTGTTCCGTTCTCATGCAGGGAAACCAAAACTAATAAGTATTCCCCCTGAGGCATTGTTAGGAGGAGTGCGCATTGTTTTAGCTCCACCAGGGTGGGCTTTGTTTCTCATTGTTACCCTGTGGCTCCTGGTATTGTGTTGTGTTTTCGTTCCCTGGGGTACATTGTTTCCTTGAGGCTATTGGTTTCTTGCGTTGCTTTACCGAGTGAAGTTGTTTTCCCGGGTTGTTGTTGTTGTTATCACTGGACCCTGTATAGATCTGGCTCCTATTCTCTTGTTTGTTCTCTGTGGCAGACCCTGTATAGATCTCCCTCCTGTTCACTTGTATGTTCGCTATGGCAGACCCTGTATAGATCTGGCTCCTATTCTCTTGTCTGTTCTCTGTGGCGGACCCTGTATAGATCTGGCTCCTGCTCACTTGCTCTCTGTGCCAGACCCTCTATAGATCTGGCTCTCTCGTTGTCTGTTCTCTGTGGCAGATCCTATATAGATCTGGCTTCTGCTCTCATGCTCCCTTTTCTCTGTGGCAGACCCTGTATAGTTCTGGCTCCAGCTCTCTTGCTCTCTGTGGCAGACCCTGTATAGATCTGGCTCCAGCTCTCTTGTTCTCTGTGCCAGACCCTGTATAGATCTGGGTCCAGCTCTCTTGCTCTCTGTGGCAGACCCTATATAGATCTGGCTCCTGCTCTTCCTACTATGTTATCTCTAATCTGGTGATCGACAAGCTCCTGGTCCAACGTTGTTCCCTATACTTGGATAGTTTGTTTGCCAGGTAAGTTGGCGTCCTGTTCTTGAATGCATTATAAATGTTGCAATTGGTCTTAAAGATGTTCTGGGCTGGGAGGAAGAACCAGTGTGGGTCTTTTAATGTGGCGGTGATAACAATTCTTACAATGTCTTACTTGATCTAAGTGCGGCCTACGACACCATCTCACACAACAGACTGCTTGCTAGGCTGAGTGATGATGGTGTCGGAGGGAAAACGCTGGACTGGATCGCGTCTTACTTGAGCAACCGGACGTTTCAGATCTCGTCCTCGCAAGCTCAGACACCTTTTTCTCACCCCATGGCGTGCCTCAGGGCTCAATTTTGAGTCCGTTATTTTTTAACCTGTATCTCCGCCCTCTCGCCGATTTAGCAGAGCGAGTAGGTCTAGAACTCATGACATATGCGGATGATTCGCAGATTATTTTTTCTCTTACCAACTCAAAGCCTTCATCCCCCTCTGCGCTGAAATTAGGTCTCCACGAAGTCTTCAGCTGGATGTCAACAAATCAGCTGAAGCTCAACGGGGAGAAGACGGAGATTCTTCTCCTAGGTAAAAAGAGATCTGTGGCAGGATACCCATTGGCCGCCATCCTTGGGTGCTTTTCCCAGCCCGGCAACCCAGGTCAGAAACTTAGGGGTATGCATCGATGATTCTTTATCGATGAAACAGCAGGTCAATAAAGTAGCTGGTACGTGCTTCACTATCCTCAAATGGCTGCGGAAGATCATCTGGATGCTGCCTGTGGATACCCAGAAGACCGTAGTCAATGCACTGATTACATCTAGGCTTGACTACGGTAACATCTTATATCTGGGTTCCAATTTAGCTGTGATTAGGCGGCTTCAACTGGTCCAGAACTCCGCAGCCAGGCTGCTATGTAAGATCCCTAGGACAGCTAGGATCTCGAAGCACCTAAAGGACCTGCATTGGCTGAGAGTTGAGAACCGGGTTCGGTTCAAAGCGTTGACCTACATGTTTAAGATCAAGGCAGGGACCGCACCAAAGTACCTGCAAAAACTGGTTAGGCCCTACGTTCCTGCACGCAATCTCCGTTCTTTAAATGGAGCAAACTTTGTGGTTCCTAGATTTAAACTGGCCCGTATGGGGGGGGAAAGTCCTTTTCCCATCTGGGACCAGTCCTTTGGAACTCCCTTCCTTTATCCCTGCGTAAGGAGGAAAATCTCGCCAGCTTTAAGAAAGGCGTTAAAACTTGGCTCTTTGATAAATAATCGCGGTCTTTGACCGGGTTGCTTTTTGCGCTTTCCCAATCTTGGCGCCGGGAAACCCTTTGTGGGTATCTGCGCGCATTATAAGTGCAAAAAATAAATAAATAAATAAATAAATTCAATTTGTTCAAGGACTTGATGGGCCGTGCTTGCTACTTTGTGTAAGTTACCTTTTAATAGGTGCTGATTTGGTATTGGGTAGACAGTTGAGGAGGGTCTTGGCTCCATCCACATGGGAGAGGACTCGAACGGTTGTTCTGAAGTCATCTTCCAACTTCATTTTCTTCAAGATAGACTAGAAACCCAGCTTCCTTGGTCATGTTTGCAATGTGTTCCTTGAATGAGACATCTGTGTCAAAGGTGGAGTAAAAGTCTTGGTTAAGTTGGAGAGCCAATCATGAAAATCAGATTGTTTTGAGATGTTAGAATACAGGAAGAATTCGGTCTTGAGTTTCTCTCAGGTCAGGATTTGATTCTCTGTTGGGTGAGGATATTTTTAGGTGACGTTAAGTGTCCTCTGCATACTGAAGGATCTTGATGCTGCTGTCTGTAAGGATGGAACCGGGAGATCCCACGTAGAGGTTAACAATTATGGGGAAAAGGATGGAGCCCAGAGGTACTCTGCAGGTGACATGGAATTTCTGTGATCTTGTGGGACCTATTTACATGAACTTGCACCACTTCGTGGGGTAGGATGTGAACCATTTCAATATATTGACTGAATCGATCATAGTTGGATGGTTGTTTCCTTTTGGTTATATTTTGTAACCTTTACTTCTTTAAAGTTGAATATTTTACAAGAACATGCCATGGGTAGGCACATGATTGTCGCCCGCAGTGCCACCCATTACGATACAGAATTCAGGAGAAGCAAACAAAGCGAGAGTAAAGGAGGGTGTATTAATAATCCAAAATGGGACTAGATATGGGAAGATGGTACACGTATGTGGTACAGGGTAATTGCATAGATGTCCTCTTCCTTCTGTTGTAGGAGAGGTGTGATCACATCCTTGGTGAGAGGGTAAACTGGTTGCATTGCGTTTACCTTTCTATGCAGTGAGAGGGCGCTGTAAAGGGTAGTTGCAGGGTGAGGGACAGGGTGGGGAAAAGGAAGAGCGCTTGCATACTGGTAAATGTCTGGAAGCCTCTACTGGCCCTTGCAGTGTCTGTGAGCCTGCATGTGCCTGTTCAGGTCAGTATAGTAGGAGCTCAGTGCATTGGTCACTTAGTACGTCACTGGCTTGGGGAGCCCCAAAACACACAAGATGATGGACGGAATGTTGCACAATGGCAGTACATTCACCCCCAGTCACAGATCCTGGTTTAATCCATTATTTTGCTCACCAAGCCACCCCAGTTCAGACATGGCCATATGCAAATCAGTCTTGACCAATGAGAAAGTGACAAATGTCTTTGATTAAAATGGAAGGTAATTTTTCCTCTTTTTAGTTGTGCTTCATCTTGAGGTGTAGAATAGTTGATGGTGAAGGGGGTGGCGAGGTGATGAGTTGATGCTGTTTGCGAGTGGCGTTCTTGTGGCCTGCGTGGCAGTCTGGTGTCTGTTCGCTGTGCCATTTCTTCTCTAGCTTATGGCAGGTTTGCTTGGAGGCCTGGAGGTTTTCCGTGAACCAGTTGCCTTTCTTGCTGGTGTCTGTTGGAGGGTTTCTTGATCAGGGCGAGGGTGTTGGCGTAGTTGTTGATCCATTGTCTGAGGTTGCGGACGACTGGGTCGGTGGGAGTTCGGTGGTGTGGTTGGAGATGTGGGAGCTTGCGGAGAAGATGGGGTCAAGCGTGTGGCCAGCGAAGTGGGTGGTGGTGGTGGTTATTAGTTGTCTGTCTGAATCAAAGGTTGTTGATCAAGGTGATGGAGTTGCGGTCGTTTTTCTCGAGGTGGAAGTTCAGGTCCCCGAGAAGGATGTTGTCTGTGGAGGCGAGGACGTGTGTACTGTGGTCAGGGTCCGGGGGTACTTTAGACGAGGGTTCCTCAGAGGGTGGTGTTGGGATCAATGTGGATCTGGAAGTGCAGGTGTTCGGCGGTGCGGAGGGAGTCGTCTGTGTTGGTCGAGACTCTGAGAGTGTTCCTGTGGACGATGGCGATTCCTACTCCATTGGCGCGGGTGGTTGGTGCGGGTGATTTTGTAGCCATCCGGGATGGCTTTGGCGATGTCTAGTGCCAAGGAGAGGTTCAACCAGGTCTCTGTCAGGAAGGGGACGTCTGGGGAGGTCGAGTCAAGTAGGTCCCAGAGTTCAACGGCGTGTCTGCAGGCCGAACTGGTTTTGAGAAGGATGCATCTGAGGGGATTGTGTTCTGTCATGGCGGGTGGCTTGGCGGGGGCGGATGCTGGTGAAGCTACAGTTCCGGCAGGAGAAGAGTCCTTGGGTGCGCTTCGGGAAGCAGGTGTGTGATAGTCTGGTGTTGAGTGCATGGAGGGTGCTGGCATCGTAGCGGAGTCGGGTGTCGTGGTGTTCGCGGGGGCCAGGGGTTCTGGCGGTGGGCGCGGTCCAGGTGCTAACGGGCTTGCCTTAGGCGCCCCTTCGGAGCGCCAGCGGCCGCCATAAGAAGGGGAGATGGGTGGGAGGAGCAGGTCGGAGGAGGGAGTGTAAGAATGAGCGAGCGAGGGGGGCCGCAGGGGACACAGCGGTGGGGAAAAACGGGGCAGGAACAGTGATGGAACAGAAGGCAAAAAGAGGGCATAGGGCACAAAAGCCAAGGGTGAAGGAGGAAAAACAAGCAATTTATAGTTAAAGAAGCAATACAGTACAAGCAGCGCGGGGGCGCAGGGTGCACAGCAGTGGGAAGATGGCGGAAGCGGCGAGGGGACAGAAGGCAAAAGAGGGCACATGGCACAGAATTAAGCAATGACAAACTGAAGGAGGAGAACAATGAAACAATTAAGCAGTAAAACAAAGAAGTACAGTGCAAGCAGACCTATGCCAGCCACTGGCCACCAGGGATGAGGCTCAAGTGGTAGCCTGTGGGTGGATGAGGGCCTCGAACTCACTGCAGTGTCAGCAGCAGCGAGCAGGGAAACACAGGCACAACAGGTGGTGTTGTCGCAGAGTGGGGGAGCGACCTGCCTGGAGAAAAACTGCAAGGGGGAAAGTAATTCAGGAGAACCTAAATGAGAAAGTCAAAACAAGCTGTCTGATTCGTCGGATGGCTGGGGAGGACGGAGACATGGCAGAGAGACGAAGGAAAGTCTGTCCAATATCTGACTGGGGAGGTGATGGCTGAGGGGGTGATCCACAGCCCATCTCCTCTATAGCTAGGTAGCTCCACCGGGCAAAGGCCAGAGTTGCTAGGTCTGCTGCCCCCCCACCATCTACGGGGGGGGGGTCCCTAAGATGTGGAGGTTAGGTGACATTATTTAGGGAGATTGGGGGTAAAGTACGGCAACACCATTGATGAAGCTAGTTTACCTGGAACAGGAATTCTGGCCTACTCCCAACTAGATGACACCCTTGTCTGTGATACTTGGGGCTGGTGCTTATAATCCCGATATGTGCCACTGGTACTTACAATCTGGATATGTTTGGGTGGTACTTACAATAATTTGACTGGTACATACAGTCTGGGCAGGTGTGACCGGTACTGTACTGACTCTTTTCTGTAATTAAGACCACACTCTACAGATCTACACTCATTTCTTGTCCTCATCCCTGCAGGTAAAACTTCAAAAGTGGCTGTGTCTTCTGAAAAAAGAGGAGGAATATATTCTAGAGTCTAAGGTCAAGGATGAGGAACAATATAAAACCATGAGGGTGAGTGGCTGCAGTCAGTGCTGAGTCTCTGTTTCTGTATTTGTATTTGCCCATGTACTTGTGTGTACCTCTTCAAGTTCAAGATACACATAAGCCCATAAGACACCCTACTGACAGGTCTACGGTAAAAACTAGGTAACTAGTGTCCCTGCTGTTGGACATTGGGGATGATATCGGCCAAGGGTGTGTCTGGATATATCAATCCATTCATTGGTCTGAGCGCACCTGGTGTAAGGCCCTTCCTAAATTAAGGTGTTAACAATGTAATCATTCTAAGAAGGTGCACAGAGCTCAACACAATGCACACCGCTATAGACCTCTCGGGTTCTTTCCAATAAGGTAAATAAAACAAAAAGTTGAATGCAATGAGACATCCATTTATTCATATGCTTTATCCTGATGTGTGATTTTCATTCACAGATCTTCTGATAAGAAAGAACAAACAACATTGACACAACTCATCATGCTCAAATAACATTGCTTCGTACAATGCCATCATTTTAACTGCTCCTGTAAATGGATTCCCAATGCATTTCAGGTTGTTAACTCTATCAGTGGAACTGCAAAAATAACATATATATGTTTACACAATCTAACCATTGACAAACCAGGAACTGTGTGTTCATTGCACGTGCTTATACATGTGAATTCCAAACATATTTATTAAACAAGGGATGTAATTGGTGTGTTCTCCAACTCACATTAAAACATGGATGATATCCCTGTGTTCATTGAGCGGTATTGAAGAATTAGCCAGATGCAACTATGTGAGATAATGTGTTCATCTATTGTTATGAGTATCTCATAGCAACCCAATACCAAAAGAAGTGACAAAAGGAACAAGCATTTACAATGCAATGGTCTCGGCATTATTAAAGTTAGAGCTATTGGCATTGCTCATGACTTTTTTTTTCATAAATAAATGGTATTGTCATTTACAATGGCAATAGGTGAGTATTAGAGAGTAGTAGAGAGTATTTGCGGACACAGCCACACACGCGGACACAGCCACACACGCACACAGAGCCCCACACACACGCACACAGAGCCCCACACACACACACAGAGCCCCACACACACACACAGAGCCCCACAGACACGCACACAGAGCCCCACACACACGCACACAGAGCCCCACACACACACGCACACAGAGCCCCACACACACACGCACACAGAGCCCCACACACGCACACAGAGCCCCACACACACACACGCAGAGCCCCACACACACGCACACAGAGCCCCACACACACGCACACAGAGCCCCACACACACGCACACAGAGCCCCACACACACACGCACACAGAGCCCCACACACACACGCACACAGAGCCCCACACACACGCACACAGAGCCCCACACACACGCACACAGAGCCCCACACACACGCACACAGAGCCCCACACACACACGCAGCCCCACACACACACACGCACACAGAGCCCCACACACACAGAGCCCCACACACACACAGAGCCCCACACACACACACAGAGCCCCACACACACACACAGAGCCCCACACACACACACAGAGCCCCACACACACACAGAGCCCCACACACACACACAGAGCCCCACACACACACACAGAGCCCCACACACACACACAGAGCCCCACACACGCACACAGAGCCCCACACACGCACACAGAGCCCCACACACGCACACAGAGCCCCACACACACAGAGCCCCACACACACGCACACAGAGCCCCACACACACGCACACAGAGCCCCACACACACACGCACACAGAGCCCCACACACACACGCACACAGAGCCCCACACACACACGCACACAGAGCCCCACACACACACGCACACAGAGCCCCACACACACACACGCAGAGCCCCACACACACACACGCAGAGCCCCACACACACACACGCACACAGAGCCCCACACAGAGCCCCACACACACACAGAGCCCCACACACACACAGAGCCCCACACACACACACAGAGCCCCACACACACACAGAGCCCCACACACACACAGAGCCCCACACACACACAGAGCCCCACACACACACACAGAGCCCCACACACACACACAGAGCCCCACACACACACACAGAGCCCCACACACACGCACACAGAGCCCCACACACACGCACACAGAGCCCCACACACACGCACACAGAGCCCCACACACACGCACACAGAGCCCCACACACACGCACACAGAGCCCCACACACACGCACACAGAGCCCCACACACACGCACACAGAGCCCCACACACACGCACACAGAGCCCCACACACACGCACACAGAGCCCCACACACACGCACACAGAGCCCCACACACACGCACACAGAGCCCCACACACACGCACACAGAGCCCCACACACACGCACACAGAGCCCCACACACACGCACACAGAGCCCCACACACACACACGCACACAGAGCCCCACACACACACAGAGCCCCACACACACACACACACACACAGAGCCCCACACACACACACGCACACAGAGCCCCACACACACACACACGCACACAGAGTCCCACACACACACACGCACACAGAGCCCCACACACACACACGCACACAGAGCCCCACACGCACACAGAGCCCCACACACACACAGAGCCCCACACACACACACACAGAGCCCCACACACACACAGACAGAGCCCCACACACACACAGACAGAGCCCCACACACACACAGACAGAGCCCCCCACACACACACACACAGAGCCCCACACACACACAGAGCCCCACACACACACAGAACACACACAGACAGAGCCCCACACACACACAGACAGAGCCCCACACACACACAGACAGAGCCCCACACACGCACACAGACAGAGCCCCCCACACACACACACACAGAGCCCCACACACACACAGAGCCCCACACACACACAGAGCCCCACACACACACAGAC
Organism: Lissotriton vulgaris; assembly: GCF_964263255.1. Lineage (NCBI taxonomy): Eukaryota > Metazoa > Chordata > Amphibia > Caudata > Salamandridae > Lissotriton > Lissotriton vulgaris. The sequence continues at coordinate 80,085,947 of NC_141693.1, forward strand.
AGAGCCCCACACACACACAGACAGAGCTGTCGCGACTAGGACAACGCAGGCACCTGTCACAAATCAGAACCAGATAACGGAAAGCAAATGGCATTGGTTGGTTAGAAGCACAAGTTCAAAGTCAAATTCCAAGGTCGGAGCCTAAAGGGTAAAAACATCGGTCAAAGGTCAGGACAAATGATCATAAACTTATACCACAGATAAAATAGAATGTGAGCGGCCCAAACCGAAAGAATCAAAATCCAAAAATGTTCCCAAACAAAGGTTACTGTTGAAATATTGGTAAATCAAAAAACAATGTCCCAATAGGAAATAATGAACCGTCAGTTAGATATGCATGCACATTGCATTGCTAACAAGGGAAAAAGGAGACCCTCTATAAATTTTCAGACCAGGTAGTAAATCATCTTGTTTTATAGTGTAAATTCATGGTCGGTATTATACAGTTATAAGCAGCACTGCATATATTCAATTAGATGACAACCAAAGAAACTTCGTGCTCTACAAAAAGTGACTGTGGTGAAGGTGGCGATGCAAGTGGAAAAGTGAACAGCAGAAACGGCGCACTGTGAAGAGGTGCAAGTTATCTACAGTGAGTGGTCCAGATCATGTGAGAAAGTGGGATCACAGATACAAAATTACATTTCCATTTTTTGATTTTTAGAACCACATTAGAGAAGTACGCCTATTAATAAGCTGTAGAGTCGACGGCGTTTCGATCCACGCTAGTAAGGATCGTCATCAGGACTGGGTTGTCTTGTTTGGGGGGTGCTGCAAGGAAAGAAAAAGGGGTAAGGGGCGGGTGCTGGTGGTGGAGGGGGAGGTGGGAGCGTGGAAAGTAAGGGTAGTAAATACCTGGAAAAAGTAGGTTAGGGGGCGATCTGGGATGATCGTCAGGGAATGAATCGTAACCTGCACGAGGGCTCTGTAAAAAAAAGGGGAGGCCTGGGATCAGGGCACTTGGTCAGTTATTCAGGGTGTTAATAAGTATTAAACTTAGAATACATACAGGTCCGGGAGAGCTGGGCGGTCCTCTGTGATCCGCCAAACCTGCAAGAGTCCTGTGAAGGAAAGGAACAGGAGTGGGGTGATTAATGCCAGGTTTACGATGTATCCCTATTTTAAAGATAGCGCGGTAAGACGTGGGGTAAGACTAATTTACCTTTGATCAGCGTGCCGGCACCGGAATAAATCCAGAGGTCTGTTGGAAGCTGGCATTCGAGTGGAGAAGAGGAATATACTTCAGCATGTGGGAGGAGTCTAGGAGAGTGACGTGGGGGCGTGAACTGTGGTGTGACATATCTTAAAGGGAGAGAGCAATTACCTATACACGGGACAGTACTGTGGACTGGCTGTGGTATGTTTAGCCAATGATCGCATTGTTACAGATTGTGGATACAAGTCACGCAATGTATACAATACATAGGTTATTCAGAGTATAAATCAAAACACTGCATCGGAGTTTTGCAAACATAGCGTCCCTGAGATACGTGTGAATCACGAATACAGTGATAGCGGAGAGATGCTGCCGCCAATTAACCTCACTCTGCACTGTTAAACAATATTCTGTTAAATCTGTCATAGCGAATAATAGCAATATGGCAAAATATGTGACATCATGATGGCAAACCGCACAAAGTTGTACTGATTAAAACTGTATATTTCTTTACAGAATTGAATGTGATACAAAACAGTTGTGCAATTGAAAAACTGAGGAAATTAGAAAAATGTAAACAAATTCATTTAGGTTTTCACATTATGTTGTCATTCTTATTTTACTTTTTTATCTTTTGGTACTTCGGTTCTCGAACTCTTAATATCTCATTTTGATCACCACTCTGGATCATGTAGAGATTAATACATATGAACCTACACGGGACTGCATGCACTACCCCTAATGCAAAGCCTTAATAAATAACAAAGAATCTCCTTTCTTAGCATTAGAAATATTCTATTCTCTCATGAAGTCTTGGTAATGGTATCCCCTTGCACTTTATTGTCACCATCTTTCATTTTCGAGAAAGGCAAGCGCACATCATGATTAGAGCATTTACTCTTGCCAAAAAAACGTAATTATCTCCGGAATTTCTTCCATGAATTTTAAACAAATTTAGAACACCTGATCTTTCACTCGCTCATTTCTTGCACCCATCTTACTCTGTTCTTCACTCTTTCTCTCCTCTTTGGGGTTAACTGTTACATATATTTTCTCTTGACAATGTACCCTCTCTTACAGCCTTGAGAAAGCCCTGGCGCTACCTGCCACAAAGGGTGAAACACGTGTCGGCTGTCTTTCCTCTTTGTTTAATAAATAAAATTTGGATAAACCTAACAAAACTGAATTGAATCATTAAAGAGCGGAATAGACATGACTATGGCCTTTGCTAAGATCAAACCAAAGTAAGGAGGGATTTACCCTTATCTATTCATTTAAAGGAAAGGAATACATACTCGGTCCTAAACGCAACGCTCTACGTACTTACCTTCGTTTTCACGGAACAGCTATTTTTAAAGTTAATTTAAACCTACGAATTGTTGATTAGTTTCAAATCAGATGCTCTTTAATCTTGACATTTTTCGGAACATCTCCCTTCCCTTCTTCCGGAGATGTGCATTTCCTATTCTGGAAACCTAGCACAACACAGCTTTAACTTATGTTCCAAACATTTTCTGCTACAGTTTCATAAGTTGGCCTCAGTTCGATTTGTCATACTTTATAAATGCGTTACAAAGATTGGGCATTGGTGAACGTACCTCCCCCGGAGAACTAGGACCCATGGTCCTGACTCAGACTGGTAGAAAGGGCTATCCCCTAACGCATCAGCAACAGTGCACATTTATCACTGCTTGGACACCCTGGTTGTGATATTTAAAACTTCATCAGGTGCGTCTATGGTGCTTAAGTTTACGAGGGTGTCATTGCATAAACATGTCATAGTATTTGATAAACTCTCGCAATTTTCGTGAAGTGTTTATTTTAATGTCATGGGGTCTGTCCTACTGTGGCTCTGCAAAGGGGGCCAAATACATCCCTTTCTGCACTTGACTCTCAGGATAGCGAGATCGAGGAGTCAAATGCTTCTCATGAAGATAGAAGGGGGGCAAGCACTCGGAACTCAGCAGCCAACTAACCGACACAATAATGTTGTGTCTAGCTCATTACTTAATTTTAGTTAGGAAGAAAGATATTTGAGTTCACAGAAAAATAAAATATCAAACAGTTCAATAAAGTCACAATTGCATGGTTACATTGTACAATCTCCAGAAAGACGCAACACCTCCTCTGGTGCCCTCTTCCCTCTCTTGGAGTTTTAATGTCTACGGTCCACGGGATCTCATACGGGAGTAGGCCTTATTCGAGGACAAAGGTGCACTTGCTCTAGATCACCATACCGGTTCATGTGCAGAACATTTCAATCGCTTTTGCCTCATGAGTTCACACAGAGTTCAAGTTCAAGAATTTATATAGCGCACTACTCACCCAGAGGGTCTCAAGGCGCTTGGGGATGGGGTTCATTATTTATCGAATAGCCAGGTTTTAAGTTCTTTTCTGAAGGAGATGTGGTTCTGTGTAAGGCGGAGGTGGGTGGGGAGTGAGTTCCAGGTCTTGGCCGCCAAGTAGGAGAAGGATCTACCTCCCATAGTGGATCTTTGGATACGCGGAACTGCGACGAGGCCTTGATTGGAGGATCTTAGTTGGCGGGTGGGTGAGTAGAAGGATAGAGTGAGGCATTCGGGCCCTAGTTTGTAGAGGGCCTTGTGTGCGTGGGTGAAGAGACGGAATGTTATTCTCTTGTTGACGGGAAGCCAGTGGAGGTCTTTCAGGTGGCCGGTAATGTGATTTTGGCGAGGGATGTCCAAAAGGAGTCTCGCTGATGCGTTTTGGATGCTTTGGAGTTTTTTCTGTAATTTGGCTGTAATTCCGGCGTAGAGGGTGTTTCCGTAATCCAGTCGACTCGTGACTAGTGCGTGGGTGACAGTCTTTCTTGTCTCGGAGGGGATCCAACAGAAGATTTTTTTGAGCATACGAAGTACGTTGAAGCAGGAGGATGAGACTGCGTTGACTTGTCTGGTCATCGAGAGTGAGGAATCTAGGATGAAGCCCAGGTTGCGTGCGTGATCTGTGGGTATGGGTGCTGTGCCCAGAGCCGAAGGCCACCATGAGTCGTCCCAGGCAGAGGGGGATGATCCTAGGATGAGCACCTCTGTTTTGTCTGAGTTAAGTTTTAGGTGGCTGTTTTTCATCCATTCGGCTACTTCTTTCATGCCTTCGTGAAGATTGGTTTTGGCGGAGTTAGGGTCTTTGGTGAGGGAAAGGATCAGCTGGGTGTCAGCGTAGGAGATGATGTTAAGGTTGTGTTGACGCGCGATGGATGCGAGTGGACTCATGTAAACGTTGAAGAAGGTGGGACTGAGTGATGATCCTTGTGGTACACCGCAGATGACTTCGGTAGCCTCTGATTTGAATGAGGGAAGTCGTACTCTCTGGGTTCTTCCGGCGAGGAACGAGATGATCCAGTCCAATGCTTTTCCTTGTATTCCGACGTTGTTGAGGCGTTGTATGAGGGTGCTATGACAGACTATGTCGAAGGCGGCGGAGAGGTCGAGAAGAATGAGGGCCACTGTTTCTCCATTGTCCAGTAGTGTTCGGATTTCGTCTGTAGCTGTGATTAGAGCGGTCTCGGTGCTGTGTTTGGCTCGAAAGCCAGACTGTGAGGGATCGAGGGAGTTGGATTCGAGGAAGGCGGCGAGTTGGCTATTGACAGCTTTCTCTGACTTTTGCTGGGAAAGGGAGGAGGGATATGGGGCGGTAGTTTTTGAGTTCAGAGGGGTCTGCTGTGGGTTTCTTCAGGAGGGCGCTGACTTGCATGTTTCCAGCTTTCTGGGAAGGTAGCTGTCTTGGCAGGGTTTTTGGCTCTATTTAGCAGTGATGTAGACTTTAATCTTGCTCACATCTAGGATAGGTATTCTTAGCTTGTGTTGGCCCTTTTAAGCCCTTTCTTCCAGACCTAGAAGAGGCCATCTATTGCCTATTGGCTTTGGCCTGTTACTTTTGCTTATAGTAGAGGTTGGATCCTGTGGTCCTGACTTTATATTACACATTGGTATGGTTTATGTAGGTATTCTGACAGAGCTAAGGGGTATTTCATCCCTTTCAGGCCTAGAACTAGAGGGACTCCATCTTGATGGAGCTGAGAGGCTTTTAGAGTAAAGGTAATGTTTATAGTTAAGGCTGTTGTGTGCTAGAGGAAAATCCAGTTAGGACTGCTTCTTATCCGAGGAATGTGTTTTTCTCTTGGGCCCAGACGTAACATGCAGATGCGCACTGCGGTTGCGTGGAAGCCTTGGAGCTGGCACAGGAATTCGGTGGGAGGCAGCCCTTTGGTGGAAATTTCCATGAGGGGAGAGGAATCCATAATAGCGAGCTGCAGGAAAGGAGGAGTGTTCATTCCAGCTTGTGTGCAGTTCAGCCTGGAGCTCAGTTCAGCTTGGAGCTCAGTTCAGCTTGGAGAGAGAACAGGATGTCTGCTGGAGCTGCAGAATAGAGTACAGTTCTTGAATGGAGAAAGAAGGCAGACGATTGCTGAAGATGAGGAGAGAGAGCAGTGCAGAGAGCATCAAAGAAGGCTGTCAGCTGGAGCAATTGAACCAGAGGCGTGGTGATGTGGTGAAGGAGGGAGAGACAGAGAGAGCCCTAATCCCACCAGAGGCAGAGATAAATCTTCCTTCTAATAGGTGAGGTAGTCTGAACTAGTCCCCTTTACACTTACACCTTAATCTTGTTCTTATTCCCTAGGCTATTGTATGTCTAATCTTTTCCCTTTCAGCGGTGTGTTAAAAGTTCCTGTTACCCCGCAGATAAATTGTATGTCTAATCCTTTTCTTTCAGCGGTGTGTTAGTTACTGCTAGTTATAGAGACCCCATAGTTTTGCGTATGTGTACTTTATTATTGTTACAATAAACTTCCCCATTAATTAGTGAATCAGCGTGTATGAGTTTTTTTTATGATAGAGCTAGCCTGTCTTCTAACAGAAGGGAGTAGGAGCGCTTAAATCAAGGAATAACTCAATCACATAGTGTGTATATCTTTGTCCCCATATAGTGAGGGGTAATCCCCTTTCCTAGTCAGGTATTACTGTTTGAACAGATGCTACCCCTGATCAGGTAAGTAATAGTGAATAATTAGGGAGATAGGAGACCTGCAACTAAGGGACAAAGTTAGTACACCATCCCATAATCCTGTAAACAGTGTCTTCTGTTCCAAAGCATAGGTAACCTTTTTCTCCTAGTCAGATGTTACAGCCAGAACAGATGCTGCCCCTGATCCGGTAAGTCTGAATAAATAGGGAGAGCAGGGAGCCCTTGAGCTAGGGAATTGTTGACACCAAGTAATTCGGCTATCCCATAATATTATTGTAGTAGCAGACCCTTAGTGAAGAGACAGAAAACTGAAGGTGTTCATAGGAATGTGGTCGTCGTTGATATACGGCGTTAATGAGAGCGCTGGGGATGATTACCAGCGTGGAGGTCTGCCAGATTGCGGGCCGTGTGTAAGTGAGAGCGTTGGGGGGGATTACCAACGTGGAGGTCTGCCGGATTGTAGACCGTTTGGAAAAGGAGAGCACTGGGGCTGCAGACCCACGTGTGTAGACACGCCAGATTGTGTGTCATATCTGCCCCAGGGTAGATTAGTCTGGGTCTGAGTGGCCGCAAGACTATAAGGTATGAGTGTGGTGTAGGGCATGGATATCCTTAGTAATCAGTGAGTATTCTTAGTATCCCTATGGATTTAGTGGTGTTTCTAATAATATGAGCTTGTATATTGCGAGTTCCCCATCCTCAGTTAGGTCCCCAGGTGCCTGGATAGATGGTCCTGAGGAGGGATGTGGTTACGTTCTGGCTGGGTTAGAGGGGCCCCTAGGGGCTGATCCCATCTAAGCAGAAAATCCGGCCATTACAGTAGCCGAGTTGAAGGAGCAGTTGATGACATCACGGAGATGGGGTGCTTTGTTGAAGATGTGGTGTGGACATGGGTCGGTTGGCGAGCCAGAGTGGATGGAATTCATTAGGCGGATGGTGTCTTCGGTGGTGATTGGGTTCCAGGCGCTGAGATTGTTAGAGGGCGGTTTAAGTTCTGAGGGGGGTGGGGAGGATTGTTCGTTGGAACTGTTTTCGAAGCTGTTATGTATGTCGGCAATTTTGTTGTAGGAGGATAACGAATTGCAGAGGTCTTGGGAGGGAGTGATGTTGTTTGAGGCTGCGGTGGTTGTTGAATAGTTCCTTGCTGTTATGGGCATTGTTGTCGAGTCGATTCTTGAATGCTGATTTCTTGGTGGATCGAATCAGCTGGTGGTGTTTGCGGGTGGCTGCCTTGAAGGTGGTCATGTTGTCGGTGGTTGGGTTTTTTCTCCATGTTTTCGCGAGAGTTCGGCATAGCTTCTTGGATTTCTTAAGGTCATCGTTGAACCAGGGGGCCTTTTTGCTGTCTTGTTTGGTGTGATGGTTTTTTAAGGGTGCTAATTCGTCAGCGCTGTGAGTGATCCATTGTTTGAATTTGATGGCAGCTTGGTTTGGGTCCGATGAGAGGGCGGCTGGTTTTTGGTTGAGCGATGTGAGGAGTTGGTCGGTGGTGATTTTGTTCCATTTCTGTGGGTCGAGGTGGTTTTGTAGCTGAAGTGAACACAACTGTGGTCCGTCCAATGGAGAGCTGTGGTGCGATCGAAGGAGATGTTTGCTGGAAGTGAAGATTGGGTCGAGCGTATGTCCGGCTACATGGGTGGGGGTGTTTGAGTCCGAGATTGGCCAGGTTGTCCAGAAGAGTGGTGGTGTTGCTGTCGTTTTTCTTTTCCAGGTGGGAGTTGAGGTCTCCTAGTAGAATGTAGTTCTCGGAGGCGAGGGCATGTGGACTGATGAAGTCAGTGATGTCCTCGCTGAATTGTTTACGTGTTCCTGGAGGCCTGTAGATGAGGGTGCCTCTGAATGTGGTCCTAGGGTCAGTGTGGACCTGGAAGTGGAGGTGTTCAGCGGTGGTAAGGTTATCGTTGGAGCTGGTCGTGATTTTGATGGTGTTCTTATGGACGATGGCGATGCCTACTCCTGTTTGGACGGTGCGGTCTTTTCGGATGATCTTGTAATTGTCCGGGATGGCTATGGCAATGTCGGGTGTTGATGATGCATTCATCCATGTTTCAGTGAGGAAGGCAACGTCTGGTGATGTAGCGTCGAGTAGATCCCAGAGTTCGGTGGCGTGTCTGTGGACCGAGCGGGTGTTCAGCAGGATGCACTTCAGGTGGTTAGAGTCGGAGCTGTGTTTGGGGTTAGTGGATGTGGTAAGGGTCTTGACGCTGGTAAATTTGCAGGAGTGGCAGGCGAAGGGCCCGTGGGTACGTCCCGGGGCAGCTTCGTAGCATTGGGGTGTGCGTCCGGGGTTAAGGGCTAGGAGGGTGGCTGCGTCATACTTAATGCGGCCAGAGTGCGGTTTGCGGGGGCCAGGGGGTATGGCGCTGGGCGCGGTCCAGGCGCGGACGGGCTTACCGTTGGCGCACCTTCGGTGTGCATGGGGCGCGACCGCTGCGCGCGGAAGCATCAGTCATATATGGATAGTGGAAGGGGAGGGGCGAGGGAGGAGCAGCTGGGAGGCGGGTGCGTGGTGGAGAGGGCGGGCTCCGGGCACAACAACAACGGCGGCAGAAATGAAACCGCAAACCGGTTGGGGGAAAATAAATAATTATTTACGCTGTGGGCAGAGAGGCGCCTAAGGAATGGGGCGCAGAAGGAATGGGGCACAATATGAAATAAACGATCCAGTAATGCTGAGTATTCAAGGCAATGAGGCCCTTTACATAAACAATGCGAGCAGGCAATAGAGGCACTTTAAATAAATAAATAAATAATGCAGGCACAGTCAAGCGCTATCAAATGCAGCAGAGCAGCGCTAACCATACCCAGGCAGAGTAGGCAGAGAAGACCAGGGGCTGTAGGGAGCGACCGCTTCTGACGAAGACAAATTGCTCGGATTGCAGACTTCTCTCTGCCTCTTTGGTGGAGTTATGGCTTTGTCGGGCATGCTTGGTGGACCCGTTCCTTTCGCAGCTTCTTCAGTTATGTGGAGCTGTAGTGGCAGCTTCATTAAGGTCAGGGACTGCTAGTGATAGTCAGTTCAGCAGTCCTGCACTGCTACACTAGTCTGTGACAGTTGTGGCCTCCCAGGCCACTTGCAGACGAGTGCTTGTTCATAGCAGTTACTACCACCACAGAGCCCCACACACACACAGAGCCCCACACACACACAGAGCCCCACACACACACAGACAGAGCCCCACACACACACAGACAGAGCTGTCGCGACTAGGACAACGCAGGCACCTGTCACAAATCAGAACCAGATAACGGAAAGCAAATGGCATTGGTTGGTTAGAAGCACAAGTTCAAAGTCAAATTCCAAGGTCGGAGCCTAAAGGGTAAAAACATCGGTCAAAGGTCAGGACAAATGATCATAAACTTATACCACAGATAAAATAGAATGTGAGCGGCCCAAACCGAAAGAATCAAAATCCAAAAATGTTCCCAAACAAAGGTTACTGTTGAAATATTGGTAAATCAAAAAACAATGTCCCAATAGGAAATAATGAACCGTCAGTTAGATATGCATGCACATTGCATTGCTAACAAGGGAAAAAGGAGACCCTCTATAAATTTTCAGACCAGGTAGTAAATCATCTTGTTTTATAGTGTAAATTCATGGTCGGTATTATACAGTTATAAGCAGCACTGCATATATTCAATTAGATGACAACCAAAGAAACTTCGTGCTCTACAAAAAGTGACTGTGGTGAAGGTGGCGATGCAAGTGGAAAAGTGAACAGCAGAAACGGCGCACTGTGAAGAGGTGCAAGTTATCTACAGTGAGTGGTCCAGATCATGTGAGAAAGTGGGATCACAGATACAAAATTACATTTCCATTTTTTGATTTTTAGAACCACATTAGAGAAGTACGCCTATTAATAAGCTGTAGAGTCGACGGCGTTTCGATCCACGCTAGTAAGGATCGTCATCAGGACTGGGTTGTCTTGTTTGGGGGGTGCTGCAAGGAAAGAAAAAGGGGTAAGGGGCGGGTGCTGGTGGTGGAGGGGGAGGTGGGAGCGTGGAAAGTAAGGGTAGTAAATACCTGGAAAAAGTAGGTTAGGGGGCGATCTGGGATGATCGTCAGGGAATGAATCGTAACCTGCACGAGGGCTCTGTAAAAAAAAGGGGAGGCCTGGGATCAGGGCACTTGGTCAGTTATTCAGGGTGTTAATAAGTATTAAACTTAGAATACATACAGGTCCGGGAGAGCTGGGCGGTCCTCTGTGATCCGCCAAACCTGCAAGAGTCCTGTGAAGGAAAGGAACAGGAGTGGGGTGATTAATGCCAGGTTTACGATGTATCCCTATTTTAAAGATAGCGCGGTAAGACGTGGGGTAAGACTAATTTACCTTTGATCAGCGTGCCGGCACCGGAATAAATCCAGAGGTCTGTTGGAAGCTGGCATTCGAGTGGAGAAGAGGAATATACTTCAGCATGTGGGAGGAGTCTAGGAGAGTGACGTGGGGGCGTGAACTGTGGTGTGACATATCTTAAAGGGAGAGAGCAATTACCTATACACGGGACAGTACTGTGGACTGGCTGTGGTATGTTTAGCCAATGATCGCATTGTTACAGATTGTGGATACAAGTCACGCAATGTATACAATACATAGGTTATTCAGAGTATAAATCAAAACACTGCATCGGAGTTTTGCAAACATAGCGTCCCTGAGATACGTGTGAATCACGAATACAGTGATAGCGGAGAGATGCTGCCGCCAATTAACCTCACTCTGCACTGTTAAACAATATTCTGTTAAATCTGTCATAGCGAATAATAGCAATATGGCAAAATATGTGACATCATGATGGCAAACCGCACAAAGTTGTACTGATTAAAACTGTATATTTCTTTACAGAATTGAATGTGATACAAAACAGTTGTGCAATTGAAAAACTGAGGAAATTAGAAAAATGTAAACAAATTCATTTAGGTTTTCACATTATGTTGTCATTCTTATTTTACTTTTTTATCTTTTGGTACTTCGGTTCTCGAACTCTTAATATCTCATTTTGATCACCACTCTGGATCATGTAGAGATTAATACATATGAACCTACACGGGACTGCATGCACTACCCCTAATGCAAAGCCTTAATAAATAACAAAGAATCTCCTTTCTTAGCATTAGAAATATTCTATTCTCTCATGAAGTCTTGGTAATGGTATCCCCTTGCACTTTATTGTCACCATCTTTCATTTTCGAGAAAGGCAAGCGCACATCATGATTAGAGCATTTACTCTTGCCAAAAAAACGTAATTATCTCCGGAATTTCTTCCATGAATTTTAAACAAATTTAGAACACCTGATCTTTCACTCGCTCATTTCTTGCACCCATCTTACTCTGTTCTTCACTCTTTCTCTCCTCTTTGGGGTTAACTGTTACATATATTTTCTCTTGACAATGTACCCTCTCTTACAGCCTTGAGAAAGCCCTGGCGCTACCTGCCACAAAGGGTGAAACACGTGTCGGCTGTCTTTCCTCTTTGTTTAATAAATAAAATTTGGATAAACCTAACAAAACTGAATTGAATCATTAAAGAGCGGAATAGACATGACTATGGCCTTTGCTAAGATCAAACCAAAGTAAGGAGGGATTTACCCTTATCTATTCATTTAAAGGAAAGGAATACATACTCGGTCCTAAACGCAACGCTCTACGTACTTACCTTCGTTTTCACGGAACAGCTATTTTTAAAGTTAATTTAAACCTACGAATTGTTGATTAGTTTCAAATCAGATGCTCTTTAATCTTGACATTTTTCGGAACATCTCCCTTCCCTTCTTCCGGAGATGTGCATTTCCTATTCTGGAAACCTAGCACAACACAGCTTTAACTTATGTTCCAAACATTTTCTGCTACAGTTTCATAAGTTGGCCTCAGTTCGATTTGTCATACTTTATAAATGCGTTACAAAGATTGGGCATTGGTGAACGTACCTCCCCCGGAGAACTAGGACCCATGGTCCTGACTCAGACTGGTAGAAAGGGCTATCCCCTAACGCATCAGCAACAGTGCACATTTATCACTGCTTGGACACCCTGGTTGTGATATTTAAAACTTCATCAGGTGCGTCTATGGTGCTTAAGTTTACGAGGGTGTCATTGCATAAACATGTCATAGTATTTGATAAACTCTCGCAATTTTCGTGAAGTGTTTATTTTAATGTCATGGGGTCTGTCCTACTGTGGCTCTGCAAAGGGGGCCAAATACATCCCTTTCTGCACTTGACTCTCAGGATAGCGAGATCGAGGAGTCAAATGCTTCTCATGAAGATAGAAGGGGGGCAAGCACTCGGAACTCAGCAGCCAACTAACCGACACAATAATGTTGTGTCTAGCTCATTACTTAATTTTAGTTAGGAAGAAAGATATTTGAGTTCACAGAAAAATAAAATATCAAACAGTTCAATAAAGTCACAATTGCATGGTTACATTGTACAATCTCCAGAAAGACGCAACACCTCCTCTGGTGCCCTCTTCCCTCTCTTGGAGTTTTAATGTCTACGGTCCACGGGATCTCATACGGGAGTAGGCCTTATTCGAGGACAAAGGTGCACTTGCTCTAGATCACCATACCGGTTCATGTGCAGAACATTTCAATCGCTTTTGCCTCATGAGTTCACACAGAGTTCAAGTTCAAGAATTTATATAGCGCACTACTCACCCAGAGGGTCTCAAGGCGCTTGGGGATGGGGTTCATTATTTATCGAATAGCCAGGTTTTAAGTTCTTTTCTGAAGGAGATGTGGTTCTGTGTAAGGCGGAGGTGGGTGGGGAGTGAGTTCCAGGTCTTGGCCGCCAAGTAGGAGAAGGATCTACCTCCCATAGTGGATCTTTGGATACGCGGAACTGCGACGAGGCCTTGATTGGAGGATCTTAGTTGGCGGGTGGGTGAGTAGAAGGATAGAGTGAGGCATTCGGGCCCTAGTTTGTAGAGGGCCTTGTGTGCGTGGGTGAAGAGACGGAATGTTATTCTCTTGTTGACGGGAAGCCAGTGGAGGTCTTTCAGGTGGCCGGTAATGTGATTTTGGCGAGGGATGTCCAAAAGGAGTCTCGCTGATGCGTTTTGGATGCTTTGGAGTTTTTTCTGTAATTTGGCTGTAATTCCGGCGTAGAGGGTGTTTCCGTAATCCAGTCGACTCGTGACTAGTGCGTGGGTGACAGTCTTTCTTGTCTCGGAGGGGATCCAACAGAAGATTTTTTTGAGCATACGAAGTACGTTGAAGCAGGAGGATGAGACTGCGTTGACTTGTCTGGTCATCGAGAGTGAGGAATCTAGGATGAAGCCCAGGTTGCGTGCGTGATCTGTGGGTATGGGTGCTGTGCCCAGAGCCGAAGGCCACCATGAGTCGTCCCAGGCAGAGGGGGATGATCCTAGGATGAGCACCTCTGTTTTGTCTGAGTTAAGTTTTAGGTGGCTGTTTTTCATCCATTCGGCTACTTCTTTCATGCCTTCGTGAAGATTGGTTTTGGCGGAGTTAGGGTCTTTGGTGAGGGAAAGGATCAGCTGGGTGTCAGCGTAGGAGATGATGTTAAGGTTGTGTTGACGCGCGATGGATGCGAGTGGACTCATGTAAACGTTGAAGAAGGTGGGACTGAGTGATGATCCTTGTGGTACACCGCAGATGACTTCGGTAGCCTCTGATTTGAATGAGGGAAGTCGTACTCTCTGGGTTCTTCCGGCGAGGAACGAGATGATCCAGTCCAATGCTTTTCCTTGTATTCCGACGTTGTTGAGGCGTTGTATGAGGGTGCTATGACAGACTATGTCGAAGGCGGCGGAGAGGTCGAGAAGAATGAGGGCCACTGTTTCTCCATTGTCCAGTAGTGTTCGGATTTCGTCTGTAGCTGTGATTAGAGCGGTCTCGGTGCTGTGTTTGGCTCGAAAGCCAGACTGTGAGGGATCGAGGGAGTTGGATTCGAGGAAGGCGGCGAGTTGGCTATTGACAGCTTTCTCTGACTTTTGCTGGGAAAGGGAGGAGGGATATGGGGCGGTAGTTTTTGAGTTCAGAGGGGTCTGCTGTGGGTTTCTTCAGGAGGGCGCTGACTTGCATGTTTCCAGCTTTCTGGGAAGGTAGCTGTCTTGGCAGGGTTTTTGGCTCTATTTAGCAGTGATGTAGACTTTAATCTTGCTCACATCTAGGATAGGTATTCTTAGCTTGTGTTGGCCCTTTTAAGCCCTTTCTTCCAGACCTAGAAGAGGCCATCTATTGCCTATTGGCTTTGGCCTGTTACTTTTGCTTATAGTAGAGGTTGGATCCTGTGGTCCTGACTTTATATTACACATTGGTATGGTTTATGTAGGTATTCTGACAGAGCTAAGGGGTATTTCATCCCTTTCAGGCCTAGAACTAGAGGGACTCCATCTTGATGGAGCTGAGAGGCTTTTAGAGTAAAGGTAATGTTTATAGTTAAGGCTGTTGTGTGCTAGAGGAAAATCCAGTTAGGACTGCTTCTTATCCGAGGAATGTGTTTTTCTCTTGGGCCCAGACGTAACATGCAGATGCGCACTGCGGTTGCGTGGAAGCCTTGGAGCTGGCACAGGAATTCGGTGGGAGGCAGCCCTTTGGTGGAAATTTCCATGAGGGGAGAGGAATCCATAATAGCGAGCTGCAGGAAAGGAGGAGTGTTCATTCCAGCTTGTGTGCAGTTCAGCCTGGAGCTCAGTTCAGCTTGGAGCTCAGTTCAGCTTGGAGAGAGAACAGGATGTCTGCTGGAGCTGCAGAATAGAGTACAGTTCTTGAATGGAGAAAGAAGGCAGACGATTGCTGAAGATGAGGAGAGAGAGCAGTGCAGAGAGCATCAAAGAAGGCTGTCAGCTGGAGCAATTGAACCAGAGGCGTGGTGATGTGGTGAAGGAGGGAGAGACAGAGAGAGCCCTAATCCCACCAGAGGCAGAGATAAATCTTCCTTCTAATAGGTGAGGTAGTCTGAACTAGTCCCCTTTACACTTACACCTTAATCTTGTTCTTATTCCCTAGGCTATTGTATGTCTAATCTTTTCCCTTTCAGCGGTGTGTTAAAAGTTCCTGTTACCCCGCAGATAAATTGTATGTCTAATCCTTTTCTTTCAGCGGTGTGTTAGTTACTGCTAGTTATAGAGACCCCATAGTTTTGCGTATGTGTACTTTATTATTGTTACAATAAACTTCCCCATTAATTAGTGAATCAGCGTGTATGAGTTTTTTTTATGATAGAGCTAGCCTGTCTTCTAACAGAAGGGAGTAGGAGCGCTTAAATCAAGGAATAACTCAATCACATAGTGTGTATATCTTTGTCCCCATATAGTGAGGGGTAATCCCCTTTCCTAGTCAGGTATTACTGTTTGAACAGATGCTACCCCTGATCAGGTAAGTAATAGTGAATAATTAGGGAGATAGGAGACCTGCAACTAAGGGACAAAGTTAGTACACCATCCCATAATCCTGTAAACAGTGTCTTCTGTTCCAAAGCATAGGTAACCTTTTTCTCCTAGTCAGATGTTACAGCCAGAACAGATGCTGCCCCTGATCCGGTAAGTCTGAATAAATAGGGAGAGCAGGGAGCCCTTGAGCTAGGGAATTGTTGACACCAAGTAATTCGGCTATCCCATAATATTATTGTAGTAGCAGACCCTTAGTGAAGAGACAGAAAACTGAAGGTGTTCATAGGAATGTGGTCGTCGTTGATATACGGCGTTAATGAGAGCGCTGGGGATGATTACCAGCGTGGAGGTCTGCCAGATTGCGGGCCGTGTGTAAGTGAGAGCGTTGGGGGGGATTACCAACGTGGAGGTCTGCCGGATTGTAGACCGTTTGGAAAAGGAGAGCACTGGGGCTGCAGACCCACGTGTGTAGACACGCCAGATTGTGTGTCATATCTGCCCCAGGGTAGATTAGTCTGGGTCTGAGTGGCCGCAAGACTATAAGGTATGAGTGTGGTGTAGGGCATGGATATCCTTAGTAATCAGTGAGTATTCTTAGTATCCCTATGGATTTAGTGGTGTTTCTAATAATATGAGCTTGTATATTGCGAGTTCCCCATCCTCAGTTAGGTCCCCAGGTGCCTGGATAGATGGTCCTGAGGAGGGATGTGGTTACGTTCTGGCTGGGTTAGAGGGGCCCCTAGGGGCTGATCCCATCTAAGCAGAAAATCCGGCCATTACAGTAGCCGAGTTGAAGGAGCAGTTGATGACATCACGGAGATGGGGTGCTTTGTTGAAGATGTGGTGTGGACATGGGTCGGTTGGCGAGCCAGAGTGGATGGAATTCATTAGGCGGATGGTGTCTTCGGTGGTGATTGGGTTCCAGGCGCTGAGATTGTTAGAGGGCGGTTTAAGTTCTGAGGGGGGTGGGGAGGATTGTTCGTTGGAACTGTTTTCGAAGCTGTTATGTATGTCGGCAATTTTGTTGTAGGAGGATAACGAATTGCAGAGGTCTTGGGAGGGAGTGATGTTGTTTGAGGCTGCGGTGGTTGTTGAATAGTTCCTTGCTGTTATGGGCATTGTTGTCGAGTCGATTCTTGAATGCTGATTTCTTGGTGGATCGAATCAGCTGGTGGTGTTTGCGGGTGGCTGCCTTGAAGGTGGTCATGTTGTCGGTGGTTGGGTTTTTTCTCCATGTTTTCGCGAGAGTTCGGCATAGCTTCTTGGATTTCTTAAGGTCATCGTTGAACCAGGGGGCCTTTTTGCTGTCTTGTTTGGTGTGATGGTTTTTTAAGGGTGCTAATTCGTCAGCGCTGTGAGTGATCCATTGTTTGAATTTGATGGCAGCTTGGTTTGGGTCCGATGAGAGGGCGGCTGGTTTTTGGTTGAGCGATGTGAGGAGTTGGTCGGTGGTGATTTTGTTCCATTTCTGTGGGTCGAGGTGGTTTTGTAGCTGAAGTGAACACAACTGTGGTCCGTCCAATGGAGAGCTGTGGTGCGATCGAAGGAGATGTTTGCTGGAAGTGAAGATTGGGTCGAGCGTATGTCCGGCTACATGGGTGGGGGTGTTTGAGTCCGAGATTGGCCAGGTTGTCCAGAAGAGTGGTGGTGTTGCTGTCGTTTTTCTTTTCCAGGTGGGAGTTGAGGTCTCCTAGTAGAATGTAGTTCTCGGAGGCGAGGGCATGTGGACTGATGAAGTCAGTGATGTCCTCGCTGAATTGTTTACGTGTTCCTGGAGGCCTGTAGATGAGGGTGCCTCTGAATGTGGTCCTAGGGTCAGTGTGGACCTGGAAGTGGAGGTGTTCAGCGGTGGTAAGGTTATCGTTGGAGCTGGTCGTGATTTTGATGGTGTTCTTATGGACGATGGCGATGCCTACTCCTGTTTGGACGGTGCGGTCTTTTCGGATGATCTTGTAATTGTCCGGGATGGCTATGGCAATGTCGGGTGTTGATGATGCATTCATCCATGTTTCAGTGAGGAAGGCAACGTCTGGTGATGTAGCGTCGAGTAGATCCCAGAGTTCGGTGGCGTGTCTGTGGACCGAGCGGGTGTTCAGCAGGATGCACTTCAGGTGGTTAGAGTCGGAGCTGTGTTTGGGGTTAGTGGATGTGGTAAGGGTCTTGACGCTGGTAAATTTGCAGGAGTGGCAGGCGAAGGGCCCGTGGGTACGTCCCGGGGCAGCTTCGTAGCATTGGGGTGTGCGTCCGGGGTTAAGGGCTAGGAGGGTGGCTGCGTCATACTTAATGCGGCCAGAGTGCGGTTTGCGGGGGCCAGGGGGTATGGCGCTGGGCGCGGTCCAGGCGCGGACGGGCTTACCGTTGGCGCACCTTCGGTGTGCATGGGGCGCGACCGCTGCGCGCGGAAGCATCAGTCATATATGGATAGTGGAAGGGGAGGGGCGAGGGAGGAGCAGCTGGGAGGCGGGTGCGTGGTGGAGAGGGCGGGCTCCGGGCACAACAACAACGGCGGCAGAAATGAAACCGCAAACCGGTTGGGGGAAAATAAATAATTATTTACGCTGTGGGCAGAGAGGCGCCTAAGGAATGGGGCGCAGAAGGAATGGGGCACAATATGAAATAAACGATCCAGTAATGCTGAGTATTCAAGGCAATGAGGCCCTTTACATAAACAATGCGAGCAGGCAATAGAGGCACTTTAAATAAATAAATAAATAATGCAGGCACAGTCAAGCGCTATCAAATGCAGCAGAGCAGCGCTAACCATACCCAGGCAGAGTAGGCAGAGAAGACCAGGGGCTGTAGGGAGCGACCGCTTCTGACGAAGACAAATTGCTCGGATTGCAGACTTCTCTCTGCCTCTTTGGTGGAGTTATGGCTTTGTCGGGCATGCTTGGTGGACCCGTTCCTTTCGCAGCTTCTTCAGTTATGTGGAGCTGTAGTGGCAGCTTCATTAAGGTCAGGGACTGCTAGTGATAGTCAGTTCAGCAGTCCTGCACTGCTACACTAGTCTGTGACAGTTGTGGCCTCCCAGGCCACTTGCAGACGAGTGCTTGTTCATAGCAGTTACCACCTCCGGGTTGGGTCTCAGTGAATAGCTGTCTCTGACAGTTGCAGCCTGCCAGGCCGGATCAGTGCTTTCACATCAAATGTTGATGACGTTCCTTTTTGGGTCAGCACTGACGTCCAGCAGCAGCAAGCACATATAGGGGCGCCAGACAACACAGTTGATTTTCCTTTAAATGGTTTGGCATCTGCAGCAATGGAAACTGATACCAAAAGGCCATCACTGTTCCTTAGTAGAGAAAGAAAGAAATAGAAGTATTAGGTACTCTATTCGTGTGCTACTCTAGCTGTGGGGGACAGTGTGTCCTCTTCTTGTTGCCCTCACACACCCCAAATGATGTCATGCTTCTTCATTGGGCTTTGCTCCTCGTCGGGCCGGCGCTGCATTGCCTATGGGTCCCCCGAAGGGTCTCTTTTGCGGAGATCTTTTGATGAAACCGTATGGGTGTAAGTGGCAGTCAAGTCCTAAAGGGTGTATTAAAAAATGGCTGGAGGGAGAGTGAATAATTTTATTAAGGTGATCCCTATGTCATTATTAAAACGAAGTGTGGTGCTGCTTTATGGGGTATTATGTCCCTTGGTAGCTGGGTCAACCATATGTCCCTAATGGCCATATTTTCTGGTCAACATGTTTCGCACTTTTATGGTCTCAGGAAGAGATCCAGAGCGCTTCGTCTGGACCAAGTAAGAAAGTTAAATCTACAGTGGCCCGAAGGTTTCAGTGCCACCGGATAAATGAAGGGAGTAGAACTTCCTTTAGTAAGAAGGGTAAGACCCCATGAGATCAGTGAGGGTCACTTGAGAGGGTTCTCGCAGTGCATCTTGGCTGCATCACCTGTGTGTCGCTCGCTGTCTCCACCGGAAACTGCAGAGGGAGACTGGAAGACCCGATACAACACAGATGCCCCCTGGCTGTTCTCCGAATGGCTGTCCGCTTTCTCTGGGTGTTTCTCGTGCTGGAAATATGCTGCATGAGAATCACCCTGGAGAGGTTGTACTACAGCAGTGCCTGGCTCTCTTATCCTCTCTCATCGGGCTGGCCTCTAGGTGTGAGGCGCTTCAGCTGTATTAAGAAGCAGACTTCAGGTGATGTCCCCTCACATCTGAGAGACTGTCTGTTATGCAGATTCCATTCATCAGCACACAGCAGGCCTCCGAGTACTATTTATAGCATCCCTTGGTCAAGATGAACTTGGAGTTTAAATAAACGTGTGTGGGGGGTTGAGTGACTTATTATACTCATTTTACAGTGAGGAGATGCACATCCGCTCTCCAAGGCTTAGGAACTAGTTTGGTTTAATTCTCGACATTTTCTGGATGTCTCTCAGACACAGCCTTTGCACAAGGTGATGACACTCGCAGGAGGCCGCAATGACGCCTGCTTCAGCAGGAGTGTCCAAAACAGGGGCACAAGGAATTTGAGATCCCTCCACCTGGCTGTCATCAGCAGTCCTGAAGCAGTGATGAGACAGACAAAAGTGCATGACATGCCTAAAATCCTCCTCCTCTCCTAACAAACTACTGTCATCTGTCAATTCTACCATCTACTAAAGACCAGTGCTTGGCAAGGACTCATTATCAGCCCTCTGCTAAGTACTGAGACGAATTTCTAAGGGTACCTGTATATTAGTGAAACCGCATAGGAATATAACCTTCCGCCTGTATACTAGTGACACATTACAGGAGTACACCCCTTCACCCGTATCCTAGTGACACAGCATAGAAGCACAATACTCTACCTGTATACTAGTGACATGCCAAAGGAGAAAAACCCTCCACCTTTATTCCGGTGACATATACCTGTGCACAAAGCTTTAACTGTATGCTAGTGACACAGCACTGGAGCACACTCCCTCTATCTGTATATTAGTGACACACCACCGGAGCACACCTCTCTCCCTGTATACTAGTAAAACAGCACAGGATCACAACCCTCTACCTGTATACTAGTGACACACCACAGGAGCAAATCCCTCCACCTTTATACTAGTGGTATATACAGGTGCAAAACGCTGTACCTGTATGCTAGTGACACACTACAGGAGCACAACCTTCTACCAGTATACTGGTGACATCACAGGAGCACAACCCTTTACATGTATACTAGTGACACAGCGCATGGGGACAACCCTCTACCGGGAGTGGAGACATAGCGAACTCCACAGTATTTCTGAGTACAGCTCTACATGGTGACCACAGAGAGACATACCTCTCTCAACCGCTAAAACACTCCTATTCCTGCTGCAGTGAAATGTATTTCACCTGAAAACTCACACCCTCCTGTCCTAGGATAGGATGAGATTTCTAACCTCCTCGCCGATCACCTATAGGAATTTGTGATCTACCTGCAGACACTGATGCAGTAACTGATATACATATGGTAATTCTCAATTGCGCAGCAGCACAATTGATGTTAGGTCTAATTTTGAATGTGAAATTACCCACCTAATCATTCTGAAAGAGGGATATAATAGGTTAATGGCACAATGTATTCTGCACACCCAGTGTTGGCAACATGGGGTTATTCCCCAGCCCCTCAAATCTCCGGTCTTCCATCCCAAGTGCTGAAACCTCTTGGCTCCACCTTTTACATGCTCATGTTAGTCACACTCTCTCACACTTGACTTCAGCCAGTCTCTCCCCTCAGTCTGTCCCTGGGTCTTTGACTGTCTCTGCCTGCGGTGAGTTCTCTCTCTTGTTTTCTCCATGGAGGGAACTTTCTTGCAGCTATACAAATTCTGACCTCTCTATGGTTTGTGAGGGGTCTGTGGTGAGAGGGCAGGAGTGTGAGGACGGACGGAAGATGGTTGAAGGAAGATACTTTGTCTGCCGTTCACAAATGAGGAAAACAACTTTATTATTCAGAGGTTTGAAAGCACCTCAGCCCCACCCCCCATGACTCTCACCCAAAGGATGGCAGCACTAGTAGGAATCTTCAAAATATCTAACAAGGATTTCTTTGCTTCTCACAGGACAAGTTGAGAACTGCACAGCAGAAAATTGAATCTGAGTTTGAAAAACTACGGCAACTCCTAAATGCAAATGAGCAAACACAGCACAGGAGACTACATGAGATGGAGAAGAAAATCACCATGATAGAAAATGCAAATATCACCAAACTGTCCAATCAAATCACCTCTATCAATGCCCTAATAACGGAGATAGAAAAGAAGTGTGAGGAGCCAGCGAGGGAACTAGTGAAGGTGAGACACAGTTTGATATATACAAGGATAAGAAGAAATATTTATAATTTGCATGCAGCATTAAATGTGTGCGGGTCAATGCAGTGACCCCATGCACTCTGATTGTTTACACGGCCCCCTTTTGTGCTGTTCCCAAAGCAGTATATAAACACTGCAAAATAGTGACTACCTACAGTGTCACATACATGTCTATAACCTATTTTTATATTTGCCTTCCATGTTTTTTGGGTTACATCACCCTTATACACAGCGGCAAATCTCCCCCCTCCCCCTTTCCATATAAACTATTCTTACAGTTTCATTTTAGCAGGAGTATGCCTGTAGGTTTTTAATCCTTTCTTTGTCATTTTCTTTCTGTTAAACATGGAATTCATAACCAATGTTTGTTTCACTACCTTTATTGGTTTTAAAGTAATTTGGGTAAGCAGGCTTTATTTCAGCTTTTCCATCATCAGAAACTTTCAGTTACCTCCCTCAGTTTTGCATTGTCTATTTGTTATTTGAGCCTGTGTGTGTTTGCATACAATTGCTGTAATGTCTGTCTACAGTAGTACGTTTTAGGTCGAGCCTCGCAGTGCGCATGCGCTGCTTTGCAAGGCATGGTGTAGTCAGTAAATGGGCTTCTAACCGGCCCATCGCTTATCATTGGTTGTTCTGGTTGCCTTTCTAAATTCCTTACTTTTGAATGGTAAATTGTGCCCATCTGTCTCTCTCCTTTTGGTATGTCTTTCCCTTCCAGAGTGACTGGCCCTGTTACCGGGCTCATTTCGTTTCGGTCCATTTCAGTTTGTTACACGCACTATTTTTCCTGATTGCCTTCCTCGTGTTCTGGAAATGTTTCAAACACAAGAAGCTGGCCATTGGAAAGTAGTTAACTGCTTTTTTGAGTCTCGCCTACGCAGCGCGCATGCGCTGCATAGGAGACCTTTAGCCGTTGTACAGCTCCTTTTTGGCGGCATACAGCTTGCCGGAGTGCGCAGCGGTGCTCCACAAGCACAAGTGTGTTTTGAAAGAGCAGACTGCGCGTTCACACATACACGCACCACTCCCGGGTCAGAAAACGAATGCACGCACCTCTCCTCCGCCCTCTTCATCTCCTTTTGCCTTTTTGTGTGGATTTTTTTCTTATTAAAGGGTAATATGCCGCTCCCTCTTGTCCTTAATGGCTGTTATCATCAGAAAATACCTTGCCATCCGTCAAGAAGTGGGTGTTCACTGATAACAGGGAGCTCCGTGGTTGCTTCTGTGAGATTTGTAGCATGGACCTGCTTTGGACTGATAACTTAAGTGGTACACTTTGTATAATGAGCAGAAAAGCAAACTTGGTATTCTCTGTGCTTTACTTGTGTATCTCTGAAAGTCAGTTGTCCTATTCCTGTCTCCTGCATTGTAGCCTGTTCGGCATGGAAAACTGGAAATTGATATGTAACAACGCCTTGAGGTTCCGTGACAATTGTAAGTGGTGTTTTCGCCTCGCCCGAATATGATCGAGTCTGGTATCTATGAACCGCAAATGATGAGTTTAGTGGGTGTACGCGTTTTTGCTGTATTAACCTAAACCGTTTATCTGTTTCGTGGGTTTCTTCATCTGAACCCACGGGTTCCATTTTAGATACAGCATCCATTTTGTTTCTTGCCCGCAAGTAGCCAGCGAACGGACACTGTCCGCTTCGTGACCCTGGGATTCCCAAACTCTTGCTGAAGACACGTGTTCCTTTGAGGGTGTCTTTACGACGAGGGGGATGACACTGTAAGGCAGATGGCCCCGCTCGAGGCTCATCTTGCCGTGCCGGTCTATTGTCTTAGTTGTGCATTCATTAGGCACGTCTCCTTTGATCCCTGAAATCGTGTTTCTGATACCACCCCTTTACACTCTTTTCAATCTGTTCGCTATCCTCTTCTTTCTCTGCACCTGTTTCTGACTCTTCCTTGATTCGTTTACAGCCGGACGGAAAGCACTAATGGTGGGAAGATGTACTTTTACAGTTGGGAACCGGCAAATGCTACTGTAATTATGTTCCGGGCCCTGAAAACATGAAAGCGACCCCCTATGAAATTTACTGTGGGAACTGGGTTGTAACCTTTTGTTTGCCATGTTATCTTATGACAAAAAACTGTATAAAAGGAGCGATCCACAGATACAATTTGAAGCAGTCTCCGTGAACATACATGTTATGTACTTCTCGTGTCTTCTGTGTACCCTGCAGTAAATAAACCTTGAATCTTTGACGCCGAAGGAAGTGTCCCGTGTCTCTGTCATTTGTACGCCGGAACAGGTAACTCACGAAGGTTTCAGGTGTTATCCCTGGCACCGCTGGGTTTTAGAAAAACCCAGTCCTTCAGTTGGCGCCCAATGTGGGGCTGCATCAGTGGTACCGGTCCAAAGCCCGACGATCTTGAGGAACTTCGTGTGAAATCTCCGAGGGAAGGTGCACCCCGCTTCATCGATCCTGTTGTCGAAATAAGTGGCGCGAAGACTTTTCCCGCGAAGATCCCCGCCTCCGGACTGCTGCCCTGACTGTAGACCTGTTTTGGCACCTGGCGTAGACTTTGGTACAGCGAGACGATTGACGGGCCTTCCTGGTGACGCCATTGTTCTTTGAGTTAAGTATTTGTGGTCGCTCCCGAAATCCTTAGTTGTTGTGGGTGCTTAGTTGTTGCATGGTTCCATTGCATTTGTGGTTCTTCGTATTTTGTTCTTAGTTGTTCTATTTGACGTCTGCAGTCGCCAAAAACCGAGGGTTTTTGCACTTTTGCGGGGACATTGTAATCCAATAACCCTTGACGTTTGTGAAACTCGGTTAGTGTGCACGATGCCTGGCCGCAGTTCTTTGTTCAGTTGCTTTAGAGGCTGTGGTGTGGATTCCCGATTGGAGGACTCGTGTTCGATACCTCCAGTTGGAACTCCAATTTACGAATTATATAGTCGCCATGGTGTGGGTCCTATCACATTCAATGATTGTTGGGTTCGTTACACTAAAAATGACGGTGTCCTTAGTTGGCCACCTCATGGTAGTTTTGAGACCCCGATTTTAGATAATCTTGAAGCTAAATTGTTCCAAAAGAATGCAAGGCCGGCCATGTTTGATTCCTTTCGGTTATGGCGTAAAGAAGCCAAGCAGAAAGAAATCAAGCAGCTTAAACGTAATAAGAGAAGGTATCGTTACAACAATGAGAAATGCAGAGCAGTTTCAGCGAGACAAAGAAGAGAAGGAAAAGGAAATTTTTGATAGATTACAACGTATGACAGTGGATAAATGTTATCCCGTTTTACCGACGGGTACGGATAAGAAGGGAGAGGAAGCAGTAGAGGATCCTTTGTTGTCCTATCTACTGAAGTCGCCACCTCCATATGCACAGGATACCACAGCTCCCGTGGTTCCCCCTGTTCCTCAACCTGCTGTTCCGGCAGCTGGTAATCAGCCTGTCCCTGGTCCTGCCATTGCGAATCCTCTTGTTCCTATTCCTCTACCTGCTCCTGTCCCTACTGCTCCACCGTCTATACCTTCTCAAGCTACTGTTCCTGCTACTTCCACTATAGTGGCTACTCCTCCTGCTCCTCCTGTTTTTGGTCCTTTTATTGTTACCCCTTTACTCCTCTCCTCTTCCCTGTCTGTCCAGCGGCGTATTCCTAATCTTGTTGCTAACTTTTACTCTCCTCTTGGACCGATTCTTGGGTCTGCTGATTCTGATGCTCCCCAAAGACGAAGTCAGCTTCCTGGTGGTAGGGAACGTGATACGCTAATCAAAATGGCGCGTAATTGGATTAGGTATCCCCTTAAGAATCCTCCACGCATAGTTGTTGATACCTTTTCCCAATTTAATGAGCCAACACAGAGATTCGTGTTTGAAGAAATGTGCAAATTCTTACGTGATGAAATATCAGTTGATGCGGCAGATGATGTACTGGCTGCTTTAACTGAACTTCAGCTTCAGTTTTCGAATGGTATGATTGTGGGTAGCAATGTTCGACGTGCTGTTGAGCATCTTCTATCTTTTCGTCCCACTGTGATGCCTCGTGCATTGTTTAAGGATGAACATGAGGAATGGATGTCGACGCCTGGTCCGTATCTCATGCGTGAAGTTCCCCCAGTGTGGATGCCAGGTGATGCAACTGTCAATCCTGCTATTTTGCCACACTTCCAGAGAGTGTGGATACACCTTCCATGGAAACTATCAGAAGTTTTGCAGGTTAAGCAAACTTTGCCTGACCCTCGCAAAAATCCTGCAGGGTACTATAAAGAATTGTCCCAACTAGTGGATGCTACGATAATGAATCTTGCCGACATCGACATGTTGTTCGGCAATGTCGTACCGCAACCGGTATGGGCGAAGATACGTCACGAGGATCATGCAGCTGAATTAGGTGGTGATTGGGCTGCGCTTACAGCGGCTGACGTACGACAAGTTGGTGGGGCAAAGCCTGAACAGCTCATTACTGATCTTCCCCAAAGAATAATTACTCTTATGAAGACACTTATGCCAGCAATGAAAGTTAACTGGGATAGACTGTCTGCTTGTAAGCAAAAGGACGAGAGTGTCTCTGATTTCTTTACGAGATTTGAGGAGGCATTTATCGATCATAGTGGTCAAGATATGGGCACTGAGGGAGGCCAGAGATTGTTTGTGGATAAATTTGTATCGAATTTGTTGCCTGACCTTAGCAACAAATTGAAAAATTCAGAAAGTGCTTGGGCCGTTTCTACCTCTGCTCAGATATTGGCCACAGCTCAATATTACGAAAATAGAGAGGAGGAAAATGATCGTGCGGATAAAAAGACGAAAGAGCTCAAAACGAAAGTTTGTTACAACAAGCGTATCCTCCGCGCTCAAATCAAAACTATTCTCATCAGCGGAATAGATCTCAATCGCAGCCCACTAGGTCGCAGTCACGGAATGACTCCTTCGTAGAGATCTATGCTTGGGTACAATCAATGTGCCTATTGTAGAGGTGAGGGTCATTTGAAATTTGATTGTCCGGTTTTGCGCGATCGGAATAATGACAATTCATCTAGAGGTCGTAGTGGTCCTCAACAGGCTTCACGAGGTAGAGGTCGTGGTGTTATTCAGAATCAAAATGAGCTTTCTAACAATTCCTCTGATCCCAATAATTGTTTTGATCAGCGTGGGTCATCAGGTAGATCCGCACAGTACAATGTGGACGATTATTACGTCGATCAGGGTACTGACGACGGTAATTACTAGGACAGCCATAGACCAGGAGAGGGAGTAGTATCAGTTCCGGTTGATCAGAGAGGGCCTTACGTCGCAGTTGCCACCTCGGGCGTAGTTGAGCCTTTTCTGTTGGACACTGGTGCAGCGAAAAGTTCCATCATGCATTCGAAACTCCCTGGCGCACCTTTGTCTGGCTTAACAAATGTTTCCGTTGGATTCTCCGGCGCCCCTGTTAGCAATCCGGTTTCTCGCCCTTTGCCCCTCACAATTGGGCCTCGTGAGCTGCAAGCTCCTTTGATTTTGACTACTGGTTGTGGTGAAAATCTTTTGGGTCTGGATTTGCTGAAACGTTTGTATGCGACTTTGTATTGTTCTCCTGCGGGAGTAAAGCTTACATTGGGTGAGAGAGTAATCTCTCCTATGTACTTGTCAATTGATAAGCTCCCACCGGAATTGAGTTCTCTTCCTGCATCTTTGTGGGCAACAGGTCCCAATGACGTGGGCCTGCTTGACATCTCCCCTTATGTTGTCCAATTGAAATCGAACGTGCGATTACCACGTATTCCCCAGTATCGTATCTCCCTTGATGGTGAGCGAGCGTTGTTAGCGATCATCTATGACTTGATCGAGAAAGATGTTATCGAGGAGACACGGGGAAACGTGTGTAATAGTCCTGTGCTACCAATTCTGAAACGCACTGATCCGTCTAAGCCTCCTGTTTATCGTTTTGTCATTGATTTACGGGAGGTGAACAAAATTGTGGTTCCTCAGTTCCCTGTGGTGCCTCACATTACGGCTTTACTGACTCTGATTCCAGCATCTGCGTCCTGGTTCTCAGTGATCGATCTGAAGAATGCTTTCTTTAGCATTCCAATTGCTGAGGAGAGCAGGGACCTTTTTGGTTTCTCGTTAGGTGGCCGCAGCTTTAGGTTTAAACGTGCTCCTCAGGGCTACTGTGAGAGTCCATCAATATACAGCCAAGCCCTGAAGAGTCAACTTGATGCGTTTGTGTTACCGGCTGGTGCAGCTTGGATCCAATATGTCGATGACTTATTGGTGGCTGCGGACACACGAGAGATTTGCAAAACTGCTACGGTATCTCTGTTACAGCATCTTTGTAACTTACATCACAAGGTGTCACCTTCTAAACTGCAATATTGTTGCCAAGAAGTAACCTATCTAGGTCACTTATTGTCAAAGGAAGGAAGAAGGTTGACCTCAGAGAATTGCAGCGATCGCTCGGATGACTGTGCCAACAACTCAGAGAGATGTGCGTGCCTTTCTAGGTATCGCGTCATACTGCAGGCAATGGATTCCAAATTTTTCATTGCTAGCGAAACCATTGGTAGCCCTTACGTGCAAGCATGTTCCAACTCCTTTACCATGGACGGAAGAGTGTCAGAAAAGTTTTTCTGAATTGCGTGATGCGTTGTGTTCAGCCCCTGTGTTAGGTACTCCTGACTACAGTAAGCCGTTTACACTATACGTTCACGAGAGGGAAGGTTGTGCGTTGAGTGTTTTGACGCAACAATTTGGCGTTAAGCAGCGTCCATGTGCATATTTTTCTTCGACTTTGGACCCGGTAGCTAGAGCATTGCCGAGTTGTCGAAGAGCGACAGCGGGAGTGTCCATCCGACAATCTGCAGGATTGGTCATGGATAATATGCTTACGGTGATGGTTCCGCATGCAGTTGACACTCTCTTGAATCGTACGAAAACCAACACTTGACGAGCGCAAGGTTGTCTGGTTATGAGTTGAAGCTTTTGGCAAGTCACATTCAAATAAAACGCTGCAATGTCCTAAACCTGGCGACTTTGTTGCCAACCAATATGGAATCAGACGAGGTACCACCACACGATCGTATTTACGAACTGAGGAAGAAACGAAGGGTCGTGTTGACCTAAAAAACACTCCATTGGAAGAACCCGATGGCACTTTGTATGTGGATGGTTCGTGTTTTAAGTTGCCGAATGGTGATGTGACGACTGCGTATGCCGTGGTAACGTTGAGTACGACTGTGGAAACTGCGAGATTGAATCAGAATTCTGCGCAGGCGGCAGAATTAATTGCGTTGACGAGAGCGTGTGTTTTGTCGAAAGGAAAGAGGGTGAATGTGTTTACCGACAGCCAGTATGCCTTTGGCGTCGGCCATAGTTATGGACAATTGTGGCGAGAGGTTTTATGACATCGCATGGTACGAAAATCCAGCACAGACAGCTTGTGAATGATCTTTTAGACGCACTTACATTGCCCAAGCAGGTGGCGATTATTAAATGTAGTGCGCACCGTAAGGTGATGGCTGATGTTGGTCATGGCAATGCGTTTGCTGATGAGATCGCTAAAGAGACTGCGAAAAATCCTACAACTAGAATGTATGTGACGAGTTCGATAAGGTGGCCTGCAGAAACTGGTATATGGGAGGACACTATTGAAATTGTGAAAGCGATTCAGAATGAGGCCACCGAGATTGAAAAGACCAAGTGAAAGGAGAGCACAGGAAAGTTGGATGCGAATGGCTGTTGGATTGATTTGTCGGAGAATAAAAGATGGATGTTGCCGGATGCATATGTGCTAGCTGTTGTGACCATGGCACACGGTTTATCGCATATTAGTGCGAAAGGTATTTGCAAGTTGTTGTCCCCCGTATGGAAGAATGATGGTATCGCTAAGTGTGCTGAGAGATTGGTCAAGAATTGCATGATATGTATGATGTACAATCCTGGCAAGGGCACTCCTACACCCCCTGGCCACTTTGCTCCTCCTACATGTCCCTTTGAAGTAATTCAGTTGGACTTCATCCATATGGAGCGATGCAATAACCTAAAATACGTTTTAGTTGTGGTGTGCATTCACTCGATGGATCGAAGCTTATCCTCTCAAAGACAATACTGCCCTGTCCACAGCGAAAGTCCTACTGAAGGAGTACTTTCCTCGGTATGGAATGCCACGGATTGTATGGTCTGATAACGGAAGTGAGTTTGTGGGGAGTGTGATGAAGAGTGTGTGTGTAAGGGCCTTGAAATTACACAAAAATTCCACAGCGCCAATCATCCCAGTCAGCAGGTTTGGTTGAGGGGTACAATGGTACTCTAAAGCTAAAACTCGCAAAGATTCAGGCTACGACTGGTCTCTCGTGGCCCGACGCTTTGCCCCTGGCTCTTTTGTCAACTAGGGCGACTGTACACTCTCGAGTAGGGCTCAGCCCATATGAGATTGTGTTCGGCCGTCCTGCAAATATTTGGGGGGTTCCTAGACCCAGTGCATTCACAAATCTTGAATGTCCAATGCTGATTGATTACCTTCATGATCTGACTGCTAAACTGAGGTTAATTCATCAACAGGTCTTTGAAGCACTGCCGGCGCAGACGGAGGGTCCAGGCCACCAGCTCCAACCCGGAGACTGGGTGGTTACCAGGAATTTTGGCCGAAAGCGAAACCTTGAGCCGAGCTTCATTGGACCCTTCCAAGTGCTACTCGCCACGAGAACTGCTGTTCGTTTGGAGGGCCGCAAGCATTGGGTGCACGCCACCCACACTAAAAAGGTACCGATACCTTTACCAGCGGACTCGTGGGTGAGGACAGGCATCACCTCATCTGAAACCGAAGCTTTGCCGAACTTTGTGCCGTTCAGTGACGCTCAGCCTGTGGGAGATACTTCAGTGCAGCCAGACAACGCTGTTGAACCTTTGTCATTGGAGAATTCAAGATCTGAACTATCATCTGACCGACAGGACTCTGTTTCATCATCCGACCAATTGTTTGAAGAGCAGACTCGTCCTGGAAGAAGCAGATATTTTCTCTGTTCCAATACTAGAGACAAATAAAATTATTTTTGCTTTTTCCTTTTGAAATCCACGTTACCCCATTATCACTCTGAACATTTTTGAACAACTGTGGTTTTCTGTTTGAATTCGGAGTTCTTTTCCACACATGGGTTTTTTTTTTCCACAGCTAGGAGATTCTGTGTATATTGTTTAATTAAAAGAACCTTACATCCGGGTGGACCGTAGGGCCGTGCGGGTACTTCCTTCTGTTTAGTAGGTCCTGACACCAGGTCGGAGACCATTGATTCCTAGGAACTCCTGGGGATTGACTATTGCTACACAGAACAAAGTGTGTCAAGAACGTTGCGGACTGTTTTAGAGGATGGCATTCTCAAAGTTGTTGGAAGTGGAGAAGACTAAAGCGCAAAGATCCGAATTGCATAGGATTGTACGCACTAAATGCGTTATGTTTCAGGTGTTCCTACTGTTCCTAACTGTTTCCTCATTACTGGTGGGTGGAGTGTATTATGCGATACAATCACTATTGCCTTCTGCTTCACCTACCCCTTCCTCTGAACCAAAACCTACTTCCACTGTTTCTCCTCATTCTTTTCACATCTTACCCCAACACGAGCAGGTTAGACGTGCGGAATTTATGAACAATTCCTTCGTTCAGCTCCTTCATCAGCATCAGTTGGTGATGAACACTACCAACTGCTGGGTGTGTGGGTTAATGCCACATACCACCCATAGGGGAATTCCGTACTTGGTCCTTCCTTACAGTTCCCAGGGTTCAGCTCGAGCATTTCAAACAATGTTTCGTAGCGCACTAGATTCCTACCCCCATCGAGAGCCACGCACTGCAGATCATGGTCCTGGCCCGTACCACAAGCCTTTGGCAAGAGCGATTGCCGATTTAGATAGGGATATCTTCGACGCATCGCTTATCCCAGAGGAAGAGGTGCGAGCATACGGAGATCTGAGTGAGGCTGAGTATAGCATGTCAGTGGGTGATCGGCAGCTTAAAAGCTCGTCGCCGATCTGGATCGTACCCCATCTCGGTAATTTCTGTCTGAAAGGTCTTGGCCGAAGTCCGCGAGCTCAGCTCGGGAGGAGTGCCTGTACTGAAACGTATGTTTTACCGATGCTCTCTTCCCCGATTCTTCTGACTGCCAAGGGTACTTATTTTGTTTGCTATGACCGCGCGTATACATGGTTGCCTCGTGACTTCTCAGGCACATGTTATATTGCGAATTTGTTGCCGCCGACCTTTACTGTTGGGTCGGATTATCACAAGACCAGAGTTGTGAGAGGTGTGATTAGCGAAGAGGACACTGCCGGTCAAGAAGCAGGAGACTTCTTTAAGGGTTTCTTGCCGTTTTGGGGACCTATGATCAATAGAAGGAACCTGAGACAGTTGACTCGAGTGGTGGAATCGACCGCTAATATCACTGCAAGTGCCCTTGGCAACATTACGGCAGAGCTTCAGGCAGACAGGCTTATGACGTTACAAAATCGTATGGTTTTAGACGTTGTCCTTGCAGATAGAGGTGGAGTATGTAAGGTGATCCATTCGAGTTGCTGCATTTTCATTCCTGACAACGCTCCAACTGTCTATCAAGCCATCTCGAAGTTGCATAAGATCTCCGAGTCCATACACGTGGACGTAGGGGATTGGACGCTACTAGGATGGTTTTGGGGCCTGATGTCGACGTGGGGTTGGAAAATTCTGACGATCATCGGGGTTAATGTAGCATTTCTGTTCACGTGTTGTCTTTGTGTGCAGTGTGGTCCTGCCTTATGTGGCCTCTGTGCCACGACATGTATAAGACGGCCATCTGTTACCAAGGAAGCACTGATGGATAGAATAATGTTGCAGCAACATCTGGATGGTCTGATGAATATTGAGATCGATTACGACTAGTGCTTGCCTACATGAGGGCAAAAGGAGCGTCTGAGGTTCCGTGACAATTGTAAGTGGTGTTTTTGCCTCGCCCGAATATGGTCGAGTCTGGTATCTATGAACCGCAAATGAAGAGTTTAGTGGGTGTACGCGTTTTTGCTGTATTAACCTAAACCGTTCATCTGTTTTATGGGTTTCTTCATCTGAACCCACGGGTTCCATTTTAGATACGGCATCCATTTTGTTTCTTGCCCTCAAGTAGCCAGCGAACGGACACTGTCCGCTTCGTGACCCTGGGATTCCCAAACTCTTGCTGAAGACACGTGTTCCTTTGAGGGTGTCTTTACGACGAGGGGGATGACACTGTAAGGCAGATGGCCCCGCTCGAGGCTCATCTTGCCGTGCCGGTCTATTGTCTTAGTTGTGCATTCATTAGGCACGTCTCCTTTGATCCCTGAAATCGTGTTTCTGATACCACCCCTTTACACTCTTTTCAATCTGTTCGCTATCCTCTTCTTTCTCTGCACCTGTTTCTGACTCTTCCTTGATTCGTTTACAGCCGGACGGAAAGCACTAATGGTGGGAAGATGTACTTTTACAGTTGGGAACCGGCAAATGCTACTGTAATTATGTTCTGGGCCCTGAATACATGACAGCGACCCCCTATGAAATTTACTGTGGGAACTGGGTTGTAACCTTTTGTTTGCCATATTATCTTATGACAAAAAACTGTATAAAAGGAGCGATCCACAGATACAATTTGAAGCAGTCTCCGTGAACATACATGTTATGTACTTCTCGTGACTTCTGTGTTCCCTGCAGTAAATAAACCTTGAATCTTTGACACCGAAGGAAGTGTCCCGTCTCTCTGTCATTTGTACGCCGGAACAGGTAACCCACGAAGGTTTCAGGTGTTATCCCTGGCACCGATGGTTTTAGAAAAACCCAGTCCTTCAGCCTGTGTAAGTTTCCAGATCGTTGGTGTCTGCCCAGCCCCATGTGTGGACGAGTGGTTTCCTGCTCTTCTTTGAAATAGCATGTTTTTAATGACTCTCCTTCCTCTGTGGTTGTCACAAGTCAGCATCTAGGTGCTTCTCGGATCAACTGATTAATCTTTACATTTTTCTGCTGCACTGTGTCTGTGTGGTGCATGCGGTTCAGGAGCAGGCACTATACATCAAGTTCACTTTACTGTCAAGTTAACTAAAACCATCCAAATCTAAACAAAGTGAAAAACTCTTTACTAATCTCACACAGCCAAACATCAGCATTACAACCTCCACTATCAAACAAGCATTGGCATAGCCAATCGGTCTCGCCTTTGGCTAAACACTTGTAAGGTCCCAAAGGTGAGACCTAATGGCTATGCCAATGCTTGTTTCATATGCTCAAAACTGATAGACCAACACAGAATGTTATAGTGCTGTTGACTTGCATCAAGGCACTTGTATTTTTCTTTGTGTTAAAAAGCCTTCAAATCTGTCCATAAATATTTCTTGATGCAAACATGTATTCCTGAATCACACTGTATGTCCCAGTGTGTAGTAATTGTTTATCTCTTCAATGCCTGCCAGCACAGCACCCATGATAATGTGCTGCATGGCTAAACATTTATAAGATCCCAAAGGTGAGACCTATTGACCTTGCCGATGTTTGTATATATATTTATATTTATTTTCTTTTGTTGGTGTGGGTGCAACACACCAAGCAATTGTAGTGACCGTGATACAAGGAGGCCACGGAGCAAAATGTGATAAAACAAGATAACAATATTTAACATAATGAGTCAAAATCTTTGTCTCTTGTCTCAGAAAGCGTTTAGTTTTCTCCTAATGAAGGTGGCTACATATTGTTGCCTGCACCAATCTCTTGTTAGGGTGAACAGTGAGCTTGGTATTTAGAATAGGGAACTGTAAACTCACTGGGATTTTTGTGGCCCCAGATTAAGGTAGAGATTGCTGCTTAAAAAACAAGGATTGGTAAATGCATAGGTTTCACCTATGTTATTGTTAATTTTTTGTTGTTGTTGTAAGGTTTAGCTTGGTGAACAGGTGTGAAACTGATATGGTAAACTAATACTTGAATGAGGTCACCTGAATGCCAGGCACTATGTTACTAGGTGAGTGAAAGGGATAAATAAAGAATCAATAAAGGAAAGCATGAGAGAAGGAGGTACTGAGGAAGCAAGCAAGAAGATAAGTAAGGATTTAATAAATTAAAACGAACATAAATGAGTGAAATCTGGGTACTGAAAAAAAAGACTGAAAATGTGGAGTTTGATGAATCAAATAAAGGTCCAGGATGTTCTGGTCACAGCCCCAACTCTCTGGGCAGATTAGCTGCAATTAAGAAGAGTCACTCACTAGTGCAGCTACAAACATGTTTCAGTGTAACTGAGCCATGAGAGGAGGTTAAAAATAAAGAGAAAAGCTGGCGTAGGGGAGAAGGCAGCAACAAGGAGCATGTGAGGTGAGGCCAAACATCGAATGGGAAAGCAGCACATGAGGTAGAGTAAGTTGATGGTGGTGGAGTAACACGAAGCCTGCACCAGACACTGTCCAGCTGAGCCCACAGCAGCTCAAGAACTGTGTCATGGAAGCTGCCCCAGCCCGGGCTGAGACACAAGGGAGGTGGGGGTTTGGGGGTAGGAATCCCTATGGACGATGCATGCCTGATAAGGATTGTATCAGTGCCATCGTTCTCAGAAAACAATACCAGCCTCTGAGGAAGATACCAAGTGCGGAAAACTAAACATAAATTGGATAAAATCCTAAGCATTTGTTTATAAGTATCCTTCTCTGTGCTTTAATAACCATTTAGAATTCATTTGAGCAGCTCTCACATGTGGCTACTTGAGTTTATAAGCCAAAGGTTAAAATACCGGAAGTGACAGATTGTAAGTTTTTCTAGATATAACCTAAAAATCTAGAACAAGACTGTAAATTACTGGCCAGACGGCAAGTCTATACTCTGTGCCTCTCCCTATACGCAGCTAACCTTGCACTACCTTTTCGAAGCTCCTGTTCCTGATCTGCTGATCCCTCTTGTCAGTCTAGAATGATGACTCCCGACCTTTTGATTTGACCTATTGAAGAATGTACAGAAACACTGGATTCAGCACCCCTGAGAGTTCCTTTCTCTGCTTTCCAGGAAGGCCACCTGGACATTCCAAAGGGACATCACGGCCTCCTTTATCTTTCAATACAATTTTGCATCAAATCGGAGCATCGTACACATTAGGCCATTTGCGGAGTACTTCAAAAATAGGGCAAACCAATCAGACAGAAGCATTATCTTGTACAGCACAGCAATAGCACCATTGAATAATACATAGCTGTATAATGTGGTGACAGCACAGCAGAGGAAAGCCGGTCCAGCCGAGGAGAGATGGGGACAGGGAAGAAAGGGGCTACTGACCAGCACCGGTGGCTGCTGCAGGTGGAGTGTCGGCGGGGAACGCAGGAGAGTCAGCCTGGCTCAGATATGATCGGGTGTGAAAGTACGTTCCTATGGGGCCCAATATGTCGGGTGGGCGAGATCTAGCAGGCATAAGGTCCCAGAATTCAGATAGTAGGGCCTGACTTCTCAAACCATCTTTTAGCCAGTTTGCGAACTTAGGCGCCAGGCTACGCCGCCAGTACATGGGCACCCTACGTCACGCAAGAACGAGCAGCATTGCAACCAGACGGCGAGAGGCATCCAGGCAAAACTTAACAAAGCCCAGCAGGTATAACGGTGGGTCGAGTTGGACAGTTGCGGAGGTGATCTGAGAGAGGGCGGCACAGAGTTCCCGCCAGAAATCCGACACCTTCGGGTATAACCAAGCAAGATGAGAAAATTCTGCTGCTGGGGCAGAGCATCCCAAGCACCTATCGTTGGGGATAATTCCCAATTTATGAAGCTGAACAGGGGTGCGATATAGCCCGTGGAAGTATTTGAAGTGTATAAGCAGAATGCGATAGTTGGGAGATCGTTTCATCGTCTGATTGCAGCAATAGAGCCAGTTGGCTTGGGAAATGTCCATACCAAGATCCTCGCCCCACGCCACCTGGGCGCGATCAGTGGAGATGGAGGAGGTCGACCGCGTATGGGGGTATAATTTGATCACCAGCTTCCGGGGGTGAGGGAGGAATATATGAAGTCCAGAGTGGGAATCGAAGGTGGATGTTGGGGGGGACATGGAATGTAACTCCCTACAGATAGCCCGCAGCTGATAAAAGAGCAATGTGTCCATAGGACTAGAGGTAGCAGGAAGAGAATAGAAGATGTTTCGGGAGTAGAGATCCGCCAGTGTCTCCAGCCCCAGGGGGGCGACGTGTTTGGACAAGCCAGATGGTTGGAGCGGAGGGAAGGTAGGGCGACATACAATCGGCATAGTATTAGCCGATAATATCGGAGCGGTAGAAAGACGACGCAGTCCCAACCAGGCCCAGCGCAAGGTCTTGAAAGTGTCCACCTCAGCTTGTGGGCGACTAGCGGGGCAAACAGGGCGGTGTTCAGCAACCAAGGGGTAGCAAGGTCAGCTTCAACAGTGACGTGCAGCTGGTAAGGGGTGGGGTGAATCCAGAAATGTAAAAAGCTGGCGTGGACACTTAAGGCATAAAGTTTGAAATTGGGGGCGCCCATGCCGCCAACTGACATGGGGAGAGTAAGGATATCGTATGCAATCCTAGGTTGTTTGC
This sequence comes from Lissotriton vulgaris, assembly GCF_964263255.1. NCBI lineage: Eukaryota > Metazoa > Chordata > Amphibia > Caudata > Salamandridae > Lissotriton > Lissotriton vulgaris. The sequence continues at coordinate 80,123,232 of NC_141693.1, forward strand.
CAGCCCAGACAAGAGATATGATCAGGGTGCGGATCTTACGAAAAAATGTGTAGTTAGTGGTATGGGGATATTCAAAAAGAGGTAAAGAAATTTTGGGAGGACCACCATCTTGGCAATGGCTATAAAACCAGCCAGTGACAGAGGGAGCCGTTCCAATGAGGTATTTTGGACTCTAGCCAGTCCACCGCACGTCTAAAATTGGCCCACCAAAGGTCATCCAAGTCCCTGCTCAGCCAAATACCTAGATAGCGGGTGGGGCCAGAGGCACATATGAAAGGAAAGTCCGGGGTGAATGGCTGGTGGCATTTGTAAGAGGGGACAGCACTGACTTACTCCAGTGCCTGTATGCCGGAGAATCCACCAAACCTTTATTATCTCGCTTACAAGGGGACTGAGGTTTTCTTGGGGGTGGCGGAAATGCAATGTAATATCATCCGCATGCATGGAGACCAAGAGGGCATGGGCTGAGAAGCCGATGCCCTTCTGAGTGTGGTGTTGCCGGAATCTGGCAGCGAGAGGCTCCATCGTAAATGCGAAGAGCATAGTGGAAAGTGGGCACCCCTGCATTTGATCAGAATGGGGTCAGAAATATGTCAGTTGATATGAAGGCGGACAGAAGGGCGGGTGTAGAGTAGTAGAATCTTACGAATAAAGATGTTGCTGAAGCCGAGGCATGATAGAAGATAGATGAAAAAGGGCCACTCCAGGGTGTCGAATGCCTTGGTGGCATCGAGATGAGCAGCCACTGCAGGGAGGCTAGGATTAACCTGATGGAGGACAGAGAATATGGTCCGGAGGTTTTGGGATGCGGTGTGTCCTGGAATGAAACCGGACTGGTCGGGAAGGGCGATGAGGGGCATGAGGAGGAGTAGACTGGAGGCTATCAACATTGCGAAAATGTTATTGTCCGTATTAATTTGAGAAAGGGGGCAGTAGGAATCGCGATAATCAGCAGGTTTGTCCGGCTTAAGAAGCGTTACCATTGCCTCACGGAGCTATGGCGGGAGGAGGCCATTTTCAATGGAATCCTTGTACATGGTGGCACCAGGAGCAGAGCAAAAGTCTTACAGAATGAAGCAGGAAGGATGTCTAAGCCTTATCACTAGCCAAACTATTAATCACAGCGAGTACTTCTTCTTTAGAGAAGGGCTCATCTAGAAATTTACAATGATAGTCTTCGAGCCAAACAAGTGCGAGGGTGTCAAAATATTGGTTAAAGTCCTCACGGAAAGGGGCGGAGCCCGCAGTGTAGAGTTGCGTGTAATAATCCATGAAGCGCGTCTTCATTTCCTATGGGGAGGTGGTTCTAGCAGGGCTGCCGTCGTGAAGTGCCGCAACATACGATGCAGCACAGGGGGGATGAAGGAGGTTGGCCAGGGTCCTGCCAGGCCGATCGCCCTCACCAAAGCAGCAAGCCCGGGCCTCTCTGCCAAGGAAGGAGAGTTCCCTGTTGGCCTCCTCAGCACAGCGGCACCAGGTGGGCACAGCCAGGAGTGAGAAGGTCGCTAACTGGGGGGAAGCAGCCCGTAGCGGGGAGACATGGGGAAGGCGCCGCCTCCTTCACCCGGCCCAATGGAGCAGAGGCTGAAAATCACGCCGGGCGTCTTTTCAAGGATATGCCCAGTCGGGCGGTTGGGCAAGCGCGCTCACCAGCCTGTCGCGGTTCAGCCTGCAGCCGCGAGACTCACTGGCTGGAATGTCAAAGTTGTGGCCGCAGCGTGAGGAGTTGGATGTTCAGCCTCCAGGTGGTGCAGGCAGCGCAGGCCAGGCCCAGCTGAGCGAGCAGGAACCAGGGCCCGGGACCCCGGATGTGCTGTAACCAAGCGCAGCCGGGTCGTAGGGTCTTGATAGATGGCTCAAAAGATGCCCCAGATAAAGATGAGCAGTGATGGTAGGTATCCAGGGAGCGGTTAGCAAGCGGTCTGCAGGATGATGACTGATTAAAGGCTTGGCCGGTAGAGCCCACTCAAGGTGCAGCCATCTTGCAGCTGGCTAAGCCCACTCCCGACCCCCCCCAAACCAGAAGATAACACACATAAAAAGCAAAGATTTCAGTAGCCGAATCATAGACTTTAATACCCGCTTAGTTTTAATGGCTATAATAGTAATGAACAAATACAACTCCTGGTCAAAAGTGCAAGATTTCTCTCTAAGTTCAGTTAGGTGGGCACTTGTAGGTAAGCTCTGGCTATAGGGCACATTTATGTTATTGACACTTTCACAATATCCTGGTATAGTCTGCTTTCTATGTCGCAATATGCAAGTTAGTTCTTCCTGCAGTGTTGCGTCCATGCCATTAATGCATACCAGTATAAAGGTCAGTTCAGCCTACTGTGTTGCCTGCACGCCAGTAACCCATCCCGGTGTAAAGGTCAGTTCAGCCTACGGTGATGCATACATGTTGGGAGTCCATCCTAATCTACAGGTAAGGTCTGCTAAGAGTATTTCTGCAAGGCATCAATGGATTCCCAATATACAGAGAAGTGCTGCAGAAAATGCCCTATGTGTGCTAGTGATGGATTGTTAATATATCTGCAAGTGCTGCTGAGAAGGCCCTATGTGTGCTAGTGATGGATTCATAATATACTTACAAGCGCACCCGAGACTGCTGGATGTCTGCTAGTGCAGAAGAGTGTGCACAAGAGGCCGAGTTAGGAACACAAGAGACATAAGAAGGGGGTGCACGGTCAGTTAGAGCCTGGTTTTGCCTCAGTCCCAGGGGCATCCAATTGATGTCATTAACCACTGGTGTCCCGGGGTCCTCATAAATTGTTACCCCAGAACACCCCCTCGCTCTTCACTCTGAAGGCAGCGGCGGGCGAGCAAGGCTCCCTCCCATAGGTGTTGGGAGCCTGAAGCGCTCAGTTCAGTAATGTACAAAATAACAGATATAGAGTGCATGTAAATGTACAGATATGTACGGATCACTGAAATATTATCGACGGGCACATTATCGACTTACCAAAATATCGTTGACAAATTATCGACAACAAAAATATCGACTTAGTATACTTATTACACAAACTACAAAAATATCGAGTAAAAAATATCGAGTACTAACTATATCGAATACATAAATATCGCTTAAGTAAATATCGACTTCAAATATATCGTTGGACATGAAATTAGCCTTAACACTACAAAAATATCGACTACAAAAATATAGACTACCACAATATCGTTAAAAAAAAAATATCGAGTTCATGTTTGTACACTTTTCTTTCTAAAATACCATCTTTATCATCAATAAAAGTCATTTCTCAGTAAAAAATAAATTTCACATATAATACCTGTTACTTACATAAAATTACTATTAATCCACATTTGCTATACATTCTATTAGATGCATTTTATCATTTTCTACTATTCTTTGCATTTAACTAACATTTTCATTACTTATTTTCACATATAAATATATTTCATTTAAACACGAACCTGCTTTAATGCGGGAATTACCACATACCACCATTCTCACATCAACAAACACTCCAATTAACTTAAAAATTCAAACTAGCCTATACTATGCTTCCTTACATCCTACAACCAATCAAATCAAAGCACACAACACATATACTATAAAAGGGATACATGCATTCTACCATTTGTTGCTGCTACCTCTCTGGAAAGTAGATGCCAACACTTTGAAGATTTTGTTGCAGAATAAACATCTTTAAAGATCCAACTCACTAGCTAATTAATCAAGTAAGTAACACAGCATTTTTGTAGAAAACTAAATTAGAAGTGCACTATTTTCCTTACATCTCCTAAGTCTTACACTTATTTTATTTTCATGTCTTCCTACTTTTCTGATAGAAACTACTCCAACACAATTCCTATTAGATGGTCATATTTCTTCACGTGCAAAATCAGATAGTAAGTATATAATAATTCTCTGTTACACAACAACTGCTGTTTTTAAACACTAATTTACAAGAGTATTTAATTTTTACAAACATTATATTTACAGATATCCTGAAATTGTGCTATTTCTACAGCAAAAACGATAAAACTACACTAATTACACATGTAAGTATAGATGTGTTTGTTATAAAACTGCCAATTTCATTAATGCACATTTTTAAACAACATATCTTGGTTTTTACATCTTCCCTATAGCTCATTTGAAAAATCCAACATCAACTATACCAAAACACAAGAATACCCTTCTGAAAAATGTAAGTATAATTGTAATTTGCTAAAAAAGTGGGCACAAAACGCTAACTATATTCTTAACACCATGTTATATATTTTGAATTGCCTCTACAGATATTCAGAAAACATCATACATCTATTCTACATATCATATGAAAACATCCTACACAAAATATACCAATATACAAGAATAGCCTTGTAAAAAATGTAAGTATACTTGTCGTTTCTCTAAAACTGCCGAAAATAACACAGACTATGTCCTTAACAACATGTTATCTATTTTATATTTCCTCTACAGATATTCAGAATACATCATACAGCTATTCTACCTACAACAAAGAAAACTACATATTTAGAAGTTAGTATACGTTTAAATCTGTTACATTTCCAAACGGTTCAGTATTAAAATTATAATATTTTACTTTTATTTCTTCTATCTACTCTACAGATCATACCTGTACGAAATTGATGTACTCCAGCAATTACTACTATTCTACTATTTAAACAAGTAAGTATATGTAATGTTTACATCTAATGCACTAGTAGTGAAAAATGACAACTGCTTTTGAGTAGGAAATACGTTTGTTATATGTAAACATTAACGTTGCTTTTCTATATTTTCATACCAACAGCAAATAAAGACATACATACAAGAACATCATTGAAAAGACATTTCTGCTTCTGTGACTACTACTTTGATTAACTGTAAGTATAAATGCATCAATAATGATGTTAGCACCACAAAAGTAAAAAAATGTGTTCTGATTTTGTTTCTTTCTACTCTTTCCTCGAACAAGTAAATCAAAATGACTGAAGGTGCAGAATTTGTCATGTCTCAGAAAAATAAATTACTCTTATGCTACATGGGTTATGTGTACAATCAGGAGAGACAAAGTGGTAGAAAGGTTTTTTGGAAGTGTACAAAATATTACTCCAACAAATGTTATGGGAGGGCCACTACTGAGGAAACTAATGTGCTATTTACTAGAGAACATAATCATCCCCCAAATGTCACAGAAATTGAAATTAGAGATGCTTTAGAAAGTATTAAAAGTGCTAGCACACAAAGTGACAAACCCACCACACAAATCCCTAAAGAAGAACTGGTAAAAATCCCTGCCCATGCCTCAGGTCAACTACCCTCTATTGACTCCCTGAAACGCACAATTGCACGCACTAAACGACTCACTAGCACAACCCAACCCAACCCAACTTGTTTTGAGGAAATTATTATTTCTCCCGAAATGGCCATCACACACAAAGATAAATTTATTCTTTTTGATAATGAAAGCAGTACAAACAGAATAATTATGTTTGCAACTGCAAGTAATTTACGAAAAATCCAACAGTGTCCCCAATGGATGATGGATGGAACATTTAAACCCTGCCCAAAACCTTTTTACCAACTGTATTCCATCCACGGTTTATACCATCATTCTAACATACCTTTCATTTACTGTTTGCTACCCAACAAACAGCAAACAACTTGCACCGAAATTTTAAATGTTCTCAAAACGGAAATCAATAATTATTTTCCCGAAAAAATAATTATTGATTTCGAATTAGCTATGATTAATAGCATTTTGAGAACATTTCCCCACACAGCAATCCAGGGTTGCTATTATCATTTTAATCAGAGTATATGGAGGCATCTCCAAAAATCTACTTTAAGTATACTATACTCTACAGATAGCACCTTTGCCTATCAAGTTAAAAAGTTAATAGCCCTGGCCTACGTCCCTGTTACAGATGTTGCTGAACATTACAATTTATTAATTGACAGCGCATACTATAAGAGGAATGAGGACAAACTAACACCATTGCTAGACTATTTTGAAGACACTTGGGTGGGAAGGTTGCACAGATCAGGACATCGACGCCAGCCCAAATTCCAAATCCCTTGGTGGAATGTCTATCTCAGTACTTTAAACCAAGAGGCTAAAACCAACAACAGTGTTGAAGGGTGGCATAATGCTTTCCAAGCAACTACAAACCGAGGCAAACCCACATTCCATAACCTTCTAGAAGCTTTGAAAAAAGCTTTGAAAAAAGAACAAAGCTATCAGGAACTAAGAATGGAACAATCAGTGTCACAAATAGGTCCAAAGCTCACTAAACAAACCCAACAAATGTTCCGACTACTTCAAAGTCAAGTCACATTATACCCTACAACTAGAGGATTAGAATACCTGGCAATAATAGCAAAAAGTCTACTATAAAAATGTAAAGAAATATACGAATGTTTTCTTACAATAATAATAAAAATTACATGTCATAAACATATATAATGAATTATAAATAAAACATATTTGTTTGACAAACTTTTTAAATTTATTTAAAAAAATTCGTAACAAATATGCAATGTTTATAATTTTTTATAACATACACATAACATTAAAAATCGACATTTCCCACCCAATCAAAATTGTAAAATAAATACTTACAATTTTTGGACTTGAGAGACGCAATCAAGGAAAAATCAATCCATACAATCCAATCCAATATCTTACTATTCCAATATGGGAAACCCTCAAAAACCCGAAAATAAAAAGTAAAACGTAAAAAAACGCTCCAGGAAATCCCGAAAACAGTAGTGTGGACACTTTAGGATTTAAAGTTATATACACACTATTTTAAAAAAACGGTCACGCATATCAATGTATCAATCCGAATCGAAACCCTCAAAAAAACCCGAAAGGTTTAAAAAGTGTAAAAACCGCTCCTGGCAAACACGAAAAATAGGAGCTAAATGTCAAAATATAAGCATAATAACTTAAACATTTGCTTCTCCATTAAAAAACACGCTTCCTTCCATGTAGTTTTCATGCGAGGAACCGAAACCTGTAAAATAACATACATAACGAAAGCCACCCACAAATACCCCCTTCACATTTGTAAATATACTAACCATTAACATTAACCATGTAAGAAGACATTTCCGAACACTTAAAATTAGACTTGAATGAAAAAAGCACGACACATCCATAACGGAGACTTTTCACCAAAACGCTACTTAAACTATTAATACATACACCTAAAAACACTACAGAGTTCGATTATACCCTCAAACATAACCACTTACTTATAATTTGTAGTTAAAAATAACCTTACCTCTCTCCACGCGAAGCAACTCCCAACCGCGAGCTTCTCCAGTCCTGAATGGAGCGCAATAACCTTACGCGGTAAAAAAGTAGTCCCCTTAACCCATTTGTGTAAAAGGATAATAGAATAAACAATGTCATATAGAAAATATATAATACATACACATGTATAATGTAACAAATTAATACACTATACTCATGACAATTTTCCTTTATTAACAAAAATAAATATATTTAATAGAAATTAATATATAATATTTATTATATATTAATAATATTAAATAATTATGTAAGACTTTGAATAAAAGATGTAAATATTTTGTTATTGTGTATCTTTATATGAATAATTTTGTGTATAATTTTAATTAAACATTATAAATGTTTATGCTAATAATTAATAATAATAAATAATAAAACTTATTTATTGTTATTAATATAACAATTAGAACCATTTTGTATATAAAGAATGGCCTGAGAAAAAGTATCTATTTTATCTGTGAATGTATATATTTTTGTTAATAATAAAAGAATGTTTATGTTTATTAATTAATAATAATAATAATTAATAAAATAATTATTATTTTTATTAATTATTACAAACAGTTTTATAATTATTTCTAACTATAACAAAAGTATATAATTGCTTTAATAATATTTTGTCAATACCAGATATTATAATTAAACATATTGTTTCCCTATACAATTATAAACTTTACAACCAAATCGATTTATATGTTTTATGTAAAAACAACATTTTGTGAAATATACACCAAGGAAATTATTTTTTGTATTTCAATTTATCCTAACAAATGTAATAATAGTCATGTTACTTGTTAAAAAGAAAAATGTATTATATATATTTTATTATATTAATATTTAATATTAAAATTATTAAATATTAATGTAAGAAATGTATAACAAATCATTGTTTTAGGTATTTCTATATAAATACTTTAAATTGTAAGTGACTGATGGGAATATGTAAAATTTACAGAAAGAATCTAGTAATCAAAATTGTTTTTTACATTGACAACATGTATATAAATGTAAAGATGTTATTCTGTGAATAATAAAAGTCAAAAAAATTTGATGTTATATTTGTTTGTGATTGTATTGTAGTACACAATAAAAAATTAAAAAATTGTTTAATAAAGTTATTTGAAAACATCTATGTTGCATTAATTTTTAATATTAAAATACAGTAATGAACAAATGTATACAAATGTGCTGCACACTGACCAATTTTATATGTATTATTACTACTCCAGTCAATCTAATATCATAGAAGCTGCAGGACACTAGCAAAAAATTATTTACTATTCCTACTACACTCAAGGTAATACCATAAAATGTTGTGGAGACTGACCAATGTTTTTTTATTAATCCAACTCCAGTGTAGTTAATATTACTGATGGTGCTGGACACCAACCAATTAATAATTAGAATTCCAACTCCACTCTAGCTACTGTCTGGAAACATGCTAATACATATATGTTTTTGATCAAAATAAAGCGTACTAATGTAAAGTTATAATAATAGCTATTTTCGTGTAATTTATTTAATATATCAGTGTTAAGTTACACTATACATCAGCACTCTAAAATACCCAAAACTGTCCCAAAACACTAAAAAGACCCCTTTACCCTAAAGGCCAAAACTGACCCAGAACCCTACAAATACCCCTTTATCATCAAACTGAAAACTGACCCTGAACCCTACAAATACCCCTTTACCCACAAACTGAAAACTGACCCTGAACCCTACAAATACCCCTTCACCCACAAACTGAAAACTGACCCTGAACCCTACAAATACTCCTTTCCCCACAAACTGAAAACTGACCCTGAACCCTACAAATACCCCTTTACCCACAAACTGAAAACTGACCCTGAACCCTACAAATACCCCTTCACCCACAAACTGAAAACTGACCCTGAACCTCAAAAAAACCCATTTACCCACAAACGTAAAAATTTTCCAAATCCCACTAAATACACCTTTACTCACGAACAGAAAAATGACCCTGAACCCTAAAAAATTAACCTATAACAAAAACTATGAAACTGAGCCAGAACACTATAAATAATAATGAACACAACATTAAATATGAATATATAATAAAAAAAATATATTTTACAAAAACAATAATAAAATATATTATCACATTAGCTATAATAATAATTTTGATTAATTAATATTGTTTAATTCCAATTAATTAATTAACATCAACATAAATTAACACATTACATTTAAATGTATCCAATTAATGTAATTAAGTCATTATGAAAAATTAATTACCAATTAATTTTTTTTAATGATATGCAATATATTAATTACATCATTAACTAATTATAATTAATGTGTTAGCAATTTATAAATGTAAATAATATGCTAATTCTTAATAAAATAAATCACTAATTATTAATAATTCATAACCAATATATCAATTAAAATCATATACAAATCAATTTATAAAAATAATAATTAATTCAATTAAATTATATGCTAATTAATCAATTAAACAATTAACTAATTAATATTATTTAATTACCAATTAAAACAATTACCAAACATATATTAAATAATTAATTATTATTAAATTACTTCCCACCCTATTCCCCTATAAACCCACAACCCGCTCCTAAACATTAAGTACTATTTATTTATATATTATATATATATTTTTTTATAAAATCAATATTTTCTAACATTTTCTCTATTTTTTACTTTCACTATATTTCGATATTTTGTCTGGTCGATATTTTTGAGTCGATATTTTTGTATTCGATATTTTTGGGTCATTTTTACAGTCGATATTTTGTCCAACAATATTCCTATAGTCGATATTTAGTTAATGTCGATATTTTTCCGTCGATATTTTGTCCATTCGATATTATGTAGTCGATATTATGTCCAGTTACCATATGTACAGAACAGACAATAGACAAACCTGTATACCAAATAGCAGACATGTTCATGGTGGGAATACCAATTTACAAATCCGCCTCACAGAATACGTCTGGTGCAAATCACTCACCCTGAATGTTTTTCACAGGGAGGTACACGCCCTATCAATCAATCGAGCCTGTGGAGATTATCTCGAGGTGCCTACTGGAAATCTGCATGCTCTCAGGGCCGCGGATATCAAACTAGGAATACTCCCACACAGGCCAACCTCACCACATACATGGCTTTTCACAATGAACACTGTGAGGCCTACGGGCTTGGTCAGGAGATTGATAAATATAGATAAAGGCCTACTGCCTTTCACAAGAACATTTTAGACATTTAGAATATTTTGCTTTTGACAGGAACATTTCAGACATTTAACTAAAAACTACAGGCATTGTAATTCACATTAGGGTCTCTTTTAAAAAGACAGTGCAGATTTTCAAGCATGTCTAAAACATTGATAAACATTATTAAACATTATTCCAAAATATTTCCCAGAGAAACAACAAACTCGTTAATTAGACTTCATGTATCTTGTTTTGGAAGCCCTGATCCCGGGTGACTCTTTGTTTACCGGCGTGCCTGGATACCCTCCCGACCATCAGGCCAGCTTCCCCCGGGGCCTTAACAAAAGTTAGTCCCACCACAATGGTTTTATGCAGGCGCCACCCAGGGACCTGCCTTTTCTCTTCTGGGTTGTGTGCCAGGGAATGGCTCCCTGCTGTGGGAGTCTGGAGCACGCGCCTTCCTCTTTGCAGTTGTCTGGGTGAGTTAGAGATTGGCGGGAGCTTCACACAAGCGGGAGGTTCAAAAGTGCAAAACTTATGACAAATATTGAAATTGGTTCTATTCTTATTTCTGACAATGCCCCTGTTCTTCTAGACATTGATTTATCTTCACCTACTCCCAGTTTCCGTCGATGGCGTTTCAATAACTCTCTCCTTCTGGACCCTCAATTTGTTGATCAATTTACTCTTTTTACGGATGAATTCTTTCATAATAATCTTAACTCTACTTCCCAGTTCCATTTTGACTGGGATGCTTTTAAGGCTTCAGCTAGAGGCTTTATTATTGACTTTGTTTCTCGTAAAAAGAAGCAGGCCCTTTCCAAATCCTCCCTTATCCTTAAACAGATCGAAGATCTGGAGCATATTTTTTATACATCTAACTCTCCTGAAGCTCTTTCTTCCCTTATTAATGCGAAACTTCAATTTAATAAATTCTCTTGTGATGCGGCCTGCAATCACCTTTTTAAAATGTAATTCTAAAATGTATGGAGGGCGCAATAAAGCTGGCAGATCTCTTGCTAATTATCTTAAAATTAAGAACAAAAATCAAACATTGCTGTCATTACTGATGCGCATGGGAATCGTCACAGCACGGATGTTAAGATTCTTGATTGTTTCGTTCAGTACTACTCTTTTATATACACCTGAATCGACTCCATCCTCTTCTCAAATAGACTTTCTTTCTCAACATACCTAAATCCTCATCTGCAGATCTTGATTTCTCCTCACTTGATGCCCCCATCTCTGAAAAGAAGATTTTGCAAGCAATCACTCTTTTACCCAAAGATAAGTCTCCTGGCCCCAACAGTTTTACCGTACGCTTTTATTTTCATTTTAAAAATTATCTAATACCTCACTTATCATCCTTGATAGCTTCCTTTCTCTCCATGGGTGAATCCAAAGGTTCTTTTACTCCAGCCATGTTATGCTTACTCCCTAAAAAAGACAAAGATCCCTCCCTTTGCAAAAATTATTGTCTATTTCTTTAATCAATACGGATTGTAAAGTATATGCAAAAATGTTAGCTTCCCTATTGAATACTGTTCCAGACCTCATTAATATTTATCAATCCGGCTTCGTTAAAGGCAGGTCTATTACGGATAATTCTAGAACCCTCCTCAACATTAGTCATCTTGCTTCCAAGATGAATGCCCCCCTCGCTGCTATTACCCGTGATGTTGAGAAAGCATTTGATGGGGTTAATTGGGACTTTATGTTTGGAGCTCTTTGGCATGGTTTCAGTCCCCATATCATTAAACTAATCCATTATTATATTCAGCCCCCTCTACTTCTATTTGGGTTAATGGTGCTCTGTCAGCGTATTTTCCTTTACATAGGGGTACCAGACAAGGTTGTCCTTTGTCCCTCCTCCTTTTTATTTTAGCCTTAGAACCTTTCCTTGAAAAAATTCGGTGCTCCACCTCTTTTTCCGGTTTTGTTTATAAAAAGCTAGATATCAAATTCACAGCATAAGCCGACGATATTTTACTTTATATCTCTAACCCTACTACCTCTACCTGCACTTTTTTCCTTACTTAATGAATATTCCTCAGTCTTTGGATGTAAGCCTAATATTGAGAAGTCTGAAGTTTTACCTCTTAATAAGCATTGCCTTTCACATATGTTTCACAACTCCGGTTTTGAATGGAACTCAACGAGTATCAAATGCTTGGGTGCTTTATATGCTAATTCTATCAAAGATACCATCAAAATCAATCATAAAGATATTGTTTCCAAGCTGTCTGCTCTTATAGAACGTTGGTCTCCCCTATTTTTATCCTGGTGGGGAAGATTGGCAACTATTAAAATGATGCTTCTCCCAATTAATTTTTACCACTCTATGCTGCCATTTCCCTCCCTGCTTACTTTTTTACGCTTAGTAATCGCATCCTTGTTCATTTTCTCTGGAACAACCGTAAATCCAGGATATCCCTGTTTCGCCTTCAGCATCCAAAACACTTGGGAGGGGTACATTTTCCCAACCTTTAACTTTAAAACAAATCTGGCCTTTCCTATCCGACTCATCATCTCCCCCTATCACCGCATGGAGTGCCTTAGAGCTAGCTCAGCTTTAGCCTTTCCCTTTTCTTGCTGCTACTCATTTATCTCAACCCCCTAAAGGTTTTCTTTCACCCACTTTCAAACTCTCTATGGCACTTTCACTTTCATTGTTTCGCTCCTTTTTCTCAAGCACATTTACACTCTCACCCCGTTATGGTATAATCATTCCCTGAAGATTAATAACCAAGCCCTCTTCTGGAAGGAATGGATTGACAAAGGCATTATGTATGTTGATAAGCTCTTTGTTAATGGTTCCTTATTGGATTTTTCAGACATACGCTCATCCTTTCATTTATCTAATACATATTCTTCCTGGTTCTCTGATTTTTAAACTAGCTTTATCTAACCTCCTCTCGTACCACAGTTCATTATCTGATGATGCTCCATCAGACTCCACTCCATTAGATTTTACCACCCGACACAAAGCTGCCACTATTTATAAGATCCTCTCCCGCTCTACCCTCGACCGCCATGAATCCAAACCCGAACTTGCATGGGAAAAGGATCTAGCACAAGAATTTTCCTTTCCTACATGGGAGTCCATCTGGTCTAAAATTCACACCGTATCTCATTCAGCTAGCACTACTCAGACCCTTTATTTTTTTCATAACCGACTTGTCCTTGCCCCTTCTGACCTCAAGTTTAAAACCTTAGATTCCAGTCAATACTGGTCATGTCCTCATCCTGATAGTAATCTTTCATGTTTTTCCACTGCCCCTTGGTTAAATCCCTTTGGCTACATATTTGGTGCAAGCTGAATTATATTTTAAGCTCCAATCACTCTTTTGACATTGTTCATATTTTTCTAGGTGGTTCCTCTCCTATTTGGAATGTTTCAAATACTGTTCGTAAATTTATAGACTTGTTCATAGCTATTTCTTTGCAGATTATTACTACAAATTGGAAAGATACTTCAAAGATCTCTTATACCGCATGGTGGAATCTGTTATGTCATCATCACAGACTTGATCGGGCCCATGCTACGACTACTTCTATTTTGATTAAAAGTTTTGTTATGGTTACCTTTAACTGATTTTCTTTCCAGACGTGTATCATATTATGCCTCCATTGTTTCTTTCAATTTATAAAAATTTTCTATTTTCTGTTCTCTCTTTTCCCTCCTTCTCTCTTTCTTACTTTTCTTTCTGTTTCCCTCTTTCTATTTTTTTTTATAATTTACAAAACAAAAAAAGCATATTCCTTTCGTATATATATATGTGTATGTATGTGTGTATATATATGTGCTACATTATTTCACGCCTGCCAGAGGCGTCTTCGGAGACTCCCGCACAATCAAGTGGCCTTACCTTTTCTGGCGATCGCTTCTGCAACTTTGTTTCGTCAAGTTATTGGCAGTGTTTGGTCCACCACAACGCCCAAGAAGGAGAGAAGCGAAGCTGGGCTAGCTGCATCGCTGCATGCCCCCGCTGACATATATCTTGTGCTGAGCGGTTTGTGCGGCAGGGGACGTAAGGAGACTTCAACTCACATTCGATGGGACAGGGGACAGTGCTGCACGTAAAATTGTCCCGCATGCTGGCAAATCCGGCTAAAATCACACGCCTGGGGATCCTGATACAAACTGTTGCATTCTGGGTCTTGTAGTTGATGCACCGATTTGGCAAACTACATCAGGTGGAGCCCTAAGGGGGAGGAACTGCCACAGCCTATCCAACGGGAGCGGGACCCTCATAGGTGCGGACATTTCCCTGCTCTTCAAGCACACATGGCGCTGATGAAGGCTATGACGCCGAAATGCATTCGCTCTCTGTGGCTGTTTGTGAATAAAGAGACTCCTGTTTGTCCCCGATGTGGTCTCCGCCTTTTCTTCGGGAAGGATTGTGCTACATTATTTCACGCCTGCCAGAGGCGTCTTCGCAGACTCCCGCACAATCAAGTGGCCTTACCTTTTCTGGCAATCGCTGCGGCAACTTTGTTTCGGCAACTTATTGGCAGTGTTTGGTCCACCACGACACCCAAAAAGTCTGAGATTCAGCCATCTGGCTCATCATCCTTGTTGATGCAAAATACATGACACTGCATTATAGAAATCCTGGTGGTTGTTCATTCAATCCAGAAGGCTCAATCAAAGTATCTGAAAAGGTATTCTGACAGAGCTGTGTAGTCCTGATAAGGGTATACATGCAAGGGAGGGTATGGAAACCAAGGCATCTTATCCCGGGGAGGCTTTGGGATAAAGGCCTACCACATCAGAAGGTGGAGGGGCTTTACCAAACTAGAGGGGCTCAATTTATATATCAAAGCACCCAATGTTAATCGGGGAAAAAGCAGCACATCCACCCCCTTCCCAAGTTCTTCATGAGCTATTATCTTTCCCAGCAGTATAGAGGAATAAAAAGAATGCAGACCACTAGAACCAAGGGTGGGCAGAGGAGAGAGAGGTTGAGGTAAGAAAAGAGTGCCCGCAACAAAAGGGTGACGTGGCCCAAACTGTCTGCAGGGCACACTCTCCGTCAAACGGTACTACAGGAATGTCAGATCTTCCTTCTCAGGACCCAAAAACCCACGTTAGAAGTCGGTCAGCTAGGAGCCTCCAGCCAACAAAAGCTTGTGCTACTGCGTGTAAAGCCACCCCAGTGCCTGCCGGGGAGAAGGAACCTATCGTACCAGGAGCCAGAATGAAGAATATAGTTCTGTCCCTGTACTAAGTTTGCGCTGAGGCCCCATGTCCTGTTGCTGGATGTCATTCGTCGTGGAAAATAAGCTATGAAAAGAAACCCCCTGAATCACTCTAATTCTTAACATCTCAGCAAATTCCTTCGCTTTCTGGGATATCCTCTGATCGAGCCTCTGTGGGGTTCCAGGGCTGGAACCAGGGAGGGAACTATCAAGAGTGGTTTTCTCCTCTCCTTGCATCGCTCTTTTTGTAGCAAAAGCCGAAATGAAACTCTCCAAAGCTGGCACAGAGGTCAGATGTTCTATAGGTGAGAAGCCCAAGACGTTTAAACTGTGTAGGGGTTTGAACCAGAGTCAAAGTCTGCATGGCGGGCTGGCTCAGAGTCTATCCTATCTCCAGGATAGGGTGCGGCCAGCTGACTTGAGAGTAAAGCAAGATAAACAGGCCCCAATAATTTGAGGGTGCTATTCCCAAATGACAGATCAAAAGAACAGGAGGTGGTCCCAGAATGGGAGCAGGGAATAGATTTGCCCCTGATGCAGCTCCCCCCATACATGGGAATGGGAGGTCTGGCCAAGTGGGCCATTGAGGGAGGAATCCGCTCAGGATCCGAGAATCCTGGGTTGGAACATTCACAGGTCTGAGCGTCTTAGGAGCGGTGACCTGGAAAAAAATAATATAACCCTATCATGTGCTGGTCCTTCACACGTCTTTGAGAGAGGATAAAACGCTTGAAGGCTTTGTAGTTAGGAACAGTAAAGGGTCTAAACGAGTGGAGGGTAGAGCCTCCACAGGGGTATTAACCCTAATGTCTACCAAGGTGATGATAAAACATTGGAGGCTATTAATTTGTTTAGTGGTATGCAGCTCTCTGCAGTTGAACTTGGTTGGAACAATAATGCTTGTCGCTGTTTTATACTGATAAATGGATATATTCATAGAGAACTATACCGCAGAGAGAATGACTGGCTGGAGCCCTTAGATCAATGTTTGCAGGAAATACTGGGAACATTTCTGGAGCAGTAATAAGGCTGGCTGGGGATTTTAATGCTCGTTTCTATCCTGGCCTGGCGGACATTCAGATGAGACGTACTGGACTGTTATCATATTCCTCCAGCATCCTATCCGTCTGGCTCAGCAAAGTGAGAGGCTTAGGATTTTATCCAATGGCTGCTGGTAATGGCCTGGTCTCTGATTGGTCACTTTAAAAGTGACAGCCCGGAAGCAGCAACATTTTGGCAGGGTCAATTGGAGGGGCCAATTGACTGGATGCTCTTCCTTGCCCTGCAGTGTGATTTCTATTTAGACTTTAAGGTACCAAAATAGGGGGGAAGCAATCATCTGGCCACTTCAACAGTTTATATTTTCAGGAGTCCGTGGAGAAGGTTCTACTTTTGGGGTTGTCTTTCCCATGGAGACTTCCAACTCGCCTTGACCCAAACTAACTTCAGCTTTTAGCAGAAAATCAATTAACAGAAAGCATAGAGATTTTCTTGGTGAGCAAAGAACAAAAACCTTGTGGTTTTATCGAAATCTTGGTTAATATGTTGGCCTGCATAGGAGTAAATCTTAAAAGGTGAAGGGGGGGGGGGGGTCACACTACCTGCCATAATAATGGGAAGGGCTTGTTCGATTTTGCCTGCCAGTGAATGAAAAACCTGGTGACAGCTAAACAAGTTAGGTCACATTGAGATGGTAATTTCAGACTGGAGCTTCAAAGGCTAAAGAGTCAATACAAGCAATTCATTAAAGGCAAAAATGCCCCCTTCTGACATACCAAATGGGATAATATATTGAAGGTAAACTAATCTTGCGGCTTACCTGGGAGGGCCCTTACGTGTACGATTGAGAATGTCTGGGCAGCACATTTGGGTGATTTGTAAGGTAGGCCTCCTCTTACATTCAGTCCTAAATATAAGAATCTGACCTCCTCCTGGTTTTCTGTGAAGGAAGTAAGGGTGGTAATTGATCGTATTAAGCAGTCAAGAGCCGCAGGTCCTGATAGTATCCCGGCAGTGTTAATTGAGTCTAATAGTGACTGATGGGCAAGGGTGTACTCACTCTTATTATGTTGGATAGCTTCAAATGGCCACCATGTTTTCCCCATTATGAAGGGGTTCAATAGTGAAACCAGGTTTTAAAAAGGGGGGATGGTTCTGACCCCTTACATTAGAGGCTCATCTGCCATTTTGACCCTTCGGTGAAGGTGTTCTCAAAAATCCTACTTGCATGGTTGGATGACTGGGCATATGAACAGGAGATTGGACCGCTTGATTTTGGGAGGGCCACTCGACCATAGACCATTGCTGTGCTCACTGGGCCATCATTTGGAAGGCCCTTGAAGTGAACCGAAGACTATGTTGCTGTTTTATTGACTTCCGGACAGAGTAGACTGGGGACTCCTGGGGAAAACTACAGTCATGGAAGCTCCCGACTGACCTCCTTAGTGCACTACAAGCTCAACAAGGGCACAATCTGAGCTTGATCAATCTGGAAGGTTATCCCTAAAAAAAAATCACAATACAGAATGGCCTCCGGCAAGGGTGTGTCTGACCCCACTGACTTTTTAGTTTATCTTTTGCAGACCTGTTGGCAGCTATAAGTCTAACATTAATTTCCCCCCCAAAGTAGGGAAACAGCATATCCCTTGTCTGCTGCATGTAGACTACTTGGATCTGCTGGATTATACCCCGACCGGTCTGCAGAGAAAACTGGATTCTCTGACAGCGTATAGCAAGTAGAACTCATTCAAAGTTAATTTGGAGAAAACCAAGGTTCTGGTATTTGGGGAAAAAAGTGATTAACTTTAAATGGTACCTGAATGCCCGAAATGTGGAAATAGTGACTTATAAATATCTACGTATGTCCTTTAATAGAAGCTTAAAATGGGACACGCATATGGGGTGCGTCAAGCAAAAGACCAAGCTGCAAGCTAGTGGTCTTGTCAGATTTAACTGGAAATACAGAGGTTTGGCCCTCACTCCCTTAATGAAGGCCTACGAAGGAAAAATCCCTCACTGTGTGTGCATGGAGCAGAGGTACTTGCCCTTGACCCCTCTTGTGATTGGAACTTCTTTGGAGGGGGCAGTACTCGGGAGGCTCTTGTTGCTGCCTTCAGAAACCATGGTTCAGGGGATAAGGAGAAAACTGATCTGGGTTCATGGAATCTGTTGGTGAACGCCCACGTCCAGAAATTTTTCCACAGGCAAAACTAGCTTTGAGAGATTCTGTGGGAAGGTCACTGTTTCTTTAGACCTGGACTATCTAAGAGCAGAGTCTTTGATAAGCCTCTAATTAAATACCCTTGGCCAGGACATGGTCTTCCCCTATTTGGCCCAGATTCCGAACAACCTTTTAAAAGTGAGTGGGGCGTAACCCCTTTTCATCCCGTGCCTGGTGCAATGTGATCAGAAATGGTAATGGATTTTGTACATGTCCTCTGAATGTAAAATTCTCCTTGTCTTGTGTACTTAAGAACTGTATTTTTTTATATTTCTGCTGCAATTAAGTTTTTAATACCCTTGTGACACATCAAAGGCTAGAGACTATGGCACTGCTGTCCAACATGCGTTCTCTGAATGTGCCAGTGGGAATTACAAGTTTTATACTGAAGGTCAAAGAGTTTTAAGGATGGCTGTGCTGTTTCAGTGTGGCCAGTAGGTTTCATAAGGCAATTTTAGAATGTACGGTTTTATTGTTTAGAATAGTTTATGAATAATTGTCCTAATAAACTTTATATTACCTCTTCGTAACCCCTCTGCTTGCACCTCCTCCTGCAGGGCACTCTTCTAGTACCCCTTCTGCTGGTACCATCTCCCTTATGGCACTCGTTTAGTACCCTGTCTGCTCTTACCTCCTGCGTTCGGCAGTCTTAGTGTACTCCTTCTGGTCATGCCTCCATTTTTAGGGCACTTTTCTAATGCTCCTTCTGTTCGTTCCTGCTCCTGCAGGTCACTCGTCTAGCGCCCATTCTGCTCAGTGAGCTGGATTCTTGTGTCGAGGTAGATGCAGTATCTCCACCAGCTTATGACCCACTTTCCTTGCACTGCTTCTCAGTCAACACACCTCTTTGCTGATGGCTCCACAAGGCAGAATTCACCCTGGAAGGGGCGATGTACTTCTCAGTGGTTGGGATATCACCTAGAAGATCAACATCTTTTATGGATGGGAATCATTCATATTTTGTAATATTATATGAAATTCACCATGTATCGGGGTAATGCGACACTGATTAGAATATTAGACATACGGGGTCATGCAACCCTATTTACAATATCAGACTGTGAGATGTGGCCTCATTCAGAAAAACGTAGACTGTGCTGGTTTATGTGAATCTTTTCAGAATATTGTGTGACAACATTGTCTTTGACTTTTATTTGAGTATCAGACTGTCTCATGTTTTGAACAAAGAGACCAGAACCATTGTGATATAGTTTTCACCGAACTCTGTATAGTTCCCTTAGTCAGAAAGTATGCTTAATCTTAGGATCAATCTTTCAAAGTGACCATAAAATTAACAATTGCAAAAGTGTGAGTGGAGCATACCCAAACATTGCACCTTTTTCTGTCCAATTGGATTATTTTTCACAAAAGGAGAAATATATATATTCACTGAACCGTAAGTTTCATACGTTGTAGTTAGGAATTATTATTTTTAAAAAACCTTAGAAATTCATTGAAAAAACCATAGGTTTCACACACGTTATAGTTAGGAATTCGCATTTAAAAAACCTTGGAAATTCACTGAAAAAACCATAGGTTTCACACACGTTATACTTAGCTGGACATTTCACTCATACAAAACCTTTGAAATTCCCCGTTATAGTTAGTTCAGCTAACTATAACTCGTGCCCCCGCAATGCACTGCTGATGACGTCACATATTACATCACTCATGACATCACGGGTGTTTGCTACATGAAGGACAAATGTTTCTGTAGCGTGTATAACAGCGACCTCTTTTTGAGACAATAGCGCTCTTATACGGCTCATTTGGTTGACTCTTCTTTCAAGGTCGGAATCAATGGCCAGATGGAAACATCCAGCTTCCCATACAGAGGAGTAAACACAACTTTTTTATAGCAAACCACACGCTCAGTTACCGTAATCATGTAAGCGATGCCTGCTAACATCGCACAATAAGCCGGATCTCCAATAAGTGACCACTTCTATCTATTCTCATAGCGCGCCTGTGCTCTGATTTGACAGTGAGAGTGATCGCACCACAGTTGCTACTGCTAATCAGTCTCCGCATACCCTGCGAATAAGATAAAACGGCGATCATTTTAACACCGGTCCTTGATAATTTGCCCCGTATTTCGTAGCGCGCCCTGCATCGCAAAATGCGATGCAGGGCACGCAACAAAGGGTCATATTATCAACAACATAAGGCGATACATTATCGCTGCTTTTATCTGCAGGAAACTGCTGATAAAACGGCGATAATGGCTTGATAATAGGCCCTTGTAAATTCCCATAGCAGCCCAGGTTCTGGTGTTAACCTGGGCTGCTATGGGAATTCACAAGGCATATTATCAAGGCCACTATCGCCGCTTTATCGGCAGTTTCCTGCCGATAAAAGCGGCGATAATTTATCGCCTTATGTTGATAATATGGCCCAAAATTCGTTTTATTAATTTAATTGTTTACTTACCTACAATCAGCCAGATTCGTTTATCACCCCCACACTGCCCCTCCCCTGCCTGTCCCACCGCAACTCCCTCCACGGGCCGCGTCTGGGTTTGATAATACGCCCTTGTTAATTCCCATAGAAGCCCATGTTAACACCAGAACATGGACTTCTATGGGAATTAACAAGGGCGTATTATCAAGACCATTTTCGCCTTTTTATCAGCAGTTTCCTGTGCATAAAACGTCTAATTTTAACACCGGTCCTTGATAATATGCCCGTCAGTGCCATATCAGTAAAAGGCGTTACATTATCGCCGCTTTTATCGGCAGGAAACTGCCGCTAAAGCAGCGATAATGGGCTTGATAATAGGCCCTTGTAAATTTCCAAAGCAGCCCAGGTTCTGGTGTTAACCTGGGCTTCTATGGCAATTCACAAGGATATATTATCAAGACTATTATCACCGCTTTACCGGCAGTTTCCTGGCTATAAAAGTGGCGATAATGTATCGCCCTTTATTAATATGGCCCATTATCCCTTAATGTACGGAGACGCCCAAACTGATATTAGACAAAAAAAACATAACCGCATGCATTAATGCAAAACACATTTACTACTATAAAACGTTTAACAACTGACAAATATAGGGGCATATTATCAAGACAGGCGATAACATTATCGCCGCTTTATCGGCAGTTTTCTACCCATAAAGCAGCAATATTATCGCCTGTCTTGATATACCCCATAATACCTTAATGTACAAAGATGCACCGCACACACTCCCATACAACTTATCAACTCAACTTTCAAATTGATTTGATGTTTCTATTGATGTTGAAAACATCATACAATGCGTAACATGACCCCATTCATATGATCAGACTGTTATGGTTTGTGATTCCCATTAAGGATATCAGTTTCTGCCATGTGATGGGACCACTTTCAGAATGTCACGTTCTGTGCTTAGTCATGGTATCCCATACCCTGTGCTGTCATGTTTCCCCATTCACAATATTACAGACTGTCTTAACTTTTGAGTGTTCCCTCCTAAAAATATTTCCACATTTTGACCTCTTCTGTGGAATCTGATTTCTCTGTGTTTGTTTCTCTGTTTTGCAGGATGCCAGAAGCACCCTGAGCAGGTAAGGCTGGTTTATTATCCTCCTCTCTGTGTGTAAGGAGCAGGCCTCGCTGCTGCTGTGTGAATGCAACTACTGAGCTCACACAAAGTGTTAGTGTTGAATATCCATAACATCACTTTGTGTGGGTGATGGTCGGTATAGACACGACCCCAATTAACAAGGTATTTATTATGTCTTTAGAATATACCCCACCTGGAGCAGATGTAACCTGTTAGCCCTGTTCTCACTGAGCTAACCATTGTGCTTAAGACACACACTTTGGCCCTCCGCGGCCTCCCTTGATTCACCCTGATCTCACTGAGCCATCTGCCTTAGAGCCTCCACATCCTGTCATAAAATATGAAAGGCACGTTTGGATATCGTTAGAGCTTTGATTGTTGTGTATAAGCAGTGACTCCCACTTAATACTGAATCTTACTTCAAACACAGGTCTTAAGCAATGTTCATCCTTTGTTCCTGTAGTTGGCATTGCTCTTTAATTTAAAGATGATTTGTGTGGTGTTACAGGTGCAACAAATTGAGGATTCAGTGCCCAGAGGTGGTGAAGAGCTATAAAGGTAAAAATCATTGTGTTGATTATTTGTGTTTGTTGGGGTTCATGTATGATATGTTATTTGTTACTTGAATATGAATTAACTTTAAAAAAATGAAAGACAAGAGGCGTTTGGCACAACAAGCACAGTTGTTTAATTAAACGCAGCGGCCGAGAGATCAGGCAATAGTCGGGGTCTGAAAACTGTTTCAAAGCACTTTGGTTTCGGCCGTCATTTTATACTTTATATGAAGCATCATGAAACTACTTATGCATTTCTTTGGTGACCATAATTTAGGCCTAATCCTGGTGCTATAAATCGGGGGTTTGATAAGCGCTAGCCGGCCTTGTCCTTGTGTGAACATGTAGGGTCAGCGGGTACGTGCCCAGAAGTCTACCATGAAGAGCGCTTGATCACAGCATGTAATGTACATGCTGTGTTCTGATTGGCTGTGTGTTCCTAACATTGGGGTCTATTAGGATGGCGGGCGAACACCCCTGTGGTACTGGGACCAGCCGCCAGTGGTGCGGCGGTCCCACACCGGCAATCAGGATGCCACAGCTGTGGCATACCCCTTCCACAACATTGTGGCGGACGGTACTCACAGCGCCGCCCACCACAATGCCATGGATGCACCTTGTGCATTTGCATGCACAACGTGGCAGGCACTGCGCAGTGCCTGCCACATTGTGCATGCAAATGCAGGGAGGTATCCTAGGTACCCCCCATGTGCACCCCCTACTCTTCCCATATATATATATATATATGTATGTATGTATATGTGTATGTATATATATATATATATATATATATATATATATATATATATATAATCACACAAAAGTTCCAATATCGTACGCTCTCAGGAATCAAAACCACAATCCAAAAGTGAAATAGAACCTTGGTTTATTCACACAACGCGTTTCGGCGACTTGCCTTGATCACGTGTGACAAAGTATGTGAGAAAAGTGTGCCATTTTCAATAAAGTTACGTCAAAACAAAAGTAGGACTATGCACAAGTATACATTTCGCGTCGGCCATTTTAGAGTGGTGTTATATTTCCCTCTTTGATTTATTATGAGGGAACCTTGCAGGGATGTACTACCAATGCAGGTACTATGTATGACGCATGATGCACCTTGGTGTTGTATCTCAGCACTGAATACGAGTAGTCATGAATCATGTGGGAGGGGGTCACACCTCCATACCCAGCACTTATTTCCATACAATTACATGTTGGCCTATTATGACCATGTTATGATGAATTGTGTTCAATTGATGAATTTCATCCCCCTTGACTCACGAATTTTACGGACCACTCAGGATTAATTACGGTTGTATAATCATGCTTTTCTAACCTGCGTGAGTGACTAGATTTACAATGTTACTTGTATCGTATCGTATACAACACCATTCTAATAGGGCCGACGCCTAATGTATACATAGACTTGTACGTAGTCCTACTTTAGTCCTACTTTAGTTTTGTTTTGACATACGAATAGACACTTGTCATTACGAGGATAACCATCACCACTCTGAGTAATGTGGGTATGCTCTACGAATGGGGGACACACCACAAAACCCAGTACTTGTTGGACAATTATCATATAATTACACATCGGCATAGTATTAATATGTTATGATGAATTGTGTTCAGTTGGTGAATTTCATTCCCCTTTGACTCACTATTATCACGGACCACTCTTGATCAATTACTGTTGTATAATTGCATTTCTAACCAGCATGAGTGACAAGATTTTCAGTGTTACTTGTATTGGATGCTCTTTTGTTTATAACACCACTCTAAAATGGCCGACGCGAAATGTATACTTGTGCATAGTCCTACTTTTGTTTTGATGTAACTTTATTGAAAATGGCACACTTTTCTCACATACTTTGTCACACGTGATCAAGGCAAGTCGCCGAAACGCGTTGTGTGAATAAACCAAGGTTCTATTTCACTTTTGGATTGTGGTTTTGATTCCTGAGAGCGTACGATATTGGAACTTTTGTGTGATATATGATTTCCGGTTGCTTCGCCGGAGTGTACGCCACTTGTCAACGGGTCGCAGCGTTGCAGCAGAAGCGGCTGTTTGTTTGGATATATATATATATATATATATATATATTCTATACAACGCAATCCTGGCACACAACAGATTACCACTGCAGCTAAACAGGTACTGACCACTCCACATTGTCGAATACAAAAAAGTGCTTTATTCAGGCTTCATTTCCCAAATGAAAGACTTCACAAGACATCTGCCATGACGACTGCTACATCGCGGTCTTGATCACATGGCAACCCTGCATTTTTTACCCCTTCTATATCCTTGATAATCACTGATGCACATTAATTGAATATACATAAAAACAGACAATTCCAATTCTTGTTCTAATACATTACAAATCCAGAAATGCAAAATTTAAATATAACATTACCACAATATTTGGCTGACAATTGTTCTACTTGGGACACACCCCTCTGATTTACTTGAGCTAATCACATGCAGTTCCTCCATATTCCAGTATATGGCTACTGTGACACGGTTGGATAATCCACACAAGTATCAATATCTACACATATGCCAACAGAAATATGGTTATTACTTCAATCAGTTAAAAAAAAGAATTGTATACATTTATAATCATACTCTGTGAAAACAACAATTGCATCTCTAGATTTTTTAAGTTCATAATTATCGCCATTGGTTTAGCCTATTACAATTGTGTTTTCTAAATATCGTGCTACATGCACCTCTTAAAGTGTTATGTGCGCCTAATTGCACTCTCCCTATGAATTGCGAAGTGTTTGAAAAAGTGCTGCTGTGGAATAAATTGCTTATGTGTTTATCTGAACCAGCCTTCTAACGCCACAAAGCCTCATGTATGGTAATATCACAGTAGTGCACATCGCAGGTATTCAATACCTAAAGTGTCATAGTGCTAATGCAAGGTAAAATTTCTCTATACAAATTATACACATACTATACTGCCCGTGGCGGGAGAGAAAAACCTTTGTTAACAATCGGGGACATCACAGAAGTATTATTAATCTACAGGTATTCACTTGGGGGAGTATAACATCACTTTAGTATATGCAACTCCTAAATAAAACTAGCTGATGGCTTATAATGGATATTATGTAAAACTCCATTAAAAAAAGTAGTGGAGATCCTCCCTAGTGTTCAATCCTTTCGGCATTTTGGTGCCAAGTTCCATTATAAATTATGATCCTGATTGCCTTAATAATTTCTGTTACCTCCTCTTCTTGGTGTAGGAACCAGTCCAATCACAAAGTATTTGAGTTCCCTTATGATGTTCTGATGTATCAGTTTAAAATGCCTGACCACCGGGGTAACTTGGATCTGAGTTTACTGCAGCCCCATGTTGCAAGATTCTGCTGTAAACTTGGAGTTTGGTGCTCCCCACATATTTTAACCCACATGGGCACTCTAACACGTATACTGGATATTCTGTTCTACAAGTGTAGTGACCTCTGATTTTAACGGGTACGTCGCTAAATGCAGTGGTGAAGTTAATTTGGATAACTCCAAATTTACAGGCTCTACAAGAGCTGCATTTGAAAAATCCTGTCTTGGTTTATTACCGGGTAAGAGCCTGAGTGTCCTCCGGGCTGCTCCTCACTAATGAATCTCTCATGGAGAGAGAATGTCTGAATATTGTAAATGTAGTGTATTTTGTAAAGTGCACAGCTGCCCCACCGGGGCGTCCTGGTGCTGTATAACGCTGTGGAACCCTTCCTGGCTCTCCCTGTGAGATGCCTCTCCTGGGCACCCCCAAGGTGAAGCCAGGCATCCCAGTGTTGTAGGGGCCGTTGTGGAGATTAAGCAAGCTATTGCCCAGAGTTGCAGCGTGGGACCCATGATTAGAGTAGGCGCCGATGCGAGAATTATCAAGTCCGCGGACATTGAGCCCAAGACCCTGCCGCGTCGGGACTTGAACCCTGGTCCTGGGCCCGCTCTCTGCTTCAGAGTCTGCCGCTCTAACCAGTGAGTCACACTTCTGGGGAATAATCTGGCTTAGTGTAATGTTGGTTAACACTATGGACTATTGGATGTTGATGATTTTTTTCAGATTTGCCACCCTTGTTTGCTATAGGTCATGATCATTCTGATCTCACGTGGTGTCTCCCATGTGTTCAGAGTTGATCTATTAACAGGTTCCCTCTTATCATTCTTAACAAACAGACTAGCCTCTCTTGTTTGGGCATTGGCTTTAAGTATGGATTTTTGTAGGTCATTGATTTTGTACCCACAAGCAATGAATCTATGGGTTGCTTCTTTCTGGCACTGCCTTAAATCTTTTTCAGAGCTACAGATTCGAAGTATTCTTAAATATTCCCCATAGGGGATGCTCTAATTTATTTTATTTTTTTTATTTATTTATTTTGTCAATTTGTAGGGCGCAACAGCTACCCAAGAAGGGTTTCCCGGCGCCTAGACACAGCTAGAAGCGAAAAGACAGAAACGGGGGGACTAAAGAGGGATTATTGTTCGTACAACCAGGTCTTTACAAGCTTTCTGAAGCTATGGTAGTTATCTTCCTTCCGAATGCTTGGAGGAAGCGTGTTCCACAGGGAGGGTCCAAGATAGGCAAAAGATCTGCCCCCTGATCTAACACGTTTGAACCTTGGTATACAGAACCATGCTGCTGTCTGGGACCGGAGGTTTCTCTTAGGTGTGTAAAGGCAAGCAAGGGATTGGAGGTATGGCAAGCAAGGGATTGGAGGTAAATCAAATGTCTGGGATGTGCACTCTTAGCGTGCAGGATTGAATTTCCTGCTTTGAGTTTTCTGTGTAGTTTAGTTTGTACCATATTATTTTCAATATAGACTTGCACATCTAAAAACTTGATAGACTGGTTCATGATTTGGGCTGTAAATGTTAGATTTAGATCATTTGTATTGATATTTTCCACAAAAGCATTAGCATCTTCAGCATTGCCCCTCCAAACTACAGACGTCAATAAGCACCACCATTGTATCCCATGTAATTCCCACAATTGCTTAAATTGTGATTTGAGGACCTGCTCCTCCTACCAGCCCACATGGAAACACGCATAGCTGGGGGAGAAGCAGGCTCCCATGGCTATTCCCCTCATATATTGATACTTATTTAATATAAAATAGTAGTTTGTTAGTCATAATTTGATCATCGCAATTAGCATCTTGTTCTGTCAATGAAGACTTCTCGATCTCTTGTTGCGGAAGTATTTCACGGCTCTTAGGCCATCGCTGGGGTTGATGCTGGTGTATAGTGATGTGATGTCCATCACTATAAAAAGGAAATCTTTATCCCACTTCATATTATGTATTTTTCTCAAAAGGTCTTCTGTGTCCTTGATAAATGATGGTAATTCAGCCACAGTCTTGCAGGAAATATTCCACATATTTGGACATTGGTTCTAACAGACGTTTTCTAGCCGAAATTATAGGTCACCAAGGACCTGCATTATACCCTTATGGACTTTGGGAATAAAGTATAACACAGTTGGTATAGGGAATTCAATCTTAAAAATTTTGTCACATCCTTGGTCAGCATCCCCCTTCGTTTCCATTGTTTTTTTTAGATCATTTATTTATTGAAGAAGTTTTACATAGCGCTGACCTAACTCGAGGGTATCGGAGCGCTTTACATCAGTTACAATGCAGAAAATCACGTAATACAATAATAATATAGGTCATTGGCGGAGAGTTCTAATTCGTAGCTTAACCATGAGGTGCTGTGGTCTTGGAATGTCTTAGAGGAAAGTTATTATCATGAGCAGAGCTCTATTTTCGGGGAGCAGTGAGAAGAGTGGGGTCAAGGGTGAGGCAGGTGTAGAAGTCTTGCGAACACGAGTCGAATCTGTATGAGGTGTCTGCTTCATCGCTCTGACTGCTCCTATCAGTTCACTAGGGAACACTCAAGGAACAGGACTTTGAGCTGACTTTTGAATTTTGTAAAAGAAGAGGAAATAATTCTGATGTGAGGGGGAACAGAGTTCCAGATTTTGGTCGCATTCCCTGGCGAAGGACCTTGCCGCTGGTTTTTGTTTGAGTGTTTTCCGCGGGATGAGTAGTGTTCGAACTTCTCAGGTTCCTGGTCTGACCGGCCTTACCGGCTTTTTTGAGTTTGGAAGCCAGATATTCCGGTTTGCCGATGTGCAAGGCTTTGTGTGTGAGGCAGGCTGTTCTTATGCTCATCCGCATTTCGACTGGGAGCCACATAAGTTCTCTGTGTGCAGGTGAAACGTGATCAAATTTCTTGATTCCAGTACCAGTCTGGCTGCCGCGTTGAGTTGTTTTGAGGGGAGCAAGATGTGATTTTGCTATTCCTGAGAGGATTGCATTCCCATATTCTAGGCTTAACACCAATGCTTGGGTGGCTTGTTTGAGATCATTGGGCAGGAATAAAGGTTTTATTTTGTTCAGTAGCTTCAGATTAAGTAAGGCGCTCTTAGCTGAGTTCCTGATGTGTTTGGTCATGTCCAATTCAGAGTCTAGCTTGATACCTAGTGATTTTACAGAGTCGGCCAGGGTGAGGTTCCTATTGAGCACATCAATAGCTTTTATCCATTCTGCAATTTGGGGGTTCTCTTCTTTGTTCGAGATGAGGAGTATTTCTGTTTAGTTAGGATTCAGTTTTAGGTGGTTACTTGACAGCCAGTGTTGGACTTCTCTCAGTAGGTCATTGAGTCTATGAATGTCCTTGATGCAGGAGGTTTCCAAGTAAATCTGTGTATCATTTGCATATAGGTGGAAGCAAATTTAGGCTTTTTTAAGTAGGGTGGTTAGGGGTTCCATGTAAATGTCAAAGTTGCGGGCAGAGTACTGAACCTTGAGGGACTCCCCTGCTGACTGGTTGAAAGATGGACTCAAAGTTTTTGATTTTGATTCTTTGGGTGCAGTTGTGTAGGAAGGAGGAGAACCATTCGAGTACCACCTCATCAAGTCCGGCCTTTTCTTGGAGAACCTTAATGAGAAGTTTATGATCTACTGTGTCGAATGCTGCAGATGGGTCTAGGAGAATGAGGAGACAGCATTGGTCCGAATCAAGTGATTTGTGGATATCGTCTATGATGAGGATCCTGGTTTCAGTGCTGCAGCCTTTTCTGAAGCCAGACTTTTGGGGAGTCAAGGAGGTTGATACTGCCATGGGTTGGGTTAGTTGGAGTAGGGATCTTTCTAGGATTTTGGTTAGTAGAGGAAGGTTAGAGACCGGTCTTAAGTTATTTAAATCCTTTGTCAAGGCGGGGTTTTTCAGCAGTGGAGTGACTTGTCCTACTTTGAGGCATTCTGGAATGACTCTGCTTTTGAGGGAGCTGTTTATGATCTTGCACCAGAGCGGGGCTAGGGAGAGTTTCAGCTTTTTTGGTCAGTTGGGTTGAGTATAGGATGCAGGACGAGATGAGGGATTGGAGGTGGAGATCAGTTTGACTATCTCGGCTTCCTGAATGGGGTGGAAGAGTAGCCAAGGTTTGGTAGGGGGTATGGGAGCGTTATCATACGCCCCAGATGTGCTGCTATTGGTGGGGGGGGGGTGCTGTTAGTGTCCAGTGAGAGCTGGAGCTTGGTGATCTTGTCATTAAAGAAGTTGGCAAAGTTGTCGCATAGTTCTTTGGATGCAAGCAGTGAGGACATAGCGGGCTTGGAGGTTTGTTGCCTGATGTTAAAGAGCTTCTTGGGTCTGTTTTTATGCTGTCCAGCGCGGTGCAAAAAACGTGTTTTTTTTATGTTTGTTGTACTTCCTGTAAACTGCTCGGAGTTGTTTGTGGAGGATACTCGTAGGATTGTTCCTCCAGCGTCTTTCTGTGGCTCTTCGTCGTCTTGTTTTGGAGTAGATGTCAGAGTTGAACCATGATCTGGAAGGAGTGGCTGTGCGTTGTTTTTAATTTCAGGGGGGCTAGTTGATCAAGCAGGGCCACCATCTTTGAGTTGTAGAGCGAGGTGAGTTCAGTTGTGGTGAGGTGATCATTAGCACTGGGGAGGAGCAAGCTTATCCTTTCTTCTAGGACGACAAGGGGAATCTGGGTGAGATTTCTAGCCCATTTGGGGGGTCTTGCACGGGTGGCTGGGATAGCACTTTTATGTTGTGGAATAAGATAATGTAGTGGTCCGACCAGTCCACAGAGAGTATGTGGTCGATCGTAATTTCGTTTCGTTGAGCGATAATGGCATCCAAGGTTGCTCCTTTATTGTGCATTTCCTCTGATATTTGGGATAAATTTTTGTCACGGAAAGATTGTTTAGAGTTTGAATTAGCGGGTTATTCACTTCATTCCAACGTAGGTTCAGGTCACCAAGAATTAAGTTGCTAGAGTCTGAGTGAGCAGTGAGCAATCAGGTCGAAAAAGTGTTCCCCGAATGCGGGGGTGTTGCCTGGTGGGTGATAGAAAAGGTGGCAGAGTATTGCTTTATTATTCTTAGTCCTGATATTGGCGGTAAGACATTCAAAGGTACTGTACTTGCAAGTGTCCCTTTCCACGATGGCGATGTTGTCCTTGTGTATGATAGCTATACCTCCACCTCGTTGATCATTTCTGTCTTTGTTGATAATAGTAAAACCTGGGGGCACAAGCGTATCCAAGCATGGTGAGGACAGCTCATTTAGCCAAGTCTCCGTGATGAGCGCAATGTCTTACCTGAGAGAGGATGGCGTCTGCTAGTTCAGTTGCATGCTTGGAGGCTGATCTGCAGTTAATGAGCATGCAGTTGGTGCAAAGCCTTTTTTTGCTGTGGTTCTTTCCAGGGGGGCCCTTGGTATGGTGGTTAGAGGGTGTGGGTCTTGGGTGTTTAGTGAGGGGGTGGTCTCTTCCAAAACCCGTTATCACTTGGATCTTTGGTTTTTGGGGTTGCCGTGGGAGGAGAGTTGTACGTTGAGGCTAGATCAGTCGCTTCTTCTGAGGACATTGCGGGTTTGGTTCTTATAGGTCTCTGTGTCTGGATCTCTGTATTAGTTCTTATGAGTCTCTGTAACCGGGACACGGGGGCTTTGCTTCTTATGGGTCTCTTTTGTCAGGATCTCTGTCAGTTCTTATGGGTCTCTGTATCCGGGTCACGGGGGTGGTTTAGGACTCGATAGGGCGCTTTAGTTGGTTGGAGCTGGTCGGAGTGGGAGCTCTGGGTGGGGATCACCGGGGCTTTCGAGCCTTCTCGAGGTTGGTAAAGATTTCGTTTAGGCCCAGGAATATAATTTCTAGCTGGCTTTCTAGTAGGGTGAGACGCTGCGCCACGTTTTCTGGGGCGGGGTGAGGGAGTCTTGGGTAGGGTCGTCCCGTGAGGTGGAGGGCATGACTGTGTTATGGTGCCTATTGCTGCTTGTGTTGACCATGTTCACTCTGTTTGGGACCCTGGTTATGGGGTGCATTGGGTCATGTCGTGGTTTCATCCTCTTGATGTCTACGGGTGTGGTAGTGTAGTTAGTGGACCGTGCCGGCAGGGCAGGGTCATGATATTGTTGAAGGTGAGTCGGGGGGGGGGGTGAGGTTGCGTTTGACGTTCATCGGGGAGTTGTAGATCACGATTCGTGGGGGCGGAGGAGTGGGTGGTGACTAGAGAGGGGAGGATGGTGGTTCTGGCAAGGGGTGCAGGAGTGGTTGTTTGCTTCACCTGGTGAGACAGGTTGTCCGGGGATAAGTACTGGGTCAGGGAAGGTCAAAGCATATGTAAGGGGCGGTTCGGAGTGCGGGAAAGAGGGAGTCGAAGGCCTCTAGGTTCTCGTTTGCCTGTATCAAGACTGTGTGGGAGTAGAAGGTCACAGACGTGCTCCTGCTCCGTGTCGAGCGGTTAGTGGGCGAGGTCGTCAGTTTGCAGCTATGCGTAGTAGTCGTAGTTTTGGAGATCAGAAGTTGCGTTCTGAATTTGGCAGTCCAGTTATCGGATATTTCAGTGTGGAAGATGAGATCCATCTTTATCTGCCCTTTGGAGGAGCAGTAATGTGTCCACTAATAGTATTTCTGGATGCTGTGTAATTAGCCTATGTTTGAGGTTTAAGGGAGAGGTTTGGGGGAAGCTAATTATGAAGGAGTTCCCGCCGTGAGGTTTCAAGTAGGCCGGTATGGGGGGGGGGGTTGGGGGAATGTGGCGTGCCCGGTGACATTGTTGCGTTTCTTTGAGGGGGTACTGTGAATCTGATAGGGTGAGGGATTCACACTGGTCAGGGGCTGTCATCTAGGGAATGCGGGTCACAAAGTGAGACTGGAAGTCGAGTGAGAGTCCTCACTAATAAGGGAGCCATGAGACCATGTCTAAGATTAACCTTAGTATAAGTATGGTGGAAACCGGTATCTGTGATTCATTGTTGCCCTTATCTGAGGTGGAAGGAGGTCAGTGTGATAATGTGTGATGTGGGGGACACTCCTCTGCTGCAGACTGATTGTATTGTATGGGGGACCTTTCTATAGCGGTCAGGTTAGGATAGAGAGCGGGCTTAATAAATTGCAAGCAGTGCTCTGGGGGACGTTGTGGTGCTGAGCCCTTCAGCGCTTCTACATACATTTCCTTAAATTTACATAGATCTTGAAGTCTTGCCTTCCTATAACCGGCTGTGTCATCCAGATGTCTTTTAGCCTCCTCCAAATACTGGTCTTTGGGCCACAGGACGATGTTTCCTCCCTTGTCTGCTTTATTAATGACCCTTTCCTTGCTGTCCCCCAACTTTTTCATCAAGTTAGAACATTGTATCTGTTGATGCTTTCTTTTGTACATCTTTTGATTGACTGACCAGTTGCGTTTTTTAGTTCAATGACTGCCATTGAACACATCTATTGCCTCTCTGGGCATGATGGTACAAAAGTCGAGACAGGTCTGAAAGGGCTTCAAACTGTACCATTTATATTAATTCCTGCTTAATTCATGGCTTGTTGAGTCAACATGACAGAATTGCCCTCGTCATTAGCCAGCATATGAACGGTTCTTAATGTTATCACATCTGCTGCTTGCAAAGGGGTGCTGCTGTCAGTGTCATTGTGCATTGCCTCATTGGATGGATTGTCATGGTGTTCAGTTTCTAAAATTTCATTAATTTCAGTTTTTGAATAAATTTGTAGACCTCAACCCTGGATTGTTTGTACTTGAAGTTGCTCTCAGGACAGGACCACGGTATGGTAGCTGCATTTCAGCAGAAGTTAACTAGATTTGTAAGACTGATGACTGTACTGTTGGTAGATGTAACTACCATCGCCCTTTTTTGGCGTGGGCTCTCTGATCGTGTTTCCTTGATTTCCTCCTCCTCTCCCTTCTTAGGTTTCTACGCGCCCTTGTTTTTGTTGGGTATTCCAAGGACGCAGGGTTTGCTTTTGGTCCCGTCTTAAAAGATTCAACTCCTCCGCAGGTGTGAGGTTTGTTATGAGCTTTCCTCTATTATCACGTGACCTGACCCTGTTGTCCTCGTAATCTGTACTGCTTTGTATCGAGCTCAAATCTGAGGTTGAAGCTGCATTGGCATTGCCCAACCCCTTTGCTTGGCAATTTGCTGACACTGTTTTCATTAAATGATGTATTTTTACTGTGTCAAACTTCCTTGAGAATGTAAACACCCTTCCTGACCCATAGACATTCTTGTCCCTTGCAAATTTGAAGGCTTTTCTCGCCTTTATCACCTCTTCATGCTTTTTTAGGCATTAATCTATTTCCTTGCGACTCTTCGTTATCATGTTTTTTTGATCCAACCCATCCCAAATGCCATTAATGCATTCAATTTCTTTTAATGTTGCCTCCCGATCAATTTCTGCATACTTGATTAAAATCCTAACCATACTCATGGGGGCTTGCAAATTATGTTCTGCCCACTCTTTAAGCATTAAAGGATTGGGATTCTCAAATGTGGGCGCTATCATTACACTCAATACTCTCGGTACTCTTTCAACATTGATATTTTCCTAGGGACTTCTTCTCCCACAACTTGATAAGTTCTGTTTTAAGGTGTCTTTCTCGATCTTAATAGAGTCCTTGCATAATTGTTAATTTCCTTTGTTATATGTGCATGTTCATGGTTGTTAACCTCCGGGAGATTTAAAAATAGTGCTTCAGTTGCGGCGACACGGTTTACGGACATGATTGTTGGCGCCTGATTAATTTTATGCACTTTGGTGCCTCATTTACTTTAACATGCACTACTGTTAACGTGAGAGTTCCACTCGGTCTCAGGAGTCGGAGAACTTGCGGGACAGTGTCGATTTGCCGCTTCACTCAGGTTCACACAGGTTCTTCACAACCAGGTGGCAAACACAGGCAGTATTCCTTACGGGTCAATTTATTCGCTTTCGCGATGTTGGCTGTGCAACAATTGGGAAACAGAAGCATACGAAAGAAATCGCAAGTACTAATGTGGTAAACAGTAGGTACATTTGTACCATGGAGCTAAGAAGATGAACATATACAGTTCCGATAAAAAAGTAGCAGTAGCATACTCCTACAATGTGCGCATACTAGCCTGGATATGTAGGTGTAGAACGTATATGTATGTATATATATATAGATGTGTATATGTTTATGTATATATCTATACATGCATATATACACTTTGCATTCTGGGACTCGTAGTTTTCAGCACGGTCTCTAACTACTGCAGGGTGAGCAAAGACATTTGTTTGGGGGCGGAGATATCCTTGTCCAACAGACTATAAAGCAGGACTTACTTTGGGTGGCGCTTTGAATTTTTCTGAACACTGTTTGGCGCTGATGAGGCCGACTGGCCGAAAATGCATTCCACCGTAATTAAAGTGCTTTCCCTGATTTTCCCCTGTGTAGCCTCTGCTCTGTTCGTGAGGAGGAGGTTTTGGTGATGGATGGATATATATATATATATATCTATATATATATCCACATCTCACCTGATGCTAGAGAATGAAGGGCCCCATCTCTGCTCAGAGGAGAAACCCATCAAGAAATAGCAGACCGCTGTGTGTCGAAGATTCAGCATGCAGGACCTCGTACCAGCTTGGAAGGAATTCTCCTCTGATTTGCAGGGGGAAGAAAGGGTCGTATATGCTTGAGTGGTCACTCCAGGGTTTCTTCAAGAAATAATGTTTTGAAAACAATCAATGTTTTTCCAAACAATCCGATCATACACAGCTGGTCTGTTGGCCAAGGATGGAAAAAAAGTGGTGACCTTTATTCAGAATAATTATGCAGTGCCTGAGGACCTGTTTATGGACATCATATACAGGGATTAAGATAGAATACTAAGAGTTTGGTGTCAAAGAGACCGGAGCAAACTCCTAAGAAAAAGGTCACCCTTACAGAACCGTTATTGCCATGTGAATGGGACAATGTATGGTAATAAGTGTAAACTTGGTAGGACTAGCCTAAAAGTGTTGCGGGGATTCTGCACCTACACAGAACTATGTGCAGGAAAACAGGCCCTTGGTTTAAAGGGGTTGTACCTTCCACCCATCCCACTCCACAGTGCCTTGAGTCTCATGGGTGAGTAGCTGCACTATACAAACTCCTAATTGATTGAAAGTTCTTCTGCTCTTTAAAGAATCCCCTCTGTCTCATGCAGGGGTCATGTTTCTATCATCAGCCTTATAATTCACAAGCAGTGATCTATCGTAAGCATTAGCAAATCACAAGTGCCAATAAAACACAAGAGGTGATAAATCGTAAGTAGTTGGGGGAGAAAGAAATATGTGAACAAGAAGCTTGTATGAAATATTTGAGGGGTGCACCTTTTATTTGTAAAGTGTTTAGATTTCTAATGTGAAATTGGATTTGGAAATTGAAAGTAGTGAGCAATGACTGCATAAGATGATCAGAGTAAAAGTTTTTAAAATTGTATTCATCTTTTCAATATACAAGTTAACCTGTTTATTAAGAGAATTCTATCTCCTTCACTGCTAGGCCTTCCCCTGATGCTAAGCCTTTTTTTGGCTATTAGGGGCAGTCTGCGCTTAAGCCCCTGTAACTTTTTGTCCACAAAGTATTCACTCGAAACTTGCGTGTTTCTCTTCCAACATCTTGAGGATTCTAAAGGTACCCAGAATTTCTGGATTTCCCTTGAGGGGACCCAGAAATTAGCCAAAATACAGCTACATTTCTTTTGTTGTTTTAAATGCGGAAAAAAATGCTGCCGAAGAAAGTGGCTATTTTTTTCACTGCAAATGGTATCACCAAAGGGTTTGTGGTGCTTAAATCACAATCTTCCCAGCTTTCAGGGACAAGCAGACATTTGTCAGAAAACTAACATTTTCTACACAGCTTTGGCATTTTATTGGGACAGCCTATTTTTGCTATTTTTTGTCCTTTCAACCTCCAGTTAGTGGTAGCAATGGGTGTGAAAGCAATAATTGATCCGCAAAAGCTTTACATTTCTGGAAAGTAGACACAGTTCTGAATTCAGCAAGGGATAATTTGTGTAGATCCTTCAAAGTTTATTTTTAAATGGAAACTAACTGTTGAAAATAAAAAATATTGATACTGAGTTTAAAAAAACAGCCATTTTTGCCAAGTTTTCACCTGTAACATCTTCTAGGTATGACAGATTTTTAAAATCAATATAACGTTACTTCCGCTGAATCCTTCTGGTTGCAGTGATATATAGGACTTGTAGGTTCACTAAGAACCAGAGGAACCCAGAGCCAAAAACTTGGCTTTGTCTTGCAATGGTTTTTCATTGTGTACCGGGTATGAAGCAATAAATTTGGTAAAATATAAATAGTGAAAAACTAGTTACCAAGCAAACCTATATATTTCGGAAATGAGAATAAATTATAGAGTTGAGAGCTAGTGGTTAATTGCACATCTCCAAAATTGTGTATACCCATACAAGCATCTGAATTAGTGGTCATCCTTCAAAATGATTTCTTTTTTACAAATGGTCTTATATTTGGAAGGCAGAAATGCCAAGAAAGTCAATTGGTAATAACACTGGTTCTACCATTCTGTGTTTCCCCAAGTCTCCCGATAAAAATGATGCCTCACTTGTGTGGGTAGGCCTAGTGCCCGCGACAGGTATCGGCTAAAAAACGCAATATGACACATTGCAAAAATGGGTCTCTTTTAAATGGAAAAATATAGTGTGCCTAGTTGTGCATTTTGGACTCTAGCTCTGCGGACACCTAAGGAAACCTAGCAAACCTATACATTTCTGAAGACTAGACCTCAAGGGGATCCACGAGGGGGTGACATGTGTGACTCTCACCAGTTTCGGTTCCCAGAATCCCTTGTAAACTTCAAACTTTGTCCCCCAAACTTTTTTCTCAAATTTCTGTGATGGAAAGTTCTGGATTCTGCGTGTACCCTCAAACTTCCACCCGCCCAGCATTCCCCTGAGTTTCCCAATAAAAATGGTACCTCACTTATATGGGTAGGCCTAGTGCCTGCAACGGGAAACGGCCCAAAACGCAATGTGGACACATCACATTTTTACATTTAAAACTGACCCTTTTTTCCAATGTGCCGTGTTGTGGATTTTGGACCCTAGCTCTGCAGGCATCTAAGGAATCCTAGCAAACCTATGCATGTTTGAAAACTAGACATCCATGGGAATCCAGAAATGGGTAACTTGTGTGGCTCTTACCAGGTTCTCCTACCCAGAATCCCTTGCAAACCTCAAACTTTGTACAAAAAAACACATTTTCCTCACATTTTTTCGATGAAAAGTTCTGGAATCTGCAGGAGGCCACACACCTCTACCCACCCAGCATTCTCCAGTCTCCCGATAAAAATTGTGGCTCACATGTGAGGGTAGGCCTAGTACTCGCTTCTGGAAGTGGCTCAAAACAAAACGTGGACACATCACATTTTTCCATTTAAAACAGACCCTTGTTATACAATGTGTCTAGTTGTGGATTGTGGACCCAGCTGTGCCGGCACCTAAGAGAACCTAGCAAACCTATACATGTTTGAAAACTAGACATCCAGGGAAATCCAGAATGGGGAGACTTGTGTAGCTCTCATCAGGTTCTCTTACCCAGAATCCCTTGCAAACCTCAAACTTTTGTAAATAAAAATTTACTAAAATTTCTGTGATGGAAAGTTCTCGATTCTGCGTGGATCCTCAAACTTCAACCCACCCAGCATTCCCCAAAGTGCCCCAATAAAAATGGTACCACACTTGTATGGCTAGGCCTAGTGCCTGTGACAGGCAACAGCCCAAAACGTACTGTGGAGACTTCAAAATTATCGATTACAAAAAGACCTTGTTTTGCGAGTGAGTCACCTGTGTTTTTGATCCTGGGTTCGGCAGCCATCTAGCTAGAGAAACCTACCAATCTGAGATATTTCTGAAAACTAGATACCCAGGGGAGTCCAGGGAGGTGTGACTTGTGGGGATCCTCCAAAGTTTTCCTACCCATAATCCCCTGCATACCTCAAATTTAGCTGAAACAATCATTCTCCTTACATATATGTGTGGGATCACTGTGCTGGTACAAATGTCCTACCACACACCGTATCTCGAGATAAATGATACCTCACTTGTGTGGGTGTCCAATGAAGGATTGCCTAAAGTGTATTTAAAAACAAATATAGTACCTACAGCTCGCTTTGCTATCCCCCTCAATCACAATCTTTTTGCTGTTCCCAGTCGCTGGCCTTTAGGCTTTCTACCTTCCTGGGTGGGGGGGAGGGGGCAGATCGGGGGCTATTGCTCTGATATTCTCCCAAGGGGGCATAAAGTCTGTGGCTATTTTTTGGAGGGGAGTGGGGGCATTGTCATGCCCATTCTAGTCACCCTCCACCCCTAAACTCTGAAAGAAAATATTCCATGGTGCCTAGTGGTCTTTCTGCCCCAACAGGGGTGGGGTGGGCGATCAGGGATTATTGCCCCCATCTGCCTCCTGGGGGTGCTGAAAGTTTGGCATTTTTGGGGGGATGGGGGCATTGGCATACCCATTTTGGGCAGCCCCCACCCCTGAACTTTGAAAAAAACCTCCCTGTGGCCTATTGGGCTTTTTGCCCCCCGGGAGTGGGGGGGGGGGGGAGGAGATAAAGCGCTAATGCCCCATCTGCCTCCTGGGGGGGAGGGGGGCAGAAAGACTGTGGCAATTTTCTTTGGGGTGGGGGCATTGACAGGTTCATACTGGCCAGCCCCCACCCCATGTATTAGAAAAAAAACGAATCCCTTGTGCCCGGTGTGCTTTATGCCCCCACCCCAAAGATTATTATTATTATTATAATAATAATAATTATTGCAGCTTATAGAGTGCACGGCTACCTCCAATGGAAGTGTGCTGGGGCTAACAGCGGGTGCAGAGTGGTAGTAGCTGGTAGGAATAGCTCTAAGGTAGGCCAAAAGGCGAGGTCATTTCTAAACAAAGGTTCTGATTTGGCTTTCCGTAAGTGCTCCGCCATGGAGTTCCAAAGAGGCGGTTTTAA
This sequence comes from Lissotriton vulgaris, assembly GCF_964263255.1. Taxonomy (NCBI): domain Eukaryota; kingdom Metazoa; phylum Chordata; class Amphibia; order Caudata; family Salamandridae; genus Lissotriton; species Lissotriton vulgaris. Next base: position 80,163,551 of record NC_141693.1, read on the forward strand.
GGGAGAACGATCGGCTGCCAAGCCTGGCTTTTGCGAAGCGGGGAATGACTTGGAGTTCCTGGTGATTCTACCTCGGAGCCTTAGTACGGTGGTATTTATGAAGTCTCTGCTTCAAGCATTGAGGGCCAGTGTCTCTAGCTTGCTTGTAGGCGAGGGACAAAGCCTTAAACTCTATTCTCCTTTTAACAGGCAGCCAATATAGGCTACGCAGATGGGGAGAAATGTTGGGGCAGAGTGGCACATTTCTGATGAGCCTACCTGCCACATTCTGAATAACCCGTAGTTTTCTGATCAAATAGGCTGGGGCTCCCAAATACAGACTGTTGACATCGTCTAGCTGAGAGGCGATCAATGCGTGGAGCACCGTTTTCCTACAGTCCATTGGTAGGTGAAGGAGGAATCTCGTATAAACAATGGGATTCTATCAATGTGAAGCGGTGATAACTTTTATGTTTTTATTTTAGTGGGGTCCGGTGAGGTACTCGGCTCTCTCTTAGGAATAGAAAGATGAGAGCACAGTGTGCTTGTTAAAATACCCCTCACACACTAAAAAGTCCTTTAGTGTCATGCTTCATCATAGGGGTCTTCCCGTCCCTATAACGGGGCGGGGCGTGCTGCGACCAAACTAACTACGTGGGAGCACTTAAGTTGTGACAAAGGCTATGTGTAGGTGTAGGGGTGTCAGTGAAAGTGTAGGGACCTAACAAGTGAGTGCAAGAAAAGACACAAAAAAGTTAAATTCCCTGGCTTAGTAGAAAAATATATTTTATTCACTTCTCTAGCTGGGAACGTTAAAAAGGGGATTGTGAGGTAGAGCAATAGCTTGCTACCTAGTCGACATGTTTCGTAAGCAGTCCCCTACTGCTTACTCATCAGGACCATATATTGATCCCTACTACTCGCTCAGTTCTACAGAGGTATGCCTACTGTCCTATAAACCATGCAGCAAAAATAGGCTGACTGTTTGGGCTTCAGGGCATGAGCTGGCCCGAGTGAAGCATGGTAATTTGCAATGAATACCAAAAATATTGACCTATTGCGGTCTCTGTAAAGGAAAAAGAGAGAGGGAGAAACCAACATAAATGCGTGATTTGCACATCAATTTGACTGGTGACACAAATTATTCATGTGGTGTGCTATGGAACCCTCGTGGTGATGGGGTTCACGTATGTCTCATGAACCCCATCACCACGAGGGTTCCATAGCATATATCTGGTGATAATCAACCAGTTATGAGAGGTGTTCTGATTTTGCCTATTTTATTACAAAAGGCAAAACAATCGCCTTTTATGAATAAGGCGCTTTCTTACCATTGTGTTACATGACCACATGAATAATTTGTGTCACAAGTCAAATTGATGTGCAAATCACGCATTTATGTTGGTTTCTCCCTCTCTTTTTCTCCTTTTCCTTTACAGAGACCGCAATAGGTCAATATTTTTGGTATTCATTGCAAATTACCATGCTTCACTCGGGCCAGCTCATGCCCTGAAGCCAAACAGTCAGCCTATTTTTGCTGCATTGTTTGTAGGACAGTAGGCATACCTCTGTAGAACTGAGCGATTAGTAGTAGGGATCAATATATGGTCCTGATGAGTAAGCAGTAGGGGACTGCTTACGAAACATGTCGACTAGGTAGCAAGCTATTGCTCTACCTCACAATTCCCTTTTTTTAACGTTCCCAGCTAGAGAAGTGAATAAAATATATTTTTCTACTAAGCCAGGGAATTTTTTAACTTTTTTTGTATCTTTTCTTGCACTCACTTGTTAGGTCCCTACACTTTCACTGACACCCCTACACCTACACATAGCCTCTGTCACAACTTAAGTGCTCCTGCGTAATTCGTTTGGTCGCAGCACGCCCCGCCCCGTTATAGGGACGGGAAGACCCCTATGATGAAGCATGACACTAAAGGACTTTTTAGTGTGTGAGGGGTATTTTAACAAGCACACTGTGCTCTCATCTTTCTATTCCTAAGAGAAAGCAGAGTACCTCACCGGACCCCACTAAAATAAAAACATCATAAAAATTATCACCTCTTCACATTGATAGAATCCTATTGTTTATACAATTCTGCTAGGAGGGTGATTCTATCAGTACCTATACGCTTCCTCTCTTGTTTTGGAAGGAGGAATCTCCACAGGGATTTCAGTTTTCAGAAACATGACGAGGAAACTTGCCCGAGAGGGTAGAGTCAAATCTGAGGGAGATAGGCCTAAAGTTTTTAAGTTCTGCCGGGTCTGCGCCTTCTTTCTTGAGGATTGGCTGGCTGGACCACTGCTGTTTTCCAGATGGAAGGGTAGATACCTGACGATCAGGGGCTATTACCCCTATCTTCTTCCTGGGGGGGAGATGTTTAAATTTTTGGGGGAGGCAAGTGTGGGGCATTGGCCTGCCCATTCTGGGCAGAACCTACCCCTGACCTAAAACAAATGACTCTTGGTGGCCAGAGGCCCTCGGAAAAGCACCCATCCCGACGGACCACGCACGGAACTTGGGCGTCATCCTGGATTCCTCACTTTCGATGAACAGACAAGTCAACGCCGTCTCTTCATCTTGCTTCAACATTCTTCGCATGCTCAAAAAAACATTTCGCTGGATCCCCACCGAAACTAGAAAAACAGTCACCCACGCTCTGGTCACGAGCCGACTGGACTACGGAAACACCCTCTACGCCGGTACCACCGCAAAACTCCAGAAAAAACTCCAACGCATCCAGAACGCTTCAGCCAGGCTCATATTAGACATCCCGCGTAAAGAACACATCTCTGGTCACCTGAAAAACCTCCACTGGCTCCCCGTCAATAAGAGGATTACTTTCCGGCTCCTTACCCACGCACACAAAGCACTCTACGAAACCGGACCTGAATGCCTCAACACACGACTGTCCTTCTACACCCCCCCTCGCCAGCTACGATCCTCCAACCAAGCCCTTGCCACTGTACCTCGAATCAACAAGGCCACCATGGGAGGTAGATCCTTCTCCTACCTGGCAGCTAAAACCTGGAACTCACTTCCCACTCACCTTCGCCTTACTCAGAACCACCTAGCATTCAGAAAGCAACTTAAAACGTGGATATTTGACAAGTAATTCCCCATCCTTCTTCAAGCACCTTGAGACCCTCTGGGTATGTAGCGCGCTATATAAATTTATTGACTTGACTTGACTTGTGTCTAGGGTGGTTCCTACCCCCTCCCCTCCGGAGGGGCAGATTGGAGTCTTCTGCCCCCCAGGTGGGGCAGAAAGACTAGTTATGGCAATTTTTATGGTGGGGGCAAAGACCCTTGCTTAAGGGGCCGCTCCCACCTCCCTGGTGCCTAGTGGGTGGATCCCTGATTGCGGATCGCCCTCCTGGGGCGATCCCCAAACAGGGATCCACTAGGGAAGGGTACTACTGGAAAGGGGAGATTCTCACCTTTCCAATGATACCTCACCCATGTGATTCTGTGCAGTTTCATTTTTCAATGTAATGACGTCTGTCTGCAATGTGCGTAATCGTCATTATATTGAAAGAAAAATAAGAAACCTCAGCAGGTTGGGAAAGCTCTTCCCCCCCACCTTCCGTGGCAAACATTTAAAATAGGAAATCACTCTGCTGTTTGGAGCAGAGGGATTTTGTGTGTCTGTGCACATGACGTAATAGTTCCGTCATGAATACGGGTGCTTATGACGGACCCATTCTGTCATCAGCACCGAAGGGGCTCTACTGTTGAAATTACAAAAATATGAGCTGGGGAAATCACTAATACTGTGCAGTCTACTTCTGTGCATTATGCTGTCCAGTGTGGTACTGTTAAGGGCAGTGTAGTTGTGAGAGACCAGTATTAATATATGGTATGGTTGTGCGACATCACCATGTGATGATAACAGACTCCTATCCGGTTCATTCAGGTAAGTATGTAAAAGCGTAGCTCAGCCCTGGGTATCTAGGAACAGAGGAGTCTGGCTTTATCAAAGGAACAAGTCTTAAGCATTAAGTCCCAAAACACTAACGACAACATAACCTAATTTTATTAATTGTTAGATTTTTTATTATGTTTTTATCTTTAAATAGACACTCAAAGATAAAAATCCACTGGAGGGTTCCAGAGATTTATTTTTAAAGAGACAATAAATCTTTGCTTTTAATTCGATGTAATAACTGATTGCGATCTACTATGTTAAAGGATCAGGATTAGCCAAGCAAGTTGAAAACTGCTATGTGGTCTATCTTGGGAGTGCCAGCTCAAGCAGGGAGTCAGTCACTGGGAACAGTCCCCGCAAGATTTAAGCAGTCCCCAGGCTAGTTCCTCAATTCTGTTGGCAAACCGCCATTTAACTCAATGGAGTGGTCCCCATGCTAGGGATAGAAGATGCTTAAGATGCTCAAGAGTGGTGAGGATGCTGAGTCAGTCACTGTGAACAGTTACCACAAAGGAAAGTTGCCACATGATTTAAGCAGTTTCCAGTCTAGTTCCTTAGTCCTAAAGGCAAACCGCCATTGAAGTCAATGGAGTGGTCCTGATGCAAGGGATACAGATTGCTGAAGATGCTCAAGGGATCTGAGGATGCTGAGTCGGTGACTGAGGGTCTTCCCGTGGCCACCCTTTGGTTCTCGAACTTGGGAGACGACTTTGGCCTCAGGGGTCCACATCCCTTGGAATCTGGGTGCATTCCAGCACAAGATCAGTTCCAACTTTTCTACTGGTTTCTAGTTACAGTAAAACCATTGGTTTCCTTTAATTGGTGATTATGTCTTAGCTGGGTGACTTGAGTTCACTCTGGTCACTCTCCCAGGTCCGAGTAGACTCTGGTGCAACTTTTGAGCATCAGGACTCTTTCTTCCAGGCCGCACTTCGGCATCCAGCGGTGACAAAACTTGATGACGCTAGGCTCTCAAAGGTGCAATTTCTCAGCTTTTCTGGTCTTTTGGCTGTAACAAGGAGCCAGTGAACTGACTCTTGATTCACCTTCTCTTGTCTGGCACATGTGGGCAATCTTTTCTACAGATGAGGACCACCGGCACTGTCCTCTGCTAGTCAACAGGTGCAGCCCCTGCAGTCCAGTTTTGAGCAGACTCTCTGTGCTAGGACCAGAGACCAGCGGGGCAGTCCTGCGCATCGCTTTGCACTGCCTCTGGAATTCAACAGGTGCAGCTACTGCAGTCCAGTCTTGAGCAGCCTCTGTTTGCTGGGTCCAGGGAACAGCAGGGCAGACTTTCTTCATCTAATCTCCAGGACAGACCTGGTCAGGTCTGTGTGCCACTTCCATGCCTGTTACAGAACCCAGGAGAATGCGGCCACTAACTAGCCAAAAGGCTACCAGGTCCACTCACTTCTGATGACAAATTCCTGAGAAGTGTGGCATTGGTCTATCCCAGCATGCACTGTTACCCACATGGCACAACCCTTTCCTCGGTCTGTGGAGCTCCCTATCCCAACCCAGAGGTTTAGCATCCTGCGGGCTACACTTAACTTACAGTCCCTAGGTACCCCGGTACCATATACGGTCGACTTATTAGTAAGTTAACATGCCAATTGTGCGTAAACCATTAAAAGTATACTTTTTATGGGGTAGAACACTGCACTGAGGCCTGGTTGGCATGCCTCAGCGCACTCTCGGAGTAAAAAAAAAACAGCAGCATCAGTCCAAAAGGTTAGGGGGTGATGATGCGAAAAGAGGCATTTCCTTCCAGTAATGTCCTCAGACCTGTCTAGTACAGTGTGCTGTTTAGTGCAGTTTACGGTCTTGTTCCATGTGCTCTCTATTGCACTGTACCATCTAGTACACTGTGGCACATAGTACATTGTTCTTTATAGTGCAGTATTCCGTCCAGGTCGGTGACCATCTAGTCCCTGTGACATCTAGTACAGGGTGCTTCCTAGTGTAGTGTGTGTCTTACAGTGTGCCCTATATTACAGTTTGTCAGGTACTAACATGTGTTTTCTAGTGTAGTGTCGCCTATAGTAAAGTGTGTGAAAAGTGGGAGGTTAAGTGCACTTTGCTGTCTAAAATAGTGTTAGCTATAAGAGTTGTGCAGTGTTATTTCTAGCATACTAATGTTTTGTGCTATCTGATGCGAGGTACCGTCTAGTACAGTGTACCCAGTGTATCATTATGTACAGTGTCATGTTTAGTCCACTGTGCTTTCTAGTACTGTACACAGTTTAGTGTTGAGTTTAGTCTAGTACCAGGCACCATATACTCTCTAGTACACTTTGTTGTCTAGAACAGTCTTCTCTCTAGTACAGTGTTCCATAGACTGCTGTGCATCAAATAAACGCTATTACTGATTCGTTAAACCGAATGCACCAAATAAATCAGTAAATATTTGTGATTCCTTAAAAATCGCTAAGATATTTACAGATTACTTATTTACCGAATTTGTATTTGCAAATTCGCAATTACAGAATCGGTAATTGCGAAAGCGTCAACCGTCTCATGGAGATGACGACACAAGCAGGAAGTGATTCTCAGATTCCACACACCTGTGCACAGGGAGAGACTGAGGAGGAGGAAGACTGTTGGTGCTCAGCCTGGAAAACACTTTTTCCTGCAGAAGTTGAGACAAACCAACACCATGGACACAGGAAAAAAACAGCAAAAAGGAGAAGGCAGGAAGAGGAAGATTACATTCAGTGAGAGGGAACTGGAAATACCATCTGAGGAAGTTGTTTAAAAACATGACCAGCTGTTTGGGAAACTATCCCTGCATGTTGCAGAGTCAGTGAAGAGGAAGATCTGGCTTGGGATACAAGCCAGGCTCAATTCTGTGGGGGTAACACCACGTGACAACAACCTACAGAAGAGATGGTATGACCTTTGCAGCCGGGCAAAAGAGTGGCTCAAAGGCTGGTCTCTGCAAGTCAAACAGAAGGGGTAACATCCACTCAGCTTGCAAACACCCCACTGGATTACCTGGTGGAATCCACTCTGCAGAAGGAGGCAGTTGTCGGGATCTCGCGGATTGACACCTCAGGACATGCAGGGACCTCCCAGGGTAAGAGCACAACCAAACATATTTCCATAGAAATGTAACCCAAACTGCCACAAATGCATACCCTGCGTAGTGTATCAGACATGAGTCCAGTCCACCTATTACTTGCAACCCCCTAATGCATTGTGGGAGTTGCATGCATACAAATGTAATGGCAAAGCATGGAGGGAGTAGCACAGCTCAACTGCATCCGAGTACAGCAAGGCAGTGACAACAGTAGACTTTCTACATCACAGAAGTCAATTTATTAGACCTTTGTTAGCTCAATGTCACAAACATGTGCAAAAAAATATATATTTAATTTTTCAAAAAAAGGATCTTGCACTATTTCCCTCAGATGCATCACAAGAGTGATGTGGCAGACTTCCACGTTTCTGAGGGACATACGGAACAGCCAGATGAAGAACAAGAGAGGCCAGCATCATTGCCCCTACCTGTTCCCACTCCTCGCAGGAGAAGAGTCCAACCACTTCCCGATTTGGATAGTGAGGAGGACACCCGAACAGGAGCGCACCCACAGGACACTGCCCATACACCCCCCCACCAACAGAGGGAACAATACCGCAACATCACTGTCCATTCCGCAGGCGAAGACCAAGTGCATTTCTGAGGTCTGCTGAGGACGATGGTGAATCTGCCTGCAGTGTGCTGGGGTCCAAGATGCTGAAGGTCCACCACCTGCAACAAAAGAACATGCCTATTCTGCAGGAGCAACTAGGAACAATGGTCACACACATGGGTGGTATACGTGACTGCATGAAGGAGCAGACCACTGCAGTCGTTGAGGGGCTCAGGGCGCACAGTGAGCAACTTGACTGTGTAACAGCCATTGAACAGATGTGCATGGTCATCCAGGCTGAGCAGGTCTCTAATGCCAGGAGGCAACACTATTCTATGGGGCGCATACGCGGATACACCAGGGCCATCAACAGGCAGAGTACTAAAACAGCTCAGCGTTGCAGGCGTGCAGTCGGCATGCAGGTTGAGATGACTCACTGCTGTGGGGATGTGGCCAGGGGCTTCATCCAAGTCACCACTGCTGTGGAAGGGCTACAGACAGCAGCAGCCAGTGGGAACCTCCTGCATAGAGGTGGGGACAGTGAGGAGGCCTCCAGCCTTAGCAGCCTACTGGAGCTTGTGGCACATAACAGGAGGCGCAGTAGCAGGAGTCAGGCAGGCACAGAAGGCACCATGTCAGATGTAGCTGGGACTACTACAAGGGCCACAGGAGGGCGTTACAGGAAGAGTTAGACATTTGGACATCCAAACAATATGGTGAGGTTACCAGATATGAGTTACTTATTCACACTGTAGTTGTAGTCCCAAGGCAATGGAAAGTAATTGTCTGTACATGGTATGTGTGCATTGACACAACCACACAACTGACACATTAAACCTTTCAGCAAATACTGTGTTGTCATGAGCTTATTCACCTTAGAAGTAATGTTGGTGATTTCTGCTCTTCCTTGTCTGCCCTCTGCTGCATTTGGTCCGCCTGCTGCATGGGGTGGTTGTGTCTGCTGTATGTCCTGTTCCGGCTCGCTGTCAGTCCACCAATGGTATGCCTCTATTAGTGGCTATGTTGTGCAACATAGCACACGTTGCCACAATCTTACAGCATTTCTCCGGACTATACTGTAATGCCCCACCGGTCTTGTGTAGGATGCTGAATCATGATTTTAGTACCCAAAATGTCCTTTTTATCACATGGCGTGTCGCTCCCTTTGTGTGGCAGGATTCAGGTATGGGGTGAGTATAAAAGACCTCACAGGGTATGCGCTATCACCTACAGGATCTGAGCGATCAACAAACATTAGTCACTGCTATGTGTCACCATGGCGAACTGTTTTGAAATACAGGATTACATAGATTTATCCAGAAGATATCCTTCTCCAAAATCCCCCACAAGTAGACGTCATTGTATACCACTGTGCCGGAAGATGTAGGCGTCATGTGCACTGCCAGGGTAACTTGCCACTATGTCAGTGATTAGTGTTTTGGAGTTGCATGTTACCTGTATGTTGAGTGAATGGTAAGATTTACGGTTGCAGTAGATGTACCCATATGTCCCCCTGCAGTGAATGAGTATATGTGTCCTATTGATACAACCAATAACATGTGGGAACTGTGCAACCTAATAACATTCTAATTTGGTTTGCATCAATTCTTGTGGTGTCGTGGGGAACCTGATGTGGTGGTGTATCCTCTGCAACATGGCATGAAGGAAACTGTTAAAAAAGCGCAATGTGGCCTCCAGCTGTTGCAATTACTCCCTGGAAGGTACATGAAGCTAGGAGATGCAGGGCACACAGGACCTGCACATGGGTGGGTATGGCATGTGTCCTGCGGGTCTGCCGCTGCAGTATAGGGTCTAACTCAGCAATTAGATCTAAGATAGCTGCAGCATTCAGCTTATATTTGTCATAGCTCATCTCCTCCGTCTGCCCTAGCAATGTGACGCGCACTATAAAGATTCTCTCCTGGATGAACCTCCTCGCCACGAAGTAGAGCGCTGCCATAGTGGGTCATAGTGATGCATTCTGGGACTGTTTGAGTTGTTTGCTGATGATTTCCACCTGTTTTTGCTTATTTGTCATTTTTACCACCTGATTTGATTTTTTTTTTTCTAGTTTAAGAAATGCAAATAGCTATTTGTGACTGGTTGTGTATTTGCAACAACTTGATTCATCCCATTTTGCGATTTCTTAATTGCACTTCCTAAAATACAGAATCTGTATTACCAATTCTGTAGTTTATGAAGCGCTAAAATTGCGAAAAATACTATTTTGTGCGAATTTGCTTCATGCATCAGAACTAGCTATTTTGCGATCGGAAACAGCATTTTTTACTGATTCACAATATTTCCGGTCGCAAATTAGCTTGCTGCATATGGGCCCAAATCAGGTGGTAAAAATTACATACAAGCAAAAACAGATAAATCCTCAGCAAACAACTTAAACAGTCCCAGAATGCATTACAATGACCCATAATGGCAGCGCTCTACAGCACAGAGAAGGAGGATCCAGGAGAGAATCTTTAGAGTGCGCGTCACATTGCTAGAGCAGACTGAGGAGATGATCTATGATAAATATAAGCTGAATGCTGCAGCTATCTTAGATCTAATTGCGGAGTTAGACCCTATACTGCAGCGGCAGACCCGCAGGACACCTGCCATACTCACCCATGTGCAGGTCCTGTGTGCCCTGCATCTCCTAGCTTCATGGACCTTCCAGGGAGTATTGCAGCAGCTGGAGGGGTCTCCCAAAGGGCCATATCACGCTTTAACAGTTCCTAAATGCCATGTTGCAGAGGATACACCACCACATTAGGTTCCCCACGACACAACAGGAATTGATGCAAACCAAACCAGAAACCGGTCAAGCATCCTAAAACCGGTTTCTGGCTATCAGCCATCTTCAGCCAGGATAGCTTGACTCCAGTGGTGTGGAGAGCACGGTACTCACGTTTGAACATACCCGTCCCACTCTGGGTGGCAAATGCAAAAAAAGTTGATGGACAGAATGCAGAACAAGGTCATACATTCACCCTAGTACAGAGATCTGCGCCTAAATCAATCGTTTTTTTGCACTCCACACCACCCCAGTGCAGACATGGCCATATACAACTCAGCCTTGACCCTGTGCCTCATGGGAACAGTCCAGCCTGAACTGCCAAGCCATATCTTCCCTGGACCGGAATCTAGCATCCTAGGACCGGTTTCTGGCTATCAGCCGTCTTCAGCCAGGATAGCTTGACTTCAGTGGTGTGGAGAGCATGGGACTCACGTCTGAGCATACCCGTCCCACTCGGGGTGACAAATACAAAAACAGTTGATGGACAGAATGCAGAACAATGTCATACATTCACCACAGTATAGAGATCTGGGCCTAAATCCATTGTTTTTTTGCACTCCACACCACCCCAGTTCAGACATGGCCATATGCAAATCAACCTTGACCCTGTGTCTCATGGGAACAGTCCAGCCTGAACTGCCACTGGACTGGTTGTAACGCTCCTGTGCGTTGCGATCCCGAAGGCCTTGCCAAGTTGCACGCGCCTCGCGGTCTGACGCATATGGCGCTGCCGGATTTACATGAGGGTATGGGTCGTAGCACTCCTGTGCGACGTACCTCGTTGACGGGACACAAAGGCTTGCGAAATTGGTACGTGCCTCTCGGTCACAGCACGGGGCGATCACAGGGGGACTGTGGACACAAGGCTGGTGCGAGTCGTAGGCTCTGACGACTCGTAGGATGATCACAAACAAAATGGGCCTCATTCAAGCGCCTCGTGGACTCTCTAGTCCGAGGCGCACGACACGTACACAGTACCTTTGGTCTTTGGGAGTTCGAGGCGGACGGTGCGGAGGTCAGACGTCCCATGTTGCGGTGCCTCCCCGGTGCGATGCGAGCTACGGCTCGAGGGCTGGTTAGTCACGGTGCGCTCGGGTTAGCGATGAGTTGTGGGGGCAGGCTCTCGATGAAGCATACACATCGACCCTGGAGGGGGAGCGGCTGACTGCGGTGCAAGCGGTGGTACGATCCACAGGTACGAGACATACACAGCTGCAGTAGGCGACGCAGCTGTTCACTCAACAGCAGCGGGGCGCTTCAGCAGCACGTCGATCAGGGGGAAAAGGAACGCAGGGCGGAGCCTGTCTTCACTTTGCGAGCTACTGCTCGGGGTCTGAAGATCGCAGTGCTTGGACTGGACGGGTCCCTCCTTACGTTGCGAGCTACGGCTCGTTTTTGGCCACAGTCGCGGTGTTCGTGCCAGGGGGGCTGGTCCTTACGGTGCGAGTTGCGGCGCAGCCTGGCAGGAGTCGCGTTGCTCGGCGGGACAGGGTGGCACAGGTTGTCAGAGTGCATGATGAAGATTCACAGCACACTTTGCTTTCCTTGATCAGCGCTGCAGGGACAAGCAGCACAGCTAGCAGCTCTTCCTTCAGGGGGGTAGCGCCCAATGTTCCTGGGGCGCAGTTCAGTGGGCAGGTTCACACGCAAGCCCTTGGAGATTGTTCACAAAAATGCACAAGTTGAAATAGTCTTTCTCAGTCTGTCTTCTCTCCTTCTTGCAGCAAGGCACCCACCACAGGCCAGTCTCTCAGGCTAGAGACAGTAGTCCTTCATCCAGATTTCCCAGGTCCTTCTCTTCGGGCAGAGTTTCTTCTTGGCGTAAACAGGATCTAGTTTCTTAGGAGCAGGGCTCCTACATTTATACTGAAAAGCCTTTGTTCTTGCAGGCCAAGGGGCCTGAGCCTGGTTCAGCCCAGTTTTGGAGCATTTTGTTTTGATGACTGGCTTCTTTCAGTGAGCAGGGCAGAGACATCAGACAGACCATGCTGGCTCCACCTCCGTAGGAGGTGGAGCCAGCATTGTGGTGGCAGAGCACAGCCCTATTCAGAGTCAAGGGGCACTCCTCCCACCCATCCTGGTGTAATCTCTCTATTTACCACCTGGCAGCCCAGTCTCCTGGAATCCCCCAGCCCCGTCACTCACAGAAACCAGACAGCAATCACACATCCTAGCAGAGGCGGGCTGAAATGGTCAGGCAATCAAATGCTAACTTTCTAAAAGTAGCATTTGCAAACACAGGGTATTAAAACAAACTTTACTTAAAGAAGTATTTTATTATTCTGAGTTCAGGCATACTAAACTTGACGTTCTACCATGTTCCCTGAGCCTGCTGGGATTACAGAGTGTAATAATTCCAGCAGCCCATTCCAGCCTATGAGACCAGGTAGCCTTACAATAGTGAAAAAGGAAAATGCCTGTAATTCACTATTAGGACAGGCCACACACATCCGGGCTTGCCTACCTTATGCTTACAATGCACCCTGCCCTTGGGCCTACCTTGGGGGTGACTCACATGAAGTAAAGGGAAGGTTTAGGGGCTGGCAAGTGGGTGCACTTGCCCAGTCAGCATGACAGTACCAGACTGCGCGCAGGTTCTGCAATGGCAGACCCTAGACACATTTGACTAGGCCGCTTCTCTGGGTGGCACAACCAGTGCTGCAAGCCCACCAGCAGCATTTGTATTTACAAGACCTGGCACTCCTGTGCACTTTACTGGGGACTGACAGTAAACCAAATAAGTCAATCATGGACACCAATCAATGTTTACACTTTTCATATGGAGCACTTGCACTGTGGCACTGATTATCAGTGGCACCGTGCCCTGAGCAGCTAACACCAGCAAAACACATGAGGCACATCAGCAAAAAGTGGAAGGAAGACTCACGCCAAGGTGCCAAGTCTAACAGCTTCCTAAAATACAGAATCTGTATTACCGATTCTGTATTTTATGAAGCGCTAAAATTGTGAAAAATGTTTTGTGCGAATTTGCTTCATGCATCAGAACTAGCTATTTTGCGATGGGAAACAGCATTTTTTACCCATTCGCAATGTTTCTGGTTGCAAATTAGCTTGCATGTGGGCCACAGTGTACTGTCTAGTACAGTCTTCTGGCTAGTGAGCTGTGCTGTCTGGTTTACTGTACCATCCATTACAGTGGGGCTATTACGTATAGTTTGCTGCCTAGTGCTGTATGCAGTTCAATACAGTCTGCTGTACTGTACAATGTATCGGCTAGAACAGTGTTTCGCCTAGTACAGTATTATGGCTAGTGCAGTGTGAGGACTAATGCACTGTGGATTCTAGAGCATATAGACTGCAATCTAGTACTGTGTGCTCCCTACCTACTACACTATACCATAAAGTACTGTAGGGTCACTGGTGTCGTACACTGTCAAGTGCAGTGCACTGTGTCTAGCGAAGGAATTGTGTCTTTTGCAAAGTGTACTTCCAGGTACAGGGTGCTCTCGTGCATAGTGCTATTTAGGGCAGCATGTAATTTAGTAGTGAGCTGGCTATTAGAATGTACTGACTAGTTCAATGTACCTTCTAGTTGCTTTCTGTTACACTGCACCATCTAGTGCAGTGTGCTCCCTAAGGTTGTGTGACCGCTAGTACTGTGCACTATCTAGTGCAGTGTTGTGTTGATTACAATATTTGGTTTAGTACAATGTACCAAATAGGTGATGTGTTGTCTAGTGCAAAGTGATGTCTTGTAAAGCACTGACTAATGCAGTGTGCTTAATTATATTGTCTGCCCTCAATTACAGTTCTCTCTGGTGCAGTTTGCCATGCAGAATGGTGCAGAGTCTAGTGCAATGTGTTTTGTAATATCACTCTACTGTGTACGACAGGTTAATGTCTAAAGTGTTCTGTTGAGTTTGTGGTGATACGGAGTACAGCGTTGGCACTAGTGCAGTGTTCTCTTGCGATGTGTACTGCTTGGTGTATTACGCAGCATAGTGCACTGTGCTTTTTAGTGCAGTGTGCTGTCTAATACAGTGTGCCATGTAGTATAGTGCGCTTTTTAAAGAAGCGTCTGCCCAGTTCTTGAAATGAAAAAATTAAACTGTAGTTACTTACTATCCTTGAGTGCCTGTCTGCTCTCCCGTTATAAATAATGCAATCATCTGAGAAGTATCCATGATCATCCTCATCACATTACAAAAGTGCTGGTGCTATCCTTTGACTTTATAGAAGTGCTAGTGCTCGTCCTTTCACAGGAAACAAGTGCTAGTGCTCGTCCTTTCACATTAAAGTAGTGCTGGTGCTCTTCCTTTCACATTAAAGTAGTGCTGGTGCTCTTCCTTTCACATTATAGAAATGCTGGTGCTCTTCCCTCCATACTAAAAAATGCCTGGTGCTCTTCTGTTCACAGGAAACAAGTGCTTGTGCTCTTCCTTTAACATTAAAGTAGTGCTGGTGCTCTTCCTTTCACATTAAAGTAGTGCTGGTGCTCTTCCTTTCACATTATAGAAATGCTGGTGCTCTTCCCTCCATACTAAAAAATGCCTGGTGCTCTTCTGTTCACAGGAAACAAGTGCTTGTGCTCTTCCTTTCACATTAAAGTAGTGCTGGTGCTCTTCCTTTCACATTAAAGTAGTGCTGGTGTTCTTCCTTTCACATTACAGAAGTGCAGGTACACAGTGCATGACAGTAACCCCCGTTTAAACCTCTGGTTCATTTGAATACAGTTTGTGTGTTCTAGTATAGTGCGCTATCTAGTGCTGTTTAGTATTTAGTACAGGGTTCTTTCAAGTGTAGTGGATACAGTACTATCTAACGGATTGTGCTAGCTCCGTTTGGCCTAATACGGTAGGTGGTTTGTGCAGTGCACTGTCTCGAACAATGTGCAGTCTGTTACTATGTTGTGTCTGGTGTAATATGCTGTGTAGTGTGTGTTGTAGTAAAGTGGAATTTGTATTGCAGTATGCTTTACAGCTTAGGATCCTCTCTAGTGTATTGTGCTAAAGTAATGTGCTACCTACGGTTGTGTGCTCTATAGTGCAGTGTGCTGTCTAGGCTAGTATAGAGCTTTCTAGTACAGTGTACATCCCCGGACAGTAAACGGTCTAATCCACTGTGAAAGTTAGGACAGTGCACTGCTTAGTACGGTCTACCATTCCTCTAGCTAGTACAGTGTGTTGTATAATAGAATGGACATCTTAGGGTAGGGAATGCACACCTATTTTCGATTAATCATTCTTCGGCTAGCTTTTGAGGAAGGGGATCTCTCTGAACCCCTGACGAAGGGCCCCAGCGGCCCGAAATGCATTGGGTCTCAATAAATGCTGCAATATGGCGAACAAAAGCGTCAGTACTAGTTTTTGAATAGTGGTCCGGATGGATAATCTGCTTGATTCTGTGCACGTAGAAACTTAACAGATGAACAAGATGAGATGGAATAAGTGAATGATTACACAGAATAAAATTGGAACACATCGTCAAACGTGAAAGCAATAAGAATGCAGCTAGCTGTGCCTTTGGATTGGGACGAAAATGTTGCCCCATAATATTCATTGTCTAATAGAATGGACCATATAGTGCAATGTAGTACAGTGTTTTGTCTACAGCTGTGTGCTGCCCAAATATGTGGAATAATGTAGAATATGTCATGTATGGTGTAGTATACTTCGTGTTGGTAGTGTGGTGTAGGGCATCATGCGTCATGTCTGTTGCTGTGATGTAGGGTATCATGAGTCCTGTCTGGTAGTGTGGTGTAGTGTAGTGTGCATCGTGTGGTTATGTGGAGTAGTGTAGCATGCTTCATATGTGGTATTGTGGTGTAGTATATGTTGTTATATGTTGTATGTGGTAGTGTGTTGTAATGTAGTATGTCCCATTTATGATAGTGGTGTAGTGTACTTTGGTCCATGTATTGTGTAATGCAGTAAAGTATGCGTTGTGTGGTAATGTGGAGTAGTGTAGCATGCTCCATGTATGGCACTCAGCTATAGTGTATCATGTGTTGTAACATGGTATAGTGTCATGTGCGGTAGTTTGGTGAAGTGTTGCATGCTTTGTGTGGTAGTGTAGTGTGGTGTTGAGTAGTGTCAGGTTTGCTAGTGCTGTGTAGTATTAATCATCTGTGATAATGTGCTGTAGCATGCTTCATATGTGATAGTGTGGTTATAATGTAGTATACCACATGGTACATGGTAGTGTGTAGTAGAATGTCCGGTCTATGTAGTGCAGTGTGCTCTTTGGTGTAGTGTGCTCTAAATGAATGCACACATTTGTGGAGGGAGCAGTCTTGTGATGTGCACTCTTTAGCACAGTGTGCTCCTTCCAGGTGTGGTTTAGATTAATCCTATAAAAACAATGTAGTAATTACAGCCTGTATTTGTGTCATTAATTCTCTAATTATGAATTTCTTCTCTGCAGTGATGGTGACTCTGGATCCTGACACGGCTCATCCTCGGCTCCGCATGTCTGAGGGAGGGAGACGTGTGAGAGGCAAAGGCACAACACAGACCCTGTCGAACACCCCCAAGAGATTCACCTTCTGGTGCTGTGTGCTGGGGAGCAAGGGGTTCACCTCCGGCGGACATTACTGGGAGGTGCAGCTGCTGCAGGAGGGGGAAGCATGGATTTTGGGGGTCGCAGCGGAGTCTGTGAAGAGGAAGGAATACTTCACATGGTCACCCGAGGAGGGAGTCTGGGCTGTGCAGTGGTGGAAGGGTCACCACAAGGCTCTCACCTCCCCTCCGACCTCTCTGTCCCCGCGTGAGAAGCCCCAGAAGCTGGGGGTGTATCTGGACTATGAGGGGGGACGGCTGTCCCTGTACAATGCTGACTCCTGGGAGCTTCTCTACATATTCCCGCAGGCCCTCTTCACAGAGCGGCTCTTCCCATACTTCCACCTCTGGGGAAGGGCTGAGGTGAGGCTGGTGTGAGATGTAGTGTTCAAGATACCCTCCTATCAACACCCAACACTCCGCAGCAGAGCAGAGGCAGAAGTAGGGGCTGCAGCCCCCGCCATTCATCATACCCACCCACAGTCTTCAGACGTGAGGCTGTTTCTGGCCATAAGCGTGGGTGAGGTTGGTGTAGGTGGTACAGTTGTCAATCTTCTGCTGGTTCAAAAAAGAGCAAATTCTCCAAAAGCCCTTTTGTGATCTTTAAAATATGAACATATCGCTGATGTCTTTCCATGTAAAAGGCTGCAACCCTTCTCAGCGTTGCTGACCCTCTAACTTCACCCCCTCCTGAAATGAGGCAAAATAAGCAATAAACTGAGATGGCGGGAGCTTCCAAGGCAGACAAGAGCTCCAAGTCTGATTATAAGATCTAGACCGAAGACGACAAGCAGATGAGATGTTGGACACAGGTCAGAGCTGTAAGGCATAAATCACTGTCGCGCTTCATTCCAGGTTTCTGATAAGTAAATGATGGTTTAGCCCGAGGCATCCTCGTGAAATGCCCAGGTGTATTTGATGTGGACAATAGGGTTTTCTACAAAACCTATTCAGGACCAGATGTGCGTTGAGGGATGTGACCTTGTGCAATCTTTGCCCCTCTCTTCCGACACACAGGAGGGCTCTGGACAGAACTCATTCAGATATAGATGTGCATGGAGAGGTGTGACCTTGTATGCCCTCTTTACTGCCACAGGCCTCCACCTTCACTACAGTGGAGGGAGACTGGTAGACATCTTTCTATTAGCACCACAGCGAGGACCCATTCACCCTTTTCCTTCTTATAGCAAGAGGGCAAATTGTTGGGATCTGTGCACCATCATCACAGGAGTCGGTGATCGAATGTCGTAGTGTGGAGTGAGGCTTGTGCAAAAGCGTGCACCATCACAAGAGCCAACGATTGAATGTCAAACTGCAGTGCAGAGTGAGGCTTGTGAAGAGGGGCTCACCCTCCTCCTCATAACCAGAATACTGTGATTAATGCGATGCTGCCATGCACAGGGAAGCTGAAGAGAAGTTTACATTCCCTTGTTACTCCCGATCTTCTCCTTTCTTTACTGCCATCGTTTTCCCATCACATCCCTTCTCTCTCTCTCCCATTTCTTTCTCCTACCACTTTCTTCCCTCCCTCCTGTCGCTACCATTGAACCGCTCTGTCCGGTGACTGCCCTTCTCTATCATGTGATGACTTTCCTTTCTCTTCCCCTCTTTGCTCCGTGTTGACACATTTCCCGTCCTTTCTTCCTCATCCATCACTGGTGCGGTACCTCTGGTCTTGGCTCATTCCCTCTATATCTATCCTTGTGTCTCATTCTCTTCCTCTCGCTGCCATTATCTTTCCTCCACTCCATTGCTCCTGTCCTCTATTCCAGCAGGAGGCTCTGGGTACCAGACTGAGGGCCTTATCCTCCCACCTCCCTGTTTTCTGCCTTTGCCTCAAAGCCAGTTAAGTCTTTGCCTCAGACACTGGCGAAGGTTCACTATTGTGGACATAGTCACCTGCTCTGTTTTCCTTTCCCCTTTCCTCCGTCTTCACAGGATACTGGATAGTTGGTCTGAGCACCAAGATGATGTTTACACTTCTATCTACAGGGTGATGTTTACACTTCTATCTACAGAGTATCTTGTGCACACTTCTCTAAGGAAGTAGAGTATGTAACTGAAAGATGTGTTCATTTGAGATTCTAATGGCAAATGTATTTTTTTCATTTTATTTCTGTCACCTTTTTGATTCTCTTCTAATCTGGTTATGGTCACAGTTTTGACATTTCATGTGTATTTATTTATCATTGTATCTCACTAAGTAGGTACTGTTAAGAGGCCTTGATGATGCAACTTTGTCATCAAAGACGTATTGGCCAGTTTACTGTGTTGACTAAGAATAAACATTTCTTCTAAAAAAAATCCTTATGGAATTCTATGCGTTATTTGTTAGACATCAAATCCTGTTCTTCTTGCCTCTCTGACATCACCTCGTATTGATGGTTCCTCTCACACCCCCACCACAACCCCCTCTTCCTCCCTGATGCCCCCATCATCCATCTGAATTGGTTTTAGGTTCCCTGGAGCCCTGGATAGTTATGGAGCGAGGTCGAGGGCAGGACTTGTCCTGTTGATTCATTCCTTCCGTCAGCAGGGCATGACCAGCCTAGCTCTGCCCTGGCCCGGCCTCCACCAGGCTCATTGGGGTGAAGTGCAGGATGTGAGGACTGCTGGGGTGCTGGAATTCTTGAGTGTCTTGTCTCCAGCTTTGAACTGGTAAGCTACTTATGCAACAACACCCTTCCAACTACACGCTTACATTGTGTAGCTTGCTGTCCATAAAGGCAAATGCATCAGTGCCCCACATAGAGGGAGTGAGCACTACTGTCTAAATGCTGCAGTAGTACAACTCAAGTGATACACCAGGTGTTTGCCGGGTCTTCATCCATGGCTCAGCTCTGCTGAGGGCAAGTGTGGGCCTGGGTCTCAGGCTCTCTTCTTACCTTTGTCGCTTTTACCCCGATGTCTCAGTAGTGTCCCCTGGACTCTGGCTCCCATCAGGCCTGGCACTGATCACTGACCTCATGCTCAGAGGTGCAAATTATAGCATGCTACCTTCTCTCTGCGTACTCACTGCCCACTCCATGTAACTGGTATCTCGTCAACCATATTACAAGTGCCATATAGTATGAGCTTCCGTGCTGCTACAAATGATCCTTCAAGCTCTGGAATGTATTCATCATGCACCATTCTTCCAAAACATAACACTGCGACGAGCCAGCTCAGGAATGATAATAGCACTATCCAAATACCAGTCCATGATGGCCTCGCGTATACTCCCATGTGGTGTTTGAATTTTGCCAATTTATATCGCTGTGTAATTTCTGGCATAGTCTATGCTGATTAATCGTCTAATTTATCAGTTGATATTTCATTCGCAGGAACCCACTCCCATTCTGATAATTCTGAATCTTTTGCATCACCAGTCACAATAGATTTTCATTATCTATATGTTCTGATTTTAAAGGTGGTGCCGATAACATTGTTATTTAATCATGTGTCCCCTCATTGTTTATCGCTTGTTGATCGCTCTTTGGACCTGGTCACCAATCTTCTTTTGGGGTTTCCGACAGGGACACATTTTGTGACCTCGTCAACAGTTGCAGCGGCTGTTGTACAGGATGGTCACATGATCCAGCTTTATGATAGTGCTCCAGCGCGGCTCCAGAAATCATTTCTAAATCAATACTCACCATTTACCGAAACCTTTAAACACATAAAACCTGCACCAGTGGGGCCCATAACACTGTGCATTTACACCGTTCACTTACACTATTCACTTACACTATTCACTTACACTAGGCTTCAAGGCTCTGGTGAATCATACTGGAGAAACGCTGTAGCATTTTGGTGGAGCGTCTAAACCGATTTAACTATACATTATTCACACCTGCAGAATTAACATTTAACCATGAATCAAATTATTCAGACACACCACCCTAGTGGCAATGGATCTGTTAGAATGAAAATTAGACGTAGGAAGAATTCA
The DNA here is from genome assembly GCF_964263255.1 of Lissotriton vulgaris. Taxonomy (NCBI): domain Eukaryota; kingdom Metazoa; phylum Chordata; class Amphibia; order Caudata; family Salamandridae; genus Lissotriton; species Lissotriton vulgaris. The sequence goes on from NC_141693.1 coordinate 80,184,331, forward strand.
AAGACCAGCTCTTAGTTCTTCGTTTATTTAATTTTTCTTCTAATCAAAACCTTATCATGTCTGACATTTTATGCATTAGTAAATCTTTATTCAGTAAAACTTGAACTTTATTTCAAATGATCATTTTATTGAGCTCAAGGAAAAATCGCTTTATTTTAGAAAACAGTTAAAAATTAGCAAAGAATAGATAGTTCCAAAATCATTTTCTCCTAACATCCCTAACTAACACCCTCATCTTATCCTCCAATCCTGCAAAGCAAACAAGTAAAGAAATCGTTAAAGTTCTTACATCTAGGAATCGGTCAGCAATCGGGCAGCATCTCCGATGGAAATGGAAAAAGCGACCCAGACTAGACAAAACCAGGGTTTTTTATACTCTAAATCCCTAACTTAATCTATCTAAAATGTAACTACCATCATTTATTACGTCTCTGATTGGACAAAATTGGGGTGGGTGAGCATCTCCTCGCCATTACAGCATTCATTTCTCAACGAGTCAGCGAAAAAAGAAAAGGGGCTTTGTTTTAGGACAGTCTTTGGCCTAGGCATTTATTGAGTGGCAACATCCATACATCTTCCCAGGCTCTGAGAATGACATCATCTATGCTTGGCACCCATCCTAGGTTCCGGGCCGCATCAGCCTTGAACCTCCTCGAGCACAGGCAGTTCACTCGGACTTGCAGGTTTTGGCGCGCCTGCGCAGTCCAGCTCTTGCTGACAGTTTACCGGAGCAGCCATCTTTCGCATAGGCCTCAGAGGCCACTTTTAGAACTATCATAGAAACAAACAGATTTATTTTAAATTATGAATTTGAACCCGTTCTGTTTACCTCCCACCTTACTAATGTTTCCCAATTAGTGGTTACCTAGCAGATAAGCCACATAAATGTGTTTTATACTTACAATTCGACCTCTCCATCACATAAATAAATACAAAAAGCACATTTAAATTGCGTTTGTTTACGAATAAGCTGCACATTAGTCCACAACACAATAACAATACATGTTAGCTGAGTTTATTTTTGCAACATGCAAGCAAAGTTAGTTCTCCCTATGTGTAAATAAAAATAATGTGTGCACTTTACTCTATGGTTGGTTTATTTCACACAACATGCAATCAGTGACTGTTATTGTTATGGGACATTTAATTTCACGAGGGGTACACAAAATTTTGCGTTTGCCACCTAACTCCATCAATTCCCTCATCTGGTGATTTTATCACCAAATAACCCTCAAAATTTTGGAAAACTTAACAGAACATGTTTCAACTTATTTTCGTTAATGTCATCTATAATTTTGTCTCTTTTTCTCTTGAATCTTTGAAAACCTTATCTTTAATTTCTTCCATTTCTATCATTCTTTTCTCTTGTCCTTGCCAATCTTTCTTGATTTCTTTTCTTCTTCACGTTTCTGAAATCTCTTCTACCTTTGTATATACAGCATAACCTTATAAAGATCACTATCACTAACTGTTTTTGGAATTAGTATCTTGAACTACCTATTTCTTGAAACCAATGTTTAATTGCTGAGAAACGTTTACCCATCCTATCAAGGACACCTTCAACCTCCAGTGGTTCAATTTCCTTATGCAAATCTGTAATATTTATAATATACTTCTCAATGTTCTGACTTTTGTCTGGAATATAAGTACAACAATGTTGAACTTTCAGAATTCCACAGACTCCTCCCTCTTTTGCTGAAATTATATCAAGGGCAAGTCAGTTTTGCATAACCATAGCTCTCATAGCAACCATTTCAGTGACTACCATCAGGAATCCTCCTGCTGTATCTGTTGACAATTTATCAACAATTGTGGACAATTTTCTGATTCGATTTGCATTGAACGAAATTCCCACTGCTGGTATCAGTGCTCCAAATACATCGCCTATTATTTCTAACACAGTCTCTCCTTTTTCTACTTAAAACTTTACCAATTTCATGCTTTAAATTAGTAAGTCTATCTACAAGAAAAATTTTAGGAAAGACCAAACCAAAATAACATGTCCCATACCAATGGTCAGGCAGCCTATAATACGCTTTATTCCCACATATGAAATAAATTCCAGGGAAAACAGGATCATTTCCCCCTTTAAATCCCCAACCTCCTAAAATTCTATAGGTGTCTTCACATTGACTTGCTCCCACAAAATAATTGTCATACATTGAATTATCTCTAATGATACATAATTTTCCCAACATTGGTGCATCTATATTTAATGCCACGTTCACATTTTTATCTTCAATATTCTCATCATCAAATGTATAACATTTTGACTTTATGTTTCATCTTTTCTTTTATAAGCAATTCTTCTTTCCTCGACCATATTTAGAAATGTCTTCTCTTCAATTCTCGTTTTACAGGTCAAATTATTATTAAATGCATACTCGTGGGTTAGTTCATCTACTTCTATAAAATATTCTCCCATCACTTCAGCATGTCTCCTTTTGTTTAGTTTGGCATCAATCTTTAACTTTGCAAATCTCATCCACATTAGAATATTGATACTCCAATTTACCAGTCTTATAAAACAAACTTGAGATTACACTACAGGTAACTCCATAAGTAAGAGGAAGGGTGTGATAGGTCACCCCTTCGGACACTGATGCTGGCAACTTTACACAGACATAACAGTCCTCAACATTCATAGTTTTAATGTACTCAAGCAATAATTTTGAAAGTATTCTTAGTGAAGTCACTAATTGACTTGTCTTGATGCAACTCAGGCTTATACACGTGTCTCATGTACATTTTCTTTCTCATTTAGCTTACTGGTACTCTCATTCGGTTTCAATTTTGTTAAATGAGTTTGGAAAGGAATCGCAATAGCTAAAATTATCCATAATATAGTCCATAACACCATGCATATAGAACAACACTTGCACCATTTTCTAAAAATAGAACATTTCGTCTTGTGATTGTTCATTGCCATCTTCTCTAACACTGTTTCTTCGACCTTGTCACCTATAATTTCTCAACTCACACCGAACCCTAACAAGTTTTCTTCGACCTTGTGTCAGCTCCGACCTCTTCTAAATTTACAAAAACCGTCTCACAGGACTTTTTACTTCATATACTTTGAGCACCTAACTTCATTTCTTAATTGACTTCTTTACTCACCTTTTCCCAATTGGCTTTGGGTCGTACACATTTTCTTGACTACTATTGACTTCAACAATAGGTGGAAGAACGATATAGGTCCACTCAGGTGACTTGTACCTCTGGTTTGGACGTCTTACTCGTTTTGGCCTTTGAATTATCTATTTTTTTTGCCCAGTGTCTCTTTCTTCACTTGCTCTTTTTGTCCCTTTGTGGTATTCACTATTTTAAATTTCAATCCTCGTGCTCCTTTAGGCCAATTATCTCCTTTGCAGACTTTCTTAGTCTTTTGTTCTACAGTGTTATGTTCCACTCTCCAAGCTCTTTCTCTTGTGCTTTTTCTTAATGGAGTCTCATCTGCACTGTCATCAGTTTCACTTTCGGTATCCTCTACTGTATCATTTATTATGATTTTCACAATGTCTTTGTCTTCATCAGTCTTAGTTTTCTCTACTGTCACTGTCAGGAACTCTTTCATAACTGGTACTTGGAATCTCATCCTTGTCGTGAGTTACGTCCTCTTCCCCAGTTTCAGGATTTCCGTTCCTACTTCCAGAGTTTTCAGTTTGCATTTCAGCTTTCTCCTTTTCTACAGATTTCTCTAATTTCTTTTGCGTCTTTACTGGTGCTTGCTTTTACCGATTCTCGATCTTCAAGTTGATCTTCTGAATCTGATATTTCAATAATCTCCCTTTCACCTTCAGACACAGAACTGGCTTCTGATACTTCCAGATGTCGACGTTCTTGTCGATCGTCAGTATCTGGATCCTTTATCCTTTTCTGGTTCACCTTCAGAGTCAGTTGTACTTTCACCGTCGTATGGGTATTCAGGTTCAGGCACACGGATGGTGTGACTAGCATGAACCCACCTCTTTAATCCAGCACATTTAACTGCAGTATTGCTGATCAAGATCACCTGGCGTGGTCTTTGCCACCTTGGTACCAAACAATTTCTTCTGCGATGAACTTTCACTCTTACCCAGTCCCCAGGGACTAGATCATGAGCTGGAGTTTTCTCTTTGGGATTTGACTCAGTTCCCACCTGGTGGAGCACAGAAGTTAACACATCAGACAGGTTTTTGCAGTAATCCAGTATGATGTCATCATTTATAGCTAGCAACCTATTAACTGGTATAAAAGCCTGCCTCATCACTCTACCCTTTAGGATTTCGTGAGGGCTTAATCCAGTTTTTCTGTCAGGTATGCTTCTTGATGTCATAAACACAAATGGCAAGGTGTCAGGCCCCTTCATTCCTGTTGCCAAACACATTTTAGCAATTCTGTTTTTAATGATTCCATTTAACTGTTCAACTACTCCAGAAGCCTCGGGTCTATATGCACAATGTAGTCTCTGGTGAATGTCTAGAGCTTCACAAATCTGTAGTAAATCATTTTGGAAATGCGGGCCTCTGTCCAATTCAATCGTGACCGGGAACCCGAAACGTGGTATTATCTCACGTAAGAACAGTTTAGCATCAGTTATTCCATCATTTCTTCTCGTGGGGAAAGCTTCTACCCATCGAGAGAACAAACAGATTATCACAAGAACATATCTAAGTCTGTTACATGGAGGTAATTCAATAAAATCCATCTGAACTCTTGTAAATTGGCCGCCCTCCCGTCCTATGGTTCCCAAGCTTACAACCGTTTTTCTGTTTGCATTAAATTGCTGGCAGACCAAGCATCTTTGACACAAACTTTCAGCAATCATTCTGAATTTTGGATTATACCAAGTCTGCCAAAAGAGATGAATCATGGCGTCTCTGCCAATATGTGCTTGACCATGGTACATTCGGGTCATATCTGAAATCATGATATTAGGCATTACTGGTCTTTCATCTTTGTAAACCCAGATTTCATCTTCCTCTGTCTGCAACCTAATTTTAACCAAATATCTTTTTCCTCTGTTCCTGCCTCTTCCTGCATCTGCTTCACTTCCTGCCAAGTTTCTACTACAGTAGTTAGCATTAAAGGACTTGGAACATGTTCTTCAGTTTTCTCCTGATTGATTGAAATTTGGTTTTTAGCACAATGCTTTGTAATTGCATCAGCATAACTGTTTCCTCTGGTGATATAATCTTCACCTTTCTTGTGGGCTGCACATTTTACCACAGCTAATTTTTCAGGCAGCTGCATCACATCAATTAATGTTTTCACAAACTCAGCATTCCGAATGGGTGTTCCCAGCAGAGGTCAAATAACCTCTTTGGGATCAAAGTTGTCCATAATCATAAACAACTCCATAACCATATTGACTATCGGTCACTATGGTTACTTTCACCAACTCACATACTAGTATCAAAGCAATCAACTCCGCTATTTGAGCAGAATGAACTCCTTTCAGACAAGATGTTTCCAATAATTCTGCCACTGTACAAACAGCATATGCAGCACTTAGAACACCACTCTCTGTTCTCAAGCATGATCCATCCACGAACCTGACGCAATCTGATTCAAGCAAAGGTTCATCTTTTATATCTGGATGAGGCTTTGTGCAATATTCCAGAACATCCAAACACTTGTGATCTAGCTCTCCTTTCACTTCTGCCTCAACCCTATCAGGTAGCAGTGTTGATGGGTTAACATTCACACATCTTGCAATTGTCACATTCTCAGCTCCTAGAATTATTTTCTCATAACGTGTCATTCTGCTGTTAGTCATATATTGTGTCTGCTCAAATCCCATCACAAATCCTTCACAGTGCTCCAGACTTACACTGGTTGCTGCTACTGCTTTCAGACAACCTGGCAAAGTCTTTGCAACAGGGTCCGAAACAGCTGAGAAATACGCAATTGGTTTTCTAATTCTTCCATGCCTCTGAATTAATACTGACAGAGCACATCCCTCTCGCTCACTGCAGTACAGTTCAAATTCTTTTTCATAATCAGGCATTCCCAAAGCTGGTGCTTCACACAATTTAGTTTTAAGCTGTTCGAATGCTTCTATCTGTTTTGGTCAGTACAATAGGATCGCCGATATCTGCTTTTGTCAATCTCCGCAATGGTTTTGCAATCAATGAAAATCCACTTATCCACGGTCTGCAGTATCCTACCATTCCTAGGTACATTCTTACATGTCTTTGAGTTTTAGGGGGCTGCATTCCTTGTATCATTTTAATTCTCTCAATCGTGACTTCTCTGATCCCTTTAGCAATCTTGTGACCTAAATACTGTACTTTTTTCTGGCAAAACTGCAATTTTGATGGAGACACTTTATGTCCCTCCTCAGCCAAATGATTCAATAATGCCACAGTGTCAGTCACACAGGCATCTTTTGTTTTCGAGGCAACTAAAAGATCATCAATATACTGCACTAACACAGATTCTCCAGGCATGCTCAAATTTTCCAACGATTTCTTTAGCAGCTGATTGAAAATTGATGGACTCTCAGTGTACCCCTGCGGAATTCTACACCATGCTAGGATACGATTTTGGAAACTAAACGCAAAAATTGGTTGACTTTCTGGATGCAACGGAACAGTAAAGAACGCATTGCATAGATCAATCACAGTATACCATTCTGCATCATGTGGTATTTGGTACAGAATCACTGCTGGATTCGGAACGATTGGGCAACATGGGAAAACCATTTTATTAACTTTTCTCAGGTCCTGCACAATTCTGAATGTTCCGTTTGGCTTTTTCAATCCCATAATTGGTGAATTACAAGGACTGCTCTCAATTTCTCGCAAAATTCCCTGCTCAATCATCTTATCGATTACTGGAGTAATTCCTTCATTACCTCTGCAGTCATTTTATACTGGGGTATATTCTGATAATTTGCACCTTCTTTTACAGACATTTTTACAGGATCAACTCCCTTCATCAAACCTATATATTTTCCAGTGAAATACCACACTTTCTTTTACAGCCTCTTTCAATTCAACAGGAATTTTCTCTATCAAAAACAGGAAACAGTTTGTCCTGTTCTGCCTCAATCATGAGCATTGTTAATTTGTACAACCTATCTTCATATGGAGTCTGCAATTCTATGCCATCTGGTGAACAGTATATGGCACAGTTCATTTTACACAATATATCCCACAATATATCCCTGCCTAACAAATTAACAGGACTGCTGTCACACACTACAAACCGATGCATATCTTTGTATGTCCCATCTCTATTTCAACTGGTTTTGCCAAAGGAGTATTTATCTGTCTGTTAGCTACACCTACAACCTGGATTGTCTCACCCGAGAGAGGAAGATTTTGAATTTCCACTGACCTAACAGTAGAACGGGTAGCACCAGTGTCCACTAGAAAAGTTATTTCTACATAATTCACCTTTCCACTCACAAATGGACCTGACTGATCTACCTCAAGAGTGGCTCCAAGCACACACTCCTTCCTCAGGCACAGTCAGAAATTTTTATCCGGCTCACTGCCATTTTCTTCTTGCAACCAATATTGAGAACACGCACAGTATCTCTGCTGATTCCCACTGTATGGCCGTGGCGGTTGCGGCACCTGACTTTGCTGATTTGCTATCTGCTGTTGCTGTGGTTGCTGCTGATTTACCTCAAACTGCACCTGCGGATTCAATGATGTATTTTCCCCATTAACTCTAGGTGGACATTTACACTCTCGTTTCCAATGCCCTATCTGGCCGCAGTTGAAACATGGCATTTTCTTTTTCAATTCATCAATATTCCCCACTAATTTAGGTTTTCCTTTAAACCCACCTTGATTTCCTACATTTTTTTTCTCCAATTGTGCTACATGTTGTTCAACTACCTTTACTTGTGCCACATGGCTTTCTCTTTCAGCTTCTTTTATTTTGCATCAATCTCTTCACTACAAATATTTTGCTTGTCTCAGAACCTTATCTACTAAACTAGACTGCCAATCCATCATGCTAGGTCTAATCTTGTCTGATTTCTGGTCTCAATCCATATACAAATCTATATACAAAATTACTCATATCTTTCTCATTAAACTCCTCATACCCACTGTACTGTTTGAAAACTAACAACAACCTTTCGTAAAATGAATGAACGGTTTCTTTCGGCTCCTGTGTTCTGTATTTTGTTTCTCAACCATACTATCACTTGCTCATATTTCCTCATCACATCTGGTGATGGGGCTCCTGTTTTCTCATCTCCGGGATACTCTTCCCTTGGCCAATCCGCAGATATTTTACATTCGGTCAATAAATCGGTCGGCACTACTATGTCAAACAATCCATCCAAATCAATCCACAGTACCTTTGACACTTTTACAAATCTGTCAACCTGCCGGTACCATTCTACTGGCTTTTCTCTCAATCTGGGGAAATCCCTTGTAAATGACAATGTCTTGTCTGCTCCAGGGCACATGTACATATCCTCCTCCAGGAATTTCTCTCGTAGGGAATTCAGTTGCCACTTTTCCCTTCTCTAATTGGGAAAGCTAAAGTAGACTTATCACTATTTTCTTCTTTGCCCACTTGACCCTCCATTTGCCTACATCACCCCATTTGCGCAACAACACTATCAAATCTTTTATCTGAACTTGACTTCCTGCAGTGATCATATTCTCAATGTCTCTTTCTGCAAAATCTACTAGATAAGATTTCTGTAGTGACTTTAATTTGGAAAAATCTATTCCATTTTCACTTGCCACTTCTTCCAATTGATCATACATGGTCTTTGCTCTCCATGTTATACTTTTACATAAAAACATGAGCTAATCATCCTGATAAGTTTTTAATCTGTCCCAATTATTCCAATTATTAATTCCTCCATATCTATTTTTAGCTTCTAGCTTCTATCGGTGTACTCGGGACATATCTTGTTTCTACTCTTTCAGAAAAATCTCTAAAATTTGATGGTTGTCTTGGTGATTCATCAACTCTTTCTTCTGTCATTGGGCATTTGGGGTTGTCCATAAAGATACTGGCTGATATGGGGGTGGTCTTCTATTTAATATTTCTTCTAAAACAGCATCCTCTGATTCGCTTTCACCATAGCTTTGACTTGCCAATTCTGTATTCTTTTTCTTTATAGTACTTTTTCGTCCCTCATACTCTTCAACCAATCTGACAGGATACATGCCATTGCACATATTTCCATCCCTCCATCTTCGCATTCTAGACTCATGTGTTTCTCCCAACAAATCTCTGCCTCTACCTCTCGGTCTAAGATGTCTACTCAACCTCTCACTTTCCATTTGATGCATCTCATCTTCCCACTCAACTAATGGCTCAAACTGAGTTGGTCAGGGTCTCGGTTCAAGTTTCATCATTTTATCTCTTAAATTCCTCAAAATAGCCAAATCAAATGATCCTCCTTCCGGAAAAGCTAACACACCATCATCCTTGGTATACTGTACCCAATTTTCCAGCCAAACATGTATGGTAACCAAATTTCTGCCATTGTGATTCACAACAACAGAAATAATACTGATGTGGAAATCGGACTTGCCCTGACGTGGGTCTCATTTTTTAATACTAATAAAGGTGCTACTTCTTCGTTGACTCAACCGTTTTTTTTCTACGTTTTTAAGCTTATAGACAACATCGTTTGAACAGCAAGCTAGTGGTGACTCCAGTTACGTAAATAAACAGACTGCCCTGATGAAGTCTAAATGCATAAACTGCTGTAAATAGACGAAACACGTGTTGGCTAGCAATCCAAAGAGATGCTGTAAAAGAACATTAAAGAAGACTGACACCTACTTTGGAATACATTATTTTATTCAATAGTTGTTTTGTACACAATTCAGTTCTGCTCGGGATATATTGTATATAATATTGTTAATGTGGTTTACTACATTATTTGACGATAGATAGACGTCATTACAATCCCTTGTAGCAGCTCCAATAATTCTACTTAGTACTTTTGACAAAAGAGCGCAAGCTGATGACCTTCTATTGCTTTTCGTTGTCCCTAACTTAATCCATCCAAAATGTAACTACCATCATTTAGTACGTTTCGGATTGGACAAAATCGTGGTGGGTGAGCATCTACTCACCATTACAGCATTCATTTCTCAACGAGTCAGCAAAAAAAGAAAAGGGGCTTTGTTTTAGGACAGTGTTTGGCCTAGGCATTTATTGAGTGGCAACATCCATACATCTTCCCAGGCTCTGAGCACGACATCATCTATGCTTGGCACCCATCCTAGGTTCCGGGCCGCATCAGCCTTGAACCTCCTCGAGCACAGGCAGTTCTCTCTGACTTGCAGGTTTTGGCGCTCCTGCGCAGTCCTGCTCTTGCTCACAGTTTACCCGAGCAGCCATCTTTCGCATAGGCCTCAGAGGCCACTTTTAGAACTATCATAGAAACAAACACAGATTTATGTTAAATTATGAATTCAAACCCGTTCTGTTTACCTCCCACCTTACTAATGTTTCCCAATTAGTTGTTACCTAGCAGATAAGCCACATAAATGTGTTATATGCTTACAATTCGTCCTCTCCATCACATAAATAAATACAAAACGCACATTTAAATTGCGTTTGTTTACGAATAAGCTGCACATTAGTCCACAACACAATAACAATACAGGTTAGCTGAGTTTATTTTTGCAACATGCAAGCAAAGTTAGTTCTCCCCATGTGTAAATAAAAATAACGTGTGCACTTTACTTTATGGTTGGTTTATTTCACACAACATGCAAACAGTGACTGTTATTGTTATGGGGCATTTAATTTCACGATTGGTACTGGCTCCATCAATATCAATGGACTCCAGTCTTGTTCTCTCTCACCGACAACGGTGGTAAAATCACTGCTCTTGTTCATTTTGTCACCCGAGCCAGCACAAGTTCTCAACTATTTACACAATCTAAATGCCTCTCCCACGAGCTACCAAACCTCAGTAACCAACCAACCAACTACAGGCTGGGATCCAGAAACTACAGTCTGCAGTAGACTGTCCTCAGAAAACTGCAAATACTATAACAATTTGAGGCATAACATCTCATGTGTGTCCTTCCCTTGTTGAACATCTGCTACTTACATTCTGACACCAAACAGTATTTCCCAAAGAGTGTGATTAAACAAAAGCGTCTTTGCATGTTGTGGAAAGTTTATTGTGCACTATATATGCTCCTCAGCCTAGGCGAGCCATTACCTAAAACCCTTGCAGTGAACGCTTGTCCTGACATACTGTTCGGTCTTTCAACAACCTCATTTGAACCCAGTGTTACGGTGTAGAAGAACTGAAGACTTACGCCCCCTTCAGCAAGTGTCTCTGCTAATGCTGAAGCAAAGATTATGAACTCCACCCCTCGCTACTAAGTACAACAAGTCTTTTGTTGCTGCACGAGTCATGGCTTATAGTGCCCACACCGCCATCACTCGCTCCACTTGTACCCACTACATTCACACCAAGAAGACTCATGAGACATGCTTGTGGGAAAACGGTGGTGCAGGTTTATTTGCAAACTACAGCAGATAGGTGGGTCATCTTACAGGCGATCCAAGACGGCAGCCCCTCGCTGACCCGCCTGCCTAATTAGCCAATTTGCACGGTAAGTCGATGCTCTTGACGGTGCAATACTTTTAATGGTTATCTCGTTTACTCCCGCCCCCCCTGTCGGGGCGGAGCGATGAGGCACACCCCCGGTCGGTTTAGGCCCCCCGACCGCCCGAAGGACTAACGGGGCGCCGACGTTGCTTCCTGGAACCCCCTCGGCTCCAGATTTTTGGCTCGGGCACCCCTACTGTGCCAGGCAGCGGTATTGCTGTCTCCTTCTGCCGCAGAGGTACCCTTACTGTCCATCTGCTTCCAGATCGCCCTGTGACTCCGCCTGCAACACAAAAAAGACCATTAATTGTTCACACCAACCTACTGCTCTGCCGCTGGGTCTGGGCCAGGGCGGGAACAGCGCAGAGTAGTCCATCCAACGTGCGGCGGAAAGAGGAAGTGTTGAACCGGGCTGGCCTAGATAAAGGCCCTAGGCCCGCCTACCACCTAAATGCCGCGCCTGCATTGGTCCCCTAGACGGAAGGGGGCGGCGCCCTGCCTGTCGCGCTGGTGACGTTCTGCTCGCGAGGCATGTGTCACTAAGACGCTGTCTCGCGTTACCTCCCCTTCGTGTCACGCGGCCAGCGGCATAGTGCCCACACCGCCATCACTCGCTCCACTTGTACCCACTACATTCACACCAAGAAGACTCATGAGACATGCTTGTGGGAAAACGGTGGTGCAGGTTTATTTGCAAACTACAGCAGATAGGTGGGTCATCTTACAGGCGATCCAAGACGGCAGCCCCTCGCTGACCCGCCTGCCTAATTAGCCAATTTGCACGGTAAGTCGATGCTCTTAACGGTGCAATACTTTTAATGGTTATCTCGTTTACTCCCGCCCCCCCTGTCGGGGCGGAGCGATGAGGCACACCCCCGGTCGGTTTAGGCCCCCCGACCGCCCGAAGGACTAACGGGGCGCCGACGTTGCTTCCTGGAACCCCCTCGGCTCCAGATTTTTGGCTCGGGCACCCCTAGTGTGCCAGGCAGGGGTATTGCTGTCTCCTTCTGCCGCAGAGGTACCCTTACTGTCCATCTGCTTCCAGATCGCCCTGTACTCCGCCACAGCTCTGGATGAGGCCTCCGCCGATGAGAGTCCCCCACCACCTAGCACCTTACTTAGACCTAGCACCCGTATCTCAAACGCAGCCTGCTGCCGCCAAAGTTTCCTGTAAGTCAAGGAGAAACACATCCATCCCCGCCTCAGACAAGTGAACCCCATCCTTTTCATAGTAACCCACCGCCCTGTCCTGTATTAATGAATGCCTAATAAAACCCATACCCCTTTTTTCGGTGAATTTCTGCATGGCCCTGTTCACCCTTCTCCTGCTCTGCTCGATGGCCTGCGGTGACCGCGCTCCTCTCCATGTCCTCCGTGGGACAATCTCTGACCATACCAATTCCGTTGTTCCCAAATCGTTCGCTATTGCCGTAAATTCCCGCTGCATTGTATCCACTAAGGCTCGCCTCCCCCTTGTAACCAGGTCGTTACCGCCCAGATGTACCACTAAAATGTCGGGAGGTCCCCCCACGGCTGCCACTCCCTGCGCCAGTCTACGCTGCAGCTGATCCCACTTCATTCCAGGTGAGCCCATCCATACTATCCGTGTCTTTGGAAAGGCCAATTCCCATTTCCTGAATGCAGCCCATCGCTCGAGTCTGGAGACATACGAATGCCCCATCACCCACACGCAGACGCCGACTGAAAGAAAAGACACATTTGGTATAACGCTTTTATTCTAAGTTTCACTGCAAACCACAAACAAAACACACCAGAATTCAATGGCACCAATACATGTAAAATTGGAAAATGACAGCTCGGCACTGCCTTGCATTGCATCATGGGCGTACATATCTTTGATAACATGCTGATGACCATCTCCCCACTCTTTTGACCCCTTCTTCCCCCAGGCCCGCCTTGTATGCAGCTGTGGCTGCCCCAATTCTGAACGAATGGCTGGAAAAAAATTTTCCATCCCCAGCTGCTGCCAACCCCGCCTTTGCCAGCACTTTCTCCATTACCTTTTCAAATTGGAACTTAGTTAAAGGCGTGCCATCTGCGTGTATCAAAAAAGGTCCCGCCAGCAGTGGTCTAATTCTCAGATATTCCCGCGCCAAAGACACCGGGCAATATCTGGGGTCCTCAAAAGCATGCAATGTTATCTCTACTCCCTTCCCAGCCTGATCAGTCTTGGATTTGCGCAACCATAAGATCAGGGAATCCCTGGCATTTACATCCATCATGTCCAGTGCTCTCCCCGACCTGTCGTTCTTGGATCTGACCACCAGCTCACTGGTCCGGAATGCCCCAAAGAAGGCCAGGCAGAACGCTGTTGCAAACAGGCGGGCCTCAAAGGCCGAACTGGCCACCGCAGGCATTGTGTCTATCATGCATTTCAGGGTAGGAAAATCTATCCCGGCTCTCTTGTCAGGGCTCCTGATTTCCTCCCTCGCCCAGCCTTTCAGTGCCGCCCTAATCCTAAATGCCTCCGTGGGGTCGTCTTCACCATTCAGCTTAGTATCATGCCTGAGTGCGGCCAGGTGGCTGCACACCCAAGAATGAGATTTGCCGGACTCTTTCGCCCAAACAACAAAGCCTTCAACCTGTCCCATCAAGCCACCCTCCGTCGCACCAAGGTACTTCGTCACTGCTTGGAATGTGTCCAGCTGGGCTGCATATCTCCTCCTTGTTGATAGCGCCAAGGAACGCTGGCCCATCTGCTTTAAGCGTTCCCCCACCGAAGGAGTCGCCAGTACACTGCTGGGAACGGTGTCATCTCCTTGCTTGCCTGCGGCCATGCCTCCCGGAAACGTGACAGCTGAAAGCGAGAGAGAGCATCAGCTGCCACATTTTTGACACCCTCCACATGTCTAGCTCTAAACTCTATGTTGTGGCTCAACCCTGCCCTGACCAACTCTCTCAGTAAGCTAAGGACCAGCGGGCAGTTTGCACTCAGGCCATTGATCGCCTGGACCACAGCAAGGTTGTCAGACCAGAACACCACCTTCCTGTTGCCCAGTTCCGCCGGCCATAGGTGCAAAGCCACCACAATTGGAAAGAGCTCGAGCACAGTGATATTCGCTGTCACCCCTTTCTTACGCCATGCATCTGGCCATTTCATTGCACACCATTTCTCACGAAATATGACGCCAAATCCTACTCTCCCTGATGCGTCAGAAAATAAACAGATGCCTTGGCTGCTCTCCCAAGGGGCCCTCCAGATAACTGTACCGTTGAAATTACTCAGAAATTCATCCCACATGGTCAGGTCAGCCCTCAATCCGGGCCCCAAGCGAACTAGGTGGTGTTTTTTTACAATCCCCGCTGTAGCCTTAGCCAACCTCCGTGAGAACACCTTGCCCGCTGGTATGACCCTTGCAGCAAAGTTCAGTTTGCCTAACAAGCTCTGCACCCGTTCGAGTGTTGCGCTGCCCTTCCCCAGCATTGCTGCAATCTCTTGCCTCAAGTCACCCACCTTGTCCGCTGGTAACCTGGATTGCCCATTGACAGTGTCTAGTTCTACGCCCAGGAATGTTAGCACTTGTGCGGGCCCTTCAGTCTTCCCTGGTGCCAGGGGAACCCCCAAGTGCTCCGACAAGTCCTCAAAAGCTCGCAGTGCTTCATCGCACTCCTGAGAACCGTCTCTGCCAAAAAAGAGGAAGTCATCCAGGTAGTGGGTGACTTGTGAAATACCGTACTTGTGCGTGAGTGCCCACTGCAGAAAAGAGCTGAAAGTCTCAAAGAAGGCACACGACACCGCGCAACCCATTGGCATGCAACGGTCAAAGTACAGCGCCCCTCCCCAACTGAAACCCAGCAGATGTTGACTGTCTGGGTGGACCGGCAAGAGGCGAAATGCTGACTCTATATCTGCTTTTGCCAACCAAGCTCCCCTGCCTGTCCTCCTGATCAAATCGATGGCCATGTCTAGAGAGCAATAAGAGACCGAACATGCCCCTTCATCCAGCCAGTGGTTAACTGAATTGCCCTCCGGGTACGACAGATGGTGGATCAGTCTGAAGGAACCCTGCTGCTTCTTTGGGACAACACCTAACGGGGAAACTAGAAAATTCGGGAGGGGTGGGGAAGGATATGGCCCAGCCACCCGCCCCAATTCAACCTCCTTCTGTATTTTCTGGGTAACAACTTGGGGTAGGTCCCTAGCTGATCTCAAGTTCAGCGCATCCCTGTGGCCCAAGGGGCCCTTGTATGGAATCCTGAAACCATCAATGAAACCCTCATTCAGTAGCTCGCGCTCCTTTTTAAGCGGGTATACCCTAAGTAACGGCAGCAAGTTCAGCAGTCTTATGGGGGAAGGACCCTTGCAATGCGCCATCCCCCCACCCAGCTGGGGGATTACCAAATCACATCTAGAAGCCAAGTCTTCACCTGCAATCACCACCTCATGTTCAGAATCTGATCCATCACTACCTAAAGTACCTGTCTGCCCATGGATAACCTCATTGTCTGGCCCCGTCTGAACCCATTGCTGTGTTGGTGGCTGGGTTCTGGACTGTGGTGCAGGAGATTGCCGCGTGTTGGGACCCACACTTGCTGCACTCGTGTGTCCAACGTGCGGCGGAAAGAGGAAGTGTTGAACCGGGCTGGCCTAGATAAAGGCCCTAGGCCCGCCTACCACCTAAATGCCGCGCCTGCATTGGTCCCCTAGACGGAAGGGGGCGGCGCCCTGCCTGTCGCGCTGGTGACGTTCTGCTCGCGAGGCATGTGTCACTAAGACGCTGTCTCGCGTTACCTCCCCTTCGTGTCGCGCGGCCAGCGGCAGAGCTGTGGCCATACCCATAAATAATGTGCATGAATCACCCGATACCAGTATATATTTATCTTTCGGATGAAATGGGATAACCTGGTTCTGATATTAGATTCAGAAAGGATGTGCTGCTTTCGCTAAACGATTGCAGCGGTCTTGCAATTGTGAAGTACTTTATTTTTTGGCAAATCTTGCAATGTTGTACCTTCCATTTTATGTGTTCAGACATTAATGGCCATCAAATAATTCTCCTGCAGAGTACGTAGCAAACTGATCAGTGCCTCCAGGCACTATCTATTTGTGAGTCTAATCGATGAGGCTCATCAGCTATGTTGTCATCCCCAGTCTTGGAAATGCTAACTATAGGAAGCCCGTCTTGTACCCGGAAGTAATTCTGCTTTGCTGGGAGGCCAGGAGGCGGGCCTTTTACTGTGGGTGGGGGCGCAGAGCTGTGACTCTTGGTCGGGGACAACAGGTGCTGGCCAACCTAGGGTGACCAACCGTCCGTAAATTTCACGGACAGTCCGTAATTTCGGCCGTCTGTCCGTTGTCCGTGAAGGATCTTTTAACGGACGCCATTTGTCCGTAATTTTAACCGGGCATCGGTCGCAGCTCCCTGAAGCCGGCGCAGTTTCCACCCACCTCCATTCTTGACTCCGATGCTTAGGTCGGGTGTAACAGACTCCGAGGCAGTACAAAAGCTCACAAACCCAGCAGCATTGGAGAGGCACAGCGGGGTGGCAACCCTCACACCTCCAGCCCTTGATGAGCTGTTAAGAGGTGCTTGAAGGTGACTGAGGGTGGGGGCGGAAGCTTCAGGAGCATCTATTCAGATGCAAACAGCCCTGAATACACCATGTCTCCAAAATGTAGAGGGGCTTCACACATTCCATTTCTGCCCAGGGCTACTGTGACACCAGAGATAGGTCAGAAATGCGAAAGTCTGGAAGCTGGGAACACTGCTTTCTGGGCCTGGGAGCATTCCTGCAGGAATGGGTCCTCCCTCCTGCCTTGTCACTACAGGGAAAACAAAACCCGAGCTAGAAAAGAGGGTTGCAATAAAGAGTAATGTGGAAATGCAATACGAAAGCTCAGTCGTTAATGTATCTACTGTGTGAGTAAGCGCTGCATGGTCCAGTCGTAGATGGATAATCCTGTGCGTTAATACACCTGCTGCATGGACTTGTCTGTACAGCTTCTATTCTGGTGAGATCGCTCCCTCTCTTATCACTCGGCGCATTAGCGGTTTATTAGGAGAGTATTACGACTGAAAAGAGAAAGCTTAACATGTTAGGAATTTGCAAGATGTACTCATAAATGTACCTACCTTGCACCAGAGGCCGTCTCATACTCCGACCAGACATGGGGCCTCTCTTTTGATCACGCCTGTGATTGGCTTTGCCTTTAATCTGCCAGTGGACAGTTTTGCAAGTAGATGTGTTACAACGCGCTATTACCTTAGAAGGCTTGGAGAGTGCTTGGTCATTTTAAATTCAGATGACTGAGGCCAAACTCTCTGCACTGCTTTTACTTGCAACTGCTGTGTCTTTTTCTGCTGTCAGAGCGGTGACGATAATTTATTTAAAAATAGTGTCTCTGGCCTTTTGTTTCTACCATGCCTCCCTCCATATACAGAATACACACATACGCTGTGTTTATGTTATAGATGGACGCATGGTAAAAACGAAAGTCCAGGAAACTCGTTTTATTTTATTTGAAATGAGTGTCCCTGGCCTTTCATTTCTACCATGCACACACAGCGTGTGTTTCTGTTGTATATGGAGGCATGGCAGACACCAAAGGCAGCGCATTTCATGATTTAAATGAAATCATGAAATGTGCAGCCTTTAGTTTCTACCATTGCTCCTTCCATATACAAAAGAAACACGCACACACTTCTATGTGTGCAGAGCTTTAAGTGGAATGAAACAACTGGGGGGGTGGGGGAGTCTCTCGTAGGGGTGGCCAATGTAATATGAGCGTTGCTTAACACTGTTAAGCTAAAAATCTTTACTTCGCATATTGTGCTGCCCCACTGGTATTGTGCTTCATGTGTCATTGCCTCTCCAGATAAATAATATGAGACACACATATAGGCCTGTTTCCGTTGGTTGGGTGTGCTTGGCTTGGGGGTCATTTTGCAAGCAGACCATTTAGAGGATTGGGCTAATTTTTGATCTGTTTCTAATGTTTTCTTCATATTTGTGCTCTAACATGCTATAGTTGGATCCCCTTTTTTCTCGAGTTTGCAGTAAAAATGTGGTGTAAAAGCCACCATTTGAATAAATTTTTTTAAAAAAATTCTTGCGCACCCTCCGTTTGTGTTTCGAGTTTGCTCGCTTCGCTCGCTTGCTCGTTATATTAGGGTACAACATTTTTCGCCCCGCCACTTTCAAAATCCACAAGCCGCCCCTGGCCCTACCCCACCCTGGAAGAGACCAAGATGATACTAGAATACTGCATGCCCACCCCTGT
This sequence comes from Lissotriton vulgaris, assembly GCF_964263255.1. Taxonomy (NCBI): domain Eukaryota; kingdom Metazoa; phylum Chordata; class Amphibia; order Caudata; family Salamandridae; genus Lissotriton; species Lissotriton vulgaris. The sequence continues at coordinate 80,203,122 of NC_141693.1, forward strand.
GCCCACCCTGGTGGATCCTGTCCCCCCTCCTGCGATGGCTCCTGTCTCCCCCCCCCCCCCCCGAGTGATGACTCCTGTCGTCCCGTCCCCCGGCCTGTGGTGGCTCCTGTCCCCCCCTGTGTTGGATCCTGTCTCTGCCCTGGGTGTCTTCTGTCCCAGTCCTGGAATGGCTCCTGCAGCGAGGGTGAAGTTCTTGATGGGCCTCTTCTCAAAAAGGCTCAGCTCAAAATTAATATGAAAAGGTGGGCGAGTGAGCAAGTGAAAGGATGGCTGGATGCATGAGTGAAAGGGTGAATGGTTGAATGAAAGATTGAATACATGGTTAATGAGAGAATGGATGGATAAATGAGTGAGTGGAAGGATGGAAGAGAGAAAAGGTAAATAGCTGGATGTATGG